>NC_034009.1:31795914-32503636 GCF_000346465.2 Prunus persica | reverse complement strand
TAGAACTTTGACTGGAGGTTTCATCATCATCCGGCGTCCGTTTCAGGCGAAATTGGTTACAAAAGTTTCGTATCGACGTTCTCTGTCAAACCCACCCATTTTTCCAACTCAAAACCTCAAGGATTTCAGACTGGATTGACAAGAAATTTCGGCATAAACTTCCATCATCATCGGCCACTTTAGGTCGCGCCACCACTTGGAACAAGTAGCTATCTCCTCCCTCTTGTTTTCTCCTAGGTCGCGAGACACCATTAGTGGTTTTTGCTGCCGTTGCGAAGCAGAGAAGTTTCGGCCAAAACCCTCACAGATTTGGCTTCGATTCACCTAGTTCCGGCAACTTTTTGGTAGGGGTCCAAGACAAAAAATGCTCCCCTTGTTAGTATGAATGTTTTGATATAGGTATTGTGAGGTGAAAATTTCTCGAAACACCCACATGCTATCGATAGAGGGTGGCGGCAGCCTATTGTGTTCTTGAATGTTCCTCATGATGTCCTAAGCACGACGATGTGCTTGGATTTGAATTTGGTTATTGTTTGACTATCGAATGGATATGGTGCTTATTATGTGATATTTGGGTTCGATAGGTTCGAAACGTTTGATCGGTTCTAATTTCAAATATGGTGTTCTCGGTACCTCTAGAATTGTGTAGGAACTTGCAAATTGAAAATCGGAGTCCCAGATACTCCGAATCAATGATTCTAAGTTTAGACGAAACGATCGTCGTCCGATCGTCGATTGGCTTAGATATGACCGCTCGATTGAGATCAAACCTTCGGGACTTGTTTAGTAGACTTTGTTGGACCTATATGAACTTTTTGATTAGAAATCGGAGATCGTGGGCCCCAGGGGCCCAATTGTCCAGTATGAGAAGTTTGACCGCTCAGTTGACCATGAGTCTTCCAGGATTGTCTCATCCTTAGAGAAGTACTAGAATGACCCTATAAACTTTCTTAAAGGTTGTGCACACTTCAAGACCCGAGAACTAGAGTTCTGAGTTAAAGTTCGTTGTTTGGTAAGTTTTTTAATTAAGTCTGTTTATTCTCTCAAATAGGTACCCACACTTTACGTACTCCAGAGGAAGAGCCCTATCAGGATTGAGCAACGTTGGACTTGTTTTGAGTGGACATTGTTTTAAATGAGCATTATTTTTCCAATATAGAATTGCATGCATAAATGAGATTTGATTTAGAACTTAGTTTATTGGGATTATGGGATTTGATATATGTTTTAACTATGACTTTATAGTATCTTATGGGTTTACTAGAACTTATTGTTAGTTGTAAAGTATATGGATTGTGGGTTTTGAATTATGATTTTATCGGAATATGATATGGGCTTTTCAGGTATCATTATTTTTATTATTTTAAAGTATATGAATTGGGTGATATTGCGTTTGTTTATGAAATTTGAACATGGAATTTGGTTATATGGATTTTGGATATTTTATCAATGTCTTATGGGAATTTTCGAAATTGGTCATACCCATTAAGTTATGAATTTTGTTTTTTGAATATTATGTTTTGGGTTATACGATTTTCGGATGAGTTTACGAATTTGACTTTTTCATGAATATGACTTTTGTGGATTTCATAAGGGAGAGTGTATTCTTTTATATATATATATATATATATATATATTAGTTTATGAAAGTAGATTTTCGGATTTTGGTGATGACACGCCATTATATGTACCTCCCCTTGGATATTGATACTGGGAAACGATGGATATTTGGATATGTTAGAACCTGGGTACCCTTGGCGGGGTGTGCAGTAGGCCCTTGACGGGCAGTCTGCACGCATAAGACTTATTTCAGCCGCACACGTATTAAGGATTCTACTGTGCGTGTTTAGGAGCTACAGTCCTCTGCTGAATGACTCATCTCTAGCTACATGAGTATTGAGGATTCTTGCTTGTGGTCTAGTCAAACAATCTCCCAGTTGAATTGTTTTCCCTGGTACGTAATGATGATGTGTAAATTTTGACTGTGTATATATATATATATATATGTATATGGGTATTTGTGTGGGTACATTTGTGGGCTTATTTCCAAGTTGAGTTTTCTGAGCATGTGCATTGAGACTACTCTGCACAGGTATGAGCATTTGAAAATAAGTTTGGATTTGAGTTAGATTATTTTGAAATACTTGAAATTTTATATGTTTGTCAGCATATGTCTAAGAAAGGGTATGGTTGCTGGAAAAGCAGAATTTTTTATTATATTGATTATATTATGTAATAACGGAATATTTGGGGTGGATTGGTATACAATTTTATAATAAGGATTAAATGCTTGAGTAGACAATGTTTTTCAAGAAATTTAGGTAGTATTATGGTTTTCATTATGGTATGCTAAGGTACAAATTTAATAGAATAATTTTCAAGTATCGGTTGGTTTATATGTATGCATAAAAAGGATTTTTGTACTTGGCATTATTTTCTAAAACGGATGGGTTATGAATGTTGCATATAAATTATGTTAAATACTTTGTTTTCGTCCACTCACATTTTATGTTTTGCTCCCCCAGATTCTAGATATCCGAGGTCGAGACCACCATATTGAGGCATTGCAGCTGTCCACTCTATAAGAACTTCTTCTTTATCTTTTTATACTTTTATTGTTCCCCGGGTTGTAAACGTAAATCCTCATATTGCTATGTTAATGCCCACGTAGGGTTGAAGTTAAGGCCCGAGACCTATCCTGTAAACTATATGCTTAGTATTGTGTGTGCTGCCCATTGGGAAGTTATTTTATATTGTTTTTAACAAGTGGAAATTTTTTGGTAAAGTGTACTTTTCAAAGGGAGATTCTACCGAAATTTCGGCAGAAATCGATTTGTTTATTCGTTTAAGTTAAGGTTACATGGCTTTTTAGTAAAGTGGGTTCGGCATCGGATAGATGTCGGATGGGAAGCAAGGTTCGTCACGGATTCCAAAGGGAAATCCGGGGCGGGTCCTGTCATTCTACCTGTAAACATGTTAGCCCAAAAAATTTATTATCTATTAACTACAACAAAGATAAATGGTACTCACATATTTGGTAAATAAAAAATAAAAAAATTGGTGTACAAATACTTACATTTCTATCAATTTCCAATTTTTTTGTTTTTTGGTTTTTTTGTTGTTAACTTTTCTTAATTTCAGTTATTAAAACCTTAATGTAAGATAATGGTAGAATAGAAAAGAGAAAGAACAAAAAAAATATATTTATTCAAAGCTTTTAATAAGCAAAAAAAAGTGTAAGTGAAGTAAAAGGGAGTGAGAAAATCAGCTCCTTAAATAAAATTTCCATTACCTTTATTTATTGCTAAATGTCCAATACATGAATTACAAAAAGTGATTTTTGTAGAAAGGATAAATTACTCAAATTGTCCTCAAATTTGTACATGTTTTACATTTTGGTCCCTAAACTAAATTATTCGTTCAAATGGTCCACCAACTCTTTATTAATTGGTGCTTTGGTCCTATCGTTACATTTTCTGTTAAATTTAGTCATGTGAGCAGCACATGCTACATTTGTGGGGGCAAATAAGACTTTTGACCTATGTATCACCTATGCATCACCACTTTATCATCTATGTATCACCACTTTATCACCTATGTATCACTGTTTTATCACTTATTTGGAGAACATAGGACGGCTATGGACGGTTTTACCCTTACATTTGACAGTAACATTAACATAATGTAACAGGAGGATCAATGGAGCGATTAATATAGAGTTGATGGACCATTTGAACAAATAATTTAATTGAATGACCAAAATGTAAATCGGGTATAAATTTGAGGACCATTTGAATAATTTACCCTTTGTAGAAATGTCTCTTGAACTTATACCTCAGTTTTAATTTATCACTTTAAAGAAAAATTTGAGAGACATATCACCTTAATTTGTCAAAATCCATGATTTCATCCCATTTTAACACCATTCAATTTTCCATTCATTTTTAAGGGCATTTTAGTCTTTCCATTTTTAAGGATATTTTAAAAATGAAAAAAACATTCTTAATTTTTTTGTGATATCTTTTAAACAATTAAAATTGAAAGGAAAAAAAAAATCTCACGTTCCCTCATCCCCTGTGCGCCACCAGCGGCTCCAACCAACCCCACCCACCTTGAAATTCATTCCCCCTTCCCTCTTCATAACGCATTCCCTCTTCATAACGCCTTCCTCCATCTACCATGAAACACCTACCCTCCACACACAAATTCCCTCAACCTACCCAAACAGAGTCCACCTTTTTTTTCTTTTTTTCTTTTTTCTTTTTAGTATTTTTCATATTTCCATGCTGAGAGAGAGAGAGAGAGAGAGGAGAGAAGAGGAGGAGAGGGAGTCCAATGCGATGTGTTTTTGGGGCCGGTGGAGTTGGGGTGGGGGAGAAAGAGAGAGAGAGGTCTATTTTTTCTTTATTTCTTTTCTTGAAAATGGAAAGACTATGATACCCTTGAAAATGGATGGTGTTAAAGTCAGATGACAAATCATGGATTCTGAAAAATTAAGATGACATTTCTCCTAAATTTTTCTTTAAAGTGACAAATTGAAACTGATAAATAAGTTTAGATGACATTTCTACAAAAATGAATAGATATCTTATGTATTTTCAATTTACCTAATATAAACGATGTCAGAAGACATTTTTAGTTATTTGAAATTGTTTTTATTAGCCTTCATAAAAGTAGTCCAAATATGTTAACTCGGACTTAAAAAAAACTAGTGCTTAGTTTGGCGACCAACTCATGACCAACACTCTTTTCACTGCAGCCTGCGGTTGGGTTTGAAACTTTGAACTCCCTCCGCGAACGTGAGGCTTTTTTCTCTGTTTGAGGTTGGTGCATATTTTTGCTTCCTCTTCCAGGATACCTCGGTCCGTACTCGACCCTCACCTTAAAGTTAACTCACATCATGACAATACAAGAAAGACTACTTCTAAACTCACCAACTTTGTTTACCAAATTCTGTTTGTCCAATGATGTACCATTGGGTGAATAAGATGTGGTGACCGTGAGCAACAGAAATCGGGTATTATACACCGTCTCATAATCCGTGGATACCATTAGGATGTATTGATCCAATAGACTCGTTGAAGAAAAGAATCCTTGAAGAAGAGCTGGTTCTCATCGAATTGATTACTTATTCCTAGTAACGGTTCCTACTACACTCATCAAATCTTCGTCAAACAATCAACAAGAGAACTGTAATGTTTTGAATTTTTTTCCACTCCCTTGGTTGGTGTTCATCTACTTAGCACAGCCCTCAAAGAAAAAACTCGTACTATAAATATATTTTGTAACACAGTTGCATAAATTCAAGCAACAGGTTTTGAATATTATATCCCGCATCTTGAAGCCGGCTCCAGGAGCAAAATCAATAAGTTCAAACATAATCAGAAAATTCAACATCGTTAGCATCATGTATGCTATAATTCTGTTTCCTTATTTTGGAGTACGACAGAGTTACATCTGACTTATCTGAGATAAATCAAATTAAGTAGACTCACCTCATTCAAGCTCTCCCATCCCACTCTTCATAGAACTCCACAAGAAACTCCTCCATGAACTTGTGCCTTCTCTCAGCTCTCTTTTGCCCAGCCTGAAATCAATGTCCAAACTCCATAGCACAAATTGATAATTCTTTAAATTTTTCTCGTTATTCAAAAGATGGATTTACCACCCAGCTATTCTCATTGTATAAATGATACATATATATATATATATGTATGCACTTTAGCACAAGCACAGATGAGACACGAAGATGCATGGATGCAAATGAGGAAAATTCCATGTGAGGAATGTGTAATATCATGCTTCTGTTTCAACAAATTTACCTTTGTTTTCATCAATGACTTTAGCTTAAGAAGCTTCTCGTGAAAGTGATTCACAGTAGTCTGCTCATCTTTTTTCATGTACTTTTCCTTGGATAAATCAGATCGTGGCTGAATGTTAGGATCATGTAGCACTCTGTTTCTACTTCCACCAAAAGTAAAGCAACGAGCAATTCCTGTACCAAAGACTACTTAGGATTGTGCACCAGCGTGAAATGGCATAATTTGTTCTATCGTCTAAAGCATTTTTTAACAAACTTCACAATGGAGATACCTCAAACAAAAAAGGGGAATGGAATAAGGCAAGGAAAGAAATATATGGACCAAATCAAAGCGAAAGGTCATAGCCAGAAAAACAAAAACAAACAAACAAACAGAGAGAGAGAGAGAGAGAGAGGGTGGAAAGACATGAAACTTTTCTGTCTTTCATTATTGGCAATTAAGAAGACACCAAAGATCGTCGGGGCATAGAGCAAACAGCTATGCACAACTGTTACTTTTCCAGCAGTAATCCCAATTTTAATTTTACATAGACAAAGTAGGTAGACAAAATCCAATGGTTTTAGAACCAAGCATTTGATTAGCAAGTACACAAATTACCAATAGCACCAATTGCATCGAGACGGTCAGCATCTTGTACAACCCCAAATTCTGGAGGAAGATCATTATTTGCAGACCCTGCAAGCTCATCTTTGAAACCTGGAAAGTAGAAGTACAGGTAGAGAACCAAATGAATGAACAAAGGAGCTGGCAGAAAGATCAGAATTGAACAAATAAAAAAAATACAATGAAATTACAAAATTGCATATGATTATTAAGTGGTATAAAACATTACATGGCGAAAACAGGGGATGCATATTTTAGTACATGTGTTTACACACACAACAGTTTCCTATATGGGAAAGAGACATGGCGTGGACATTGATGCAGTACAAAATGCTGATAAGTAGATTATACCATTAAACTCAAACAAATGCAATCAAGATTATATCAGCAGAGCGGAATAGGGAAGAAACAAAGTTGAGAAGGAGCAGCAACCAACTTACAACTTACCCATTCCCTTAATGATCTTTAAAATCTTCATTTTGGTACTCTCTTCTATGCCCTCCTCGTCAAGAAAGTTTTCGACAATTTTTTCCTCTGAGGGATCTCTACATTCCAACATTAGCCATAAGGATGAATAGATGCAAGAACCAGAAAAGAAAATAGAAAAGAGAAAAAGGAAATATAAAAAGGTAAAAGAAAAGAAAGAATGAGAAAAATACAAACCTCAAATACTTATAATCACCTGCAATGAGCAACCAAGGACTAATATGGTCAGTAGGTTATATAGGATGAGAACAGGAAAATAAAAGCAAGGCTGAAAACATGAAAGGAGAAGCATAAAATGAAAACCATGGAGAACAGAATTTTGCAGAAATGGTTGTTTGTGTAGATATATGCATACCATTATTATGAGTTGAGTTGATTAGTACAGCTCACATAAGCAAGAAGGCATGTGGTTACATGTAGCCAAAGAGAAGTCAAAAGTAAAGATTTAGGAATGGGCGCATGTTTTGCAGTATGAATCTTCCCCCAAAAAACTCCATATCCATTATCCACCCATATGTAATCCATTTAATTGAAGCACACAAAAACAAGCTTCAAAGTTATGATCTTAACACTGACCTATATCATGGAGAAGTGCAGCAAGTTCGACCTGCCGAAAAAGAAAATTACCGATTAAGAAACGTTATAAAAGTCCTTAAGTTCCAAAACTCATTTAGACAAGATATCAAGAAGATAATAAATAAAGGAATGAATAGTTCGAACAATTTGCATGGTGTTGGAATTGGAGGAGAGGAGGGAGAGGCCTTGTTCTTCAAGGGCAAGAGAGAGAGCGAGGTCTCTGACCCTCCAGACGTGAGCTGCGTCGTGGGATGCATCATTGTCTTTCATGGCTTCCTCCACCAGCTTCTCTGCCTTTCTCACCGTCTCTTCCCATGATCTCACTGACCCCATCGTTCTCTTCCCTTCCCTTCCCTGCTTTAATTTCTTCTCTCTCTCTAGAGAGCAGACACTAATCTTTACTTGGTATTTGGATTGGAGTGGAAGATTTGACTGGAAGACTTGCAGCCTTTTTTTTCTAGTAAAGGGCTTGCTCTGCGCGTCATTGCCATTAGGATCAGTGGCGGACGGATTAAGGGACAAGAGGGGTCGCACGATCCCATGAAATGGCCGGAAATATGGCTGTGGACAGCGAGTGGAGGTCTGAGTAGACCGCATGACTAGCTGCAAGATGACCCCAAGATGCACGCAAGGTGCACGACGAAATGCCATAGAGCCTGCTGCGCGGTTGAGCTGGGCTATTTTCTTTTTCAAACTGCCTGGCCAAAACGACGGTCGTTTTGGTCCAGGCGGTTTCAAAAAAAATTTCATGACTTGGCATCAAAACAGCATCGTTTTGAGCCAGGGTTTAAAAAAAACTAACCTAAACCGGACAATGTTTGGCTCCTGATATATCAAGATGTCATTCCTCCCCAAAGTCACCACCATCCCTGTTCCGAATTCACCCTCATCACCAACCTCTCTCTCTGCTACTCTTACCACATGTATACTACATCCCTATACCATCTTATGTGGTAGCTGAGATGGACAATCACATCAATTAAAATTATTTAATATTTTATTTTCTTTTATGATTTATTCAAGTATTTGTTTTTCTAATTGTTTTAATTAAAATACACTTCATTGATTTAATTGATGTGACATATAATATAGACATGCCACATCATGTGGTATAGAAATATGGGATAAAAATGTGGTAAGTGTAGCATTACTCAATTCAAAAACCAAAAATTGAAAGCACATAATGATTTCAATCCAGGGTCTTGTGCTCCAAAATTGGCTGGAGGTTTACATGGCGAGGTTGGTGATGATGGTGGATTCGGAACAAGGCCCAGTGGCTTCGGAGAGGCTGCAGTTAAAATTAGGGACGGATCCAGAATTTCAAAATGGGGTGAGCTAAATTTACCTTACTTACAAAACCTAATTGCAAATCCGTAATTGATAATTCATAACACTAAATTGAAAATCCCTAATTTATACTTCTTGAACCTTAAAAATCCCCAAATTTCAGTAATAATAAATTGAGGAAAGAAAATTGTAAGATTCCACCAATAAAATAATTGTTTGCTAACATTCTACCAATAACATATGACCCACCAAGAAAATTGAACATGTTGAAGGGCTATGCATGAATTGGGGTAGGTTGTAGGGTACGCTACATGTGACTTTGGGCTGAAAAATAATAAAAGCCACCTGGACCATAGCCCAGGTTAGCCTGTGGTTGGGTCAGTCCCTGTGTGTAGTTTAGTATTAGTATTTCTATACTATAGTAAAATTCTTGGCTACTTCTTGGTGTTGTGTAGTTTGTTCAGTTTTCCTCCCATTATATATATGGGTCAAGGTCAAGGTCAAGATGCAGCCAGCTGCATCCATAG
Source organism: Prunus persica (assembly GCF_000346465.2). NCBI lineage: Eukaryota > Viridiplantae > Streptophyta > Magnoliopsida > Rosales > Rosaceae > Prunus > Prunus persica. Next base: position 32,494,335 of record NC_034009.1, on the reverse strand, counting down.
TCAAATTTGAAAGTTAACTCATAAAGTTGTGTTCCACAACCAGCATAATATCGTAAACCCCTTCTTCATTGAATTTTGACTCTCTTCCTTTCTTAAGTAGAATCCTAAACTCTTCACTCCCACGACTAATAAGTTCGTATAATCCTTAATCAATCACTAGAGCCTGCTATAGAATGCTTATGTAGAAAGCACTTCTAGTTATATATGAATATTTGTTTTTTAAAGTTATTTTATTAGAAGCACATATAAATTTTTATTAAAATATAAATGTTTTTATAACTCATTAGCACTTGAATTTATCAAACTATCTTAGAAGACATTTTTAGTTATTTGAAATTTTTTTTATTACCCTTTATAAAAGTAGTCCAAATATGTTAACTCGGTCAACTAAAAAAAACTAGTTCTTACTGTCTTGGTCAGATTTTTGTAATGAAGTGCCCATTTGACATTGCTTATTTGGGATGATAAGTGATTTTTAAAATTGTTTGGAAAGCCTAGCCTATTTGATAAACTATGAAAAAATCATTTATTGTTAAAAATTATTATGAGAGAAAACTATAAGTGAAATCAGCTAATGAGGTGCTTTCATTTTCTGATTATGTATGAATCAGTTTTGAAGAGGCGCTAGGTTTGATGATTATGCAGGAATCATTTTCTAATTGTGCAGGAATCAGTACCAACAACACTTTTAACAAAAATTTTACCAAACGCCAAACAGCTTTCTCTCACATCAAATCTGACAACAATTATTTTCACAATACAGCAATACCAAACTGACTTTAAGGCTAACATCCAATTGAGTTGAGAACTTGAGACCAGCTAGGTCATTTTTTGTTCCTTTGTTTATCTGGGCAAGAAGATGTAGTTGAGTGACATAAAGCAAAAAAAGTGGCAACCACACACACACATATGACCTCTATAATCGAAACGAAAGAAAGTTTCCTTTGTTTTTGTTTTCTTTTCATTAATGGAGCAGCTGGAAATTTGAATATCATCACACATTGAACCAAAAAGATAAAAGAAAAAGAAATACAGATACTTGTCCTATTCACCTATTGTAATTACTTTTCAAAATATAAAACGAGTTATTAAGGACTCGTTTGAGAACTTTTTTTTTTTTTGTGTTAGAGTATAAAGAAAAATGAGAGTGAGAATGAGATAGGAAGATAAGAGGAAAAAGTAACAAAAGTAAAAACAACAACTTGAAAATAAAAACAATTTGAAATAGATTTTAACTTTTAGTTTTTGTTTTCACTTTTGTTACTTATCCCTCTCATCTACTCCTCTCATATTTCCTCTCAATTCCATCTCTCCACTCTCATTCTTCCTCTTTTTCCTTTGTACTATAGCACAAAAAATAAAAAATAAAAACTAAAATTGAAATAGTTATCAAACGGGATCTAATTTTTATGTTTAAAAATTGTTATGAATATTACGAAGAGCACGTATGATAATGAACATGTATATCTTTAGTTAAAAGTAATGCCAAGCTTATATAAATAAAGATTCAGTTTTGCTAACTGATATGAGATCCATAAATGTCACTCTTGAGCCAGCTCATATCAACATAGTTTCTCAATATAATATCTTCAGAGATCTTTCAAATAATAAGCAAACTTCATACTTTAATTTCACAAACTTACTTAAGATTTCCTGTCGAAATAAAATTGGATAGGAAAATAGATATTTGATCTGTCAATAATTTAAGGCAAAAAAAGAAGAAGATGGTAATTTATTATTATGCATGTGATCCAAACTATAAATTTCATATTGATTTGTTTGTATATAAATGATTTGGATTAGTATATATGGTTGCAGGCAGTTCAACCGTATTAATTTCAGGCCATGATGCTCAAGTTAATAAGGTTGTGACTTGGATCTGGATTGCATAAATAAGAATATATTTGATATTCGCTTACATGGATGATGGACGTCTCAACTCAACTCAATTGAAAATGTGATTTTTCTCTTTTTTTATGGGCCAAGGAAAATGTGATTGTGTTGAGGAGAAAATGCATAACAAAATGCTAGACTTATCATATTTTTATACCACATTATGTATTACTTCTCTAATAAAAGTGGTAAGTCTAACATTACCCTAATAATAATAATAATAATAATAACGGCACTAGGTTTGATGAGAGAGAGAAGGGTGATGAAAACGTGGACGACGTGAAAACGTGTAAGGACTTGTTCCTTGGCCACCAAAGTCTTAAGTCATAAATGCCTATTCCTAATTAACTCATAATAATTAACCATACACCTTATTTAAACAATTAATTAACTCTTTCACAATAAAAATGAATCCTAAAATCAATATATTGAGATATAGCCGTCGACGCCTAGAGCGAGAGAGAGAGAGAGAGCGCGCGAGCGAGCTGGGGTGTTATGTTCAACGCTCTCCCTTCATGGCGATGGCGGGATTGGTCCAAAAGAAAACCAGCACCACTACTAGTACTAGTACTAATACTCCATCTCCATCTCCATCTCCATCCAAACCCAAAACTAGTTGTTTCCTCGGTTGCTTCGGATTTTCCAGGAAAGTGAGCAGCAGCCGGCTTACAACTAGCAGATCAAAGTCGTCGTTCCCGGAAACCGATTATATCCGATCTCATCATGATCGTGATCATCTTCATCAACAACACCAAATTAATAAGTCTAATGATATCGAGATGAAAACGAGCACTAGTAGTCGACGCTGGTACTTGATTTCTTGGTCAAGCTGGAGGTTTTGCGCCAACAAGTCGGCCACGAAAACCGTCCCCATCGACGCCTCCGGTACGGGGACTGGCAAACGGCAAGTTAAATTATCTTTGAAGAAAACAAAGTCAAAGTCAAAGTCAAACTCCGAGTCTGGTAAGCTCGTCTCCAACGCCGAACGTACAGTCTCGGTCACGGACGCAAAGCCGCCGGGTGGCTCAAGTCAGAGAGAGGATGTACTGCTGCTGTCTACAGTCTCAGACCCGCAGCAGACCCAAAAACCACCTCCACAGGTATAATTAATGAATTCCCTTATTTGTTTTTAATTCAGCACTATACTAATCTAGTGAATTAATTTTCTGTTGGTGGCTGTAAATGTTTTTAGACGACGAGCAACACGATCATCCTCGAAAACAGAAGGAGACAATTGGAGTCTTCCAAAGACGACACGTGTCAAAAGCGGTTGTCATTTCGCCGGAAATTTGATTCTCTAAGATCGGGAGGAGGAAGAGGAGGAAGCCAACCCGGTTCACCAGTTAAGCAGGAGGAGAAGAAGCCCAAATCCAGTGGTGGTCGAACAGCCAGCAGCGCGGTGATGTCGCACTCGGAGTCTTCCCCCAGTCAGAAACGTCAGAGTGGACGGGCCGCCAATTCCGCTCTGCCACACAATAAACATTCCTCCTCATCCTCATCCTCCGGGTCGACTGTGAAGGCGAAAGCAGATGATGATCATCAACATCAGCATCAGGCCGTGATATTAATGGCGAGCAATAATAATAAGAAGAAGAAGAATTCGGACCCACTGGTAGGTATGTCCATTATTGTGGTGACGCTGATTATTATGTTATTTTGGGGCCGATTGTGCGCTATTCTGTGTACGTGCGCATGGTTTTATTTCCTCCCTCGCTTCACATCTTCTTCAGCTGCAGCCACTGCCACTGCCACTGGCACTGCTAGTATTATTTCGGACTTGGATTTGAATTCCGAGGAATACAAGAAGAAGGTGGTCTTAGAGGGATTCCTTGAAAGGAATAATCACCGCAATAATAATAATATATAATATTATTTCATGAATATCAATTGAAAACATCATGTTATGTTTTGTTATGTTATGTATGCAATATGTATATTGTTATGTTATGTTATTTTGGGTTTGTTTGGGAGTGCTTCTGGAAAGGTTAAAAGAGCTTTCTGACAACCGAAATGCTTTTGACGGCATTTGATAAAAAAGTTTAGATGTGCTTTTAGGCCATAAAAACGCTTTATGGAGAAGTACTGCCATGTGCTTCTTCATGAAGCCCTCCCAAGTGCTTTTTTAGGAAGCATTCAATTTGTTATTAAATTTTCAACAACTTTATAATAAAAACGCTTTGATTAAAAGCGTTTATGAGCAGAAGTACTTATTAAAAAAGCAGTCCCAAACGAGCCATTCGTCAAACGAGCTAGATTAGCTCTTTTTTCTCTTCAAAATCTTCTTCTTTTTGTTTCCCATTTCCTTAACTTATTAATTGGTTAGTTATAACAGGTGAGATGATCATATATATAATATTAGATATCCAAATTTAGAATTAGTATTATTCAAGGCTACGTCTCTAATTGGGAAGTCTATCTACAATCTAGACAACTGAAATGGGGTTGGTGTATGATTATTTTTCATTTATATAATATATGCCAATGCCATCATCACACTTTCATTTCATCCTACGCCAGTGGGGTTGTTTGCCGCAAACCACGTCGAGAATGAATGCAAGCTTGGTCCGAGTCCTTTTTTATTTTTGTTTTCAGTCAACATGACAACATGGATGTTGGTTCTTTATGCCAAGCTGTTGAATATATTCAAACTTTGACATTTTCTTATATCTCCAACTCCAACTGGGCCTATCCATCTAGGCCCTCGGTTCACATGCAATTTTCTTAAGCTGACGGCTTTACTTCATTTAGTTTATACATAAACCTAATTCTACGTTTTGTGTTAATCATGTTTGTTACAAATATTATTAGCCATTGGTCAAACAATATAGATCAAAACATTTACAACCCAAGTTTCAAAATGAACATTTTCAAATTTAATTGATTTTGTTTTATCTACATATATCACCTTTATATGATGATATAAAAAATGAACGGTTCTAATTGTAACATATGTATAATGATTTCAATTATAATATGTATATACCCCGAAGATTCTTTAATCATTAAATAAGTGCAAGTGGAGGTGCACTTTGGATGTTCTTAGGCTTTAAACGAAGTCTAGAACATTAAAAATAAATAATAATGTTATTTTTACTATATTTATATAATATATTCTAGTATTATCTTATGTGGTAAACAAGGTGAACAACCACGTCAATTAAAATTATTTAATACATATATATATTGATTTATTAACACTTAAAAAAACTGTTAATTAAACTTTATTTATTAAAATACACTTCATTTAATTAATTGATATGACATATAATATAGACATGTCACATCATACATGTGGTATAAAAATATAAAATAAAAATGTGATAAGTGTAACATTACTCTTAAAAAATAAAAGAATGTCTCGAAATGTATGACATATTTTCAATCAATCATGATTTGATGGTGACAGGATCCGAACCAAATTTCGCTTTGGAATTCGAGTCGAACCCTGTGCGTGTCCGACACTTGGCGAATGTCGGGCACAATTGCCCTTCTAATTAAAATTTTAACCTTGACTCATGCCGAAAATTCGGCAGAGTCTCCCCTGTAATTTGCTCAATCCCAAAGTTTCCACCTGTCAGAACGAGTATAATATCCACATAACCAACTGCCAGCACTTCAAAAAAAATATGCCAAAAGTTCCAATCTCACTCTAGGGCAATATATCAGAGCAATCCTAATAGTTTACAGAGAAGTTAAACTTTTTACAAACCAACACTTCTGTAACAAGGAGGCGCGGAAGGCAAGATGGCCCGGTGGTGGATTTCCTGTGCACGCTACAGCCTGGGGGCGCAAAACATTTGAAAATGTGAGTGGACAAAAATAAAGGTTCATAAAATATCCTAAAAATATACTAACCCCTATTGTAAAAAAATAGTTAAGTAAAACTGAATATGTACTCTGCATTTGAAGCATACTAAACTCACGGCATTCATATGCTGAAATCAAGGTATTTATATATTTATATAAATATATACAATCGTATTCAAGAGCAATAAAACTTGCATGAAAGCACTGAAATCCAAACTTGCATAAAAACACTGTAATCAAATTTGCATAAAAGCAATGTACTTAAACCTTGCATAAAAGCACTGCAATCAATTAAAACTACCACTCGGGTGTACCCCTGTAATTCCGTCAATTCCCCTGGCAGGTCTCGGCGACACAAAGTCTATCCGAGCCGCAAACTGGCAGGATTCAGGGGACTATAGTCAACCTAATCCGCTGGCAGGTCTCGATGACACAAAGTCGACTCGAGCCGCTCTGGCAGGATTCAGGGGACCGTAGTCAGCCTGATCCGCAATCCTGGCAGGTCTCGGGGACACAAAGTCAGCCGAGCCGTAAATCCTGGCAGGTCTCGGGACACCAAGTCAGCCGAGCCGCAAATCCTGGCACTCACGGTCCGAGCGTCCCCGAAACTCGTGAGGCAATGTCAAGTGCACTGACAAAACTGAGGGTAAACTGGATGTCGGTAGACATCGGCATAACTGAGGGTAATAACCATAGATGGGTACTCACGGTGGTTTAAAAAATATATAACATTTCTGGAAAATCTGCTGAAGAATTGAATTTTTATTAAATCAAGAACTCTGAGAAAATGTAATATATAAATATTATGATATTTCTGAAAGATCTAATGAATAACTGAATGTTTATTAAGTCAAGAACTCTGCTATCATAAGAACATAGAAAGCTCCTGAAAAATATGATAAATAGCTGACTTTTGTTAAATCGGAAACTATGCTGCTATTTTATCTGATGTAAATCTCAAACTCTGCTTTTTGTAACTCTTTAGCATATCGACTAAGCAGCATATAAATAAGATATGTAACTTCACAAAGCATACTAGGAAAAATCACAATTAATAAAACTTGTTCAAGATCAAATAATAAAACTCATTATATAAACTCATTTATATAAAATCATTTATGAAAGAAAGTCCATTCACTCCTGGTCCGAGCTAGCTAGACCTCCTGAAGGTCTCTCCTGCGGGCCTGCCTGGTCCCGGGTGCCTGGGTCGACGGAAATGGTGGCCGGAGGAGGGAGATCGACGACGTTGAAGTTTCGATGACCTCCCGGCTGTTTTCTGCATTTTTCGGCCAGCACAGGCTGCGTCGCCCGCGGGGAACGGTCGGGAAAGGAAGAGGTCTATGACAAACTTGGCTTTAGAAGATTTGAATTAAATAACTATTCTAACGAACGGGAGATAAAATAATGATTTTAGTCAAGAAACTGTTGAATATCCTGAAGTTGCCAGCATTAAATTTTTGGTATGAAGTGTTAGTGAGTCTTTTCTTAATTATGATTTTGGTTGCTTACCTATTTATTTTCTTATTGTAATTAAGATTTATTTTCTATTATATTTATCTGTATATATTTTGTTTGACATTAAGAAACTGTTTGCATCATCGGAGAACCATGATTTGTATTTAAAAGGTTATCCGACCACATAGGAACCAACCCACAACGCAAGTTACCCGAACCCGACTCAGATCATACCACATAGACAGGAACCAACAAACAACCCACAACCCAATTAACCCGACCCAGATCCTAAAACACACTCTCTCTCACTCTCTCCAACCACACACACAAGAAAAACACTCTGACTGAGTAAAGATTGAATCCATAAACCCTATATCCCCCATTTGCAAATCAGTCTCCTTCTTCGTGCTCATGATGAGGGGCCTAATCTCAAGCGCGAAGTTTGTGGCAAGTAGCAGGGCATGGGTTAAGCCATGGGGTACGTCTTTGCGCAGCTACAGCTTGATCCCAATGGTTATAGAGCACTCGTCTCGAGGGGAGCGAGCATACGACATCTTCTCTCGCCTTCTCAAGGAGCGCATCGTCTGCATCAACGGTCCAATTAACGACGACACTGCCCACGTCGTCGTTGCGCAGCTTCTCTTTTTGGAGTCTGAGAACCCATCCAAGCCCATTAATATGTACCTCAACTCTCCCGGTGGCCATGTCACTGCAGGTCCATTATCATTTATGCTTTCCTTTATTTATACTGTCGACATTTTTTTTCTTCTTTATTTGCTGATGGGTTGTGTGAAATTCTCATGTTTTAGTTTTTAGACATTGTCTTGAATAATATGAATTGCGAATTAATATGAATGGGTGAATCGATGTCTGATTGTAGTTTCGAGATTTTAGAACTCAGGAATGAGATTAGTCGATTTTGTTTTTCTAGATTATGACCCATTTCTAACTTCCATTTTATTACCTGATTTACTTTTGTATGCTTGTTTGTTTATTGATAATTACGAGTTGAAAGAATTTATTTATATTCGCGGTTTCTGTTTTCTTGAAATTGAAATTTGATAATTGATAAGTTTATTTATAAACTCGTAATGTTTATATATTTCTAAGATATGCGGAGAGTGAATGTCACTTGAGATCTTTTCTAACTGCTTCTATGAAAGCTATCTGATATTTGAAATTATTGGGTTAGATGACGATTGCGAATAGTTAGGTCTGGTTTGTATAACCTACATCTTAAGAGAGCATTGTCAGAGAGAAGTGTGGGATTTTCTTATATGACTTCACAATCTACTAAGATGTTGAGTGTAACTTGGTTTTAAGAACCCTTCACAAATGTAACTGTTAGAAAAGTCATTGACATACATAATTATGAAATCATGATATGGTTGTAGCATTTCAAAAGTTTTAGAATCATGGTATAATATCTGCTACTGATGATGGATCCAAGTAAAACAGGTCTTTCAAATTTCCATTGTATGACCAAGTGCACCATATATCACCAGTGTTAAAGCACTCACGTTAAGTAATTGTGTTTTGTCACACGGTCCTTTTCACTGTAATATTTCATAACATCTGAGCTCTGTTAGGGTTTATGTCAACTAAAATGAAATCCTAAATGTCATTAATTTGTAAGTATCAGTTTAATTAATTGAAAGCTGCTTCCAATAAGATGATAAGCAGTGGGATTTAAATAGGCAATTAGTGCTCTAAGGACTTCAACAGATGGTAGAGCATTAGTAAGCTAATCCAAGGAAGGAAAAAAGAAAAAAAAGGCAGAGGGTGATCAAGCTCTATAGATGATTTCTGGGTAAGTTAATTCTTGTGTGGGATTATAAGTTTTGTGAATGTAAGGAATATTCTGTCAGAGTTTTGGTAAGGTAGCTGTAGATAGATAAGATTCTTAAGGAAGTAGAGTTTTGTGGTAACTAAATCACTTGTGCTGACTAATGGACGAAATTCTGCACAAAATTATGAGAAGCTTAAGAAGAAAACAAACTAGATATCATGCAGCAATGTATAGATTTGTGTGATGCACTTCTTTACTTTTTCTTGAAGTGTCTCAGTATTTCACATGCTTAAAAAGCACACAAGTCTCAGCTCCATTACATGGTCACAACAAGAATCAAGAAAACTACTTTTTCCATCTTTGAATCTACCGTGTCTAGAAACAAGAGGCTTTGGAGCCGAAACTTGCATGCTCTTTAGCATAATCTGTCTCCTAAAGAATATAGGTAAGACATAACTGGTAGGTAGAAATTGAGGGGGAAACGAGACCTGGCTAAAGCCAAACTTGGTTATGATGTCCTCAATCGTATTCCATCAAATTTGGATTAACGTTTGACTTTCTTTTAACACTTGCTTTCATCAAGCCCTTTTTCATATTTATTTGTTCATTTTGAGGTGAAGAAGTCAACTAATTGTAAGCCTTATACCAGCTACTTGGGGTAAAAAACATAAATTTTTGTTGAAAATCCGGTTTTAGTTTAAATGATTGCGATAAGATACAGAGCTGCAAAAAGTTGATACTACAAACATTGTTACAGTGCTTATGTTTGTCCTCTTTTATTGGTACGTTCTAATTCTTTAATTAGCAGATGCTCCTAATTTGAATTTTGAACAGTATAGTTATGTTTTGTACTGCACATAAATAGATGAGATTCAGCGGGAAAAGATATAAATAGATTAAATAGACGAGACTCAATGCATGATTTGGTTGAAATTCACCAGCATTGTTACATGCTAATGATTGTATTTGTTCCTACAGGTCTTGCAATTTATGATACCATGCAGTACATTCGGTCACCTATCAATACCATTTGTTTGGGTCAAGCTGCATCAATGGCTTCCCTTCTCTTAGCTGCGGGTGCCAAGGGTGAGAGGCGGTCACTCCCAAATGCGACAGTTATGATTCATCAGCCTTCAGGTGGGTACAGTGGACAAGCAAAAGACATGACAATTCACACGAAGCAGATTGTTCGCGTGTGGGATTCCCTTAATGCCTTGTATTCAAAGCATACAGGGCAATCCGTAGAGATAATTCAGAAGAATATGGATAGAGATTATTTTATGACCCCGGAAGAGGCAAAGGAGTTTGGAATAATTGACGAGGTCATGGATGAAAGACCAGTGGCTCTGGTGACTGATGCTGTTGGCAATGAAGGCAAAGAAAAGGATAAAAGTTCAAAGTAGGAGGATCAGAGATTTGGGTGTCAGTGAGGAAGTAACCATCACTCTTTCTTAGTTTGGTCTTTTAGTTTGACAGAATTATATGTTTGATGTTACAATCCTGAAGTCAACAGGTTTGCTTCTCTTGTTAGCATTCATTTGGATATCAGTATTTTCTGCCCATTTTGTTACATGACATGCTCACTATACAAAGGAGAAACAGTGTGTGGGCTATCAGTAAGTATCAATATTCAATTCTCTGAGTGATGAGAGCCATCTTGATCTTGTAAAGACCTTAAAGATAAATTTTAGAGGGCGGCAGATTACGAAGTAAAACATAATATAAATGAGTAGTTTGAAATAGTTTTTTAGATTTTATACCTTCTTACTTTGTTTTTTTTTCTTCTTTTCACTTCGTAACTTTTGTAAGTCTCTTCTTATTTAGCATCATTTACCCAAAAAAACAAAAACAACCGGAGTCTGCATACCTGTGTTCTCTCTCTATTTTTAAAATTTTAATCTAAATAATTTGTTATGTAATATTTTACCCTTTAACCTAAATACTTCGTTATTCAGTAGTTAAACTTTATTTTAATTTTTTGGTTTCTGAATGTTTAATTTTTGCTCTTCTATATATATACATATAAACGATGCAGATTACAAATTCAACAAACCCCATCAAACCTTGTTAAGCGAAAATTCACCAACAGAATTTCTTTATTAGAGTTATCTGTAATGAAATAATTTGATATAGAATTGATGTGAAAAATTGAAGCTGCTGTTAAATCTAGAGTCTCGGGATTCATAATAAAATAAATAGATAAAAAGAGTTTATTATTAAGTAGAACACCAATAGCAACCAAGAAAGAAAGAAAAGAAAGACTTTGGAACTCTTTGCCACGTACACAGACAGCACATAAAACCATCACTCGGAGCGAGTCCCGACCAACGTCCATATTCCATCTTCCCAAGTTCCCAACCCAAAAAAAAAAAAAAAAAAAAAAAAGCAAAAAAGAAAGGGAAAATTACCGATAGGTCCCGTTCTTATTCGGGCATTCACATTGGTGCCCAACCCAAAAGCCCAAGCCCTCCTTCTCACAAAATCTACAATCTCGCTCTTCGACCGCCTCAATTCCTTTCTACAATCTGCCTTTCTCTCTCTCTAACACACACACTCTCTCTCTCGTTGGCTCTCTGTAATTGCGAATGCACAACCCTGTTGCTCTATCTCATTTTGTCCGATGACCTAGTGCCTCCGGCGCCGGAGCATCCACCGGCCGTCAAACACACGCTACGATTCCAATTCCGAGTCTCTGGGGACTTGTATAGGGTTTTCTTAAGTGCTTCTGCGATTTGATTGCGACGATTCAATTAGGGTTTTTCCTTTTGCTTTCTAAGATTGCGGCGTCCACGCCATGGCTCCGGGGCGTAGACGCGGAGCGAACAAGGCCAAGGCCAAGAGCCAGTTGAGTCTCGGCGATCTTGTCCTTGCCAAGGTCAAGGGCTTCCCCTATTGGCCTGCCAAGGTCTGATTTTTAATTCGCTGTCGCTTTCTCTCTTTTACGGATTCTGCTTCTTCATCTACAACTTTGTGTCTATATGGTTTCCGCCTCTTCATTTACGACTTTGTGTATATGTAGTGTTTCTGCTTTACGCTTATGTTTTTGGTTGTGTTTGGGCATTAGGGTTTTCCAGTATATGCTTTTGTATTGCTTGTTGATCGGTGTGCTCTACTTGGATTTGACTTTTCGTAGAATGTGATAACTAACGAATTTTCATAGGCTTTTGGACTTGTGTGTTTACTGAATGGGACTGAACATAGTGAGGATTTCAGACATTATGGATATCTTGTCCTTAGGTCTGTTTATATGATGGTCGTCTAAGTTTTTAGAATAAAGTATTTTTCTTTTTGTCATATCTATTTAATTTATTGTTTAATCTATATTATGTCTAGGATTTGTTGCACTGAGCTGGTATATGGACCATGAACTTTCAGTAATTTGGCGTGTTTAGAATTGGTTGTTTTATTTATTTGTGGTTAATAGTAACTCCGTTAGATTTTTGGGTTATAACCAATTTGATTGGCATTTGAACTAGATTTTGTGGGTTTGAATTTTCAGATTAGCAGGCCTGAAGATTGGAAGAAGGTCCCTGATCCTAAGAAGTATTTTGTCCAATTTTTTGGAACAGAAGAGATGTAAGTATATCCCATTTGATAATTTCATATTAGTTCATGTATGTTGAATAAAGTCTGTTAGTGAATTGTTACATGTACTTTGGAAAACCTCTTATACATGGTGGTTTCATAACAAGAAATAAGACACTAATATATTGACAACCTAGGGTGTAGATCACAGAAAGGTGAAATTGACAAATTTTTTGGAACGAAAGAGATGTAAGTATATCTTATTTGATAATTTCATATTAGTTCATGCATGTCAATACATTCTGTCAGTAAAATATGTTACATGTAAATTGAACTACCTGTTATACATGGGCTTTTAATTAAAAAGAAGACACCAGTATATTTGATTGTAGATATGGAAAGTTGAAAATGACAACTTGTTTTGCCAAAATGAATTCGTTTATCTGATTCATCTCTATCTAAGAACACAGTGAAAACACAACCTTTGCATGTGCAGTTTAGTAAACTTTCTCTCCTCCAGTTTATTTTTCAAATGGAAAAGTTCACTTATGGAATGTTTAATCAATTGTTGCTTAGGATTTTCTTGTGATTCGTTCTGAATTTTTATTCTAGTATCTATACATGTGTTTTTTATGTTAGCCCTAGAAGCTTATCAATAGAAGAAGATTGAAATTTTTGCCTGCAAAGTAGTTTGTCTTGGTAGACGAAAAACTAAGTGATTAGGGTTTTAAAAGGTGGAAGATTGTATTTTGACTATTTAGTTCCTACTGGTGCAGAAAAGGGCCCAGTTTTGGGAAGTGTTGCATTAAACTGAGCAATTTTTGAAATTGTATCTCAAATTTGGTGTTGGACCAATGAAAAAGGACTGGGTAATATATAGAGTTTAAATAGAATAAGCTTATGGTTTAAGAAACCGTTTTGTAGTTAATGAATTAGAATGTTTGTGGTTTTAAAAGCTTTTACAATGGTGCACAAATGAAAAGAAAAGAATAAGATCATATTGGTGTCCTTTGCTTTCGCTGTTGGAGAAATTTGTGGGCATATGTTGTTAGAAGAAGTGAAGCGAAAGATGATGAAAGAACAGAATTTAAACTCTCTTCTAATGCTTTGGTTTGCAAAAAATGTTGGAAGGAAAATAGTCTAAACTTTCTAGAAAACAATTTCACTAGTGAAATTTACATTTTCTGACAACCAAACACATACACGAAATAGTTTCTTAATTTGTTCCTTTTTGTTCTTTTCAATTACTAAAATCTTGTGGCAAGTGTTGAATTGTGGCAGTCTGCTTTATAATCCTCTACTGTTTTTCTCGTTGAATTGAAAGTTAAAGTTAGACTTCCCTCCTAATTAATATATTGACTGGCCTCTAAATATGGTAAGTTTAGAACTCAATGTTTATTCTAAATCCAAATTGAAATCACTTAAACCACACCAATATCCTGTAATTCTTCGTGCTTTGTCTTTTGCTCCGTTATCATTTTCTGTGCTGTCTGTTTCGTATTTTTGTGCTGGTTAAATTGGCTGCTTCTGATATCTTAATTTGCTTCTTTTTTTTGCCCACTCCACAGAGCTTTTGTTGCCCCTGCAGATATTCAGGCATTCACTAGTGAGTTAAAAGTTAAATTAACAGGTCGGCTGCCAGGTAAAACAAAGAACTTTTCCCAAGCTGTGAAGGATATATGTGAGGAATTTGATGAATTACAAAAAAAGAAATCAAATGATTTGAGGGATGATACTGACCCTGGATGTGAGGTTCCGTCTGTTAATGGTGTAGAAAATAATGGGGTTGAAGTCGAATTAAAGGATGGGGGTGAGGGTACGCAGGACTCCAATGGAGAAACACTGAAGGAAGAAGAAGGCATAGGTGATTTTGGCTCTAAGTTGGAACGCTGTTCACAGATCCGAGGTGAAAATGGCATTGAAGATGTAAATCCATCTACCTCATGTGGAGCAAATGAGAGTTCATCTCCAATAATTTCTTCTGAGACAAAAAATAAAATGTCTGCAGTTTCACAGCCAAAAAAGGAGGTATTAAAGAAATCCAACCCAGATAATTCTTGTAATATGAAGGAAGATGTTTCCGGTAGTAAGCATGAAGAAGATGGTGTTCGCACTAAGAAACACTCTGAAAGACAGAGGTCCTTAGCAAATGGTCACAAGTCTATGAAGATTACTGGATCAAAGAGAAAACATGATGGCACAGTTGAAGGACACAAAAATAGCTTTTCTGTGACATCATTGAAGGAGGATGGCTCTGTCTTTCTTGATCGCCCAAAATCTGGTGAGCGACTGAGAGATGGAACAAAAGGCAAACTCGGCTCTGGTGGCAGGAAAAGGGAATTTTCACCAGATGCTCGTAAATCAGATAGTGGTATTAGGGGTGGGAAAAAGGCAAAAGATCTGCTTAAAGCCAAAAATCAAATCGAGGCGGTAGATGATATGAAGGACTCTGTGGATGATCCTGTGGATCAGGCCAAAGACAAACTTTCTGGAAGGACAAAGAAGGTTCAACTTGGGCTTGGAAAGCTTAATTTGGAATCAAATGATATTTCACATCCTGCCAAAAAGTCAAAGCATGTAGACTCAGGGGACAATGCTCCACGGGGTTCATTCTCTAAAACTGTAAAGAGTCTATCTCCAAGTTCTGATGTTGTTGATGACAAGACAGTTAAAAAATGGGATTTGAAAAAGTCGAATTCACGTGTGAAAGGAGAGAACCATTCCAGATCCCAAAATATTATTGTTGGACCAAATGCTCCTGGTGATGAAGCTGCGCTACCCCTAACAAAGCGGCGTCTTCGAGCACTGGAGGCTATGTCTGATTCAGATACTTTGGTTTCTGATGATAAAATGGAAAAGGATTGCATTCTGAAGAATGATACTTTGATTTCTACTGATGTCAGAGTTTCAGCAGTTCATACACACAGAAAGCGGAGAGCTGTGTGCCTCTATGAGGAGGAAGAGGAGGAGGAAAAACCCAAAACACCGGTTCATGGAGGGTCTTCCCGAAATATTAAAGGGCCTTCATATTCTTCAGATGCTATGAAGAGCACTGATGAAAATCATGAGCGTTTGGATACTGCTCAACAGAGTACCAAATGTCCTGCTGAGTTTCAGGAGAGCCGCATGAAGGAATCAGGTTCCCAGTCAAACAGCAGTTCTCTGTCACCTAGCAAACCTCAGGCAGACGAAGATAGACCGGAAAGGAAACCTCAAATTGATGAAATGAGGCTTGAAAAGGCAGTGCATGTCTACCACAGTCCAGCAAAATCAGAACCCGAGCAGTTTTGCAAGGAGGAAAAACCGACTTTGACTTCTCCAAAAAAGTCTCCTCAGTTGGTTTCTACCACTAAACCAGTAGTAGAACAGCAGAAATCCACAAAACCTCTTGTTAAAGTCTCTAGTACTGGTATTCAAAAGAAGGCTCAGGCTGTGTCTGGCAAGAGTTCAGGTTTAGTTTCTTCTCAAAATCATGCAACAACTCAAAGAAATAGGCCTGCCTCATCTGGAGAAAAATCTAAACCTACTCTACGATCAATCCCTCATATCAATGACGCTGCTCTTTTAACAGAAAATTCAACAGAGTACATTTCATTACCTGGTGAAAGGTATGCACGTTTTTATTCCTTATTTTGTCCATAGTTTTTGGTTGTGTTTTCTCATTTTTGATTTCATTGTGTTTTCCTAATAACAGAATGGACGTTGGCAGAGAAGATAAAAGTGGCTTGATGGATTCTAGGACCCCGGAATCTTCTATATCTATGAGGCATCTTATTGCAGTTGCACAAGCAAAGAGGAAACAGGCTCATTCACAAAGTTTCTTTCTTGGAATTTCCAATTCTACTCTTGTGTCTAACAAAGATTTGCAAGGGAGGAGCCCCAGCCCTTCTGAAGTTCAGGGGTTTTTGTCCACTAGCAGCAGTGCATTGCAGGCGGATCTCCCGGGATCTAATCAACTCACAAATTTAGCTTCACCGTCTACTCATGGTCGTCAATCTGCATCACAAATTCAACTTGATATTGAGGAAATCTCTGAAAGAAGAGTTAGTTCTGGGCATCAAACTGCTGGAGGATCACTTAGTGGTGGCACTGAGGCAGCTGTTGCTCGTGATGCTTTTGAAGGAATGATAGAGACTTTGTCAAGGACTAAAGAAAGTATTGGTCGTGCAACTCGTCTTGCCATTGATTGTGCCAAGTATGGTATTGCCAATGAGGTAGGCTCCCTAGCGTGTTCACCTTCCTTTTACCAGGTGTTCTTTGATTTCTCTCAAAGATCCTTATCACTTGATATAATTTTTTCCTTTCTTTTTCATTCATTCATTAATTGATTTATCAATATCTAATATCAATTGTATATACAGTATAGACCTTGTTATACTAATATCGTTTAATGATTGATTTTTCTTTGTGGATAGTACTCTTATAATTTGCATATACTCTGTAATATGCGTGCATTACATTTGCCAGTGTACTTTTGTTTGTTAAAAAATAAGTGCAAAATGTTTTTGTAGTGAAAGTTTTGATTTGCTATACTCATTGCCCAGGTCTATTTGAGTTTCAAATTTCTTGTCTACACTTACCATAACCAATTAATAGTTCTAGTCATTTCTGTTCCAACTTTCATC
Organism: Prunus persica; assembly: GCF_000346465.2. Lineage (NCBI taxonomy): Eukaryota > Viridiplantae > Streptophyta > Magnoliopsida > Rosales > Rosaceae > Prunus > Prunus persica. The sequence continues at coordinate 32,477,241 of NC_034009.1, read as the reverse complement.
TGAAGTTGAGAAAAAGAAACCTTCTAGTAGCAGTTTGCACATTCCTTTCTTTCTGCATCTAGATTTGTAATTTATGTGTGTCAAGTTGTCATCTGTTTTTGCCTTTGTCCTTTTACTTACCAATTTGCAATGGAAGTTCGGTGATGGATTATCTAAAACTGCATATGCTGACAAATAAATAAATGGTAACTGCTATCGCAGAGGTGGTAATGTACTTTGAACATGACCTGGTTTGTTTTTGGAATTTATGAAGTATATCACACACCAATTGAAGAATATTATTGCCGACAATCATCATGTTGATTGGAAGATACTCTTTCAGAATTTGAAAATTTGACTTCCTCTTTTATGCAGGTTGTGGAACTACTAATCCGAAAGTTGGAGGGTGAGCCTAGTTTTCATCGTAAGGTTGATCTTTTCTTTCTTGTGGATTCCATCACACAATGCTCGCATAATCAAAAAGGTATATGTACTTGAAAACAACTTTTTGTGATAATAGATATTCATGCCTCTCTCTCTCTCTCTCTCTCTCTCTCTCTCTCTCTCTCTCTCTCTCGCTGGTTGTGAGTGCTTGATATGGTATTTCCTTCTGAAATCTGTTATTAATGGTAAGTATTTTTTGTCAATATACAGGCATTGCGGGAGCTTCATATGTTCCGACAGTTCAAGCAGCATTGCCACGTCTTCTAGGTGCTGCTGCCCCACCTGGTTCTGGTGCTCGTGACAATCGTCGTCAGTGTCTTAAGGTAAGTGCAGTCTTATATAATGTTACGTGAACTTCTTGTTTGTATACAAGATAAAGTGAAACAGACTTCTCATCCAGGTTTTACGGCTGTGGATTGAGAGAAAAATCTTTCCCGAATCTGTCCTTCGTCGCTACATGGATGACATTGGGGTTTCAAATGATGATGCAACTGCTGGTTTCGCCCTTAGACGTCCATCTCGAGCCGAGCGTGCTATAGATGATCCAATCAGAGAAATGGAAGGAATGTTTGTGGATGAGTACGGCAGGTAAACATATTACTTTTTTTGTTTTTTCTTAAGAGTTATAATTGTACTATTTTTCTTCCTTTCATTGTTGTCCTGTAAAGAGCTGATCCTAAGGTTCTGTTTGCTATTGCTTCTTGACCAAATAACTTACATGCGTGACCATGTAAAGGACATGAACTTATTAGATGGATAGTAGCTTCTCATTAGTGAATTAATAATGTGGAGAAATTTAAATTTTGCCTTTATATACAAGCAATTCAAGGAATTTATAGTGCAATTATTGTATGCATGCAATTCAATGATTTTACCTAGAATATAAATTTTTCTAATTGCCTGTTTAATTGGGTATTAAAGTTACATTTATTTGTTTTTCCATTGAGTATTCGCCAAAGAAACTTGCTTCTATTACTTTTATGCATCACTTCTATTGTTGCACGGACTCTCTGGTATCTGATACATGTAGTTCTGTGTTGCTTCTTGTGTCAGTAATGCTACATTTCAGCTGCCTGGCTTTTTATCTTCTCATGCATTTGAAGATGATGAAGAAGAAGATGAAGAACTTCCTAGCTGTTCATATAAGGAGACTAGCCATTCCTCACCGGTGGAAACCACTCATGCTTCTGGGGAATCAGAAACTTGTGCTGTGACTCCAAATGATAGGCGACATTGCATCTTGGAGGATGTGGATGGTGAACTTGAAATGGAAGATGTTTCTGGACATCCAAAGGATGAAAGACCCTCGTTTGTTAATGGTTCTTTTGAAAGGGATCCACAACAGCAGGGATCAGATACGGTCACAGAGCCAGCTTCAAATGTTTGCAGTGAGTTGCCCCCTCTTCCAGAGGGTTCTCCACCATTGCCTCTTGATTCTCCTCCTCCTCCCCCACCTCTGCCTCCATCACCCCCACCACCGCCACCCCCACCCCCGTTATCCCCATCACCACCGCCACCGCCACCCCCACCTCTACCATCACAGCTACCTCCTCCTCTACCACCATCAGGTCATCCGCCATTATTTCCTCAGTCATCTATACCAACTCAGGCATCATTACTATCCCAACAGATGCTGCCATCTCAGTCAACAATGCATTCTTCCCCGCAGGTGCCATATCAACTTCCTGTACCTCATGAATACTGTAGCACTAGTGTAAGGCTTCTTGCTTCCCCCCTATCAATCGCACGTTGTTGTGTGTATATATATATTATATCATATAACACATTATTTCTCTATACAGGGTAACCAGCTTGTCCAAATTGCTGGAAATGCTCCTCATGGGGGCCCTATTGATGCGGCTGCAAAAAGCGAGATGTTTCCACAGCAGCAAGCTTGCTTTATTCCTACAGGAGTATGTGGTCCTCGAGAACCTTCTGGATTTAACTCAACGAGGCAATTAGAACACGGACATAATGACATGTTTCTAAGTGCACAAGTCTCTCAACCAAGCCAACAATTTCAACAAGGTAATACCCCTTTTCCTCAAAGGCCTTTACCTCCTGCTCCACCACAAAATCCATCCAGTCATTTCTCTTATACAAAGCCCTCGAGTCAGCAACATCCCCAGCATCCATACCATGCTCCATACTCTTTGACTCCCCTCCCTGATAGTCAAAGACGATTTGCCGATGAACAACGTGGTGTTTGGATGAATGGAGGAAGACCCCCACATTCGGGACCACCATTTGGCCATGAAGGTATGGAGTTCTGATCCAGGTGGCTGTGCCATCCCTTAAGTAGTTGCCTGTCTATTTCACGTTGAGCTTCTGTAACGAAACTAGAACTTTTGCCAATATCATTTTTGAAATGTTTTTTCTCTTAGAGCCCAGTTGACTATAATGAGTAATCCGTTGTCCTGCATTAGATCATTCTTAAAAAGAGTATATCTCTATTATATGTTTTTCTGTTGAATTTCTCTCAATGCATGCCATGGTAATCATTTTTAATTTCAACCAGATTTTTACTTTTAGGTTCTGTTTGAAACTTCAACCGTATTTTAACCAACGTGGGGCTTGATGTTTGCCTGATTTATGAGTTTTCTGTGGCATGTATTTTGCTGCAGGCCTGTTTTAAATGAATCTGAGGCACACATATGGTTACTGCTAGACATTCTGTTGATTTTTAGTGCATTTTAGTTTCTTTTCATTCATTATCATTTGTATTGGGATGTGGTACAACCTTCTTCTAGCGGCGAGTCTGTGCTAGGCGATTCGTCCTGCCCGTGTTCCTTCTGTGCCTCTAGTGTGGGAGAGAAACCCTATAGTTTTTATGGAACAGTTGTGCAATTGGGGGCTTTGGTTTCTAACAATTTTTAAGGGTCTCCTTTCTTCTGGCTGGTTGTGGATTGCAATTTTATTATTTTGTGGAGACTACATGCATGCGGCTCACATGTTTTCTCTATTCTTTTCGTGCGCATATGGTATTTGTAAAGTTTTGATTGCTATTAGCTAATGCTAGTTAATGTTTTTATTGTGATGGATCATGGCTCCTTTGCCTAATTTAATTCACTTATCTACCGAAGCATCTCTAGATATATTATATTTGGTGCTGATATGGCAGGCTATTTTCGTCCACCGCTTGATAGACCGCCAACTAATAATATGGCTTTTCAGCGTTCTGCCCCTAATAATGTACCATCTGGAGCTCCAATATCAGGTGATCTTGACTTAAACTAGTTGGAAGTGGGCTTGCATGTTTTAAGCAGACCTTGCTACTGTTGCAGTTATAAACTGACTTTCTGACTGCATTTTATCCAGGTCATAGTGCTTCCCAGATCTTGCCATGTAGACCAGACATATCTGCTGTTAATTGTTGGAGACCAGCTTAATAGTGAAACTTAGCCCTACTTTAATATTCTTGTAAGTTTTTCTTTCTTTTTCGTTGGCTCAAAATTTAATGTTGTATTTTGTAGCTCATGTACTTCTCTGAATGGCTCCATCATTCTACTATTTTATTGATTCTTTCCTCATTGAAGTCTATTTGTTAATTGAAATCGACAGCCACCTCATCCTTTAATGGATATGTTGATAATCAACTCAAAGATTTTTTAATCAGAATCACCTCAAAGATTTCAAATGATTCTTCATCCTTGACTTATAGGAGCCTAATGTTGTCTTTTTTCTTCTTCTCATCTCTCTTATAACCAGACATTAAAACGAAAAGTTTGTGCAAATTCATGTGCTGCATTTCCGACCGTCCACTGCGTCCATCATCGCTTAGATTGACAATGCTCTCTCTCACTCTCACTCTCTCACTCAGTGATAAATCTGTTTATTTTCTGGCAATTCTTTTCAGCATTGACGGTGGCGTATCAATTAGCAACGTCACATGATGCTGTGCTTCAAAGTTGGATTCATTTTGTATACAAAACCCTAGTACCACTTGAAGTCAGTGTTGAGAACTTGTGGAGGCTCTTGGCAGGACTGTGTATATTGTAATTTTTCCTGACAAATGTATCCCGAGAACATATGCTTCCAAGTGTATGCCCATGTTTCTTTCTTGGTTAGTACACTTGATTCTTAAGTTCATAACTGATGTAATTATTCCCAATATCAAATAGATAGAAAATCGATTTTATGCACTGACCTTTAGTCTTTGATGAATTTATTTTGCTATTATCTTTTATATGCATAGTTATCCAACTTTTCCCGCTATCTGTTGCATCCTATAATATAATTTGCTCCAACATTCTGTTAGTTCCAGTTGTCATCCTTCCCCCTCTTGGATCGGCACATCCTGGTTTTTGCATGTATCTACTAAACAGTCAAAGATTTTAGTATAGAAAGGCAAAGTTGCCTCCAACCAAAACCTACCTGTCAATGGGTCCAGTCTTTCTAAATTAGTTTCTTGTGGTAATGGTAGTAATCACATTTTGGAATGTCATTCCATACCGAAGAGAAATCTATTCATGTTGTCAAGTTTATGCATAATTTAGAAATTTTACTTTTTCTTTATAGAATCACCCTGAATGTGCTGCCTGCCGGATAATACTTTCTCTCATGCTAAGTTTTTGGTTATGGTGATTTTTATGGTATCTTTGGAAAGACTTGAGATTACTCTTTTGGTTAGATGGAGGGCATGTGTGGTTTGTATCTGCATTGTTGCTAAGATTGGGTGGGGTTTAATGTGAAGGGTTCAGGAACATAAGGTTAAAGAGGTCAAGAATAAACTGTGGAAAACTTTAGGAAAACGTAAAGGATTAAGGTGTAATAAAGGTTTCAGTCCAAAAACAACTAAAAGGTGTAACAACGGTTTAAGGTTTCAAATTTTACATGAAGAAGAAGAAGAAGAAGAAGAATACCTCGATGACATTAACTTGGTTGAAAACCTGGGTCGGAATGTGCTGTTCTGAAGCTGGTTTGTATTGGAGAATAGGTGTTTAGCGTATTGCACATTATTGAGGAGATAGGTATGGGTCAAAATATTGTCCTTGGCTAATCAATGAAATGGTGTTGGCTATGTATAGTCAAATCTTTTGATGCTTGAAATTACTGGGTTATACACTAATCTTGAAATTAAAAGAAAAAACCCAGCGGCATAAAAAATGAAAAAATGACTCCTGGACAGAACTACTTGGTGGAAGCTGTGTTCAAGCTTCAGGACTCGTCTTCAAATTTTCCTTTTTTGTTTCCAAACCGCAAATCCTTACCACCTTATGCAAGTCGCAATGGGTATCTCTTTTTATAAAGTGTTTAGTGTGAGCTTACTCAGACGGTGATTGCAATGTGAAAATAATTTTCCATACATTTTGGCTGAAAGTTCTATATAATGGTTGAAGTCGGTGGGTGTTGTGATTGTGGTGAAATGTTAGTTATCTGAGTTAAGCTTTGAAATTGGATTCTGGACAGTGTTTCTCTTTCTTTGTTTTCCTTTTCATATTTGAGTATATGTAGATATTTGGTTTAACTTAATGAATGTCTGCGGTAATATCATCTTCAGATACCCTTTTATAATTTTTATTGTAACAAGGGGAGGTATATGATAAGTGAATGCTCCGAGGTTGAGGCAGCCTTTGAGATTTTGATGAAATTTGGATTTCTAATGCTAGGGAGTTATGTTAGATGAGTGTAGGACGAACTTTTTATGCATGGTTGTTAGAATAAACCAGCCTCGATTGTTTTGATCAGATTTAGAATGTAGGAAGTACATACTCTTCATATAGTTGATCATTGCCATATTTTTGTTGGAGCTTAAGTTTTCTCTTTTAGAACCAATTATCAGCATTGCAACCTTTACTGTAAAGCTGAAGTTACCAAAACTTTTGTTATGTTATTTGGTGTGTTGTTTACTACTTGTTGAAACAAATTCATCTAGAAACAAGTAAGGTCTTGTTTGATCTGCCGCAGTTATAACACCACAATATTTGTCCTATGGTTGAAAAAGGAAACTTAAAGATTGTTTTTTCTTTTTTGGGATTACATCAACTCAAAAATTTTCTTGACCTTTGATTAGGATGATTCTATTGTCTGACTCATTATGTTTGAGGCACATCTCTGTTTTATGCCTTCACTCTACACCTGGTTAATTCAAAGTGCAACAGATGTGGATTTTTATTTTAGTGTTTGCTATCTGTATACATGTTGTGCAAATTAATTTAATTAATTTTACTTGATGTTGCATCGCGTCGACGCCATGTCATTTATTTTTAATGTTAATTTTTTGTAATGTGTGGTACCGTACTCGTGGCTCAATTTGTGCATTCTGTAGTGTCAAAGTTACATGTTTCGCATTTTGCGCTGTGGTAGTGTTTAAAATGTTTGTGTAGATACTTGCACATGAGTTCTCCTTTGTTTGGATTTCCTAGTTCCTGTTATGTTTTTCTTTTCTCAATAAAAGTGTGAAAGCCATGTGTGTTTTGTATTTATTCTGGAATGTTATTTTTTTAATGTGAGACTAAGGTTTGGTTGTAAGGCCTTATTTTTCCCTTTAAGATTCAGAAATTATAGTAGATGACATCTGAAAATACATGGAAGTCCCTTGTATTGTAATGATAGATAAAATAGCTGAAAAGAAGAATGGAAAAAAAAGTAGGAAATGAAAAGAAAAAGAAATAAATATTGAATTGAGAGTTTTGATGAGTTGTGTGGTTTTCCCTTTATTGTTGATGGGGAATTTAGTTTGGAATGACATCATAACTGCGCATACTGTTACAGGTTTTGGCAAAAGATTAAAACAGATCCTTTTTTTGGGGTTTTGTCACTGACAAAGGAAAAGGAATCCTACTTCCTGGCAGATACACATTGCTGTAAACCATTCAGGTACATATTTGACATGGATTTTTGGACCAAGAAAAGGATCATAAATATTGTTAGTTGAGTACGGTTTTGATGCAACTGTATATGTACCTGAATGTTTTTAAGAAATTACAGATGCTTTATAACTGCTGAAAGTTTTATTTGATAGTTCTTACAGATGCTTTAATAGCAGCGATTTTTCATTTAATGCTCAAACATCCGATCCGAGCATTTTTGTTTACAGTATTATGTTTGATTATATTCTATTGTACACTGAGCATCACAAAATGAAAGGAGGTTCTTTGACTGCTGTTGCTTCTGGTTTTTTTCGTTCTTTTTCCTTTATCATCTTTTTACCTTGATTCATTTTCGGTCTTTTTTTTCTTCTCGTTATTTTTTGTTTAGAGATTGGTTGAAAATCTTTACTTCCACTGCCACACATTTGGAGCTGGGGTTTAGGCCCCAGGCATTGTTTTATTTGAGAGGTCAGGTCAGGTCAGGTCAGGTCAGGTCATGTTGATACAAGTATTTGTAGTAACGAGGGTAAAACAATATTTCATTTCCTTTTCCTGCATTCTCAACCGTAGATAATAATGCGGGAGGCAGGCAGGCAGCAAGCATGTCCACCTTTTGTTGCATCTAATAATATGAATGAGTCAGTGTTTTCTGCTGCTCCCAAACATTGTAACTCGGTTTTCATTTGAAACGGACATGAAGCTCATGCGTATACTATTACTAACATCAATTTATTTATTCATTTTTGTAAATGAAATTGGGCTAACTTTTATGAGGCTGGAGAGCGAGAAGGGATCCATTTCACTCATTGGATTGGAGGAAGGTGTGTGAAACATGTGTCTGATTCTGAAGCCAATAATAACCATATGAATAGGGCTTTTGGGGCTTAACAATTCTCAAGTGTCGGTATTGCTGTCACCTCCGCCAATGCCATGTGGGCAAGACGTCTATGCATCCAAACTTTTTTTTTTGCCGCTCAAATTCGACTCTGGTGGTTGTGGTAAATGAATTAATAACCATCCCATCCGCGCGAAAACACATGAATTTTGATGGTTTTGTAGACTTCCTTATCACCAAATATGGAACCGGGTAGGATGGTGGAGGATTTCAGCTGCGGACTGGTAATTTCTTCATTGCCTGCTTTGCTGGTTTAAATGAATTAAATATATATATCTCTCTCAAAATGTTTTCATGCTAAACTCTTTGCTTTCATATGTTCCTCGTTACCTTACAGAAGAGAAACGAACGACGAGAGTAGACAAGTTCGGCACCAATTTGTAATTCATTTCACTGCACGTGATGTATTTTCCTTTAGAATTTCAGATCGTCCATGGACCATGAGTCTTATATTTATGACAACTCTTCCTTTAAACTAGTTATTGTTTCCGACTAAAAAAAAATACTAGTTGTTATTGTAACACCACCACCCTCACCATTTATGGACTTACTGTCTCACTCGCGGCGGTACAGCCTATTTGCTAAGCTGTATTAAGTTTCTAAGTACAGATACTAAGGAATACCACGATTTCGCTATAGGATTGCAACTTTAATGAAAGATGGATTGACTTCAAAAAAGAGAATGAAAAGATCATTCAAAGCTGAGGATGATAAACCTAAAACAAAATGGCGTGACATGAGTAATTTGAGATTTCACGTAGAGGTAAGCACATTGATGATCATGAAGACATGCAAACTGCTGAAACAAGATCAGAAATAAAGAACATTAGATTGTGGCTTCCGTGCGAAAGTAACACAAAAGAATTAATAGCTAGTATGATATATGATGTTATAAACAGATCCTCCCATAAACCCAAGGAGAGCCAGAACCAATCTACATCTTCTATAATCTGGCCAAGTGCTTACAAATTTCTGGCAAATATCCAGTAAGCTTTTGTTTGCACTGCGCATGTGATCGCTTGCTCCTTCCAAGCGTTCATCCATGGCTTGAACTGGTACCTCTTCCAAAAGCTTGGAACTGTTTTCCATCTAACAGGAAATTCACATGTATTTCAATGATTAATGATATAGGGTCTTATTCAAATCTTTTCCCCCCCTTTCTTTTTTCTTTCTATTTACCCCTTGAAAGCAGGTAATGCATGTGCAAAACAAGGATCAAAATTGGCAATTAGAGTACAATCAAATGAATTAATCAAGTGCAGCCTTTCTTCGACCTGTTGGCTTAGGCAAACCATCAAATATTGGTTTTCTAATGGCCGCAGTTGAAAATACTTGTAAATCTGGCTTCAAACTCCACTTGGAAGTTGACCAGATGGATGCAGAACTGCTACTGTCGTGATCCTGCAAATTTGATGTGCTTGACGACTTCCTCACTCCAGACAACCCGTCTGTTATAAAAGAATCACCCAAACCCACTGGTATAGGATTCAAGCCACCAGCTTCAACATCAGTTCCTAAAGCCGTTCGATTAGCTGCTTTGGGTCTAAGGGCCAAGCACTGCCCTGTAAATGCTGAAAACCCGGCAGTGCCACTGCCACTGCCACTGTTATCTCCCAACAGCATCTCAGGAGTGCGAGAAAAGTCAGCTTCTGATTTCTGACGCCTCCTAATTAGTTTTTCACCAAATTGATCAGAGTCAACCTCTCTAGTTTCCGTACCAGGCATGGAATCCGAAAGTTCACCATTCTCATCCAGCTTAACTAAGCTTCTTGACTTTCGACGTTGGCCAAAAGGTTTGTCAGAAGCTGGCGAGCCTCTAAGGAAGTGTCCATTTTCTAAATAATGGCCACCTCCATTTTTGTAGACTGCCATTTCAAAACCCTCAGTTATGGAGTTCTGATTTCTTGGTTTCAGCCCGTAATAACTTTGTAAAGAGTCCATAGCCGGGGAGGCTTTCCGCTGAGGAGTAACTCTAAGGGACCGGAATGATTCAAACATATCACCTTGTGTGTGGCGGGGTGGGGTCTGGTCAGAGCTAGTCTGGCTGTGTAAATAAGTGTCAACACGGTAAGCCACAAATGAACCACAAACAAAACAAGTGAAAGAAGAAACTACCAGCAATACTATCCACTTCAAAGTATTAAATCGTTACATAACTTGAATTTTAAGCAATATTAATAGAGTACGAAGAGACTGAATAGTTATTGTTGTTCTAAGTTTACATGTTATAGACATTTTTGAGAGCAGAATCCATAAATTGATCTTGTAACAAAATCTTGACATATGCTTTGGAAACCTGCAGATATACTGCGAGTAAACACAAGTAAAAAAGAAGTAAAAAAGAAGATTGTTTTCTAAGTAATCACCTTAAAATGCATCCCAAAATAAGTAAACTTTGTGATTGAAGCTTCCCCTTTAGAAAAGGAAGCAACATCTGGAAAGTGACATAAATGCCAGTTGAACTAATTAATATACAGCAGAGAAATATGGGGTGCTGCTCCAGAAGTGCATTTCCTAACAGTCTTTCCAGATCCTCGACCCTAGATTAGTCGAATAACTAGAGGTGTTAATTATGTTTATGGACACAACATTGACCTAAAACACAGTCCTCATATCTACTTTTAAAACCAAAAGCCTATCCAAAAAAAGAGGGCTTCCACAGTTATACTAAACAAGTGGGGCCTTAGATATCGTTTATGGACCCAAAGTAATCTCCAGTAGCAAGAAGAAGCAGAATGGTTGGCAAAACCACAAGTTGTTACCAAAGAAGAAGAAAGTATAGTAAAACCAATTAAGAGTAGAGACATCTAATTACCATGGTGTGTTGGAACCATTTGATAAAGGGGATGGACGATGCCTCCCAGGTAGTGGAATCTGAAGAAACCTGAGGGCAAACATTTGACGATCTGTAACAAGGCCATTCATCTTTTTGATGTCGGCCACCTACAATATCATAAAAAATACTAAATTATTTTATTTTATTTTGGAAAAAAAAAGAAGAAGCTCAATAATCGAAAAAACCAGCAAACAAAAACCAACCTGATATTAGACGGGGGGAAAGGAACACACACATTAGTATCAAGACAAAACAATCACACCCCTTGGAGTAAAAAGCACAATAGAACTCAAAGAATCATACGTATATTGTAATTGACTGCCTTAGGTATCAGCCTTATATATTTCTCAGCATCCAGCAAATATTCAAATTCAATTAACCAACCACAACAAAAGAAAAAGAAAACCTAGCAATTCTAAATGGTAATTCAAGCAGAAGAAGTCCAATTGACAGGAAAAAAGAAAAGAAAACACGGAGATGAAGAAATGAAAATAGGAATGAAAGTACGTACCTCAACGCCGTATTTGATGGCGACACCAGCAAGCGTGTCAAATTTGGAAACGACGTGTTCTATATAACCTGCACCTGCTTCTCCACCTCCACCTCCACCGACCAAAGCGGGAGACGAAGAAGACGGAGAATAAGATTGCTGCAGCAGTGATGGCGGCGGCGAAGAACTCGGCAGAAAGAGTGACGAGGAAGAAGACGACGACATTGAATCGTTTTTAATGTTATTTTGATATCGGTTATGTAAATGGGATGATGAAATCACTTGATCTGCATGATGACAACAGAAGTGGCTTTCCATCTGCGTATCTTCTGCCAATCACAATCTGATGTCGTCTTCCTAATCATCTCATCTCATCTCCAAATCCAAAATCAATTACAATTACAAATATAAGAGCGAGATCGATGAATTCGTCAAGAAAATTGGGATCCCCCACCCCCAGACAACCCCCACCCCCCGACAATGAGAGATCTAATGGTAATATATTAGATTGATTGATGTAGCAATCGAAGATGCACTACGCGCCTTTCTTCAATTGAATGCTTCGTTGGCTAATTGCTCCCTCAGAATCTCTCTCTGATCATCAGGTGAGAAATTGAGAACCTCTCTCCTCCCTTCTTCCCTGAAATTGAGTCCCTCTCTGCCTCTCTCTCTCTCTCTCTCTCCCTCTCTCTCTCTCTCTCTCAATATTAAAAATTAAGGATTAAGGAGAATTAAGGTGGATTCGGGGATGTCACGCACGCCCACACTCGGACTATTTGGGTTTGTTATTATTTTATTAATAATTATTTTCCATGTTATTTATACTTAATTTATACTCTAATTTTATCTGACAATTTTGTTTTTGTTTCCGACCCCATTTCAGTTACAACTTACAACTGGCAGAGTCCCTCCTGCTTTTGGATTCGGATTTCTTTTCTGTTTTCTGTTTTTCGTTTTTTGTTTTTTAACTGAGAAACGAGCGGTAGTTTGATAATTAATAATATAAATAAAAAAGTATGAATAAAATTGAAAATAATAATGAAATTGTTATCAGTCAGCCCAGCCCAACCTAGCCCAACTCAGCCCAGCCCAATTGTTCTCAAAATGGGCTGCGTTTTGTTTGTTGACCTTCCGTTCCATTGAGCCGACGGAAATCAAGGAATACGCCACGCCGGGAAGAATTTTAGGATTAACAGGGTGATTGGTTAGTTTTGATTCAACAACTCAGTCAGCATTTAACTCCAATATTAGATGCAACTTAGAAGAGATCTAGTACTCCAAAAGTTTGTAGATGTAAAGATTTGCCTAACTTTCCCGCAAAGTCAAGGGTCAATGCTTTCTTTTCAAATTTCTACCATTTCTTTCTTTCTTGGTGTCCAAATTTGTATTAGAAAGAAAACAAAAAGGAATATTGATTTATGGTTAACTGCCTAAACAAGGGCGCTAATTGCTCTCGTCTTATCATAGACAACCAGTCAACGAAAATTACAACTAGTCGTCGTTTTCAGTTTTCAGGGCAGAAACTCTACATGTCATGTTGTTGCTAAAAGTCTCATAGTCTATGAGCCTTTGACAAAGAAAAGCATCAAACTTGTGGAGAATTCATGCAACCCTAATCTCGCGAATAATAAAAGAAATTGACTTATTAGTTTAGGCAGGCAGGGACCAAATCGTCAGGCCATCTTTCTGCTGCTTACCTTACACTTGCACACTGATGATTAGTACATACAGAATCAACAAACACACGTTACTTTGGCAAAGAGAGGTGGTCTTAACCCTAGAGACTTTTCAGTTTTCACGTTATCTGTTGGCCTCCCCAAATTCCCTCTCTCCCTCTTCCTCTCTTCTCCTCTCTCCCCATCATCGGCGCTTCGCCGGACCTCTGCCATCGATCCACCACCGCTCCACTCCCTCCTCCTTTAATTTTTGGTTAGTCCACCTTTGAGATGATGTCTAGTCTATGGTCAATGGTAGTTGATGGGTCATAACACTGCTCTATGCATCACAGCCCTGACCACCTCCATAACCTCTCATAGGACCATTATACCGCGATGATGTTGATCATGATACGGGTCTTGATCAAGCAGTTATGCGGCTGTTATTACATGTGTGAAATTACCTGTTGGATGACTAAGAATGCCTAGAGGGGGTAAAATCCCACCTCAGGGGAAAATCTACAGGATTTCTCAGTGGAAAACAAATCCACTATAAAACGATGATTACAAGAAGTACTCACACTTATTCTAGACACATTCTAGATAATGTTTACCAATTTCTTCGTAACTCAAATTCTGTCACGGAATGATCTTTCGACACTTCTTATGTTGAACGCAATACTGGTCACGATTGCCTCAAGCTCGCCGGAGTTCTTCCAACTCTCCTTGTGTTGAATCCGATACTGGTCACGATCGATTCAAGTTCACTGGAGAAAAACCACCATAATAGTTTTGATGCTCTCAACCGTATGAGTCACCGAACATGCAAATGAATGCAATATGAATGATAAAAGTATTTGATAAATCACCAAGTAAACATGGAACACATGATGATTTATCTCAAATAAAAACACAGCTTTCTTAAACATTTAATCACACAAAACTATTGTTGAAAAGCTGTAGATTTGGAAAAACTATTTTGAAAAGCTGTAGATTTATCTCAAATAAAAATACAGCTTTCTTAGCTTAACCCAAATCTCTATTCTTCAAGGCTAGACAAAAATGACAATAGAATATTTCCTATTCTAAATGCAAGTCACGTGAAAATCAGCCACTTGCTGAAGACGGTAGATTTTGACTAATCACAATATCAAAGGAATCCTTTTATGTTTAGGATAACTATTAATAGCATATTGACTCCTTGATATTATGATATAATTGATAAAAACATTTCTAAACAATGAAAACGATTTAGAAAATCAAGGGAATGTTAAAACATGAAAGTAGGAGAATCAAATTGATTTGGGCCAAAAATTCCTAAATGAGATGAGCTCATAATGGGATTCTAATTTATTAAAAAAATAAGAAAATAAAATCATATTAAATGCCAAAAACATTCCTATCTTGTATGCCTGTGAAATGACATGTCTTACCCTTCAGATCAATGTCTCATATGTGTTAAGTCACAATTTTGGAATTCGGGGATTGCTGAGCTGTCTCAATCCTGTAATTTCTAGAAATCAGAGACATCAATTTTGCTTCAACCCTTTAGCTAAATGACACTTCCAAACCTACACTAAGTTCTAGGAAATGCCAACACATTTTCATACTAACAATGTGTATTGATCAAAAAGCCAAGCAGGAAGGAGTCTTGCAGCGGTGAAGAGGTGATGGATCTGCTGCATAGGTTTGGCAGAGTGCCGGCAATGGGAGGAGAGGAAGGAGGGAGAGATGGAATTGGGGGAGGTCGATAGACAACATGAAAACTGAAGAGTCTCTAATCCAGTAAGGTTTTTTTAATTAATGAAAATAATAAGAAATTTATATGTCAAAAAAAAAAAAACTAATATAATTTTAATGAGTTGGATGCCCACCTCAACTGCCATGTGAGATGGTATTAAAATGTGGTATAATTATGTGGTAAGCATAGCATTACCCTAAGAGCAATTCCACCGTTGCAGGCCAGCCCGAGCAAAAAGGGACTCGAGACCCGTTTCTAGGTTCCAGCGTGCGCGAGTAGCTCGGACAAACAGTGGGGGCCACTAACCCAGGCAAGCCCAAAGGTATGTCAAGCCCGAGCTCATGCTCGAGAGATGATGACGCCAACGGTAAAAAAATTTGAAACTTTCGTGTGCTGACGCTAGCCTGCTTTCTGCCAACGGCTAGAAGTCATGTGGCTTGTTCTGGGTTGTCCGATCGTAACTTGTCCTCCAATCCAACGGCTGCCATTTTTTGTGTTAAAAAATTCAAATTTTTTTTTTAAAAAAAAAAACCCCAAATTTATGAATATTTATTTCTCTATGAATACCTACCAATATTCTTTACTTGCCACACCAAATCTACATACAAATTCTTCTCTTTCCAATATTATTCACTTATTTTTCATTTGTGTAAAAATACAAATGACATCTTTCATCGAAGTCGGAGAGTCTTGGACAACCATGGAAGATGTTTTGTTATGTGAGTGTTGGGTCCAAGTTGGTCATTACCCGATCATGAGCAATGGGATGAAGTTCTCTCATGTGTGGTGAAAAATTCATGTCGAATTCTATGAAAGATCGGGTTCGGCTCGTACAAAAATGACCTTTGCTAATATGTGAAATTTTTTGAATAAAGAGTTAGGGAAATGGAGAGATGCTTTGGCAAAAGCAAAGGACAACATTCGAAGAGGCGAAAATCTTGGCAACGAGGTAAATTATTTGTAATTGTCGTTTTATTAAATTTAATGTCCTATTTTTTTTTAAAAATTTTCTTGCATTTCCAATTTTTTATTTTTATTTTATTATAGATTATGCAAGCACAAATGTGGTTCGGTGCCATTGGCCAAAGTAAAAAAATATTTCAACAATCACCAATGTTGGGAGGTGGTGAAAGATTGTTCGAGATTCAAAATTATTCCCTCGAGTCCGACCGTTGTGTTGAATGAGATGTTGCTCCACGATTCAACTGTATTGGATCACCATTGGAGTCCCCGATGAATCAAGACTCACTAATCCAAAGGGAGTCAAGGCCTATTGGGAGAAAGGCGGCAAAAACCAAGAAATGGAGTAATGAGAATTGAGAGACATGAAAAGAGATGCGGATGAGAAGACAAGAGATGAAACATTTGCAAGAGAAAGCGAGTATGCACACAAACAAGACATGGACAAGAAGGATTGGGAAACTATGGTTATGGATACGGGCCATATGTCCCATGAAACAAAGTCATTTTGAAAGCTAGAATGATGGAATGTTATGAGAAGAAAATTTTTCCATGACTATGATCAAGCAACACCAATTGGTTAAATGATAAAAACCATTAGGTTATATTGCTTGTGTTTTATTTAATTAGTTGTATTGCTTGTGTTTTATTTAATTAGTTGTATTGCTTGTCTTTTATTTAATTGGTTAAATGATGAAATTTGAGATGTGAATTTTACAATAAATATGGACACGTGGCAACCGAAAATCTTATCTGAAATATGAGATGTGAATTTTTTTTTAATAATAAATATTGACACGTGATAACCGAAAAACTTATCCAAATTAATCGTTTAAAGTAAATAAATAAATAAATAAAAGTGAATAGTATTTGCCTTTTGCCATGGCAATGGATGGAAACACAAGCCTTTTGCAAGGGTTGACACTATTTATGTGAATGGTAACAATCATTGCCTCCCCTTGCCCTTTGCCATGGCAAATGGCTGGAAGTGCTGTAATAATGTTACTAAAGGCTAACAAACAAGAAATCTACAATGAGCAATGCGCATAGAAATAGAAACACAAACACTTGTTCTTCTCTAATAGCATACGATGATGCACCATCTCTTCCTCTATTCTATAGTGTTACTCTCTAAGCTTGCATCTCTCGTACCCAGATCCATCCTTGTATTCGTGAGGACACCCATAAACGAAATAGCACAACATCCAAATCCAGCTCAACCCCCGTGGGACCCCCATAAACCTAGTAGGGAAGTCCTTCATTACAGTTAGCCGCAGTACCTACTTGGTGTTGACAGCATTTTAAGCAACAGGGATATTAGGTTCCCCTAAATTCACAAAGGCCTCTGCTCGGGCCATGCGTGCCATTGCCGCATTCCAAGACACAAGATGGTTCATAAATACATCCACATACTTCCCTCTGTCATTCTGTTAACAAGATACCCAAACATCATAAAAATAGGGCCAGCTGGTGGAAACAAAGTCAAGTTTGATACTACTACATACCTTGTAATCCAGATAATAAGCATGCTGCGAGAAAGAGAGCAAAGACACTATCAGCACGTTTAAGAAAAAATTTCATCTCTCTCTCTCTCTCTCTCCACAAGAGAGAGGGAGAGCACATAGCAGAGAGAGATACAGAGAGAGAGAGATCATTTACACACCTCCCAGAGATCCAAACTGATTATGGGCTGCAGAACAAGATATGATTAATGCCAACTTTTGAAATCAAAATGTAGAAAATAACATTGGGAAAAGTCAATTTTACTTACTATGTCATCCCAGACGAGTGGGCAAATGGCATTTGAAGTTTTAATTATCTTAAGCTGTCTCTCTTCTCTCTTCACTGGGAAAAAGAAACAAGGAAAACTATCAGTAACCAGAGGAGTTGATTAGCAAAACAAGGCCACAAGATGAATACAAACACTCGGTGATATTTATGCATTTCTTCCAAGAATATCAATATCAAGCAAGATACAACCTGATACTCAAATAGTAAAAAAAATCCTCATTATTTGTATCTACAAACATAAAACAAATAGAACACAGCATGATAGGCCTTGCTTGACTCAGCTGTACACCATCACAATGAATACGAGGAAATTTCATTCTTAGAAATTCTAAACGCATAATACTCACAAAAGTTCAGAAATTAACTTAAGAAAGGACTTACAAACAAGCCAAACCCAGCCCGAGCCAAATATTGTAAGTGCTGCCTCTACAAACTTCTCTCTGAAATTTGTAAAGGAACCAAAATCCTTTTCAATCTGCTGAAGGACGCCTAGTTTGGGTATGTCCCCGCCTCCAGGTTGCATGGATTCCCAAAAAAAGTCATGATTCCAGACCTAAAAGGATAAAGTTGAAGGAGAACATCTCATAATCCCGAAATTAGAGACGGAAAACAGAGTAAATTTGCCTTGTTGTTCAATATCAGCTATCAAGAACATGTCCATTTGAAACTTTTATTAATGATATGCCCAAAACGGGACTTTAAGTTTGTGATTCCCAGTCTCCAAAGAATATGAAACTACACAAAACATTTAGAACAATCAATCAGGATAACTGAAAATTTGAACAAGCTAAAGCCACATTTATGCTCCAGGCTACATGACTAGATTAGATGTTGTCAGGTAGTAGTTGTACATTTGAACCTAAGAAATTCAATCTAAATGTTTCCTATAATTGACCAGTGACTCCTAAGAAAGCTCATGAAACCATTTGAAAATGATCCAGTCAAGAAAAATACATAAATTATCTAACAATCTTGCAGATACCTGAGCAGCGTTGTTGAATTCAGGTAAAGGATTCCCATTATTATATGTTGCTTTGACAAGTTCATCAAAACTATAGCCATATAGTATGTCATTCTTCTCCAGCTGTTTGTTCAAACCTTCCACATAGTTACGATGATGGCCTCCCCAATGAACTTCCAGTGTCCTCTGACTCATATAGGGCTCCAAAGCATCCTACAAAGAGAAACAGTGCAGTTCAGTCAAGGAAGATCACTGGTCATGGAAAGACTTCTTAAAACTGCTACAAACTGAACGGCACAATTGCAAGGTAGAATGTTATGCATGTACGTATCTATAGTATAATTACATATTATATTTTTTATGTTCCAAAAATTGCTTTGAATCAAATTTCAAGGATGCAGCATTTGGAAGCCTGTTTAGAGCTTAAGAACTGACAAAAAATAAGCGGCACAGCATGAGATGGATAACTCCTACAATTAAGGCTTTCAGAGAATCAAATTCAACACCACACGAATTTCAGAAACCAAATGACTGCATTACCAAAATATCTTGCAAGGCCAATGAGGTATAAGACTTTGACAAAGGCAAATAGAAAACCAACAAACTTCTTTAGAATGTATCAAGCATGCATCATGCACCTAATGTGATACTTGAATCTGACTTATCCAACCTGATTTCAAGTCACTAAAATTGGTTTAGCACTGGGCCTTATGAATGGGGTGTTCTCTGTTACTTAAGCGGTTAAGAACAAATATCACATAGTACGTAGTTCAATTACAGGTTTCATCTTGTATACTTACAAATTTATAAGGAGGTTTCTTCAAGCCATAGTAAGCAACAACTTTAGAAGCTCTTTGAGACCAGTCGGGCCATCTTCTCTGCTGCGTACACTGAGTAAATAGAGATTCAACAGACACGCATTATGTAGTCAATATAGCATAAAAGAAATCAACCATGAGAATAGAAATAGAAACAGTTGTTATGAACAAAATAGCCACATTTTATAGAAGTTAAGAAGCACATCCACATGATAATATATACTAATCACAATATTCAAATAGCACAATTAAATAGTCATAACAAGGGAAAAGAAATACAGCACGACAAAAAGCAAAATGGAAAGTATAATAAACACTAAACAGACAAATAGCAAAGAAGATGATAAAGAAAACAGCACGTACCGGATGAGGGAGTATGGGACTCTTGAAAGACTGAGAAAAGTCGGTCGATAAAAGATGAGGGCTCGGAGCTGAAGGGCAGAGTATCATTGCTTTGCTCCTTTAATTTCCCCTCTCACTTACATAAGCATGTCTGCGAAATCACGAGTTATGGCTCATTTAATTCAAATAGGAGATATACCAAAATAAATAAATAAATTTGAGGACTGAAAAATACTTGGAACAGCTAAATATAAACATAATTTAATTTTAAAAAAATCTCACTTTTCCTTTATTTCTTATCTTTTTCACGAAAACTAAACTCAATCTTAACGCTGCTAATGAAATCCTACTTTTCCTTCCTATGCCTCCATGACGCTTTCACAAGCAAACCCAATAAATAGTGGTATTAGGCACCATTTATCAAATAATGGAACTGTGAACCATTTTTCCTGCTTAAATGACCCACTGGGGGGTGGTAACATTTCTATGAAGCATTTCCTCAAACACATATACTACCAGAGAGAGAGAGAGAGAGAGAGAGAAGAAGACCTTGGTGGTGTTGTTGAGCTGCCGCCTCCAGTGGGTGAGCTTTTCAATTCCCGCTACTAGTATAAAAAAGAGTAAGAAGCTGGGGTTATCGTTTTGTCAGCAGTTTCCGTTCTTTTGATTTCTTTTTCATCCTCTCATCATTGCTAATTTACAGTCTGACCACAAAAATCATTGTTCATTGCAGAGAAGGTCCACCAAAACGGAATTTGCGAATAACTCCCTGGGGAACCAATTGGAAATGTAAGGAATTCTTAATGTCGTTTCTACCCCTACTTCATTGTCTATATTACCGTAACAAGGAACGGGTATAATTGACTTTTCCCAATTCACTTGGATAGAATGGAACAAGGAACCAGAAGCAAAACTCAAAAGAAAATAGCGCCTTGACTACAACTTAACATCGTTATTATTATTATTGCTCTCTTCCCTTTTAATTCTAGTACATTGGAATTTGGAAGAGAATGATGAACAATCCGATTAAAGGAGAGTTGCTAATTACCGAATTGAAAGTTTTGTATTTGTGTTTCAAAAAGGAATAAAAATATCGTGGTGATGTTGGTGACAAACAAATTTCACATTTAAAGCATGACATTGAGTCATTGACCAGAAGGAAGAACCACCATTTCTATAGACATAATATTTGTTGTCGAATGGTAATTCATATTTGTATTAATTACAGCAAAATTTCAATATCAAATGAGTGACACTTTGACCCCCTCTTCACAGCTTTTGATACTTGGTCATATATGTATATCAGCAGCAGTACAAAATTGCAAGCACCGTTGATCAACCTGCATATATGCACATGTCAATAAATAAAATTTTCCAAAATTTTCTAAATGATGAAATGAGATATTCCAAGAAGGCCCAAGAGGAGACGCAAATAAATTTACCGTGTGTAAATTACAAGTTTACAACTTCATCCAAGATACCGAAGCAAGACCCCATCGTTTCCCAGCACAAATCCTGTACTGTCATCGATAAATCTGCACCAATACAGAAATTATAAGAGCCTTTCTGTTACAGATAGACGAGCTCATGTCATGTGGACCTTACATTGAATTGCTAGTTCTTTCCGATTTGGTGCAATATATCTATAAGATTCCAAATCTACGTGGTTTTATCTATTCTTTTGGCCTCCAACTGGAGTTTTCTTATATTTTGAAGTGGTAAACAAGGGTAAAGGAGATCATACTAATAACTGAACAAGAAAAAGGTGTGTGCCTTGCATTTGGAATATTTTCGATTTGACCAAATTACAAATATCAAACACAGACAATCTTTTCGAAGGTCGAAGGGTTCTACTTACTTTACAGAGTATAGATTTGCTGCAATGTTGTCAGCTGCTTTGTCACGGGTCCATGTCTTGCCACCATTGGTAGTTCGCAACAAAATCCCACTCCCCCCAGCTGCCCAAGCTTCATCCTGCATAAAACAAACAGTCACTAAACATGTAAAAAGATGGGTTCCAGAAACTAGAAGGTTGAAAGATTAAATTTGGAAGCTCATTTACAATGAATGAATTACCTTTGATCGGTACCCAACATCAAGAATGCCAAAACCCCGGCTTTGGACTGGAACTTCTTCAAACTCCTCTGTTAACTGAAACAATAAACAATAACTTTGCTTTAACAATAATAGAACACCAAGGTTATAGGGTGAATTCTTCGTGCACCTTAAGGTTACAGGATAAAGCATTATTCACTTACCCCTGTACCTTTACTCAGATAAAGTCCTCCTCCACGAACAAGAAGCCAAAGACCACCATCGGCTCTCCAACCCATGTTTTGAATTCTTCTTGCAACTGTTCTGTTATGTGGCTGCCAGAATGGCTGAAAAATTAAAGACAAGGAATCATAGTTAACACGAGTGCTTTGTGCAAATCCCACATGAAACTAAAAAATTAAAATGAGAACATGCATAAAGCCAACACAGGATAATTAAGAAGTTATTGACTACCAGTGTCACAAACAAAATGACAACAGTTTCTAAAGTACATATAACTTATGAGCATACAATTTCAAATAATTAATGTCATCAAAGTGAATGACTGCAAGAATGCTACAAATGAGTCCTCATGCTTTGCAGATACAACACGTGGTTGATCATTATCAAAAACTCAATTAAGCTTCTATTTTCTTCTTCCCTATTTTAGCCTTATGTAAGGCCATCTTTTCCATCAAATCTTTGACTATCATGCCCTGCCCCCGTACTTCAATGATCAACGTATGTCATGTTAAGTCTCCTCCAACCTGTTTCACTCCTTAGGAATTCACATTGGTGCGGTAGTAGCAGCCAATGCAACCACAGCTTTTATTTTTCCACAATAATTCAACTACTTAACAAAAAAAAACAAAGCCCTAACAACATGCTTCCCTAACCTTATTGTATCTAAATTTTTAGGGGGGTAAAGGAAAAAAAAAAGGGTGATTAGACAGAAAGAAAAGTCATATTGCGTAGGAGAAACTCACCTGGCCAGGCTCCCAAGTAAGATAGAAGTTACCACGGCTTGAGACAGCCACATAGTTTCCATCAGGCGAGCGGTTCACTGAATTAAAAGTTCCTGTGTAGTAACTTGCACCGCTAATGCCACTAGAAACTGTTCTGAAAAAGCAATGAAGATACATGAATCTTGTTGCTTTTATATCATTAACAAAAGAGCAGCATGTAACCAACTCAAAAAAATGTAAAGAACTCAGGAAAATTAAAAGAAATTATCACATGTCTTCACGATAAGTAAAATCTTAAAATTGAAATTATTTTGTTGGAATTTTAAGTTTTCAACTATATTATTCAATCCAACCACTAAAAGAAAACTTCCTTGAATGGTTATGTAGTCATATAAGATTTTAGAAGCAAATTACCTATTAAGAGTAGCTGAAACAGTCTCCTGAACAGCAGCCTTCCAGTTGTAGCCTCTATTTGATGTAATATAAATTGCACCTTCGTCAGTCACCATCTCTGCACTCTTCTCACCAGTTGCCTTTATATAAACCTGGAGATATCATAACAGCATCACTTATTTCAGCTTACCGATAGGCTGTATATCCAAATGGAAGACAAAATTGATTACATCCTTTGAATGACAAGGAACCAAGATTTACTGGAAAAAAATATATCCTAGGAAGGAAGGATATGTTTCATAATAGAATCAGCAACAAAAGTTCAATGCAGTTGGAAACCTGGGGTCACCCAATGCTTTGTAGCCTCTGATTGCAACATACGGGTGAGGAAGAAACAACAATTTATTCCCCATTATACTTCATACTCAAACCGCACCTTCGAAATATCCATTTCCATTGCATAGAAATAAGTTTGGAGGGATATTGAGATTAAACGAGTTGTAAAGTATCTAAATGTGCAGAATTATGGTGAAGATATGTGTAGAGAAAGCTTTACCATATCTCCAGGAAGCTGAGAGCTTAGCGGTATCCTTTCCCAGCTGTTTCCAGAATCAGAAGTGTGCAACAAAATTGCAGGTTTTCCAACAATCCAACCCTCCTTCCCTTTGAAGCTAATGGAATTGAATCTGTAGTTGAAATCTTCGTCTTCAGCTGACGGAATTGAACGTGGAACCCAAGTGTCTCCACCATCCTTTGTCTCTAAAATGGTTTGCCTGGTCCCCAAAAGAAAACCTACCCGCAACAATTAATCCACGCTCAAATTTAATTTCCTAGAGTTAATTCCAGCTCATGAATTTTTCTGAGGAACCAAACAACAAAGTGTAGAAAGAAAAAAAGATGGTAGATGGAGCAGTGGAGTGAAGTGAAGTTACCGTGCTTAGGGTCCTCGGGCACAAAAGCAATGTCGAGAAGGACAACGCCGGGGTCGATAGGAAGGGACACTTTCTCCCATTCGGAAAGGGCGGACTCTTCCGACTTGGCCGGTTGTATGGATCCAAACAACGGCAGAGTAGTGAGGGTCAGAGACAGCGCCGCAGTCTCGGAAACAAAATGTCTGCGACTCACCAGCGAAGAATCAGAAGAGGAAGAGGAAGCTCTAGCAATATTATTGAAGCGAGGTAGAGATAGAGAGGTTCGGCAATGACGAGGAGTGCTTGCGAATTCAAGAGAGGGTTTCACCACAATTATTGGTTTGGACAAGTCCGTCGTCAGTTGCAGAGTAGTCGCCATTTTCATGCTCACTCTCTCTCTCTCTCTCTTATCTCTCTTATCCGGAAGAAGAAAGGATCAACGGCTTCGCGGGTGATTTTGAGCACCCATGGGATGGGAATATCCACGTGGATAGTCCATTTAATTTGGTTTATAAGAAAAAATTATGTAACTCCCATCAATAATCACACAGAAGACGGGGATGTAGCTCAGATGGTAGAGCGCTCGCTTAGCATGCGAGAGGTACGGGGATCGATGCCCCGCATCTCCATAGTTTTTGTTATTTTTTCTTTATGTCTTAAAATAGCTGCCATAGCTCAAAGCTACATTTGTGTTATTATGATTTTTTTTTTCTTTCTCCTTTACTCAAATTTATTAAAATCATATCTCCATAAGTCATTGTTAAAGAGTTGCTTTTTGGGATTTCATGCAGACCATTGTAAATTTGTGCTGAGTTATAAAACAATTATAGAGCCTGTTTCGTTGCTGGAATTTAAGTAGCAAGCTTAAGCGGATTACTGGAATTATATCAATCAAGGACGCTATACCTGCTGTGACATGCAAAGGTGGCTTCGAGGCTTGGTTCCACCAAAACGCGCCCAACCCCAACGTGCTGGACGGAGCCGTTGTGAGCGCGGATGAAAACGACAGTAGTACCGACACCAGAGACAATTATAAACTTGCCGAACCCCCATTAGCTGGTGTCTTTGCTCACTTTGCTTAATTCATTCACAACAATTTGCAAGCATTATTTGTGATTAGTATGCCTAACATACTTTCATCCAGAAAGTTAATATATAAACAAATTAAAATTTTAAAAATAATAATTTTGAAGTGAAATTTTTTAGATATTTTTGCTTCATCTTTCGATAATCTTACCAGTTCCATAAATTAAAGGTTCAGGAAAAAAAAAAAAAAAAAAGAGGGTCATAAGAGGGATGATGGCTTGTACACGCCAGATTCATTTTCCCATCAACTACTATACAAACTATATATATATATATATACATATTTTTTTTGGTCGAATGAAACTATATATTTCTATTTCACTATGTACACAACAAAATTTAGACCCACCAAACAAGGGGCATAAACAGTTGTTCCTATGATAAACATCGATAACTTTCCTATTGCACTCGAAGAAGAAAAAGAAAAAACTCAACGTTCCTAGAGATTAATAGAACCTATTCCTTTCCCTCCTTCCCTTTGCTTTATGTTGATCTTCTCGTGTTCCAGAAAAAGAAAAGAAACAAGGACGAGAGGTGATTCTCGTTACCCAAAACTAAATGTATAAACAGAAGAAATGCACAACCCCTTCTCCGTCCGAAGTAACAAGGTGATCATGGCCGAAAAATTCTCATAGTTTTTGAGACCTGGAGCCGACAAAATGGACACCTGGAAACCGCAGAAGAGCACCTGCGACAAAGTACATGACCACAAGGAACTATAGTTATGTCAACTTCAGCAGTCAAGCAGACCCGACAAAGCCATGCTGCTTTTGCTGTATCAGCTTCTTTTGCTGCCACATCAGCTTTTTCCTGAAAATTAGTTCAATAAATATGCTTTCTTATATCCTCCACAACCAATTTCTCCATATGCTAAATCTAATAAACATGCAGACTTATATCCCCCACACTGAACGCCCAAAAATAAAACATGAAAGGACAAAAAAGCCCCAGCAAGTGCCAAAGTAAATCACTTTGAAAGTGATCCAGCTCATATATAAAAACATGGTCCCTTGAGATTCATAGCGCACCAAAATATTTTCTTAAAAACAACACATGCAATATTATTCCCTTATATTTAAGCAGGATTGCAGTGTTAGCTAATAAATTGTGTAAAATATGTATAGTTTAATAGCATACCTGTTCAAGCAAAAGTGATGTCTGGGACTCCTTTAACTGTTCTTGCAGCGTTAGTGTTTTCTGCAGCAGGGACTGCTTCTCCACATCCATATAAATCCCAGCTGCAGAAAGCATCTCTTGTACTGCTTGCACCAGTTCTCCAGCTGATACTCGGCCATACTGGAGCTCTTTGCCAGCTTGCAGCTGCAAATGAAGAAACCATTTTGAGTTCGATACTTGAAGGAACACAACTGAAAACTGCTATAACATCTAACTTTTTTCTCAAACTTTTTTTCCAATTCTTTCACATTGAGTGACTCCACTGGTATCACAATATTATGGATCTCGCCCCATGTGAGAGTTGGAAAATAACTGACTCCAAAGTAATTTTAAATCAAACCAAGATGTAAAATATGATTGAACAATCAATAATATTAAACACGTAAAGCATTCAATTCAGTGGAAAATATATAACAGGACTTAAAACAATAATTTTTCCTACATGGATTAAACATCTAGCCATCGTGCAAACTTTTGAACGCCAAAAACAAAAGCATTAAAGAGAAGGAAAGAAATCAAAAAGGGAAAAGAGAAAAGATAAAAAGTAGGTGATTATCTTTAGGCAAAGTCCACTTCTTTCTCACACGAATATGGCTCTGGAATACTTTGTATGGAATGAGTCTTCCAAGGAATTGAAAGGATCAAGTATTGCAGAATAATCTGAATGAGAAAAACCGTACAAATATAACACTTAAAAGAGGGGAACGGCATGCCAAACCGACTCATAATGGTGAGCGGATGGCAACATCAGAAGGGTACAAACCTGAGAAGATCTTGCTTTGCCGCTTCCAGAAGTTTCTGGCATTTCGACTGGAGTTCTGTTATGAACTACTGTATGACTATCATCCATTGGCATTGGTGAAGTCTCACTGCCCATTGCTATACTTCTGAATGAGAAAACATGTGAAGAAAGAAGAGGCTGCATCACCCCTGTTGCAGTTTCCACCTTGAATCTGTACAATGCTTGGCCAGCTGATGGTCTGACATCATCTGGAACTCTACCATATTTGAGCTTTTCTCCATTTTGAGAACGCCATGCCACCATCTCTCCAGCGTAAAACGGCCTCAATGGATGAAATTGTACTTGACGAACATCTTGAGGCAACAGTTCTTTGCCTATCAAACCATTGCTTGCACTAGTGGCTTCCATTTCTTGTTTATCAGAACAAAGCTTCAAAATATCAACAATTGCAGTTTCAGAGCCTCCAGGACAGACAAATAAAGATCCAATAGGTAACGGAGTAGGGGACCCTAAAACCAGGCTCACAATAATTGCAATAACATCAAAAACTGAAATATAGGGTGGTGGTTCGGCAACTAAAATGCTGGTGTTAGACCGGTTAATGAAGTACAGTGTCCGATGCATGGATCCATCAGCCCACTCTGGAATGATGGAATCCTTAGCCGCTTGTGTAATGTCTACTGACTTTGGGAGAAGCAAGAAACGAGTATGAAGGCACTTAACAAACTGCAACTTTTCTGCAACAGCTTCTAATAAATTTTGTATGGTTCCCAGAGATAAATTCTTAATTGCAGGAATGTAACTAGACATGCTATTTACAATGGTCCATACAGCACCCTGAAGTGACTTGCTCAACAATTTCTCTCTGATGGCTACTAATGGAACCGAACCAATATAATCCAAAGCCTGCAAATGCTCCTGACGATCTAACTCCTACATTCAGAAAGCAGATTTTACATAAAGACAACTCTACTTTGGGCAAAACAAATAAAGGAAAAATAAAAAGTAATTAAGTTTTAGAAGATCATGCTACCTCAATGACTACATCAGACAGCTTTTTGATGCCCAGGACAATACACAATCTCTCTGGAAGATCTGGGTGAATAAATCTAAACCTTGAAGGGTCAATGCATTTTACAAACCGTGATCCATGGGAATCAATATACACACAGGATTTTGCATGAACAAGTCTGCAGCCATCATCAGGGACTATTGCTTCTGATGTCCAATTGGGCCCATTGGACATGTCTTCCCCAATAGTCCCATCACAGATAAAGTACAAAATTTCCAGGACAGCCCGGAGTTCATTTGGATTTAGACGCTGATATCCACAAGTTCTCTGGAGATTCAAAAGAAGATCCCTCGCAGAGGCAATTGAAAATATGTCCTGAAGTCCCAAATCTTTGAGAATCTTCAGAAAAGGAAGATATAAAGTAGGAAGTTCAAATGCAAATGGGGATAAGTTAATTGTTAGACGGGCAAAAAGCAAGTTTGCTGTCACCAATCGTGTTCCATTTGCAGCAGGTATAAATGGAACTCTCTGCAACTCCATTATATCTGCATAAACAGAAGAAAGATGAAGAACCTGTTATTCAAATTTGTTCATCTTGATTGGGTGCAAGATGGAAATCTTTTTTGTCTTTTGTTTTCTTGTAATCTTTTGTTTTATTCAATAAAAAATTTATGTTGCCTTTAAACAGATACTAAAGAAGGCACTACTGACTTGGAACCATATCATGAACCCAATTGAACAAGCAGCACAAACACTCATAAAGCCAGTACTTGATTTTAGCATGACACAAAATATCTCTGCCAGATATACCTTATCTTAGATCTTTTTCATTTATTTATAACTAATCCCTTTTTTGTCTACGAAAGGTAACGTAGCTGATTAACAGTAAGAAATGTGTATGGACTATGGAATGTAAAAGAGTGGGACAATAAAAAAGAAAGTTGGAAAAAGCAGAATTAACCAACAAGTAGCAATTTGCAGTTGAGATGAGTTATTTCCTCCCACACCAAAGGTTTTTTTGGGCTGAAGGTCAGACGTACTGATAATTTGTGAAAACTGAAGCTCAATTATATGTGAAGATTATCAATTAAGAAGGTGACATAAGAACACAATTGAAACAAAACAGGAATGGAGTCTACCTGAAGAAGAGAGGGAATTCCAAATCTTATCCAAGTACTTTAACACCTCACAGGAAGCTTCATCAATACTCATCATGCCTGATGCAGTTGGCCAATGAGCAAGTGTGTCTTCACCACCATTTCTTCCAATAATCTGGGGAACAGTCATGTAAGCAAGATTTTAGCACTCAATCCATCATAGTGGATGAATATACAAGGGACTACTAGAGGTACCTGCAAGTGTTTTAGTACTGTAGGAAAAGCTGGAGGGCTTCTGAGCTGGAGTGATCCCCAAGAGTACTCAGGAGGAACAGCACTTTGTCTCGTAATAATGGGCGCATAACTCCAAGCCAGAGGCCAATCCTTTAACAGAATAGCTTCATTATATGAAGCGAGTACTCTCTTGCCACCTTTTTTTCCGACGACATTTGGAAGGCCAAATTCAGCAGGTATGCATTTAATCTTGCCAAGGAGATCACAGAAGTTGTTGCCATAGAAGACAGCAAAGTTCGAGAAAATTGCTTCAACAACAGATCCAGCTAATGTCCATACTTCCATTGAAACTTCACTCTGAGTGTTGTTTAAATCCTCAAAATCATCCAAATCTCTGGACTTCATGCATTCAGTTCCAAGAAACTCTATTCTTTTGGCACATTCAAGTATTACATCAGACTCTGTTGCAGTCCGGAGACCAGCTTTTCTTAAAATGTGAAGCCACCCATCTGTAGTAAACCTTTCTCCTGGAAATTTTTTCCTCTCACCAGAGAAAATAGATGTTAATAAAGCATCACCAGGATCAAATAAATCTTTGGGCTTAGACAGATATGTGCAAAATTCATCAGCATTCCTTACAAATTTAGCCTCCTTTAAAGCTTCGATTACAGAAGAATCCATTCGGAGGTCATGCCAGTTTGTGTAAAGATATATTAGTATATCCTCCTTTTCAGATTCAGGTTTACCTTCAAACCCAGGCAATCCAAACCTGATTAAAATCTGCTGATCATGCAATTCAGAGACTCCGAGTGCTCGAAGAAATGAAAATTCAACTGAACCACTGGAGTAGGACAGGCAGCGTTCATCATAGGGCGTAAGGAATGAACTTGAAGAGATAATACACTGATCATCACTGAGCAACCGTGTGTATGAACCCACAACTGTTTTATACATAGGAAGTGAACGTATAACTTCAAGTTCTTCCACTCTGTAATTAGAGCCATTTGACAAGAAATCGTTAGCAAAAAGTGCAAAAAGTGCATCGCAATCTGAAGCTGAAAGGGAAGTAAGTTCAGGGAAATAGCCAGCATTTCTAGCTGCAACCAACTTGGAAGCAATAATTTGACCTAATGATTGGCCAGGAGCAGGGAAACAGTTGCATGGAGCAGCACAGTCCAGGAAAGCTATATCAAATATAGGTATGCTGCAGTGATTCAACAGTGATAACAACCAAGGGTGTTTGTTTTTAGCTACTTCAAAAGCTGATGCGTAACCATGAATTGATTCAGATTCAGGCGCATCATTGCTTCCAGTTGCTCCAATTTCCAAGGAACTTTCTTCTGAAGTTGGATCAATAACCAGTGGTGGAATGAAAACCAAATTACGCTCCCTAACACGGCATAAGATTGGCCGACCAAGAAAAGCAGGAATGAGGGGCCAATCAGAAAAGAGCAAGAGGTCTTCTGAACAGCCATTGAAATTTTTCCAGAAGAGTCTTATCCATTCGGGGGAAGGACCTCCTTCACCACCAGCGCTTGATGTATTATTCTCCCATGAAAACCAAGGAACCATATTTGAGGCCATTACGTGACTCACCCAGTTATCATGAAAAACTATCCTCATATGACTGGCCAGTAAGTGAAGAGAGAAACTTCGCAGTTTTAATAATGACTGTAGCACACCATTTGAAAAAATATCAGCCAAGATTGATCTATCCAATACTTTAGGGTGGACAAACTTTTCAGCCAAAGAAACCATCAATGACAGTTGCTCCTTATTCCCAACCCAAAGTTCAGTAGTACCCAACTTAGTTAAATGGTTTCTGGCAGTTGGGCATGGTAAACCCCTGAGCTCAGCTGCTATTGATAGAAGATTCTGGTCTCCATTTCCATAGATGCTGTTGCTGCTACCAGCAACCACGTTCCTCTGAACCAAGGGCCCCCCAGCCCTACCAATATCCTCAACAACTCCTCGGCCAAAATCAAATAAAGCCTTCCCCAAACTTGTCACCATTTCAATTGCATCTCCTGAACTGCCAGCGTTCTGAGTAGACAATGCAGGAAAGTTATGAGTATTAGGGACTGAAACAGAACCAGGACTGCTACCAACAACTTGACTTTCCCTATGGATATAGTTTGTGTTATTGTGGTCAACTGTCAGAGAATTTCCAATGGAATTTGATGATTCTCTAATCTCAACATCAGACAAACAGTACTCAAGAACATCTACATACATATCAACTGATCGGAGAACAAGAGATGTTGAAGAAAGTCTTAAAAGATTCCGAACCATTTTAGGTTTTACTTCCCGAACTGCAATCCCTAGGGCTTGGATTTCAGTTACCAATTCCCAAGGTACTGAAAACACGGGGTAGTGCTCCTTTACGAAGCTGCAAACTGTTGCTGGAAGCAACTTACCACCCACCCCATTCCCTGGTTGTGAAAGAAACATACCCT
The DNA here is from genome assembly GCF_000346465.2 of Prunus persica. Taxonomy (NCBI): domain Eukaryota; kingdom Viridiplantae; phylum Streptophyta; class Magnoliopsida; order Rosales; family Rosaceae; genus Prunus; species Prunus persica. The sequence continues at coordinate 32,445,411 of NC_034009.1, read as the reverse complement.
CTTCAGCCTTGGCTAGGTTTCCAGAATAAAGCTGCCACACAGGAAGGTCAACAACACGAGCATAGAAAGGCCTTATCACATATTCAATTAGGCATCCCCAATCTGATTTCAGCACTTCCATTGGAACTAAACTACAGTCGTTTCCTTGTTGTTTGACCATATTATGCCCATTAGACCTTGGCCAAAAGGAATAAATTTTATCTCCATAAGCCTTCAAAGACAGGCTGATTGCACGACCTGCACTTGATTCAATTGCAGAACTCGAAGCATCTCTTCTTAACCTCTGGATTTCCAATATCAATTCAATGTAGGAATCACGGACACATGACATAAGCTCCCTGTTCCAAGCTTCCATTAACTGATTTCCAGCATCAGCCTGTGCCTCTTCTGAAGCTTCTTTGTCTTGGTAATTAAAGAGGGAGCGACCTCCATTGTGGCAAACCAGGAAACATCCAAGAACAGTAACAGGTATATTTATACCACCGGACAGAGGAAGAGGGGACATGATAGAACTTGCTAGACAAACATCAGCAGGATGGCCATCACGGGATATATGTGCTGCAACTCCAGCAACAGGTGTTAAGTTGTATGCCAGATATCGCCTGCAAAGAAGTAAGTGGAATCCATCAAGCACATTATAGAAACTTATCAGAGAAGCTCAATTTGTTGACAGGATATTCTCTGTATCAGCAAGTTTCACAGCTTGATGATTCTAGCCGTACTTAATAGTTAAAACAAGATAGTCTCTATTCGTTTGAAGTCATTACTGAAACCATAAGTACATTACAGATCAAGCAATTTTCCAGTTGACCCAACAGAAATGGAACATTTTGAATGCAGGAATCCAATCTAAAGGGCCAAAGTGTGTAAATCTTGTGACAGTTCAAGTTTTTGTCTGTCATACATGGGAATAGTGAAAAAAGAAAATTAAGCAGCTCTAAATGACGGAATGCCACACATGTTTATGATTTTTTATTCTTAGAATTTGTATTTATCACTCAAATTGTAGAAAAACCAAGCATCACATCAACTTACTGATGCTGATACCTTAATACAACTTTATACATCAAGTTGTGAGTTTTGCCTTACCTAGAAATTTACTGCTTCCCCAATCAATTATTCATCCCTCAAAGAGTTCACAGAATTCAAGGGAACCCAAATTTAACAAAGGTAAATCATCACATATATATATTTCCAACTTTTCACTTCTAAACTGCAGACTGTGCGGTGACAGATATAGGAAAGAAATCTATATCCACGTTCTTGCATAACATACCTATCAAGAGCCATATTTCTTGTTTGCCCAGAGCCTAGGCTGAGTGCAACGAGCCATCGGTCAACAACTCTTGCTGCCCCATGGTTCAAATTTACATCTATTACATGCAATTTTGTTGCGGCATTGGAGCTATTAAACAATCGAGATATTTGAAATTTCCTCCATTTCTTCTCTGAAAATGGATTTCTCATTATAGCAGATGACGAATCAATGCTAACTGAATAGTCCTGGTGTGGCTGCGAGTTTCCTTCCTCCCATGTCGAGATTGACACCTGATCATACATAAGACCACTGTAAGTAAATGCTGTGATATATGGCTACATGCTAAGAAAATTAATCTCTAACAATACCTGCATCACCGACTTTAAGAATATAAGTGATCCAGAAGAGTGCTCCAAAAATCTTTCACTAATCTGCTTTATTCTCCTTAGTCCAAGTTCTAGTCCATTATTCAAACATTCAGGTGATAAAGGCATGCGAATAATAGTAGAATCCAATGATGGCCATGATATACTGGGACCAATCAGCATGGGATTAAATTGATCACGGAACCGGTCAGTCAAATTAGTACCTGAAAACCGAGCATAAAAAAATTTCTTAGTCTTCAATCTTACTCAGCATGAAATGAAAACAGAGTATCAAATTAGTGGATTGTGACATGATGTACTTATTCAGCCTTGTTCCAGCAGGAAAATGTCACCTGGAGTATGGTTCACTTTGGTACGTGGTAGATACACAGCATGTTACTTTAGTTAGTACACAGTTCAGAGAGTAGACTTAGTACGCTACTTTGGATCATGGAATGCATTATAACTGTTACTATTAAATATAGTTTTACCTATACATTACTTCATCAAGCTATAAATAAACTTCTATATTTTTCTTTTTTACCTTAATAACTCATTATTTTTCTATTCAATCCTTTGTTGAACTCAGATAAATGATGCATTTTGGTTAGTCATAGATATGAAGTAAAATGGTGAGATCGGATATATCCATTTAGCTTTTCGGAGCACAATGCACCAGATGTTAAGTTTTATTGTCCCTATTTGTGCATTAGCCCTCACTGGTGTGCTCTATGTAATAAGGCAGGGGAGAGCGTGGACCATCTCCTGATTCATTGCCCTTTCTCTCTAAAGTTGTGGGAGACACTATTGAAGGAAGTTAACACGGTGTGGGTAATACCAGAAGGCTGCTTTGAACTTTCTTCCATCAGATTTGATGCTTTGGGAAGGGGAAAGAAAGCCAAAATTCTCTGGGGAAGTCTGATGCAGGCAGTGGTTTGGAACCTATGGATGGAACGTAACAGGAGAATTTTTGAGGATTATAAGGGAGTGGGAGTGGCAGAGTTATGGGATAGAGTGAAGTTTTGGGCTGCCCTTTGGGCATCAACTTCCCCTGCCTTTAAGGATGTACCCTATCCTATAATTATGCGCAATCTGCTGGCTGTAGTATCTTAAGGGTTTGTTTTATGGTTGGTTGGTTGTTTATGTGTTGAGTGGCTTTGTGTCTGTTTCACCGGCTAGTGTTTTTTCTTTTTACCTGCGTGCTAAATGGTCTTGTTTTGATCCTTACAATTTGAATAAAAATGTTTCTATTCAAAAAAAAAATTGTTACTTATGCACTTACTCTCAGACACCTTTCAGTAGGAAAATGATACACTAAAATCGGATGGTGTTGCCACCAAAACCATTTTGTTACCACCACCACAATCACACAACAAAGTGACCAATAAGACAAAAATACCAATACTTTCATCATTAAGGAATTTCTGAGTCAATTTCAAGTGGAAAAAAAAAATGAAAAGCTAAAAAGCACTATGAAAGTCATAAAGATCATCTGAGAAGTACAAAAATGGGTACCACCTGAGACACAGGGGGCATACAATATGAACACCTTAAATAGGAACAAAAGATTGAAAAATGAGTGGGCAATGAATAAATACCTATTAAAGAAAACATTTTTGCCGCAGGAGCACAAGTTGACGGTGCAGCAAGCACCAAACCGAGGGGATCAAACATGTATAAGTAGCCACCAGAAACAACTGAGAGTAGATCACAGACAAAATAACAGCTAAGCAAAGCCAAACCATAGTTAAGTGTATTGCCCCTTAGTCTCCATGGAGGTAGAAATTGGAGGCTACTTATTTCCTCTCTACTCAAGCTGACCCCTTCCAAAATGGCTAATAGGGCAGGCCCTTGAAACTCACCTACAGTGATCACCAATTTTGTAAACAAAATCAAGAATAAAGCACAAAATCATTATGTTTTACAGCTAGAAGAACAGTAAAAATTGATGCTTCACCAGGTTAACATGTTAGTGAATAGTGAAAAAGTCTAATAATGGTACCAGACATCAACATTAAAATCAAAAATTTATCTTTTGCAGCCCAAAACTTATGAAGATCCCTTTCTCTATGAATGCAATCTATATATTAACTCATTCAAAACAAAAAAAAATTACAGATATTTCAGTTACCCATATTGTGCTGCAACAAAGACTGGCGAGGATGTTCCCTCTTGTCAAAAATTAGGTGAAGCTTATTGGCTTTGCAGCAATCTGCCAACTCAAGTAGGTCAAACAATAAAAGGTCATTGACCCCATAAGATGTCAAAAGCTCTTTTATTCTAGCATAGTCCATGCAAGGAAGATCTTTAGTCATGTCATCGTCAACTAAGGAGAGGCAGCGAAGTGATTGTACCCCCAACCTACTTGCCAGATCATTGCTGATAGTTGGATGTATAAAATGTTTCCCAACGGGAGTACTATTATCCATCCATGGTGCATCATTATACACAAGATCTCCAGCATGCATAAGAACTGCAGACGCGTCTGGAATTAAGATTGGAGTGTTAGAAGCTTCAAAAAGTGGCCTCTCTGAGCAACAGTCTGCTACAGCATCAAGGATACGATGGACAAAATTTAACTGATCTGTTGACAATGGGAATCCTTTCACATCATTTTGCAATCGTTGCAACACATGCATATAGTCCCAAATATCAAAACTAATTCTGACGCCTAAATTCAAGAGCAAATCTCTGAATTCCGATAATTCAGATGGAACAACATACAAATATGGAGTAAATTTCACAGGTGAGTCAAATGCAAGAGCATTTGGAACAACAAAGTTATCCCCAATCCAAACCCAGGAAACACCATCTAGTGCTGATTTTAGTTGCACAAATTCATCAGTGCCAATATACTCTTGCATCTTAGAATAGAGTGCTGGAATTCCCTTAGAAAGTGCAGCATCAACAACAGGTACATCAGATGAATGTGATTTGAGCTGGCTATATAACTTGGATAGCTCAATCAACTGTGCAGATAAAACATTTATGTTTGGACGATCCATCCAACCAAGTTTCTTTTGTAGGTACAACGAACAGCATTCACCATCTAGTATATGCATTGAGCAGGATACCACAAACATCTGGGATTTAGGTCTCACATTGATTGGCTGGGACACCTGATTACTAGACTTCAACCATGGGATTCCTTTCAGAGGTGGGTCAGCATATACAGGACACCAAGCAATAGCCCTCATTTCAGACCAAAAGTCCTCATCTGGCTGATCATCAATCAAGTTACCTACGAAAAAATTTATGTCCAGATCATCTAATATTTGGTTCCCAATTCTCTTAGGAGACTCATCATCCATGCCATCACCATCCTCAGTTTCATTGTTGTTGTGAAAAATTGAATTCTTCGACTCATCAAGATTTCCTTCTTCCTCAGTCGAGAGCTTAAATGAAAGAGCATCTAAACAAACAAGTAGCTTCGTCGCATAACTTAGTGTCTCCGGTTTCCCAGAATCATGTAACAAAGAAACTGATCTAGCACAATCAAGTAAACCAGAATAGCCCAGAGTTCTTCTGAGTCCAAGCGTGACTAAAATATCCAAAGTTTCTGTATCTGAGAATTTCTCAGAAGGGAAAAAAACTTCTCTATGCAGCACCGTTCTTAGTGCAGGTACTCGAGGATCATAAAGCCTGTGAAAAGAAAATAGATTCAAAAAGCGTTATATCCTTAAGCTAATTGAAGGATGTATGGCATGTGTTGTGAAGTGGGTGGCGCTGATAGATGACCTTGAAACTTCATCAATGTACAAAAGCAACTTTCCATACTTGATCTTTGATCCGTTTATATAGATACGCAAGACATACATGTAAAAATTCTAAGCACTAACACTCGAAAGAGGTCTTGCAGGTTAAAATGAGTAGGATGGATTAAATCTAGGTCTTTTTCTGTGGGAAACAAAATTTACAAAATACGAGGTATAAAGACTCGGGAAACAAGAGGTCCACCATCCTCTCAAACTTGATACAAATCGCATTAAAAAAAATTTTAAAAAACCAACTACAAGTCTGTCACCTTGTTAAAAGAACAAAACTCTATCGATATCTACACCACAGCAGCTGCCCACTATAATATTAGAACAGAACAGCAGAGGAGTACTAGAATTGAATCTACCAAGATGGATTTCATCTTGGTTCAAACAGTACTAGAACTAACTCATGGAATTTGAACAATTTTGGACATAGTCATGCATCAATTTGAGACATAGTCATGCATCAATTTGAACTTGCTTATATATATAAGCCTTGAGAATAAAAGAACATTAAAGTGCACCAAAGACCAAACCGTAAGAATCCACTGTAATTAGTACTAGAACTCTCGCGGAAAAAACTAAAATACAGTAAGAAAATAACAAATCACAGACTTAAGACACCTAACTATATATCACAACAGAGCACACAAGTTATACCTGGAAGGTTGCTGCCAAGACCCATCGGCTGTCAAAACAAAAGGTATTTCAGAGAGTGCAGACTTCAAAGAATTATCCTCTTGAACTAAAAGCTGTACGCCGTGGAGAATAGCTGAAAGAGACCCCTGCTCTGAAAGGAATTCTGACATGTGGTTAAGAACATGATCTTTGTAGAATTCCATCCTGGAGGGTTCTCTGATCTCTAAATATCTTCTCAGAATAATTTTTTCCTTCTCTGATTCTGTGCGCACAAAGTCATCACTCAAAAAATTTTCCGGAATATCACCAGGTTTAAGCAATTTGATAGGATTACTCAAACTTACTAGTTTTCTACTTTTATATGACTCAAACATAGGAAGGTGTTTTATGATGTCAATGTGTTTATATTCCATTTCCTCTTCAACAAACCATTTGGACTGAAGAATGAAACTCCGAAGTTCATGCATCTCTCCTTCCGATGCATTGTCGAAAAGCCCCTCAATGTTCTCTGGCCTATCTGCAACTGCCAGAAGCGCATTTAATAAGCCAATTGCTGTTGGCAACTGCACAAAAAATTTCAACTGTGGATGATCTATTGGGAGGTCTTGCCTCAGGAAAACACATCCTATTTTCAGCAACAAAGATGACATGTTCTCACTCCACCCATCATCCTTGATTACATTTGAATTTTCAACTAGTTGCAAGAGGCAATGATTCCCAACAGGCAATATTGGCCACTTAGAAAAAAGCGACAAGTCATCACAAGAAGACCTCAAATAGCTCCAGAGAAGTCTAATCCACTCTAAACTTGGTTGACCCTGCTGACCAGGAGCCCATGTCACCTGTTTTGCGTGATGCCACTCTGCTGGAAGTAATTTCAAAAGGAGCTTCTCCAGTAAATGGCATGACAGAAAAGAAATATTTGAGGCCTCACTTTGGGCTATGTAACATAGCTTCTCATAAACTACTTCTGGGATTCCGCAATCTACAAGTTGATTTGGAACCAAATCCTTGAGAAGATCATACTCATCGCCTCGTGCAATATATATTCTTTCCCCAATCCCATTCTTGTCAAATGTTGTAAATGAACCATCAGCAAGGGGTAATAACGGCAAACCATACAAACTTGCAGATTCGACAGGTATCTTCAAACCAAGTAAGCAATATTCAAGGGTCAATACCATTGTGTTTCTATCCTTGAATTCGCGTTTCCTTCGAATTAATAACGTTCTTAACAACTGTGGATTCAAAAAATGCAATGAGGGGCACACCTCCATAAATCTCTCAACAATTGGCTTAGAAACAGTGACCAGAGGTAGACCAGCATCTGATAATGCTTCAATTAGCTCATCTACCTTGTCAAAATTAAAATCAGGAAATATAGCCTGTTTGGCTGAGATCCACTGGCCATCTCGAGCTTTTGTATGTAATACACGAAGACTACAGTCAACAATAAAAGTGTAGAGCTCCCGCACCACTAAAGCCCAAGGTTCTAATCCTCTTGTTTTAGGCCAAAGTGAAAAGAATAAATCACAAGGGCCAATCTCCAGTGCTATTTTCTCTAGCATGCGACCATAAGCAGGGGCAACAACACCTTCAAGCAGGTACATATTCCAATCTGAACGTTTTTTCCCACCACCAGCCATGTCGTTCCCAAACCAGATGTCTCTCCTATTCGATGATAACTCGAAATATGCATTAACATGCGCTGGAAGGCCAGTACTAATTGGAAGTGGCAGGAAACAGAAAGCACGGCCTTCAAAATCTTTCCTATCTTGCAAAGAACCTGTAGAGACTTGAAATACATCTGACGCAACAGCACAGGCATCGTTCATCTCTGGGATATCACTCACGCCCAATCCAACCTTGACAGAGTGTAAATATGCAGCAACGCATGCCCAGGGTATATAAGTATGAGACTTGTCATTCAAAACTGCGGATTTGTTCTTAGTTTGTGCACCACCTAGACACTCCGAGGTTATCCAGCAGTGTGATAAATTACCAGCTGAGCTTTCTTCTGTAATTCCAATCTTCTGACATTTATATGGCAAATCTCTATCCGTTGATTTTCTCAGTTTCTTTAGGAACTGTTCTTTATCCAGTCCACTGTGCTGACTTCCATCAAACAAGCTAAACACATCCTGCAACGCATTGGGCTCTATTTTGGGCTCACCATTGCAATGCTTATGGACACGATGTAAAAGTTGCATTTCATGTCCACTTCCTTCCTTCACAAAAACAGAGATAACTTTCACATTACGCAGAAAAAGCAAAGTTTCAGAAACAACTTTGGAAAATGAAGCAAAAAGGGATAGGACATCATCAGGTGCATATCCTTCTTTCTTTATTTGGCTTCTGGAAGCAGCACTAGCACTCCTAAGTGGAAACCGGAAAAGGGTTCCAGGAAACGGTTGCTGCAAGTCACAGCCGAAGTGTAAGAAAGGAGAAAATTGATCAGGAAATTGTTCCATAATCTTTCTTCCCGCAAATTTAATCCGTAGGCCAGGATGAGATGGAGAGATCCCAGGCAAATTACAGGCATGAGGATCAAACATAACAATGTTTTCACCAGAAACAAATGTGGGAATGTCTGTGAAATGATAGACACAATTAAAACCCAGTCCAAATCTCCCAATTGCAAAAGGCTTCTCTAGTTTACTTTCTTGGCCAATGCGTGAGATTGCATAAAGATCTTGGGGACTGAATACAGAGTCATTAAAACAGTACAACGCAGGGCCTTGCCAATCTGCCATTTCAGGTGAAAGAACAGAAGAAGTCCCATATTGAGTTTTGTCCAGGAGAAAGCTCACCTCAGAAGCTCCTGCATCCTCTGCATTTTGAACCAGCTCAAACAGAATCCCAGGTCCATCTGCATACATTTCAAGAATGTGTTTAAGTCTAGTTGTCAAGGCTTCATGCTGTCCAAAAGCTTCAGCAGCCCCAGATAAACTCAAATTCATTGAATCAGCACTCTCAGCTAGCAAGGTCCTGCGCAGAGAGCAGACGCCAAGCTTCTCTGCAACATCAATAGATATGTTCCCATGCACAAATTTCTGAACTGTTCTCCTTGCATTCAGTGCCACATTAGATGGACCACCAAAGGGGCTATCATGATCCTCTGAGCCAAGCAACCAAGGAGCATCGTTATAAACTAAGTCGGTGGCAGGATATAATCTGCCTGACACATCTGGTAAATAAATCTTAACTTTCTGGTCATGTATCTGAACTTCAGCCAGATGCTGCACAATCAATAAGGCTGCTCTCATTTCCTGTGCATCGAGAGGGGAGGATCCTTTCTTCAAAGCCATTCTACATAAGATATTAGCATAATCTGTAGAGTTCAAGAATTCTCGAATACCAAGCTCTAAAAATAGTTCCTTGAAAACAGCCAAATCGACAGGTATGACACGTATATAAGGAGCCAAATGAATAGGACCATCAAGGACAACCTCATCCGCAGTTGCAAATCCATCACCCACCCATATCCATCGACTACCTTCAAGAACAGCCTTTACAATGTCCATCTCATCTGAACCAATCAACCCTGTGAGTATTGAATATATCCTTGGCATTGCCAAGGCTAATTCCTGTCGAAGAACCTGGTCATTCACAATCTCATTATTTTTACCAAGCTCAAGTAGTTGGGCTGCAATGACACCTCCACCAGGTGGAGAAGACCACCCAAGACTAGTCGACAGTGCTGTCGATGAGCACTCTCCATCAAGTATTCGCATGCTAGCTGAAACAAGCCACAGATCTGCTTGCAGTCTTACAAGCTTTGGTGGAGCAACCATGGATGACACAACAGGCCATGGTAAAGTTTGAAATGGAGCAGAAACTACCACTGGGCACCAGCTGATCAGCCGAAGATCATTCCAGAACTTTTCAAGGTCAGATTTCAAGTTACGAGGTCTGAATGCGGTTGCAGCTCGTGACAACATTCTGTTCATTGTTCCTTGATCATCATTTAAAGCATTGGGTATCCATCTCATTGCATTAACTTCTAAGTAGGACAGAAGCACCTTGCCTTTTAATTGCGACTTTTGCTGATCCTCATGCATTAGCCGTTCAACCTGTCGAGCACTTTGTATGACTGTCTCAGGGGTTACAGATGTTTTAAGGCCTAAACCATGTAGCATGTCCAAAATACCAGGTTCTTGAAAAGGACCACAGGGAAAACTATCAGAATCCTCTAATAGTGCATATAATTCTTCATTACGAGGATCATATAATGCAGTAGGAGACCTAAGAGCACCACCAAAGGTCGGAATAAATTCCAAATTTTTCAAATAATCCCTGAAAGATAAGTCCTCAACACACAACTGTGGCAGGTTTTGCAGAATAGAAAGAACAATGCTGTCACGAACTTCGGGTTGCAGCTCCCCAACTCTATTCAACACCTGCTGCTTATAGAAGCGTGCTTTCCCCATTCTCTCAATTCCATAATATCTTAACAAAATTTCCACCTCAACATCTGAGGAGCTAATAAGGAACTCAGCTCCAAGAAAGCACTCAGGGCTGTCTACGGGTGGTAAGTACTTGCGCGGATTTTCAAGATCAGAGAATTGGAAACTTTGAGTAGATCCATCACCATACACTTTATAAATAGGCAGCCTCGTGCAATTTCTTATGTCAGACTCATTCAAACAGTCTCCAAAATACCACTTTGGATCAAGAAGAAATGCACGAAGTTCATCCCTCTCTTTTGCTTCCAAATTATGCAAACATGTTATTATGGTGCCATAATTTAAAGAGACAACATCATATATAGATTCCAGAATCCCTGAAGCATTACCATCACTTACATAATGAGATAAATCTGAGTGTTCAACTCCATAATTGGGGCTCAGAATCTTGCAACCAATTTTAACAAGTATTTCTTTCATCTTGTCAGAAAGCTTTTCTGCATTGATCAATTTCGATTGTCTCGAGGCTCTGTACAGATGGCAGGAAGTAGATGGCAAAATGGGCCAATCACTAAGCAATGACAGTTTCTCGCACTGATTCTGAAGATATTTCCAAAATAACACAAACCATGTTGAGGTAGGGTGATTATGGCAAGACTCTGGATCCCATAACACTTTGCTTTTATATTTCCAATCAGCGGGCACAAATCTTGGATAAAATTGAAGAAAATACTGAACATTGAAAATGACAAGATTTGCCTTTGAGGACTTTGCAATAGCAGAGAGTCTACTTAGTATGTCAATAGGAATATTCTTATCAATTATTCTATCATATATTTGGTTAAGCAGCATGAATTCTAAATCATTGCAAATAAAATATGAAATTCCTTTGGAGGCATCTGACAACGATCCAAATTCACCATTTGCCAATGGAAGCAAGGGCAGGTTATATGCATGTGTTCCAACATCATCATCAAGCAAATCTTCAAGACAATATTCCAACAATACAAGCTTGAAATATTTGCCCAGGGTAGAAACAGATCTACACTCTCTGAGAAAACATCGTACTGTATCAGGAGTCACCACCTTCTGCTGAAAACTGGAAGCATATTTCAAGAGCATGTTAAATAAAACGTTGGGCAAACACACAATGGGCATTCCTAGCACAATCAGAGCCTCACCAAGTTCCTTACTCTTGGTAACTTCATCATCATGTAGAAAAGCTTCTACTGGCGACACCCATTTTCCACCTTCAAGATCTGAATGCAACACAGGAGCACTAGAAATGTTTCTGTATATATGCTCGACAAGAATACTCCATGGCTCTTCAAAAGAACCACTTGGCCATAAGGAATAGTACAAGTCCCTGGAATCTAGCAGTCCCCGTACACCAAGAAGAAGTTGTGTAAACGCAGGTGCCACAACATCTTCTAAAAGAAGCCTGTTCCAGACAGAACGGATTTTTCCACTTCTGTCCATGTCAGCCCCATACCAGATGCCACGACGATTCGACGAGACCTCAAAGTATCCATTAACTTGCACAGTGAGGCCAGTCCTAACGGGCAGAGGGAGAAAGCAGAATGCCCGGCCAAGCTTAAGAGAATCATTCTGTTTAAAATCACATTGCACCAATATAAGTTCTCTTGGATGTTATAAAGCAGAAAGTAATGTAAAAACTAAGAGGAAGGTAAAACTTATGAGAGACTGCAAGAAATTGAAATGCATTGAAATAGAAAAACAATGAATGTCTCATATATCGCAAATTACATGTGCTGAATTATCGGATATGCAAGCTGCAACTGATGCCCATGGCAGCAAGTGAATATCATATTCCTTAGACGCAGTAGCTGCAAAGGAACCAATCCTACTGGATGTGGATGCCAGTGTCTGAACTAGATAAAAACTATCTGTCTTCTTCTCAGATTGGGTCCCAATTGTTGACTCACTTAAGAAGTCCACTGAATAGCAGTCCACCTGACTCTCTGTGGAGTTTACTGACTTGGGAAATCTCAACGCAGCTTGCCGATGCCAAACAATATCATCACTCGCGGAACCGACAGAGCAGGAGTAAAGCTTCCTGGGCTCATTGTCCCAGGCCTCCCACACATACATTTCAATACGCAAGACATTTTTTAGGAAAAGTAACGTGAAAACTCCTTCCTCATAGAGCTGAAGAAACAAGGAAGAAAGGTCGTCTTGGGAATACGCTTGCCTGGAAAGCTTGCTGGTTGCTGCCTGCTCTGCATTCCTCAGAGGGAAACGGAATAGAGTTCCGGCAAATTGTGTTTTCATGTCGCAACCGAAAGCACAGTAAGGAAAGAACTGGTCTTTGTACAAAGAGATGGCCGAAGAAGAAACATAGTCAATTCGCTTCCCGGGATTGGATGCAGAAACCTTTGGAAGAAAAATGCCTTGGGGGTCAAACAATACCACATACTTCCCGCTCACAAACGACGGCAAATCAGTTAAATGGTACACGGAGTTGAATCCAACCCTAAAAATTAGACAAAAATTGAACAAAAAATCAGAAACCAGTCTCATTTTCCCGCCAATAGCAAGCATTGTCGAGCACCCCAATTTCTTTCCTGACCCACCAAGAAAACTAATGCTAATGAAAATTTAAAAAAGAAAAATTTACCCGAATCGGCCGGTTTTTGAGGCCTGGCCATGCTTGCTACTGCCGCCGATCCTCGAAATACTAACAAAGTCTTCCTCCGTGAAGATGGCGTCGTTGTAAGCCAAGAGCGCGGGGCCCTGCCACGGCGCCAGGGTCTCCGATAGAAGGGAGTCGGTACCGTGAAGCCTGCGGTCGAGGCAGAGTCGGACGGTGGTGGCGCCGGCATCGTCGGCGTTTTGAATGAGCTCTTTGAGCACCGTCGTCCCCTCGGGATAGTTCACTAAAACCTCCCGGATTCGCCGCGTCAGGTAAACCTTTTGACCGAAGTCTTCTAGAAAGATCGACTCCGGTGTCGCCACCGGAGACTCCATACTTTTATCTTGGTCTTCTCCGGCGAGTTTCTGATCCTTACTTTTTGTATTAATTGACTAAACAACCGCCATGGAATTTGAGGTAATTACTGGAGGACCTGTCGCCGTAAAGCAGGTGATGGAGTTCTCAATTCTGGGAGGGAGAGAGTACGAGAAAATGAAAGGGCGATTTTGGAGAAATCAGGAGACACCGACACTGAGAGTGCGTGTAATTTTCATGTGGAGATTAATTATGCAATGTTAAAACTCTAATTAATTACTGTTGCTTTTGAATTAATTATCCTAAAATTAATGGGAACGCTTTGGTTTTGTCGTTTTGGGCCTAGTGGCCCTCTCCTGTTTCTGCAGCCTTATTCCTTGTACGGCCGGCCGGGTCAACTCGTACCATATGGGTGAAGGCTTCTAACGACGAACGTGCGCATGTCGTATCGTGTGTGGTGCACGGTGCCAATAGTCGATTCTCATATGATAATAAATAATTCAAAATTCAAAGTTGGTTGGACGACATAATAAGAAAGCAGACGAAATTATAATATCAATATGTTCACACAAAAAAAAGGATAGATTTTCAATACGTTAGATTATATAGTAAATTCCATTAGATGAATTTCAATTTTTTAATAATTAAGAAGGAATATTGTTATTTGCTCTCTCTAGAATTGGATTTTTTCTAAAATTTTATGATCAAGTGTCAATATTTTCTAAGTGTCCGTTCTCAACATAACACAGTAATTGACTCGTCACTTCTAGGAAGAAGCACTTCCAATGTGTTTCTTCATATAATCACTTTAAAACAAGTCTTTGATATTTCTCACTTACCTATTAGTTTACATAAGCTATCGTAGGCGACACATTTTGTCATATGGATGATAAACATGTTGAATTAGTACAGTTACATATAACAATTTTTTCTAATTAATTGGTGTTAAATTAATTAAACCTAAGCTTGTTGATATAACTCCACTTTTCTACGTCTTGCATCTTTAATCAGAAGATTGTGTGAGAATATTCGGTTGCTCGATTAATGAATTATATATATATATATATATATATATATGTATATGCATATGTATATGTTTGTTTGAGTTTTGGACACACACAAATTCAATGGTTGATGAACGGTCGAGATGGACAGACAGGCTTGACCTTTAGCACCACCACCAATACCATATAGTTGAAGTTTCACAACAAACAAACATGCACAACTGAACGTGCGAAGCTCTACTTTAATGGCGTACTACCTGCAATGGATAAATTTCATATCATATAATATTTTATTGTCAATCAATCACAACGTGGGATGCTCTACTTCTATAAAAATGATTGTAGAATTTTCAGACCCAATTTCTTATCTCCTTAATGAATTTCTATATGCTTTCTGCATCTATATATATATGCATGCATAGAGGACACTAGTAGCCAAGCTAGCTAGACCTACCAAATATATCTTGGACGTTAATATTCCTTCAGCCATGAGGAACTGCAAGCTTACACCGTGCGTCTTGGTAGCATTGCTACTAGTTGGAGTTCTTCACCTAGAAGCAGCCATGGCCACGGACTTCACCTATGGCGAGGCTCTTGACAAGAGCTTGATGTTTTTCGAGGCACAGAGGTCAGGGAAACTGCCCTCAGACCAGCGAGTCAAATGGCGCGGTGACTCGGGACTCACGGACGGCCTTGCTCAAGGGGTAATTATTAATTAGAATAGTTTATATGAATTTTTACATGTATATCTATGATCAGGCATCGATTACATATACAAGATTATGATATAAATTGTGTGCATGCAATGCAATGCAGGTGAACTTGGTTGGAGGGTATTATGATGCAGGGGATCATGTGAAATTTGGACTGCCGATGGCATTTACAGTGACAATGCTTTCATGGGGAGCTATTGAGTTCAGGAAGGAAATCACAGATTTAGCCCAAATGGGTCAAACATTATGGGCCATCCGATGGGGCACTGACTATTTCATGAAAGCACATCCACAACCTAATGTTCTCTGGGGACAGGTATGCATGTTTGGCTGCCTGCATATCACAGACTAGTTTCTGTTTTGTCACCCATTTCATGTATGTATTTCTTCTGTTGAATTAATGAGAGCCTATAGCTGCCTGCTTTGGTATTGGTAGACCACCTAACTGTTTTAATTTGGCTAAACAGAAAATTAATCATGTGGCGTTAATTAATTAATTGTAAACATATGAGGATGATGATGATGATGATGATGATCAGGTAGGAGATGGGGATTCGGATCACTATTGCTGGGAGCGTCCAGAAGACATGACAACTCCAAGAACTGCGTACAAGATTGATGAAAATCATCCTGGTTCAGACCTTGCTGGAGAAACTGCAGCTGCCTTGGCATCAGCTGCCATAGCTTTCCAGCCTTACAACTCGTCCTACTCTGCTCTCCTCCTAGTTCATGCAAAGCAGGTAATTAATCTCGTCATTTCAAAACACTAGATATATAATTTTATATTTGTTCTGCTATATATCATGTTGGAGTTAATTTGCCTCCATGAATGATCTCAATTTCTTTGCAACTTATTGCAGCTCTTCACGTTTGCGGATAGATTCAGAGGTCTATATGATGAGTCCATTGGGTCTGCTAAGAACTTCTATACTTCATCAGGCTACTCGGTACGTGCATTAATTCTATGTATATATATTCTTTTTCTTTTTCCAATAGGTCAAGCAAGTCACAAGACAAACAGTTGTATCTTTGTTTTTTTTTTGTAATTAATGAATTAATTTGATACAGGATGAACTACTATGGGCTGCTGCATGGCTTTACCAAGCAACGAACGAAGAGTACTACCTCAAGTATGTGGTGGACAACGCCGTGTATATGGGAGGAACTGGATGGGCTGTCAAAGAATTCTCTTGGGACAACAAGTATGCTGGTGTCCAAATCCTTCTCTCCAAGGTGTTGTTGGAGGGCAAAGGTGGTGCTTATACTTCCACCCTCAAGCAATATCAGGCCAAAGCAGATTACTTTGCCTGCGCTTGTCTCCAAAAAAATGAAGGCTACAATGTCTACAAAACTCCCGGTTAGAAATTACAACAAAAAACCATTATGTGCTTATTTGTTCCTAATTCAAATATTAGAGAACTAAACTAACTACTCTTTGATTTGATTTGATACTTTCTTCTTGAACTGAAAAACCAGGGGGGCTATTGTACGTGCGTGAATGGAACAACTTGCAGTATGTGACTTCTGCATCATTTCTTCTAGCTGTTTACTCTGAATATCTCTCTGCTGCAAATGCCAAGCTCACTTGCCCGGAAGGACAAATTCAACCTCAAGAGCTTCTGAGTTTTGCAAAGTCACAGGCAGACTACATACTTGGTAAAAACCCCAAGTCAATGAGCTATATAGTTGGGTTTGGCTCAAAATATCCAGTTCATGTGCACCACAGAGGTGCTTCCATTCCGGATGTGTCTGTCCTGCAGTCTGTGGTTGGATGTGTGCAAGGATTTGAGACATGGTATCATCGCCCCCAGGCAAATCCTAATGTCATCTATGGCGCCCTTGTGGGAGGTCCTGACCAGAATGACAACTTCTCTGACGACCGCTCCTCTTACGAAGAGACTGAGCCTACACTTTCTGGCTCTGGTCCCCTTATTGGCCTCTTCTCTAAGTTGCAAAGTTTAAATGGAATTAATGTTCCAGGTACCTACCATTTTCACCATCAATCATCAATGTCAAATTGACTAATTAACTAATCCTCCTGAGACATAATCCTCTATCTAATCTGAGGTTTAATTAGCATCACCTCTGATGTTGCCTAATTCTTGAGTTTTTATGTTACAGGTTATAACAGAGGATCATCGAACTCCCACCACCAAACCATACCAAGTCCAAGTGAGTCTTCAATATTTTTATGAATTTTGATCTTCATTTTCCAGAAAGAAATATAAAAGATGGTCTGCATTGCTCATAGTTTCCACCCTACAGGTCCCAATCAACATGAAAAACAAGTACCCAACAAAGTATCAGGTAAATTTGCTCAGTATTTTTTGCAGTATGAAATGCTATGATGCGAAGATGGTTGGTTGGTGTGCAAATGCTAATGAAGCAGATTATATGTTGACTTGGTT
The DNA here is from genome assembly GCF_000346465.2 of Prunus persica. Taxonomy (NCBI): domain Eukaryota; kingdom Viridiplantae; phylum Streptophyta; class Magnoliopsida; order Rosales; family Rosaceae; genus Prunus; species Prunus persica. Next base: position 32,427,892 of record NC_034009.1, on the reverse strand, counting down.
TTCTGCAGGCACCCCAATCAAATTCATTCACTCAATAAGCAACACATGGTCTATTGGAAAAATGACATATTATCGCCACAAGGTGATATTGAAGAACACATCGCAGAAACCAGTAACAGATGTTAAGCTGATGATTGAAAACCTGCAAGGGCCTTTATGGGGTCTCTCTCCAACTCCGGAAAAGAACACCTATGAGCTTCTTCAATGGCAAAAGGTCTTGCAGCCTGCCTCAGAGTGCACTTTCGTTTACATCCAAGGTGGCCCTCAAGCAAAGATTTCCATCCTAAGCTACCACTGACCATCCAAAACAATATAAAAAGAGAGAAGAAACAGAGCCAACGTGAAGTCATGTTAGCAACTAGAGATATCATTGTGCAACTGTCTCGAGCAGACCCCTTCCTATTTCATTTCACCCCGCGGATGCAATGTAACACGTTTCTCAAGGAGACCATAAAGAGTCGAGCACCGACTTTTTCTTGGCCAGGCAGACGCTTGTATCAAATTTTGATACCAATAATTTGTAACATACACTTTTCTTTGAAAAAGCCAGCATTGCTCAACGGCATGAAAATCAAAGACCATTTACCATTTGTCTTTCCTAACAATGCAGGCCTCAGTTGAACACCCTAACTCAACATATTGTGCGTTTCTTGGCTACAAATGTCAGAGAATACAAACACTTTCTTTCTCCTCTCTCCATTCAAATATAATCAAACGCATGTGCCATCTCTTCCCTCCAGTTAGAGAGGTAAGTAATGGGGCAAATAAAAATAGATTCAGCTCCCCACATCCAGGTATATTGTGATTTGACTGAGTATGCACTTACAAAGGTGGAAAATTTTGAAGTAAAAAACACTATATTAATGCTCAAAATGAATTCATAACGTCAATTCCAGAAATTCTACTGATCACTCTCACATTATAGTTCATGTCGAAGTTCAAGTCAAAACCAGACATGCCTTGCAAAATAAAATTAAAAATAATAATAATAATAACAGTTAAACAAAAGCTCCAAATCTTTCTCTTGGCATACTAATCCTCACTGAAGGTAGTCTTCTTCCCTGCACATCAGATAATGGAAGTTATTAGAAGCTTAATTTAGAGTCACAACTGAAAACCGATTAGGCGCCATCAAAGTGCTTATCAAAGTCTATTATGAAACCAATTTTGCATCTTTAAAGGAGGTGGCAAACACTAATTACCGAATGTTGCATATTGCATATCCAAATATATAAGCTACAGCTTAAGAAAAGTTCAGCATATCAAATGTAGAAAATGAAAAGAGGATAAAAAGCTTCGAACCTGTTCCAGGAGCAGCTAGATTTGGCTTGTTCGATCCTCCACGTCCTCCTCTACCATGTCCTCCAGAAAAACCCCGGCCACCTCCACCTCCACGCCTACCACCAAAACGGCCACCACTGTCCCTACCACCAAAACGGCCACCACTGTCCCTACCACCAAAACGGCCACCACCACTCCTGCCACCACCACCTCTGCCACTACCACCAAACTCAGCTCGTGGTTTGGCCTCTTGTACTGTCAAGGGGCCGTTCCCAAAGTCAGATTGGTTAAGTTGTAGAGCTTTTTTGAAACTATCCCCATCCTGGAACTCCAAGTAAGCCATCCTGCAATTTTATAGATATAATCAGCCTCAGACACCTAAAGAAAGATCAAGTCGAGCTAAGAAAATAGTAATGCTTTTGCTTAGATAGTGACCAACATTCCTAAAAACCACATAAAGTAACATCAACCGTAGAGGAAAATATTCGACATCAAATAAGTAACAAAGAGAAATGAACCACCAAAAGAAATAGTACAAACCCCTTGGGTGCTTGAGTCTCATAATCTTTTGGGATGGACAACCTTGTTATCTCTCCACAACCACCAAAAAATTCTTGCAGGGAGCTCCTGATCTGTAAAACTTAAACTAGTTACATTTGCACAAGAATATGGATATTATACCATTAAATACAACAAAGCAACAGATTCTTGTACAACATTACCTCATCCTCCCCTTGGGATGTATCAAAACCTCGAATAAATATTGTAGACTGGCCTTGTCCACCCTTCTGATATGAGTTCCCCTCTTTGCTAAAATGACCAATGAAGAAACAGAAGAAACAAAATGAATGAGATCATCAAATCAGCACATTGCATGTAGCAATTAAGAGTTAAAAAGTACCCGCTCTGTGGGGTATAAGCACCCCTTTCACGAGCAAGATCAAGTCTCACTCCACGGCCCAGCAGCTCCACACCATTTAATTCAAGAGCCTGCAACAACGATGATTGTTACATTAGCAACACAGAAACTAGAAAGCACTAGAGCTAGATTCCACAAATCAAGAAAAAGATCCTACCTTCTGTGCTGCTTCTGATGTGGCAAATTCCACATGCCCAAAGCCCCTAAACACCCCATCTTCAGTTGTGGTGAAACGGACATCAACAATTTCACCAGCATCCTTAAAGAAATTTTCACTGCACATAAAGTACAATTAGATGAAATCCTCCTAAAAAGAAACACAAGCTTAAAATCATTCTGCACATACACATCAGCCCGCTCAACATTGAATGACAGGTTTCCAACAAACAAGGTCTTGGAAGTTGTTGCTTCAGGAGTAGCAGGGGTTTTGGGCTGCACAAATATTACTACAAATTAGAACACAACAAATATCTTGGGCAAGCTGAAAATACAATCTACAAAGCAGAAAAGATCAATTACAGCTTTCTTCTCGGACTTCGAATCAGCATCTACCATTTCAACATCAGTATCCTGTTCACACAAAATTTTGTATAACATGAGCTACATACATTTGAGACCATATTTCCAATCTTAATTGTTCAGCAGTACAGTAAAACCTCTGTTTAACAGGAAATACATGAGTACGGAAAATAAGTGAACAAGGTGGATACCAATAGGTAGCCCATTGTAACAAGACAATAACACAAGTATAAGCAACAGTCAACAATTACCTTTTTCTTTGGAGTCTTTGCAGGTTCATCCTCCTCTTCTTCCGATGATGAAGACTCATCAGATTCGCTACTATCTTTCTTTGACACTTGGGAAGGCTGCAAGAATCCACAAGTAGCATGACCATAAATTCCATAATAATTAATCCAATACTGTACAAATGGAAACTTCAACAAATTTTACACCCATAAAAACCAAAATTTCAAACCTTCTTTACTTTCTCTGCCTTTGAGGGCTCCTCATCTGAACTATCATCGTCACTATCCTCCTCTGAACTTTCAGAAGTGACATCCTTCTGAGCAGCTTTTGCACTTGGTTTTGCAGCTTTTGAAGTAGCCTTGGTTCGAGAAACAATATATGCAACTTCTTAATCAATTACATGAATCAAGGTAAACTGTGAAGAGAATTAAAAAAAGATTTGCTGAGAGAAGTCACACACCGACACCTTTGGCTTTTTATTTTGAGGCTCATCATCATCGTCTTCATCAGAATCACTTTCTTCTGAACTCTCATCAGTCTTTTTTGATGGTTGAGCCCTCTTAGCTGTGGGGGCAACACCTTTAGCTGTTACCTGCTGCAAGAAAATTTTACTCTGTCATAGGACCTCTATGAAGGCTAAAAGAATATAAAACAGAACCATTATTAGTCTCATCCTCTAGGAGAAACCTCTCAATGGCTCTAATGTCGGAACCAAAAAAAACCTACAAAATTAAACCATACAGGTATAACTTGTTCACTAGCTCCAACACATTCCAAAAGGAAAGTGAAAAGAACAAACCTTCTCATCCTCTGAACTATCTTCAGAGGAGCTATCAGTAGAATCCTCCTTCCCTTTAGGAGTTACAGCGGATACTTTATTCACAATTTCTTCCTAGACATGCTCAGAGAGATTAAAACTCAAACTAATTTCTAAAATGCATAAAGTATAACTTCACAATTTAAAATAATTAAACCTATATTTTAATTCCATTATGGAATTAAAATATTTAAGCATGGGCTCACACCTCATCATCATCACTCTCCTCTTCAGAGCTGCTACTAGTGTCCTCCTTTTTAGCAGCCACTGCTGGACCTTTCTTCGTAGCCACAGGCACTTGGGAAGTACCCTTTGCAGGGGTTTCCTACAAACACAGGAACACATTTCAGCATAAAAGCTCCCTAAACCCTAAAACCCTAAACCCAAACCCAAAACTCACATCATCATCACTTGACTCATCTGAGCTGTCAGTTGAGTCAGCCTTCTTCTTTGGAGCTGCAGTTGGGCCATTCTTGGCAGTTACCTTGGTTTTAGGAACCTAAAATCAGACAGATATACACATTTAGAAAAATCCAAATGATTTCCCATCATTTATATAAATCGAGTCATATTTAGAAACTTTACTCACTTCTTCTGATGAGGAAGAAGTGAGTAAAGTTTTCTAAAATCAAATATACACATTTAGAAATGCCAAATGATTTCCCATCATTTATATAAATCGGTAGTCATATTTAGAAAACTTTACTCACTTCTTCCTCATCAGATTCATCTGATTCATCTGAACTGCTGGATGGAGCAGCTTTCTTAACACCAGCTCCAGCTGTCCCATTTTTAGCAGGAACAGACTTTTTTGAAGGAGCAGAAGGCTTGGAAGTAGGTTTCTGGAGTCATATAACGAAAAATAAGTATCTAACAAATAAATTGGAGTCATCAGCCATGCGGTCTTTAAAGTAAAAAAAAACAATACTCACTTCATCAGAATCATCATCTGAAGAGTCAGAACTGCTGGATGGGATGCCTTTACCATTTTTAGCAGCTTTTGGAGCGGGTTTCTGTGAAAGAATAAGGTGATAAGTTATTATTCTTTATGTAGTACGAATAAAGGAAAATATATCTATGTCAATTAATATAAAATTTCAATGTTGCAAGATCGTCATAAACCAAATATAGCTCTAACATTCAGGGAAAACCTTGAAAATCATTTTACAGCAATATAAGCCATTAACAAAGAAGTAAATGTGAAGATTTGTGTTACAATACGATGAAATCCAGTTCCCCAATAACCAAAACGATGTCCATGCCGCAAATCAAAATGATGAAATCCAGTTCCTCAAGAAAACATGATAACACTTTTAAACAGATAATCTTAAAAACGGAAACTTTATTAAGACATTTAAGTTCATATGTGAAGAAGTAATCAAACAGACAATAGCACATTAGCCAACATAAAAGAATGCAAAAAAATACGAAAATAAACAATAAACAATACAATAAATTATGTAATATACCTTTACATCAGAGTCTGATGAAGACAAATCCGACTCCTCAGAACTACTAGTTTCTTCCTTCTTCTTTTGTGTCTTTGCTTCAACTTTCTTCTTCTGAATAGCCTGCTGTACACCCTCATCCCTCTTCTGCTTCTTTACATTCACCGCCTTCTCTATCACATTCTCGGCTTCTCTCTTACCTTCTCAACATAACCACAACCAAAAGAGCTTTATAAGCTAATAGCCGAAAAAAATATATCAAAACAAACGAACCATGTAAAAAAACTAAACTTTAAATTATACCAGCAACCCATAGACATATCATCCTCACACAGTATAGTGAGTAAACCCAGTTAAATTATAAGAAAATATTCCAAAACGTCAAAGAATTGATACCTTTCTTGACAGCCTTAGAAGGTGGGACTACAGCAGGAACTGCATCGACCTGTACAAAAACATAAAAATCTAGTTAGAAAAACGAAACCATTGAAGCAAAAGCAAAGACATCACAAGCCAAAACAGCTGGAAAGAACCATACTTTGGAGGCTGACTTCTTGCTTGATTTGCCCATTTGAGAGGGTAATCTAGGGTTTAGATATGAAAAACGAAAGGAATATAGAAAAAGAGGGGCGGAGGCTATGCTCTGAAAAACCCTAAGGTTTAGGGTGTAGGGTTTTTGTGAGAGCGGTGGAAAGGAATGATAGTAGTACTCGTCGATGCTCGCTATTTATATAATTTCGAATCGGTGAGGGGGTTAGGGTTTTTGACAGGTAAGCGTGTGCTATTTTTTGGTCAAGGCTTGTAAGCGTGCGTTTTGAGTCCTTTGAATCTGCACCGTTTATTCGTGAGATTATATAATCAGAAACGTTGATAATTTAAGTGTCCGTTTGGCATTGCTTATTTGGGGTAATAAGTGATTTTTAAAAAATTTTGAAAACCCCAACCCGTTTGGTAAACTGTGAGAAAATCACTTATTGTTAAAAATTACTGTGAGAGAAAGCTATAAGGGAAAGCAACTAATAATATGCTTTCATTTTTTGATTATGCAGGAATCAATTTCAAAGAGGCGTTGAGTTTAATGATTATGCAGGAATTATTTTATGGTTATGCGGGAATCAGTACCAACAACAGTTTTAACAAAAAGTTTACCAAACACCAAACTGCTTTATCCCACAACTGATTTCTTTCACAGCAAATCTAACAGCGATTATTTTCACAGCACAGTAATGTCAAACTGGACCTAAGTAATCTCGTACTTTGTAAAAAATTTAACTTCATCTAAATGTCAAATATTATTGAGAAATGCTACACTTACTACATTTTTATCACACATTTCTATACCACATGATGTTACATATTCATATCATATGTTACATCAATAAAATCAATGAAGTGTATTTTAATAAAGATAGTTTAGTTGACAATTTTTTTAAGGTGTTAATAAATCATAAAAGAAAAGAAAATGTTAAATAATTTTAATTGATACGTGGTTGTCCACTTCATCTGCCACATAAGGTGGTATGCAAATGTGGTAAGAGAAGCATTATTCAATATTTTTTATTTTATTTTATAAATAAATGGGGCCAACGAGATTTAGTCAAGTAAAAAAGGATATTGACTTGCAGATCAGAGGTCTTAGGTGTGTGTGTGTGAGAAATCTTTTTTCCATGTAGTTTAGATTATCATTTGTACTAAAAAAAAAACAAATAAAAGGCCCCATAATGAGCAAAATTTTGGAAGAGAATAAATAATAATAGGGGAATAATGGTAAAATTTTATTATAATAATATTTGACATCAAACTTTATTGTAACATTGTTTTCAAGTAATCTACTTTTTGATTATATATGTGTCACTAAAATTATCAGAAATTGAAATAATTCCAAATGTATGAGAAGTCATAGATATAAATAATTATAATACACATCCGAGTCCATTACTTATAAATAAAAAGTGATATCAATCTCAAAATGGCATTAAGGTTTCATGTTCTTAGTGTTTTGTTTCGTAAGTCATTTTCTTAGTTATTAATTGGTAAGGGTTAATCATTTTATTAGTCCTTGAATTTTGACCCGATTTGAATTTGAGTACCTCAATTTCCAAAATGGTTCCATTGGTCCTTTAATTTTAGTTTCGTTGGGATAAATGGTCCTGCCGTTAATTTTGTTAACTTGTTCTGTTAAATGCAGGGACAAAGTGGTATTTTTATATTAAAACCAAAAAAATGAACAAAAAATCATATCTTTAAAATAATAATAAAAGAAAATCAAATAAAAAACCAACCAAAAAAAAAAATTCAAGTTTTGGGGGAGTAAAAATCGGGATAGAGGGGGGAAGAGAGAGTTTAATTTTAATTTATTAGTTTTTTAAAAAATTTATGCCTATTTTAATCAATTTTGATAAAATAATAATACCATTTTGCCCCTACACTTAACAGAAAAGTTAACAAAATTGATGGCATGACCATTGTCTTAACGAAACTAAAGTTAAATGACCACATGAACCATTTTGGAAATTAAGGTACTCAAATGCAAATTTGGTCTAAATTTAAGGACTAATAAAACAATTAATTCCAATTGATAAAGTAGGTTTTCATTTGAGAGACTTTTAGCCGCAACGTTCCAATACCACAATACAACTGTAGTTGCTTTTAAAATATAATTTGTGGGTTCTATCCTACAGGTTTAGTGGTGGTGGTGAGCTCTCGTTTTGTTTGGCTTCATTTGTCACAACAAGCACTCTTTATCAAATAAATATAAAAATTAAGTTATATAGTCCATATTATACTTGTAGGCCTCGTTCGTTACATATAATTATCTTAACATAGACTATGTGTTAGGGATTGTCTTGATTTGGCTTAACTTGATCTAGGTTGGATAACACTTATCATACATTTGGTGTATGTTTGGACTAAAACTATATTTTTTTTAATTTTTCTAAGTATATATATGTTATTATTATTACAATATAATATATACATCTTATACATTAGTGAGCATGAGACGAGGTAATCCTCCATTCCACATGAGTTTATTAGTATCCTCATAAGGAGTTGTTTTTTGTGGACCCGGTAGCAAATCCCATTTAATACTTGGATTAGATGAAACAAATATAGGACTAAATTTAGTCTAAGCTAGTCCGAGCCAAACCTGTAGGTTTAGCTTTTATTAAGTCCAAAAAAAAAAAAAAAATTTATTAACCTGAGTATTTCTTTACTATAAATTATGATTACTAAACTTATACACATTTGAAAATGATTGTGATCTCATTTAAAGATTGAACAAGGTTTTATCAAAATATTCAAGCTGCTTAGTTTATTTTTAAGTGAAAAAAAATAAAGGAAAAACTTTAAATGTCACTTGAACTTATACACTAATTTCAATTTGTTACCTCAAATAAAATTTTAAGAGAAATGTCACATTAAATTTTCAAAATTCATGAAATGTCATATGACACTAACACCATCCAATTTCCCATTAAAATAAAAATAAATTGAACATGCAAGGGGTATTTTTGACTTTTTAAAAAACCCTCATTCAAGCTCCTTATCAGGAGTAAGGGTGGGTGTGGTGAGAAATTGCACAGACGATGAATAAGGGAGGGTGAGGTCTTCGAGGTATGAAGGGTGTGGGTGAGATTGGAAAGTGAGAGAAATGACAAATATTTTGTGCTTGGAATGTAAGTTGTTTAGGGACAATTTGCCAAACTGCTTGTAATTTGGAAATTTATCAATACAATGTTGTAATTTCCTTTTATTGCTTGTTAAATGTTAAATTTAGTGCTTGTTATGTATTATGGCTTAGGGAAAAAATGATCATACGGCTATGTAAGGTTGTAATTTACCAAAGTGCTTCTAATGTTTCATTTCCATTTCTTTAACAACTAAAATTACAAATGAGATATACCACAAAACACATGTGCTTCCAATGTTTCATTTACATTCCTTTCATTGAAACACATGAGATCTACCACAAAACTCAAGCAAAACCCAAAAACCAACTAACAACCAAAACTACCCACAATTTCTTATGCTTTGCACGAAGAACAACCACTTCTTCTTGTATGATTCCTCAGCAACCATGGTATGATGGCCTTAGAACGGGGGCACATCTCAGGATCGTACCACTCAAAATGCTCACATTCATTGTTCCTCCCCTATATCAATTAACTCATATATCAACATCGGGGAAACACACATATTCAAACTTAAAAACCAACAAATATGTCAATTCCTTACATTTCGATAGAATTGAAACCTCCTTCATGGGTTAGCTTCAGTTCACGATGTCTTCACCCGACATGGATTCCTACATTGGCAGCTATAAAATATAATATATTGTCGTCGCGCCATTTTTCTTTGCCAAAATCCCAAAATCCAAAGCTATTTCTGAACCCTATTGATAAAGAACCCCTTTTAATCCCCTTCTTTGAGACAACACTCATCTCTTTTCACATAAGCACCACCACGTGTGTGAATTGGCTCACTTTTCCTACCACGCAAGCTCATTTAAGGGGTTAATGGGACGGCGTTGAACGCGAAGGGGGGCGGGATGGAGTAATATTTAGACAGAATGTAGTCCAGGGCTATAAATTTAGCTCTCCCAACGGTCAGAACCAATTGTTTATAATTTTTTTCAAAGAGAAAAAGTAACGTTTCAAATGGTTATGACCGTCATAAATTCTTTTAAAAACAAAACAAATTTACATACATTTAAAAAGGTTAAAAGAAAAAAAACTAATGGCTAACTGACGCCCACGCGTGATATTTTCTCTTCTTGAAAAGTACATACTATATGTTTCGTGCTTACGCCCACGCGTGATACTTTCTCTTCTTGGAAAGTATATACGTTGGGGCCACAAAAAAATTTGGCATGAGCTATAATTGGGCTACAAGTAGCCTAGTCACATGGCTAAATGGCTAATTGTAACCCTCCAAAATTGGCAAATTTTTTTTAAGCTCATAACTAGAGATGAGTTTCGCATTATTTTAAGGCTATATTTAGCCTATGGCCCAAGGCTAGAGATTGCCTAAACTCCTTAATATGACCAAGGCAAAGGAATTTTAAATAAAAGCAGTGTCCTTTGCTTTTCGCACAATTTTCTACTTACAAGTTTAAGTTAGATTTGCACGGTCAGCTGACTTTCAAGCCCACAAAATATTTCACCACGCCTAGTTGGGACCGTTGGATGAAAGTTAAAACTCCACCAACCCCAGTTTTCGGAATACAAATAGTTTAGAAACTTTTGCTCCGGCTCTTTATGTATTTTTTACGAGCAGTGGCAATAATATATTAAACTCAAACACAACACAAATGTTAAGGCTTAAACCTAAAAACCTTATCTGGAGGAGCAATTACTCCAAAAAAACTACACTAGTGGTCCTTGCTTTATATATGTCTTTAAAATACCTAAAAGAAAACACTCGGGTGGTCAAGGCAGTACTATATTCGCTGACATAACTAAAAGTGTTACTAAAACAATAGTTCTGCTTGACCAACCAAAAAAAAAAAACAATAGTTCTGGTAATGTTATTTTACAGGGAAAGGAAAATTGAGAAAAAATTAAAAAATTCTATGAAACTACAAGATAGTACAATATTTGTTGAGGCCATCTCTCTCATCCGCTCAAAAAGGATGAAAAAAGAGGGCTTTCTTCCTAATGTTAACTAAGCCTCCAAAGTTGGGATTTTATCTTCTTTCGTTTTCCTCCAAGAATGCATAAAGAACGAAAAGCTTCCGCAGTTGGGGGCTTTTTTTCTTCTTCCTCCACGAATAGATAAAGAGAGAAGCCTGCAAGGTAGGCCTTTCTCTCTCTAAGAATATATAAGGAAAAATAACTCTTGTAAGGTCAGCTTCAAAAACCAAATGGTGATTTTCTTCTGCTTCCGCCTTCTCCGTATTGTTCATTCCATTTCCTAAGTTCGTTCATGCTTGAAGCATCATAGGAAATTGATGGCCCAACCTACATAATCAAATTACAAATAAACAACCGCCATATCGGTAATAATTAGTGCTTGTAACTAACAGAGATAAATATATTCAAAAACAAAAAACACAAACGGAAGTGGTATGTCCAGAAACGTGCCCACATCCATGGGGAAAATAAAGAGTATTTGTGTCCGTCCTTGTGGCAAGTATATTTTTCCCATGGTAATATGACAAACTTGTTGCTTAAACAGCCTCTTTGCGACCATTATGTCACAGGATAGTAAAGTACTAAACAGAAAGGAATAACAAAATTATATAACTTAAGTTCTTTACCTTCGCTTTTGATTGAATAAAATCATCTAAATTAAGCGGCCTTAACGCTGGGGATACATCACTTCTGCTTTCCTGTACGATGAGTGACCAAACACCACCAAGTAGGGAAAGTTAAATCAGTAAACATTTTTTCACGTAGCACATAAAGATGAAGGTGTGCAGCACAAGGCTGAAAACTCGGAAAATAACAGCTAAACCACAAAAATTCCATGATAAACCACAAAAATTCATATTAGATGTTTACTTCTACCATATTAGTAAGAACATCTTGGGCTACATGCCCCAAAATAGATATTGTAAGATAATCTCTAAAGGCATGTACCTTTTTTTCATCTTCTAAAAGTTCCTGGACAGGTCTATACGCAGCAGCAATGCAAAGGTTCTGAAAAACAATATTTTATGTGTGAGATATACCACAATGAAATTCCATGATTTACCATCAAAGTAATACCTTCAAATCGCTGCCAGAGTATCCCTCAGTTGCATGTGAAAGTTTCTCAAACTGGAAACCAGGTTCCAGATTCTCTTGAGCAAGAAATATTCTCAAAATCTTCATACGATTTTCAGCATCAGGTAAGTCAACATATATCCTACAAAGCAACCCAACATAACTTAGTAAAAATGTTTAAGCTTGAGTTTTTTTCTGTCAATATCAGCAGTACCTACTACCTAAAAAATGAGACAAACAATTGATAAAACCACCATAACCAATCTGGATGCATTCTTATAAATCAACACACCTTCTTGGTAAGCGACGAATGACAGCATCATCAAGGTCAAATGGCCGATTTGTAGCCCCAAGAATAAGAATTCTTTGACTGTCTTTAGACCTCAATCCATCCCAAGCTGCCATGAATTCATTTCTCATTCTTCTAGTTGCCTCATGTTCAAAAGAACCACCACGAGCACCAAGCAAACTATCAACCTACAACATAAATTTATAACAAGATAGTCATAAATCCAGGGTCATACCCATAACAATCATCAATGAAAACAACTCTTTTTCTACAGTATATAATGCTTTCAATCTCCATAAAATTTCTCAAATATATATTAGGAGGTTTCAGTAAACAAAAGGAACTAGTTTGTTGCACATCATTTTTTACCTCGAAAAGAAAAACTCACCTCATCAACAAATATTATGACAGGAGCAAGCTTGCTGGCAAAGGAGAAGAGAGCCTTGGTCAGCTTTTCAGCATCTCCAAACCACTGTATTAAATTAATAAAAGTTACAAAGACATAAATATCTCCCAGATAAAAATCAACGTAAAGCTCCTTATTTGTCTACAATTTCAAGCACAAAACCAAACTCAATTCTCTCTCTCAAAATTGATATTCAAATTCAAATATATCAAGTTCAAAGAAGTAGAATCTAATCCTGTGCATATGAAAATTAAAAGTACTAACACCTTATAATCCCAAACATAAGCCAATATTAACTAGATTTTTTAAGCGGATTCAGCTAACCTATAAGACACCTCCTGGAAAGAATACATGAAGTCCCACAAGCACATTATTGTGCATACTAGATCTCCCAACTTAAGAAGGATAACTTTAATCCAGATTTAAAACATTGAAACACAAAAGTAATCTAGAGAATGTAATCCAGGAATTATACTGTTTGCTTTGGGATGTTTTTTTAGGTGGGGCGGCATGGAAGAAACATAAAGAGTGCAACTTAGTCGTGGACAAGTGCATACAAGATACACTATGAAGAAAATGCCTTAAAAAATAGATGAGGTTCTCTAGCTTTTGCATCAGATAAGCCTGTAACAGCGAAAGTAACAGTCATACAGAGAAAACGTTTCACATATAATTAATCTTGACAAGTAATATTTAATTTCAAGCAAAAAACAATTAAGCATGGTACTTAGTTCATGGAATTAAACGAACCAGTGGCAGATTTTAGATACTGGAAGGCATACCTTTGATGTTAGAGTAGAACCAGTTATACTGATAAAGTTCGCCCCAGCTTCTGTTGCAAGTGCCTTGGCAAGAAGGGTCTTCCCGGTTCCAGGAGGCCCAAAAAGTAATATTCCTTTGCAGGGCTGGCAAGGAAGTTTCACATGATCAGACACTTACTTAAGCATAGAAGAAACTATGGACAAGATTAAAATAAATACCCGCAACAAGTTTCCATGAGAGAAAAGCTCCGGTCTCCTCATTGGAAGAATGACAAGTTCATTCAGTGCTCTTTTCACATCCTCTAGAGCACCTATATCATCAAACCTAACACCAATTTCACCGGGAGGTACTACTGCTGAAACAAAGTTGCTCTCATATTCATCCTTTGCAAGGTTCTGCAATAGTTTTCTATATGTTAAAGGTGAAACAATACACAAAAAACTCAAATTGTTATAACATTTCTCATACAAGGCAATTAAACGCATGCCTTCAAATTTTGAGAGGGTTTCCGAGACAAAGTTTCTTGCTCCTTCAAACGTGAAATTGCTATTTCAAGGCTTTACAAAAATAACAAGAATGGTAAACGTCAGGGTTATTTTAAACTTGAACACACAATATATGACAGATGAAACAAGTACCTTTTGCGAGGCAGATGCAATCTTTCGCCTTTAATGGAAGGAAGAAGGCAAGATGACAAGTAATGGTTTTTCGCCCAGCCGACTACTTTCTCAGCTTCTGGGAAAATAAACATAATAGAATTAACTATTAAGACATGGTCATTAAAAATTTTGTTTGAAAATTCTGCAATATATAACACATTTCTGACATCAAAATATTGATATTGGTAAATTGGAACTCAGGGTTTCTTACTTCGCTTTGTCAAGATGACACCATCAGTATCTACTAGCAACAAGTCCGTGCACGATAACTCATTTTCCTCAAGAACCTGCAATTCAAAAATAATCCAATAGGTCAAAGAGGTTCAAGGAACCCCACTGACGCAGAATGCATATTATTAGTTTTCCTAATTCTTAAAGATTCCTTCTTGTTAAAGGATCTCTTATTAGTTAATTTACTTTCCTATTTCTCAAAGTTTACTTTTCCTTTTCCTAGACTTGATTAATGATAAATTTCCTTACTTTAAACTCTCTGATTCCTTCCCTTTCCCTTCGTCTCTTCGATCTCTAATTCTTCTCCTCGATCCCTTATATCTTCTATGTTCTATTGCTCAAGTGTTTATTCTAAACCTACGGGCTGTTCTACATCAATTGGTATCAGAGCCTCGTTGACAATAAGGCAGCCAATGCCCTTAGTCACATGGCTACTATTTTGCACACAATGACAGTTCAGGTAACCGGGTTTGATCGTATTAATACTGAATATTCGTCTTGTCCAGATTTTGGAATTATTTTTCATGAAGTTTCCAATGGTAACCGTTGCGAATATGTAGACTTTATTACAAGGAATGGGTTCTTATTTCGAGGAACACAATTGTGTATTCCCCGTACTTCTCTTCGTGAATTCCTTGTTTGGGAACTACATGGTGGCGGCCTCGCAGGACATTTAGGCAAAGATAAGACTATTGCCTTGGTGGAAGATCGTTTCTATTGGCCGTTGTTAAAACGTGATGTTGCTCATCTCATCTCCCAATGCCACACACGCCAGCTAGCTAAAGCTCGCAAACGTAACACAGGTTTATATACCCCTCTACCAATACCTCATGCCCCATGGAAGGATCTTAGTATGGGTTTCGTGCTTGGTTTACCTAAGACTAGTCGCGGCTATGACTCTATCTTTGTCGTAGTTGATTGTTTTTCTAAAATGGCACATTTTCTGCCTTGTGCCAAAAATACTAATGCTTCTTATGCAGCCAAGTTATTTTTAAGGAAGTAGTCCGTTTGCATGGCCTCCAAGTCTCCATTGTTTCTGATCGTGACGTCAAATTTGTTAGTTATTTTTGGAAGACTTTGTGGAAGCTTTTGGGTACCACTTTGAAGTTTTTCTTCTACTTTCCATCCCCAAGCAGATGGTCAAACTGAGGTGGTTAATCACAGCCTTGGTGATTTACTCCATTGTTTAGTTGGGGATAAACCCGGTAATTGGGATCTCTTGTTGCCTATGGCTAAGTTTGCTTATAACAACTCAGTTAATCGAAGTACCGGTAAGAGTCCTTTTGAGGTTGTTCATGGGTTTTCTCCCCGATCACCTGTTGATTTAGTTGCTCTTCCTGTGGCTGCCCACGCCTCAGATTCTGCTACGTCGTTTGCTGAACATATTAGGCAACTGCATGATGACGTCCATAGGCAGATATCCATGCACACCGACACTTATAAACTGGCAGTCAATGCTCATCGTCGTCAACAAGAGTTTCAGGAAGGGGATTTTGTTATGGTGCAGATTTGTCCTGAGTGTTTTCCTAAGCAATCTTTTAAGAAGCTTCATGTTTGTTCGATGGGTCCTTATCATATCATTAAGAAGCTTGGGTCCAATGCTTACTTGATTGAGTTGCCCGCAGATATGCATGTAAGTCCCATTTTCAATATTCCTGATTTATCTCCTTATTGGGGCACCTTTTCTCCACCTATTTCTATGTATGTTGCTCAGGGTTCCACTCCTCCTATGGTGCCACGTATTCCTTCTACTAGTTCTGCCCCTACAGATCAGATTAAGGACGTCTTGGATCATGAAGTTCTGGCCTCATCTACTGGAGGTTCTACCCGTTATCTGGTTCGTTGGGTTGGAAGGCCTGCTACTGAGGATACTTGGATTACAGAAGCTGAATTTCGCCAGTTGGATTCCACTCTTCTGCAAAGTTATCAGGATGCTCTTCATGATCTTGATTTGGCTGCATCCCGTCCTCCCATCATCCATACTTACAAACGTCGTCGTCGTTCGTAATCTTGGTCTACTCGCTGATGTCGAGTTCTTTTTCGGTAGGGGAGAATGATGCAGAATGCATATTATTAGTTTTCCTACTTCTACTTGGATTAGTTTTCCTAATTCTTAAAGATTCCTTCTTATTAAAGGATCTCTTATTAGTTAATTTGCTTAAAGTTTACTTTTCCTTTTCCTAGACTTTGATTAATGATAAATTTCCTTATTTTAAACTCTCTGATTCCTTCCTTTCCCTTCGTCTCTTCGATCTCTAAGGCCATCTCCAACCCAAGGACCTTAACCCAAAATATCCCAAATTATTGCCCCAAACCTCTCCCAACCCAAGAAAATGAAGGGGAAAAAATTTGGGAAAACCCAGATTTGGACCCAAATACCAGTCCAAGTATTGCCTGGACCCAAAACTATTTAGTGTAGCCCATGCTGAGGTGGCACAGCCCATGTGCATCAGAAAAACACTGGGGCCCGAGCTGGGGCCAGCTCTGGTGGGTTTGTCTGTTGGGCCATGCCACGTGTCTGCTCCTAGTGAAGTGCCTTTGCAATTCAAATGTCTCCTTTTTTTTAAATCTAATAGTAACTTTAAAAAGTGACTGGGCCCACGTTGCTGACTTTTGGAATAAAATTAAATTTATGGAATTTCTAATTTTTTTAGGTCAAATTGTTCAAAAAAATTAAATTATGATGTTATTTAAAAAGATTAAATGAAGAAAAGTTTTCCATTTAAAAAAATAGACTTAAACTATTCTTAAACAATTTAATAAAGGTGTGGACTTAAAAAATGAGTCCGGAGGGTTGGGAGAAAAAACATTTTAAGTCCGGGCGAAACCCAAATAGTTACTTTTTGGACGGGGAAAATTTGGGTTTAGCCCCTCATGGGTTGGAGAAGGCCTAATTCTTCTCCTCGATCCCTTATTTCTCCTCTGTTCTATTGCTCAAGTGTTTATTCTAAACCTATGGGCTGTTTACTCTAAACCTACAGGCTGTTCTACATCACCCACCCCCAAGACAACCCCAAATCAGACTAGTAGCGTGAATCAAAAGAACAAGTTAAATGGCACAATACATCACTGACCACTTGCAACAATTTCAGAACTAAAAAAATACCTCATGTAATTCATTTAAATTGCTCCTCGATATAACAATTCTCCCATCTTCTTCAACCTGTTTATTGAATGTTTGAAGTTCCTCTTCCTCCTGCAAAAGAAGACAAGGAGAGGAAAGGAAGATAAGATGCATGGAAAAGAAATAAGTACTTGCATATGTATATCTATGATGTACCTATACAAAATTTAATTTCAGCTATCACACAAAGCTCCAACTAATGTACCCATCGAGTTTAACACTTCTCAAGAGAAACTAGAATATTCATATTACACCTGAGCACAGATATATCCATCTAGAAATACACGAGGCAATCCAATCACTTTGGGCCCATCTTAAGTATCACAAATGTTAAGATAAAGCAAAAATTAATGCATGAAAGATCTGGAAGAAAAAAACTCCCTAATCATAGATTATGTACAGGAGGAAGTACAACATTTACCTTCGGGGGATATAAGCAGAAAACATTTGTGAATAGCTTATATATTTCATTGTCATCCGATCTCTTTGTTGCTTTAAGTCCCTCAGTAAGACGCTTAAGAGAGAGAGGCTGGAAACAGCAAATAAGTAATTTGTCAATTAGAGAAAAAATGACAACACAATATTTGGATAAATATTGCCTAGAATCCAAGTAACAAGTATGTTAATTTTGAACAATGAAAACTATATAGGAACCCCGAGAGCAGCAAAATGTTTTTGATTAGCCAAGGAGAAGAAAAATAGTAATGATGGTTCATTCCAGTATCATGAAAGCATCAAAGTTGAAATTTGAAGAACTAGATGAGCAAACCATCATTTTTGAGATAACGCTGCTCTATATCTAGAAGGAAATTTCATCAATGCTTAAGAACCATGTGTTGAGAACAAGAAAGAGGAGGATCGCCTATAGATAACCACAAATGTCTACAATACAGGTTTCTATCTATAAGAAGAACTGGTAATGCAAGCAGCTACAAAATTTACGAGATAAGTATACTCATGTTGACGAAATAACTATACTTGTTGCTTTAAAGGGTAATTGGTCTGTTCATTTTACAGCTCTTACAAATCCCTTTTTGACATTTCATGAGTGGGTAACTTGGAATAACCAATGGCACTAGAAAGACCATCTAGTATTCAGTTGGAAACTGTTTTGAAACACATGCCAAAACAAGAATGTGAGACTTCTAAGTCACGCAAGTAAAAGCTTGCATTCTATCAGGTGCTGTACAACAAGAAGTTCAATACGGCTTTAGCCATAAGGGCAAAATTTGAAGAAAAACCAAACATAAAAAAAGTTGGTGCCTTATTTATTGTCAATCAAGAAATGTTGCCTGGGGCCATTATAAACTCGTGTGTGCTACTAGAGACAAAAGAACAGTCAAGTTTAAACAAAGGAAAACTCACAATAATGCACGTGTCAAAGTTCATTTTACTCCTAGAGAATAGAGGATTACCAGCTTTGCAAGGCGCCCAAAATTTGGAAGTATCATCGTCTATTACACAATATTTGTAAAGGAAAATAGAAGGAAAAGTGTTAGCTATAAATTTTAAATAGCTGTGAGAAAGTTAGCCACAAATTCATAAACATGTAAGGACAAAACCGGATGTATCGGTATCCCATGAAAAGAATCTTTAACACTTACAAATTTCTCTTTCTCCTTTGACCCGGATTCAATTTTGTTCTGCCCACAAATCAAAACAACAGGACCTGATAACCCGTCAAAAATTTCTTGCACCTTAGAGACAAAATCCTTACGATCCGACTTGGGAACTGCTCTAGACAGCCATTGAGAAGAGTCTGGAAAATAGACAATAAGAGGTTGCTTGGCATGCAATACCTGCAAGCAATGAAAATTCAGATACTGTTTATAGATGAAAAACTTCACGCATGAGAACACAAAGTCATGGGCTTCCTTTGTTATTTCTTATCTTTTAGCATTGTGTACCGTACCTCACTTAAGGCCTCCATTGCAATATAACAATCCTCAGTCTGAGTGTCAGGAACATGCTCAATGTCCTTAGCTGTATGTAAGAGAAACTTGTCAGTATGTCATTGGAAGAATCACTACCAGAATTTCCATCAACATCTTAATATGCTACATCATGCTAAAACCAAACCTAGTTAAGCCTTTTCTCTCAATGTCATTATCTGAGGTATCCTGATGATAATATTACCGGGATTTATTATTACTGATGAAACTCACGAGCAAACAATATGGTTCAAGAACACAAAACAGAAGATGATAATACCAACAGCACGAGTTTGGGTATTAACATTATGCAAGCCTAAAAGAATAAGCATTGAGCAATGAGGCCCCTCACATGTGTTAAATTGATTTACATTAGCCAACAAGGTAAGATGTCATATATTGATATGATAAAAGAAAAATAAATAAAGTCATAGACCATATGCATTATTAGATAAAACTGGTAGACATCATGCTATTATCAGTTGGCAAATTTTGAAACCACTACTCTGTTTTCTGCTTGCAACATTCACTTGTCCGTAAAAATTTAGGACATGTGTCAACAGAAGATGAAGAAAACTCAAAGGATCCGGAGCAAATTGTACCAAGTATCCAATAAACTGGTGGATTTGCAGGCTGCTCTCCTTCTTTCTCTTCTTTATCCACTTCACTTCCTGTCTTCTCTTTAACATCCAAAAGAACAGCAACTCGATCTCCACTCACCTCATATACCTCCCCACGTTGACCCTTTGGTAAAGGCCTGCACAGATGTCAAATTCATCAGAACGAGTAAGAAGATTTAAGAATTATGGATATGCAAAGAAATCAACTGCACATTTATCAATGAACAATAATACTGAAACCACTGCGTACTTAGAATTTTCTAATAGCATAACAGAAATGATACAGTAATGACAGAGACTGCAAGAAAAAAAAGAGTTGATAAAACCCCAATTTTTCTTTGAAAACACTAGATAAACTTCAATTCAACCTACAATGAATCATCTCTGACCGTACTCGTGATATACATGGTCTTGGATGAGTGCCTCCAATTCAGGGCAGAGCCAAAACTAATGACATCACTACTACAATTCACTTTAAAGGCTGACATACCCTTTTATGCAAAAGTTGGCAGCTTATTTCTAGCAATGCACTCACATACCCTCCATAAGGAGTCAAAATAGTTGCCCTAAAATCAAGGTTGAGAGCCACTAACATCTTTTTGAAGTATTTAAAATGAATAAGCCTGTTTACTGAATGGAGAGATAATGGATCATGGATATAGACAATAGAGTATGGAAGAAAAGGGTTGAACTAAGGTCCTAAGAAGGATAACGGTATACCAAAAAAACAAAAGAATTTTGAGAAAAGCAAAAGCGGGACATCTAATAATGTGCTACTGTATTCCTTCCCCTACACATTGGCGACTTACCAACCCACCTGCCACGGAAAATGGTATAAGCATTCCTTGGACCATCAGATGTCGATATCTTCCCCAATAGGACCCTGTATTGCATTATATATGTCAATGTAAGGTGAGGGCGAAGTCAGAGTTCATGTGGGGATGAGATCATCCTAAAGGGCTCTGAAAGACAGACCATAGATATCATATTCCGGGCAGCATGCGTGTAAGTGTTCAATATACAAGACCTAAGAAGTCAGTGGTTCAACACTGTCTTATCTACAGATTCTGGCTAAAAATCCCAATAGGACCCCGTATTGCATTATTTACAAACTGCTGGGAACCTAACTCAAAAATATGCAAGCTCATTAAAAGCCCCAGAGAAACAGAACTGAAAACATATAGTTTTTTTCAAAAGTTGACAAAGTAGCATCAAAGACTTATACGAACAAGAATCCTTTTAAAGCTTACGACTGGACCCCAGTTTTATCCTTCTAAGCTAATGAATCAATCTCAATTATGCACAAAATATCCATGCCTAAAAGGTATTATGCACTGCCAGAAGCCTGGGAAGCGCCTCATCTAAAAATAGGGTGCTAAGTTGTTTCATGAACCTGGTGCCTAATCAAGTCGTATATAATATCTGCTACACCAAAAATATCATCAATAAGCTACACCACCCTATCTTAAGGTTTAGTCACACATAAATGGCCCCCTCTTCCCCAATTTGAGAAGTTACACTAGCCTCCTTTGTCAGAATGGAGGTACAATTTTCAATTTTAACTAGGTACAACACATTACTTGAGCACGTTTTCAAAAAAAATTCTTTTTGTATTCCAGAAGTTTCATTATCCAAAAGATTGGAGAGAAAGTCACATTCATGAGCTTCAAAATACACTTTCAATTTTTTATGAAAAACAATTACATTTTAGACTCATGCGTTGTAAATATTTGAAAACCATGTTCCCTTTTTTCAGAGCAACAAAAACAAATGCATTATATAATGCAGAAAACAAACCAAGAATATTCTGAAAATCTATGAACACAAAATTAAGCAAACAAATGAAAGAAATAATTCATGACCTGTTATCAGCTTCAACATGTAAAGAAGGCCCAATGTACTTCACTCGATCACCTGAAAAAGATGAAGCAATAAACTTATTGATAAGAAAGGTTTCCCAATAAAGAATGGCAACAAAACATAATATTTTCCAATATGTTGTAGAAAGATAAACTACTGCAATCAACGGCCACCACACTGCCTCAACTACACTGCCAACACAAAATCCACACTACCCGCACACAAACATATTAACTTCCAAAACTACTGCCATCAAAAGTGTTACTACACCTACTTTGACCATGCCTCTAAAGGATAGAAGTGAGAACAGGAACCAGAGATTCTAACAAAATGTGTCACTTGAAAAATACCATCAAGAGCAGAAATGAACATGTTTCCACACCAAAAGAGAAAACAGCAGAACCTATATATTAATAAAATAAACAAGTAAAGCACAACTGACTAAATAGAAAAGCATCCAGAAGAAAGGATTTTGTAATTGGTTTCACTTGTAATTTGGAAAGTTATGAGCACCAAAAATGCAGAGAGTTGCGTTGTTACTTCAATTTTCCCAGTGGGGACCCAAAGACATTTAAAATTGATAACCAAAATAACTAATTCACAAAGAATAACCTTTCTCACAAAATGTAGTACCAGAATAAGAGAAAAAGAATTATAAAGAAGAACACTAGAGCACACATAATAAGAGAACAAGAAACATAAAATCTTATCAACTGAGGAAAACACACATAAAAAACACATAAAATTTGCAATATAGACAAAAGGGATGAATCCAAATATGGAACCTTTCTTTAGTGGTCGTTTGGATTTATCAGAAGTCTCAGCAGCTTCTGATTTTGAGGATTCAGATGAACTCTCAGATTCTCCAGATACCATCTGCCACATATGAACCACAGATCATACATCATGGGTTATGAAAAGTATATGTAAGTGCACCATGGCTAGCATATGTAAATCGTTAAGAGCATTTTTCCTTTTTTTCTTCTAAAACATGCCTCATATTCCAGAAGTTGTACTTAACTTTTAAAACCATCAATCTCAATATAATTAACAAGAAATCCTTTCCAAATAATTGCAGCTTACTTATCAAATATTCATTTTTCTATTGAAAAAAAAAATACAAAAGTATAACAAAGATGAGCCAGATTTGATATTCCAACACCCCACATACCCGCTGTGAACTCATTGGGTATTCCTCTTAATTTTCTTGTACTAGTAACTACACGAACTCCAGTCGCTATGTCAATGATATATCCATATAATATCATGTCATTCGGCTATTTCATATTAAAGATGTACAACAAATGTTTTTTATTTCCTATTGACGTCAATAAGACCACTACTTGACTTTATGAATCACCGTAATATAATTAGGGTAGAACAAATAAGGATACAAAAACCCTGATGATTCAAAAACCATACCTTTGCAAAGTCTTCAATAGGAACAAGCTTCTTGAGTGCTGCTTCAGCTCTTGCATGCGCATCATCTTCATCTTTATCACTAATATCTGATTTTGCCTCGTTACTACTAGTCCAATCTTCTTCATGATTCACATCATCCTCATTCTCTGAATCTGAAGTACTCTCCTCCACGTCATCATCCGATTCAGACTCTGATTGGCAATCATCACCAAAATCCTGCTCCAAAATTTAACAGAAACTAACTAGTACAAAATCTTACAGTGTGAGTACTAAGCAGAGGGGGGGATACACATTCAATTTCTTTCAAACTTACATAGGGAGCAAGAACACTGCTGTCAAGCACCAGTAGGGGAACTTGGAGATCTTTTGCAAGAGCTCTAACTAATCTCTCACGGTAAAGTTCAGTGCCTGCAGATGACAATATCATGCAGATACTCAAGACAAATGGTAAGTTGATTATTTTCTATGAAACAATTTAACTACAAATTATTAGTCACTTAGGAAAAATTGAAACGCACATGGCAATAATTTGATTTGTGGGACTTGGGACTTGTGACCAACCTGGAGCACTCTGAAGCAGTATTCTCCCGCTTGAAGATGTCAAACGAGAACCATAAGTGGAAGTGAAATTTTTATGTTTAAAATGGGCAGCAGCACATTCCACCAAAAGGTTTTTCGTAGGTTCACTATAATAAAAATAATATGTTTAAATCTTCTGATAAGTAATGAGCAATAGATAAGAAAGGAACAATACCAAACACTAATGAGAAGCAATTACTGAATGTAGTAAGGAAATGTATCCCATGAGACAGTTATCTTCTCCCACGGAACAATCCTCCTCGAAAACTCATTTTTGAACTTCTCTCGTCTAGTCAAAAACGGTGACTCTTTCTTTTTACTATCATTGGTAAGCTTTTGACTGTTAAGCCATTCCTTTTGATCTTGTTCCCCAAGTAGAGCATGTGCATCAAAATGCCTCGCATCTTCCCTAGCCTTTTCTTGTGAAGTCTTTCCTTTATCGACATCAGCGTCACTTTTCACTGGTACTCGATTATTCTCGCTTGCATTTCTTCCATCCCCTTCAGAACTGTAGGGACGTAACTGACTACCCTTGAAACATGTATTAGACCTCACAAGCAAACCAGTGCAACTATAACCAGGAACAACACTCCGCAGCGAAAATGAATCTATGAGGCGGCTTCTAATAAAACTACCATGTGAACCATGGTTTCCCGAAACTGTTTTATGAACCAAAGATTGAGAAGAACCTTGATCAATGTAGTTTGGCCTTATCGAATATTTGGACAGTTGAAGCACCCATCTCTGATTTCTACACTTTATTCTCCTTGCATTCATCATCACTTCTTATTTCCAAATCTTCCTGTGCTGCAAAGTATGCTCCGATCAGTACACAGTTGAGTTCTAGATTAGTGTTTGAATCAAAATATAAATATGTGTAGCATAAGGACCACGTGCATTGCATATACTTTCTGCTTTTAGTTCCCGGTTTATAAGCCTTTTTCTTTAATACAATAGGATGTCCAAACATTGTTGCATAATTTTAAATATTCTTTCTAGATTTGTTTTCATGGTTCATTACTTTCAACACAAAACACTGAAAAGCTGTTATGGACAGAAAGAAATATTCTATTCAGACATTCATTTAAATCATGCCTCCGACAGAATTTCAACATTATAAATTATTTAGAAAATTTTCCAACGGATATGTATTCGTTCCTTGATGGATCACCTAATAAATATTCTTTCTGATCAATGGTTTCCGGTAAACATGCCTCCTGCAGCGTTCCATACGTCATTTGCTTTTTTCACTAAGACTATACGCTATACAAAATTTGCATGCATTTCACAAACAAGAATTTGTTAGGCTTAGACCGTTGTAAGCACTGAAGAAAAAACAAAAAGCAACCATCTACGTATGCTTTCATGATAAGTAACTAAAAGAAACCAAAAGTTCCAAAGTTGGGAATCCCCGCATTATGTTCCTCTCCTTTCTTAGCAACCAAACAGAAGTGAGGAAACATTATTCGTCAATACGTAACAAAAAGAACAGGAAGAGATAAACATAATTACGTAAAAAGTTCGACACATTCAAATCCATTTGAGATAATAAGTGTGTTCGTGAGAGCTAGAGAGCTACCTTATTTTGCTGGTTTCTTCAAACCCTAGATTGGTCCATGGCCATGAAAAAGGGAGAGGGAAAAGAAAGAGAGACAGAGGCGGTAAAAGGGGAAGCGAAAGATGGTCCTAGACGACCGTTTTAGCGGAAAGGAGAAAGAAGGGGAGAGATAAGATCTAGGTCCTTCCTTCTCACTTCTCTGGGCTCCGAAACCGCAAAGGGAGGGAGTGCGTGCCACTGCCCGCGAGTTCGATGAGTTTTAACTCTTCAGTTTTGGTGCGCCATGTCCTTTTTCCATTCCATCCATCCATCCATCCCTAGGTTTGGTTTTTTTTGAGAAAATCTAGGTTTGGTTTAGTTTGGTTATGATGAGGCCCGGGTTTTATATGGGTTGGAGTTATTGCTCACTTCATGGCCCCCCAACGTTTGGTTTCTAACGTGTTTTAGCCCAAGCTCAAGACTTGGATTGTGGTGGTGGAGCCTGTAAGAGCATTTTCAGCAAGGGGATCAAGGGGAGGGCTGGGGGGGTTTGGCCCAAAATGCTGTTTCTAGCAATAAAAGGACGCCCGGGCAGATGGTGGGGCCCAACGAACTGGGCTGGCCTGTAAGAGCATTTTCAGCAAGGGGATCAAGGGGAGGGCTGGGGGGGTTTGGCCCAAAATGCTGTTTCTAGCAACAAAAGGACGCCCGGGCAGATGGTGGGACCCAGCGAACTGGGCTGGCCCGAGTGCCAGCCCAAGTTTTTGTGCTGACGTATGTGCCAACGTTAAAAAAATTTGACGCGCCCGGTACAGTGCCACCAACAGCTCTCTTCCACATGGCGCGCGCTGGGCTCTCCGATCAACTTTTTTCCAACAATCCAACGGCAGCCAATTTTTTTGCAATAAAAAATCAAAATTTTTTTAAAAAAAATACCAAAACATTACTGAATTTTTTTTCTATAAATACCAACCAGTACTCTTCACTTTTAACACCAAATCCTCATACATTTTCTTCTCCTTCTACTATTATTCACTTTCTACTCAATATTTTTTTCACTTTCAAGTTTTTTTTTTTTCTCTATCATATTATGGCTTCTTCTATTGAAACTGGAGGGGCATGGAGCATGATGGAAGATGTTTTGTTGTGTGAGTGTTGGGTCCAAATTAGTCATTGTCCCATAACAGGCAATGAGATGAAATTTTGTCATATGTGGAGAAGAATTCATACCAAATTTTGTGAAAGATCGGGGGGTTTGACTCGTACAGAAATGACATTATCTAGTATATGGAAAATTCTCAATAAAGAGTTGGCAAAATGGAAAGATGCCTTGGCAAAAGAGATGGACAACCGTATAAGCGGGGAAAATCGTAGCAATGAGGTAAATTATTTGTAATTTTCGTTTTATTAATTTTAATCTCATATTAATTTTTATTTAAATGTTTCTTGCAATTTCTATATTTTGTTAATATTTCTTGTATTTTCAATATTTATTTAAATGTTTCTTGCAATATCTATATCTATTTTAATATAGATATCGCAATTCCAATAAATTGTTAAAATTTCTTGCATTTCTTTTTTTTTTTTGGTTGCATTGCCAATATTTTTTAAAGTTTCTTGCATTTTCATTTTTTTATATATATATAGATGATGTAAGCACAAATGTGGTATGATGCTACTGGGCAAGGCAAAAAAACTTTCAACCATACCCAATGTTGGGAGACAGTGAAGAATTGTAAGAGATTCTGAATTATTCCAACGGGTCCAACAGTGGTGTTGAACGAGGTGCCACTCCATGATTCACCGGCATCGGATTCGCCTATGGATTCCTCGATAAATCAAGACTCACCCATCGAAAAGGAGTCGAGGCCTATTGGGAGGAAGGCGGCGAAGGCGAAGAGAGGGAGTAATTCTACTAATGCATCTAAATTTTGAGAGGAAATTTCAAGGCAAAACGCCATGAGACTTGAAATAGACATGAAAACCCAAGAAAATGAGAGGGCAATTCAACTAGAATATGCAAAGAAAAGGGAGTATATATGCAAATAAAATATTGAAAAAAAAAGGATCGGGAAACTATGGCCATGGATACAAGTCATATGTCCCCTGAAACAAAACAATTTTGGAAGCTAAAACGAATGGATGTTATAAGACGAAAAAAATTTCGTGACGATGGACCTAGCAACACGGATTGGTTAAATAATCAAAACCATTAAGTTAGTTTGCTTGCCTTTCATTTCATTGTATTTTAATGTTTTGTTTAAAAAATTAGTTGTAATTCATGTATTTTATTTTATTAGTTGTATTGATTTTCTTTTAGTGAATAAAGAAAACATTCTTTATTTTATCTGAAATTTGAAACCGAAAATCTTATCCGAAAATTTTATTCGATTATGAGATATGAATAGTATTGACACGTAGGAACCCAAAAATCTTATCTGAAAATATTATCCAAATTAATTGTTTAGGTAAAAAAAGTTGTGAAAAAAATAAAATAAATAAATAGTATTTGTCATGGCAAATGACAACTACTGAAAACACACATTGCTTTTTGCAAGGACAGCTACTATTTACGTGAATAGTAGATGCCTTAGCCCCCCTTGTCATGGCTATGGGCAAACTACTGAAAGTGCTCTAAGATAAGAGCACTTCCACCCATGTGCCATGGCAAATGGCAAGGGCTATTATTATTCACATAAACAGTGGCATCCATTGCAAAAGGTTATGGTGTTTTCACCCATTGCCATGACAACCACTATTCACATGAGATATGAGGAGAGGAATTTGTATAGAGTTTTGGTGTGGGAAGTGAAGAATATGACTAAGTTTTTTAGTTTTTTTTTTTGGGTTGCTGATGTCAACAAACCCAGGCTAGAGGTCATGCTTGTTTGGCCTGTGGGCTAGCCCGGTTACGTGGGTCCCACAACTTGCCTTGGCAAGAGTGGCCCACTAGAAGCACTTCCCTGGCCTTAGGCCCTATCTTGCCCGGGCTGGAGGCAACAGATGGAAGGGCTCTAAGAGTTCTTTCTCTTTCTCTTCATATTTAAGAGCTTCTAGATGTCTCTTTATTTTAGGAGATAGATAAGAAGTATAGTTGTAGTTGTATATTCCCAATTCCTCCCTAAAATTTGTCTTAAAAAGTGGTTTAAATAGCCCATTGTGAATGCTCTAAGAAAAAGAAGACTAGAAACAAAATGTGAGAAAAGATAGATTTCTTCTCCTTTTCTTTACCCCTCCCTCTCTCTCTCTCTCTCTCTCTCTCTCTCTCTCTCTCTCTCTCTCTCTCATAATAACTTCAAATAAAAATATCCTAAAAACAAAATGACATAGATTCAATGTCATTGTCATCAAAAGCGACAAAAATTAATTTATAAACATCATCAATTCATTCATAATACTTTTTGAGTTTAAATTCTTGTAAAACAGAAAAGAAAAAAAGAGGCTATAGCTAACACCTTTTTATTACAGATTTTTAGACAACATCAAACTAGAAAGTGGACAAATCAACGATTACACAATCGTTAGAACAGCAACCAATCAACCGAAAGCAGGCAAATGAAGCAGAGAAAGAGAGACTCATAAAGAGTTATTTGCATTGGATAGAGCTTTCCTCCCCCAACTGCCAACTCCATTTAATCTCTAAGACTTGGAGAGAATGGTGGTTTCAGCGATCATGGAAGTTACTACGTATGGATCCATGTTGGACGCCGGCCTTCGGTCCTCAAAATATCCTGAAATTTTTGAAACCACAGATTAAACAAATATGTCCAGGTTGACAGTAGGTGGCGAAGACACTCAGTCAGACATACCTTTCCCAGCTTTTTCAGTATCACGACCAACACGGACGGAGGCTCCCCTGTTTGCCACGCCCTGTGATTTTACAATGCAAACTTGAGTGCTGAATTTAAAAAGATTAAAAGTAAAACATGATTTCAACAAAAACACAAGAAGAAATGTTGATCTTAGCAATGTGACATGAATGTTTTATAACTATATATTTAGCTTACCCAAGAGAAAGTGTGGATGTCAGCAGTCTCATGGCGACCAGTCAATCTCCTCTCGTTGCCTTTTCCATATGCAGCAATGTGCTCCTTGTGGCACAAACTCAGTTTCTCAATCGCCTTCTTGATCACATCAATTCCACCATCATTTCTCATTGACTTGGTACTGAAAGGAATAACAATAGTCAATGACAATTATTCACACACTTGACATGCTCTTTACTTAGAGGGCTCATCATCACATGTAATGTGATGTAAAATTACATTCCAATCCAATTTGAATTGAAGATTGAAGGAACCCTACCTGTAGTTAGTGTGAGCGCCAGCACCGTTCCAGTCACCCTGGATTGGTTTTGGGTCCAAAGAAAGAATAACTCCTGCAATTTCTGTGATTCTCTGTTTTGTCAAGCAGATCAACATATTATTAACACAAAGTCCTTCTATATCATATACAAAAGAGCAGAGCAGACAGATCTGTAATGTGTATATGTGGTTTGTTTACCTCAAGGATGTATCTAGCAGCCCATAGTTGATCTCCAGCAGCAATACCAACTGTAGGGCCAACTTGAAACTCCCACTGTTGGGCAACAGCAAACCAGGACAGATTAGAAGTTACAACAACACGTTTTATGCTGAAATTTGCAATAGCAACCGAAGGTAAAAGCATTGAGCATATAGATAACCTGGCCTGGCATAACTTCAGCATTGATTCCACTGACGTTGATACCGGCAAAGAGGCAGGCCTTGTAGTGTGAATCCACAATATCACGGCCGAAGGCCTTGTCAGCCCCGGCACCACAATAGTAGGGTCCCTGCATGGATACAAGAAACAAAGTTGCTGCTATGTTTAGGAAACTTCTTTTCAAGCATAATAATAATATATTAAGGCATAAAATTTGTAAGAAGCTGTTGATGGCAATCAGATTGAGAGCAAATTAAGTACCTGTGGACCTGGGAAGCCACCCACTGGCCATCCAAGAGGCCATTTAGTATCCTTCTGAAGAAGAGTGTACTCCTGCTCAATGCCATACCTAAACAATCACAACACTTCACAGTAAAGGTTTTGCTGCATATACCATGTTACTATCCTTCTACCCACAACAAATAGTTCTTATTTATTATACCTTTTGTAAGTATAATGATTGTATTTGTGTTGCATTTGGACAAATGATTGTATTTGTGTTGCATTTGGTTGAACTCATTTTCTGAGTTCACTTTGGTATAAATGAAACTCGATTCCGAGTTACCAAAAAAAAAGGTTGCTTTTGTTATATTGGGCGTTTGTGTTTCGGCACTTTCTTGGTCCAGCTCATGCTTTTCAACAACTACAGCTTGGATTGGATGGGTCGATCCAACCCAAGTGATTATTTAGGATTCACAAAACTAATCCAAAAAATTAAGCTGGTCCCTTCCCGACATACATTTTCTAATATGATGATTACAATACAGCGGGCGTGAGACAGTCATAATAATTAATTCACTTTAATAAAGGGTAATGCCTTGTTAAAGTCAGTCAATAGTGACAAAAGTGCTGGCAAGAACAAGTCAAAATGATGGAGCCATCACATTATCTTTAAGACTATTATAATCCATCCTTTATTATCAATTTAAGGTATTTGCTTCGACCTTATCAAATCCTCGGCCAATCTATTCTGTAACAAAAATTGCACATGATTACCACCTAACCCACCTACCCACGCTTGATAATTTAAAACCATCAAAACCTGCAATAACTTAAGGATACTGTTTGCCTCCTTACTTATAAGGAGATACTTCTTTTTCAGTTTGACGTATAAGCAAAAATAATTTATAAAAAAATAAAAATTTATGCACACATACCATACTGTTATTGACAGGAATGTAAGAGCTTATCCTTTAAGTATTTTCCATAATAAGTGCAAACCATAATGGTCAAACTTATTTTGTATCCATCTTGTACCCCTAGAAATTGGCCCACCCCCATGATCACCTAACCCCTAGGAATGGCATATTTGTGATTCCCACCAGTGGTTGCTAAATTAGAATAACATTAAGGATACACCACATCATTGTCACCCAAAAAAATAAATTTTAATTCCTATACATGAGCAATTTAATTCCGTAGGGTCAGGGTGGATGGTTGTAGAAACCAAACCTCGATACCAATTTTGCAGTATACAACGATTAATTAGTTAATTAATACGCTATAATATTAAAATTAAAGTAGGAGATGGTAGTACCAAGGCTCCTCGGCGACAACGTCGGGGTGACTGAATATCTTGGCAGCATTGAATCTCTTGTTGGTGGGGATTGGCACCCCAGCCGGTGTGTACGCATCGCATATGACCTATTTCAATTCGAGAAAAGACAATATTACCCCTCGACTTCTTTTTATATTATGATATATAATCGAATTCATAAGGCCAGCCTGGGGATATGCAAATGTTTACCAGGACGTTCTTTCCTCTTCTGAATGGGTCCTTGAAAATAGCCTGGGGACTGAACCAGCCAAAAAAAAGTCCAAATAAATTTTTATTTTTAGGAAAGAAACTCACAAATATGCTTTTGATCATGGCCGTTGATCAGGATGATCATCACAATAAATTAAGGGAAGTGGGAGATGGTAGTGATTGCGATTGAAAGTCATATATAGATATATAAATATATTTATATACATACTACAAGATGACTTCACTGTCGTCTCCTGGGGCTTGGTCGGTGCTTGAACCGTCGTAGTTCCACTTGGGGAGTTTTGATGGGTCCGTCACCGGTCCGGGCAGAGTCTGTTTAATATATATACATTCATCCACCAATCATTTAATTTGATTTTAATACAAATTCAATTTAATCGAAGGATCCAAGCACAAAAATAAATCAAAAAAAAAAAAAGAAAAAAAGAAGGGCGTACCCTTGCTTTGCTTCTCAAGTCCAAACCAGATCCACCAATCCTATAACGAAAACAGAGAGGGTCACACAGTGCGTACGTTAATAATTTACCGGATGATAACATTTTGTTACTTCAAAATAAAAAGCGAGAGAAGAGGTAGCTACCATATGTATTCAGCGATGATCTTCTCAGTGGAATCAGAGAGATTGAGATTGATGAGATCAGAGAGGAGAGACATGATGATGATGATGATGATGGGCAGGCTGAGAAATTGGGAATGGAATAGAGAAAGGCAAATGCGAGAGAGAGATATGGAGAAAAATGGGGGGTTTTGGTTTTGGGTGTTTAAGTAGGTGACAAAGTCTACCACCTGATAATTAATTCATTTTCCAGATAAATAAATAAAAATATAAAAAAGGGAGCAAATATGGAACGACAATTTCATCAGGGAGAAACTTCCGAGGATATGCATTGTAACCAAATAAAGGACTGCGGAATCCCCAAGATACTTGAGAATATTTAATTATGGATCAACCCACACATGCCTAATTCCGGTTTTAATTTGTAAATGAATCTTTCATTATGTTAATATTCTTTTTCCAACAATATTTTTCTATAATCGGTAAAAAAAAAATTGGCCCTTTTATATTCTTTTAATACTAATTCCTTAAATGGTTGTATTTTTACTTTTTTGGCTGTTTAAATTTTTACTATTTTTTTAAATATTAAGGAAAAGACTTATATAATACGTGTATTGTTGAAAAGTATTGGAAACATATGTATTGCACATGAAAAATTCCTATATACGTGTGTAATTAAGAAACATATGAAAAGTTCATTTTTTCCTAATACATATGTACGTATATTACACACAAATTTACTAATTAGACTATATACTAAGAGTAATGCTATTTAGACACACAACAATGACCATCTTAGCTGACCACCTTATGTGCGAAGGTTTTTTTTTAATCACATGCGCTACGCGCGACTTACAAAGTTTCGTAAATATTTTTTTCGCAATTGTATTTATATAGATGTCTGTTTCAACAGTTTCTTATTTTAATCGTGCACGCGTGATAAATCGTCATCTGAAAAGTTTTCTTTTTATTGCCCTTATTTTTCTAGAAATCCATCTTAGCAGTTTACACATTATAAAAGAAAAAAAAAAGTAACTGCTAAGATGGACGTCTAGAAAAATACGGGTGATAAAGGAAAATTTTTAAGACGACGATTTATCACATGCGTGCGATTAAAATATGAAACTGTTGAAACGGACATCTATATAAATACAATTGAGAAAAAAATATTTACGAAACTTCGTAAGTCTCACGTAACACGCGAGAGGCAAAAGAGCGTGTTTGTTAGTCTATATATCTATATATATAAAGCAAAAGACAGAAAATGGTAAAACATTCAAAATGCCATCAAATACCCTTGGTTAATTTAGACATTAAGAATTGAAATTATTAATTAAATGAGGATAATATAGTAAATTCACATTTTTTCATATTAAAAAATTTAAAATTAAAAACAAAATGAGATAATATGTCCTACTTTTCTGGAACATAATTGCTCATGTTATTTTTTTTATTTTCAATTAAAAGCAAAAAATTATTTGTGTCTCTGTAGTTTATTACTTTCATCACTTTAATCCATATCATTCTGTTGTAAATATTAAGGTGGAGCCCACCTCCAATGAAAGGAGTTTAGTCTATATAAGGGCTCACCCTTCTCTTTGTAATAAATACACAGATAGAAATGAAAACAGAATGAGAAATCAGTTTCTCTACTTTCTCTCTCTCTCAATTTCCTCTCCAATTTCTCTAGATTTATAACACGTTATCAGCACGAATTCGCTCAAACAATACCAGCTAAATTCTCTGATGAAACCTAGATCTCTCATTCCATCTCTCTCTCTCTCTCTCTCTCTCTCTCTCTCTCTCTCTCTCTCTCTCTCTCTATCTGCGCCAATCAGAGTCAACAAATTTAAATTAAACACCCTGTGTTACTAAACCACTACCAGAGTCACGCAAGGTGACCCCAACCCCAAGATCTTTGACAGCAAACAAAGCAAAACTCAAGATCTTGAAAAGAGATGGCTTTGATGAGCTGAAAATCTCAAGATCAAGCAACGGAGCCAAATTTATAATTGTCTCAAGAGAAATATATCTACCCCTACAAAAAAAGAATTTGAGAATTTATCCCGGAAAATTTCCTTTTTGACTTTACCTCCATTTCTCATGCTAGATGAACTGTCACCTACATGCCACAACCTCAGCCAATCCCAGTGCAGTCGGGCCTTGGAAGTCTTTCTCCAATTCGACCGCCACGACAACCCCTTCTCTTCCCCTGACGATTCCGACTCCCACAATTTCGACGACATGCTCCGCTGCTTCTCCCAGCTCAAGCACCAGCTCGACTCCCGCCTCCGCTCCTCCCGCTCCAGAATCCGCCTCCTTCGCCGCGCCACTCTTGGCTCTGCCCTCTGCTTCATTGGCACTGCCCTCGGAGTCGCCGTCTCTGCCACCGCTTCTCATCTGCAGCCTACTTCTTCACCAGGCTTTCCAGAACCTCATTATTCTTAAGATTGGCAGCACCTACCATGCCTCCGGGTAGAGTGATGAGATCGAAGACGCTTTTGCTACAATCGGAAATCAAAACATCAGCGATGATCTTAACGCCATGGCAGGCTGTTCATTGTGGAGAGTGTAGGTGACGGTTGTGGTAGAAGAGGAGGACGAGGAGAAGCTGAGCCTGCGACTGCGAGAGGGTTTCATATTCCGCTAAAAGCCTAGTCCAGTACTAGTATTGTGCGTAATGATGCGGTCTAGATTCTGAAGTTGAGCAAGATTGATTTACAGATGGGGTTGTAGGTCCAGGCGGTAATGGTGGACCTGCGATTGTTTTGGGCCATTATCAGCAGCAATGATGAAAGCAAAAGAAAAATAACATAAAATAAAAAGATGCTTCAGCACTGCAAAACCCACCGACCCACCGAAAGAATAAGCGATAAGATCTCTGCTCCCTTATCTTCCCTATTATTTCCTATTATATTTATCTGCTTTTCTATTACTAACCATTAACAAAAATGGACCCTTGGTAATACTAAACATATTATCAGTGGGAGACCGTTACTAATACTAACATTTTCCTTATCTTGTTTAGTGGTGGTTTTTATTCCCACATTTATTTTATTTACTGTATGGTGTAGGTTTATTATCCATACAACAGTATTTATTTAAAAGGGTGGTGCGGGTTTATCGTCCACGCCTTTACTTTTATTTAAATGTATGGAGCAGAATTAGTGCCCATACAAGCACAATTTACTTTACCGCACATTTAATTTTATTTAAAGTATGGTACGGGATTAACGTCCATACAGCAAGCAATTTAATTTATGCATTTACTTTACCGCACATTTAATTTTATTTAAGGTATGGTGCGGGATTAACGTCCATACAGCAAGCAATTTAATTTATGGATTTAATTTACCGCACATTTACATTTATTTAAAAGGGTGGTGCGGGTTTATCGTCCACGCCTTTACTTTTATTTAAATGTATGGAGCAGAATTAATGCCCACACAAACACCTTAACTTTATGAATTTAATTTACCGCACATTTACATTTATTTAAAGTGTGGTGCGAGTTTATCGTCCATACCGGTAATTTATTTACCAGCAATTTATTTTATGGACTAAATGTGCTGTATGATGAGTTTTTACAGTAAGCAGATCAGGACCAGAAGTTCCTTGATCCTCATCATACAATTACATCAGGACTTGAAGATCCTTGATGATGATGTTAATATGAGAGCTGACAGTCTCTCCGGTACTATATTTGTAAACATGTGATCGGACTTGAGGGTCCTTGATCCTAACTATGAGGTTTATTTGTTTTAACAGAGGCAAAAGAGTTGTGATTTTTGCTCTTGCAGGATATAACTAGATCATCAAGCGCTACATTATATTTATTGGGCCGATACGAGCTTGAATGATACTTGAGAAAAGTTTCTCCCACCTAAGATGTAAGCAATACTTGTGTTATTTTATGCTTATATACTTATTTGATATTTTATCTTGAAAGGTAACCAAATGGGGAGATAAGTCCGTTCCAAAAGAATGGCTTGTATGTATCCATGAATTATTAATGCAAATTTTACAGATTGCAAGTTAGATACATTGATAATACACTGCACAGATTAATGTACCATAAGAACAGATATATGGGTGCACACCTGTTGCGTAGCAAATGATATGGATTGAAGTCCCGAAAGGACAATCCTTTGACATGTCAATATTGATATTATGCACGCCTAATGCGTAGCAAATTATATGGGTTAAAGTCCCAGAAATTAATTGACATGTATGTATTAATCTGTGGCATGCCTGCAGCATGACAGATATATGGGTTCTAAATGTTCCAACTCTCTAAATAGAGATTATCCACGCCCTACTGTAAAATAACGCTCCATTGGAGGTTATAGTCCACATTCTCACATAATAAAAGCCCCATGAAGTGGCTTGAGTACCCAAAAGCAAAGGAATGCTTATAATTGATGCATGCGCATGCACATGAGAATTGTGAGATTATGAATTGATGAAAGACAATTTTTGGTTTTGGAGTAGCTACTCGAATCATCAATGGGCTGTGTTGATTGGAACCACGTTCAATTATTAAATGTCGACAATATCATTGGCCAAAATGGAACGAGGTAATTCCATTATAGATGAGAATGAACGTGAAAAAACAAACCCACAGTACGAACCCCAAAATATGTTAATACTGAAATTTATACTTGGGTGTTCGGAATAAAAGGGAATATACCTACTTTGTATGACACACTGTTTCTAGCAGAAACAAGGAATGTTGGGTTTTCTCCATATTTACAGATTCAATTGTGCCCCCCCTTATTACACAATTACGGAGACCAACATATTATCTTTAAGGGTTATTAAATACACGGAGTATATCGCCAGAAGCGATTCCCTAAAGATGTATAAATAGCTGGGTTAAAGCTATATAATGTGTCATAAAGCTTAATTCCTTTTAGACAAAATCCGTTGAGAGGATTGATATTGCATAAAGCAAGTCCCTAAAGGACATGTGCTTGAAGCACAAAATTTGTACTCAATATTAATATGCATAAATTACCTCAGTGAGTACATTGATTATAATGTGATTGCAACACATTAATATTTGTCTCGACTTAAAAATCGAGCATTATGCCAACGAGATTCTTGCTTATACTAAGAAAGTATTGAAGCATTTTTATGAGGATTATCCGTTGGACACTTTAAGGATTTTCCGGAAGTATACTAGACCAGATAGAGCTCAGCTCCACACTGTACTCTTTTTCCTTCATCCAGGTTTTTATCCCACTGGGTTTTCCCTGGTAAGGTTTTAACGAGGCAGTGTCGCTCAGGGGTTTAGGGTATACTATGAAAATTTTTATGGTCGCTTACTGGACAAAAGCTAGTCTTAAATTTTTCAGGGGGAGATATTCACAAAGGGGAGCGTGGTTTTAATAAAGACCTCCATACACTGTACTCTTTTTCCTTCATCCAGGTTTTTATCCCACTGGATTTTTTCTGGTAAGGTTTTAACGAGGCAGTGTCGCTCAAGATTGACTCACAGAAGCAGTGTCAACTACGATATTCAGAAAGCTGATCAACAGTATGACTTAAAGATATTTTGTCAAGCATCAGGGGGAGCGTGCTATCAATACAGATCTTCAAATACTGTACTCTTTTTCCTTCGTCCAGGTTTTTACCCCACTGGGTTTTTCCTGGCAAGGTTTTAACGAGGCAGTGTCGCACACGCGTCAATATACATAGAATTTTATGTTACACATGATTATGTACTCTTTTTCCCTTTGACCAGTTTTTGTCCCACTGGGTTTTTACTGGCAAGGTTTTTAACGAGACATATTCCGTATCATTTGTGGTCTCCAAGGGGGAGTGTTGTAAATATTAAGGTGGAGCCCACCTCCAATGAAAGGAGTTTAGTCTATATAAGGGCTCACCCTTCTCTTTGTAATAAATACACAGATAGAAATGAAAACAGAATGAGAAATCAGTTTCTCTACTTTCTCTCTCTCTCAATTTCCTCTCCAATTCCTCTAGATTTATAACACATTCCAATTTAATAAATTTTATCTATGTGATTTTCAATTTCAGACAAATTTAGTTGTTGAGGGGCATTTCGGTGAAAAAGGACTTTTTGACTAAATTAAACTAAATGTTGATTAAGTAATGTGACTCTTGGTGTCGTTTTGTTGACTGGGAAGAGGAGAACAACTGATCAATTATTCATGCAATTGAATAACTTCTTGTGAAGATGGCGTCGTTTTGGCTGGTGTCTCCTTCGCCAACGTTTCTGAAACCCTCGTTTTCTCTCTCCCGTACCCTATCCGCGGGCGCATCCTCTTCTTCTTCTTCTTCTTATAACCCAGTAACCATCACAAGCAGCAGCAGCAATGCTCCTAACACAAACCCTTATCCCAACGCAAGCTTGTTGTTGCTGGGCCCATTCAGTCAAAGGCGCCGGCGTTGGAGTCCCAGTTGCGTTAAATTTGATCTCAGACGTCGAGCCCACGTGTCGAGGAGCTCGTCTTCTGCATCCACAGGCGCTGAGAAGGACGATGATGAGGCCGCTGCCAAGGTTTCAGTTGAGGGTTCTACTTGGATCGACTTGTATTTGCCGAGGCAAGCTCGCCCTTATGCTAAGCTCGCTCGGCTCGACAAGCCCATCGGCACATGGTTGTTCGCTTGGCCTTGCATGTGGTTAGTGAGTCTGAGACTCTGAGTCATCATTTTTCACTGATTCGAATTTTTAATTTAGGTATATATTGTAATTAATTAAGCTGTCTGAAACTGAAATTAAGGCTAGGTAGGTGTGGATGTTTTGTTTTGTGGGTGCACCGTGCAGGTCAATAACATTGGCAGCAACTCCAGGAGTCCACCTGCCTGACATTAAGATGTTGACACTATTTGCATTTGGGGCTCTCTTTGTCAGGGGCGCCGCATGCACCATAAACGATCTCCTTGACCGGGATATTGATGCCATGGTACGATACATAACCTCTTTCTCATTAAAGATGAAAACAGAACATTAATTTTATGCAACTTGAGAGTGATGAGGCACATGATGATAATAAATAAATATGCAATTAATATTTCAGGTGGAACGCACAAAGTCGCGGCCACTTGCAAGTGGTGTTTTGACACCTTTTCAGGGGCTCTGTTTTCTTGGATTTCAATTGCTTTTGGGTCTTGGACTTCTCCTTCAACTGAATAATTACAGGTCCTAGGGTTTGAGTAACACCCTTATTAGATTCACTCCGTATTGTAGTTCACTAATTCAAACCGTTTATTATGTAATTAATAATGATTAATTGACAGCCGTGTTTTGGGGGCTGCATGGCTGTTGCTAATTTTCACCTACCCTCTCATGAAGAGGTTGACATATTGGGTAATTAAACCTGAGCATGAATCCTGAAGCTTGAGTAATTAATAATTAGTAAATGGT
Organism: Prunus persica; assembly: GCF_000346465.2. NCBI lineage: Eukaryota > Viridiplantae > Streptophyta > Magnoliopsida > Rosales > Rosaceae > Prunus > Prunus persica. The sequence goes on along the minus strand of NC_034009.1, from coordinate 32,388,153 downwards.
AGCTATGATGACGTTGTGTTGTGTGCATCATGCAGCCTCAAGCGTATCTAGGTTTGATGATGAACTGGGGGGGTTTATTAGGATGGGCTGCAGTTAAAGGAACCATTGATCCAGCTATAATGCTGCCCTTGTACATTTCTGGAGTATTCTGGACACTCGTCTATGATACCATATATGCACATCAGGTACGTACGTGAAACAATATTTGAGTGTCACGAAATTAGTTAATTACTCATCATGACCTTGTGCTTGCATTGCAGGATAAGGAAGATGATGTGAAAGTAGGTGTCAAGTCTACGGCATTGAGATTTGGCGATTCAACCAAGAAATGGATTACTGGGTTTGGAATTATGTGCATCACTAGTCTTGCCCTCGCTGGATATAATGCTGAGATTGGTCTGGTCCTTTTCCTCCTTTATTCATTTTTTGAAGTTGAATCTCATTTCATATTTCTTCTTGTTTTTTTTCTGTCATGTAACATATGGTATGGAGCAGGGTGGGCATACTATGCAAGTTTGGGAGTTGCATCTGGACATTTAGCTTGGCAGATATGGACAGCTGACCTTTCATCCCCGCTTGATTGCAACAGAAAGTACGTGTTGCCGTATAAATATATGAATTTGCATTGATAATAAAATTTGGGTTATTATTGCCTAACTAAGCAAGAATTTGGTTCCAGATTTGTGTCGAACAAGTGGTTTGGTGCTATTATTTTCATTGGAATCCTACTTGGAAGACTTTTGCCATGATGAAGATGATGTCTAATTCTCGCTTTGGTTAGCTGTCACTGCTTTTTTCTCACAGAGTGGGAAATTGGAACACAAAGGCAAAACAGAGAGAGATATGGACAAAACTGGGGGATTAACAGAGCGAGATATGGACAAAACTGGGGGATTTGGTTTGGGATGTTCTAGTTTCCAATAATAATAAAAAGAGGAAATTAGCCTGGAATCTATTACGGATAAATTTCCCAAGATGTACATGCCCTAATCCCCAAGATATTCAGGAATCTTTAATTATGTTGATTTAATGTGGGATTGTGTTTCTGTTCAAGTGTCCTTCTACAAATTTTCAATATGCAAATGGAAAAAAATCAAAAAGAAGAAGAAAAAGGTGGACTCAGTTTGAGTGGGCTGAGGGAATTTGTGTGTGGAGTGTAGATGTTATATGGTAGAGAGAAAAAGAGGAAGGGGAGTAGGGAAGGAAGATTGGAGGAAGGGATTGTGAAGAGCGAAGGGGGAATGGATTTCAAGGTGGGTGGGGTTGGTTGGAGCTGCTGGTGGCGCACATGTGATGCCGGAAGGTGATAATTTATTTTTTTTCAAATTTAATTGTTTTAAAAGATATACAGTTTTTTTAATAATAATTTTTTCATTTTTAAAATACTCTTGAAAATGGAACAACTACAATACCCTTTAAAATGGATGGTGTTAAAGTCAATTGACAAATCATGGGTTTTGAAAAATTAAAGTAATATTTCTCTTAAAAAAAAATTTTAACGTGATAAATTGAAACTAAAGTATAAAGTTAGGTAATATTTATGCAAAAATCCCTTAAATGTACATCTATTTTCATTACTAACTTTTTCTTATTCATCAGTGACATAAGAAATGGATTCGGTTGGGCTTCTTTCCTAGTCTAATCTTCTCATAACCTTGTGAAACTTGGGAACCATATAGAAGAGAGAGATATACCAAAAAAAAGGCAAAATGAAAATAATCAAAATAATTGTGAGCCCTAAGACTAAATTTTGGACGTGTGGTGCGATGTTTACAAGTTTAATTAAATTTAGGAGAAAATTAGATTAGTAGAGAATCCCAACTCATAAAAATTAAATTGAAAATGTAGGGCTTGTTGGGTATTCTATTTGAGGGGTTTAACAATGGGAAGTTTAAGAGTGAGATGCTTATTTGAGGAGTTCAATTCTATCATCAAACTATTTAAATATTTCGGCTTCGTTTGGTTCACAGAATGGATTTGAGGGGAAATTACTTACTATGTCATTTCTCAAGGGATGGAAAATGGAGATTCATTTCCCATGTTTGGTAATCCTAGGAAAGTAATCAAAAAAATATTATTTTATTTCCTTTCACATGTTTGGTTCATTTAAGAATGTAAAACAAAGTTTGTTCAATTTTTCAATTATACCCATATGAAATCAAATATTAAAAAAAAAAACATTTAATGCTATACTGTAACTCTAAATTTTTTGTTTCTTTTTTGTTTGTTTGTGTGTGTGTGTGTGCGCGTGAAAGTTTAATATGCTATCGCCCATTTCAATAGAAAGATCCTTAAACCAAAAAAATAAAATAAAATAACTCTAAATTGTTAATGGAGACAATATGGTCATGAAAATTGTATATTTAATGTTGCCTCATTTTTCCAAACTTTTTCATGAGGAGGAACAAAACCTAGAATGGAGAAGAGGGTTTTACTTTCTCCCTATTTTCCCATGTGCAAGGCAACGATTTCTCATGCTTGAACTTAGCAAACATGAGAAAGCAATTGAACCAAATATGACCTTAAGTTGATTGATTTTCTCACATTTGTTGATAGTGGGATTAAACCCCTCACTCTAAACTTTTCATTATAACCTTTCCGTTATATTTGAATTCAACTTTTCAAACATAAAAATAATTTTAAAGTTCAAAGCCTAAAAATTGTGTTTGATGCGAGAGACTTTGGAAAAGGCCAAAGGAGAGAGAAATTTTTTAAAAGAAGTCAAAATGGACAAATTTGTCTTTATTTATTTTTAAATTTCCTAAGGAATCATTTACATTTGCATGCCTTTAGTTTGAAAGTTGAGAGATTTTTCTATCTTTTTTATAAAAGTTTTGGTTTTTTCTAAAAGTCAAAGTTTTTTTTGTGTGTATAAAATCTAAATTTACTTCTTCCTTTTTTTTTAACTCAAACCCAAAAAAACTAAAAAAACATCACAAAATTAAAAACAGAAAATATACAACGTTTTTCTTGGATTTTTTTTTCTCTTCTCGCGCTCTGGTCTCAAGCTCGAGATCGCGTTTTAAAGCTCAGAAGCTTGAAGCTCTCTTGTTCCCTCTCTATCTACCTCTCTCCTCTTCTCTCTCATCAGAAACCCTAGAAATTGGGGCTTCTTCCAATGTCAAACTCCAATATAGAGGTTAGTTTGTTTTTACTCTGTCTTTTCTCTTTTGATTTCTTGAATTTTGTTGGATAAATATAGCTGGGTTTTGTTTATTCGTCTATTTTCTATTAATCCCCTCAATTGTGATGTTGGAGAAGATAGAACTCGATATATAGCTTGAGGAGGGTCATAGCTTTGTTATAGCGAGGTGAGGTGAAGACTTGGCCTAATTTTCATTTCCTTTCTTTTTATGTGTAAATAGAAAAGTTGCTTCTCCTCCGGTCCCAGTACTGCTAGCCTATAATCTGAATTTGGAATTGTCATTATATGAAGCATTGGACCTCTGTCCCTGCTTCCATATCCTCAAGCTGGAATGCTTCGGATTCCACTCCCTGCCACTGGACACTTTGATTTGGCCTTGTCTTGTCACCATTATATATAATGTGCTCCATGTAATGGATCCTTAGCTTAAGATGTAATGGAGGAAATTATCGTAATTCAGCATGCCCTTTCGGAATGCTATTTAAATCTATCTATCCCCTTCTTTTTCTTCGCTCAAATTTGCAGTGTACAGTAGAGTAGGTAGTTTGGTTGAGGAGGGGGATTTTTTTTTTTTTTTTTTTTGGGTTGGGTTTAATTAAACAGTATGGTGCGGAGACTGAGTGATGCATTTGAGTGAATTCTGAAAATGGCGTCGCTTTGGCTGGTCTCTCGCGCTTCGCGTAGGTTTCTGAAACCTTCACATTCTTTCTCCCGCACCCTATTTGCAGTTTCTTCTACTTACCAATTAACCACCAACTCGAAAAATCCTAATCCTAACCCTTATCCCAACGCAACCCTGTTGGGCCCATTCACTCAAGGGCACCGTTGGACTCCCAGTTGCGTCGAATTTGATCTCAGACTCCTAGCGCACATCTCCAGCTCGTCTTCATCTACAGGCGCCAAGAACTACGGAAATCGGGCCAGCAATGACGCCAAGGTTGAAGTTGAGGCTTCTTGGATCGACTTGTATTTGCCGAGACAAGCTCGCCCTTATGCGAAGCTCGCTCGCCTCGACAGGCCAATTGGCACCTGGTTGCTCGCTTGGCCTTGTATGTGGTAAGCGATTCTTACTTCAACTTTTTTAAGTTTGGTTTCTGCAGTGCAGTGTACGGTTTGACGGAAGGTGAAGGAATGTGGAGGAAAGTTTGAGTTTTGAAACCACCTTCACTGATGGCAATTTCGTTTTGAAACCACCTTCACTGATGGCAATTTCGTTTTGTTGAATTTACTTGCTGAACTAAAAACAAGAGTAATCTCTAAACATTGGCAACGATATATTTATTTGTTTAAGTTGAAGTTGTCTGAAAAGACATGCTTGTTGGTGCAGGTCAATAACATTGGCAGCAAGCCCAGGACATCTTCCTGATTTCAAGATGATGACAATATTTGGATGTGGGGCTCTGCTCTTAAGGGGCGCTGGATGCACCATAAACGATCTCCTTGACCGGGATATTGATACCATGGTAATGTCCAGTGGCCTTTGCATTTTATTTCATTGCCTGTTTTCTGTAGGAATATAATATTGTTTTACTTTGGTTTTCTATCTTGTGGTGGTGAGTACCTTTCTCTTTTAACTCCAGGTAGAACGTACAAAGTTGCGGCCAGTTGCAAGTGGTCTTTTGACACCTTTTAAGGGGCTTTGTTTTCTTGGATTTCAATTGCTTTTGGGTCTTGGAATTCTCCTTCAACTGAATAATTATAGGTTAGTTTACTTGGTATATCTGCCCTTGCATCCGTATCCTTTTAGTTAATAAATCTGGTTAAACCAATGTTATCTGCAAGCACATGAAGCTCTGTTTGCTTCATTGAAATTGACAGCCGCATTTTGGGGGCTTCATCGTTGTTGCTAGTTTTCTCGTATCCTCTCATGAAGAGGTTGACATTCTGGGTAATCAAACCTCTGGTTTCTTAACGTACCCTGAAGTTTTCTTCTTTCATTAACTTTGATGTGAAACTTAACAGTTGACGAATTAATTGGTAAATGCTATCACGTTTGGTGCAGCCTCAAGCCTATCTAGGTTTGACCTTTAATTGGGGAGCTTTATTAGGATGGGCTGCAGTTAAAGGAAGCGTTGATCCAGCTATAGTGCTCCCATTGTACCTTTCTGGAGTTTGCTGGACACTTGTGTATGATACGATATACGCACATCAGGTAAAACAAATATGTCACTGTAATACTCCCATGGTCAGAAGTTGTAGTTTCCAAGATTTGAGTGATGAAACTATGGAATATGTAGGAATAAGAGAACTTTTTCAACGTAATCCAACAAATGATGTTTCTGACTATACTTGCAGGATAAGGAAGATGATCTGAAAGTAGGTGTTAAATCTACAGCATTGAGATTTGGTGATTCAACTAAGGAGTGGATTACTGGGTTTGGAATTATGTGCATCAGCAGTCTTGCCCTCAGTGGATATAATGTTGAAATTGGTTTTGTTTCCTCCTTTATTTTCATATTCTATTTGTTTTATTTTTCTAATTTTTTCTTTTACCGTTATTGGAACTTCAATCCAATTCTTTTTCCTTCTGCCGCATACTCACACCAATCTTTCAACCATGGAGCAGGGTGGCCATACTATGCATTTTTGGCCGCTGCATCTGGACAATTAGCTTGGCAGATTTGGACTGCCGACCTTTCATCCCGTGTTGATTGCAACAGAAAGTGCGTGTTTTCGTGATATGAACTGGATTTCAAGTATTCATAGAATTTAAATAGGTGTATTACATCAATATTAATTTTGCCATATTACATATATCTCCAATCAAAGAGAAACAAAAAAGGTAAAATTTGAAAAAACAAGAAAGTAACTTGGAGGACTTCATACACTAGGGAAGGAAAAGTTCATTTAGGTTTAAGCTTTCTTTACTTTGTTTTGGTTTTAACATCATCAGCTTGCCTCAGCATTTGCTCTTGTCTTGGTTCCAGATTTGTGTCGAACAAGTGGTTTGGTGCTATTATTTTCAGTGGAATCCTATTTGGAAAACTTTCATCATAGGGGTAAGGTTACTTTTGGAGTAGTTACTTCCAACCTTGGGGTACTCCTATTATGGACTATGTCTTGAATCAAGTTTAAATGATTTATGGGATACTGCTTGTGGAATTTTTTAGGAAATTCCCAGATTAAATAAGTGGAGGCTGCAAGATAGTTGATATGCCGCACCCGAAGTACAACAATGAAGGATATGAATAATATTGTCTTGACTATTTGTGGTGGAGAGATAAGTATACTTTAAAATAGACCCCTTTTTTGTAGGGGCAGAACAATTTTGGCTAACATAGGCGTCAATGTTGTAACATTCTTCTTTTTAGTATATGGGGGATATTGTTGTAAGACCGTTATTTCCAGTTAACATATTGTTTGATCTAAAAGGGGTTTTCCTCTATTACATGGCATCATGTTTTTGTTCAAGGAAAATTCAGAGCAATCTTTGACAAACAAGACATTAGTGAATAACTAATTAATGAATATTATAAATTGAAGAGCAGCACAGGCAGTACTTCTTGTTGTTTTAACAAGATTAAAGCGAGTTTGGTGTCTTTAGTATAGTATAACAAATGCCACCGTTCTGTTCGTGAGAACTGATCAAAGCTGGTCATGAAAACTAACAAACGCGGCGGCAACTGCTGCGGGACATTTAATTTCTCTCCTTGTTTATCAAAGCTGATCTCATACCATTTTATTTCACAAATTTCTCTCCTTGCTAGATATCTGTCCGATATAACATATACGAAAAAGAGAGAGATAAATCATGAAGAATCTTTCAGAAGTATTGTGGTTAAACGTAACAGAGGATAATATGGCCCTTGTTTGCGTGGAAATCCCTCCCAGAGTTCACTCAGCCGGTATTTGGAGATATGGTGGTGCGGTGCTTACTTCTGGTGGCGACGGAAGTTCTACATTTCCAGTCCTCGAAAGGCAAATGGGTTTGGCTTTCTTCACCACCCAAATCCTACATCACATTCTCAGGTGTTTTGGAATTCCTGTCTTTGTCTCTCAAATGCTGGTACGTTAATTTATAATAGCGCTCGCTCAATCTCTAACCAGTTAGTAAGCTTAGCAAGCAAGCGTTAATTGACGCCTGTGTAAATTGCAATTTGCATGCAGGCAGGTTTGATCCTTGGTCCAGGGGTTCTGGGGAACATCCCTTCTTACGCCAAATTCATGTTGAGCATTGTGAGTCAGAACGTAATTGGCACACTGACACTGTTTGGGTACTCGATGTTTTTGTTTCTGATAGGAGTGAAAATGGACATAAGCATCGTGCTTAGAACAGGGAGGAAGGCCTTGTACACTGGCGTTTTCGCTTCCCTTATCCCTTTAATTCTCAGCCTTCTCTCCCTCAAATTCCTCACCCAACCAAAACTTTTCCAGCTCACCAGAAAAGATATATCCAACCTTGTCTTTTCAGCCATCACCAACTCCCAGTCTTCATTTCCGGTCATCGCCTGCCTCCTCGGCGAACTCAGACTCCTCACTTCTGAACTTGGCCGCTTAGGACTCTCCTCCGCTATTGTCTGCGACATCTTGAGCTTGTTTCTCCGATCTTTCACCCGTCTCGCTTCCCGTTCCATGAACAAAGGCCAAACCGCTGGCCTCATTCCTACTCTTCAAACCGCCTTCTTCATGCTCGTCTATATCTTTGCTGTTGTTTATGTGGCCCGCCCTGCCATGAATTGGATCATCCAGCAGACACCCAAAGGAAAGCCTGTTCACAAAGGCTACCTCTTCTTCATCATGCTCGTCGCCCTAATCACCGGCCTCTTTTCCTACTGGTTGGATCAATTTTTCTACTTTGGCCCTTTCATCTTTGGCTTGGCTGTCCCCGATGGTCCCCCGCTCGGCTCCAGTCTCATTCAGAGGTACGATTTCATGGTCTCCGCTGTTCTTCTCCCGCTCTTTGTAACCTCCAATGTGCTGCTGGTGAATCCCAAAGACATGAGTTTTCAAAGCCATGTTGTCAAGGCAAATGCCACCCTCCTCCTTGTGAGTACCGCCGCCAAATTGGTAGGCACTTTCGTGCCTGCGGTCTTCTGTAAGATGCCTCTCATGGATGCTCTCGTGCTCTCTCTCATCTTGAGCTGCAAAGGTGTTGTTGAGTTGGGCAACTTGGCCACTGATGGCGAGACTTTGGACAACGAGGTTTATTGTCTCATGGTATTTGCTATCCTAATCAACGCATGCATTGTGCCATTGCTTGTGAAGCACTTGTACAAACCATCCAGGAAGTATGCAGGCTATCAGCAAAGAAACGTCTCCTGTCTCAGACCCAACTCTGAGCTCCGCATACTTGCCTGCATTCACAGACAAGACAACATTTCCGCCGTCATCAATTTGTTGGACGCTTGCTGTCCAACCAAAGACAACCCCGTCGGCCTCTATGTCCTTCACCTCATCCAGATGTTCGGCCAAGCCACCCCTCTTTTCATTTCCCACAGAATGCAGAGGAAGACCATCTCCAACTGCGCCTACTCCGAGGACGTGCTTCTTTCCTTCTTTAATTTCGAGCGCGACTTCTGTGAAGCTGTCACAGTCCACCCTTTCACAGCCGTGTGTCCATCCGATTCGATGCACGAGGACATATGCACCCTTGCGCTCGATCGGCTCGCATCTCTCTTGATCCTCCCTTTCCATCGGCATTGGACTCTGGATGGCTCCATCAAATCACAGGATCCGACCATAAGGTCCTTGAACATCAGCGTCCTCGAAAGAGCACCGTGCTCTGTTGGAATTCTTGTGAACCGTGGCCCTCTGAGACAGCAAGGCAAATCCTCCTCATCCTCACAAGCACTGCAATACAAAGTTGCCTTGATCTTCTTGGGAGGCGAAGATGATAGGGAGGCATTGGCCTTAACTCAACGGATGGCAGCTGATCCGAGCATCAGCCTAACCGTCTACTATCTCACAGCCTCGACAGACAGTGACGTCCCCGACTGGGGCAGGATTCTTGACATGGAGAGCTTGAGGAATTACAAGGAGGCCCATGTTAGCGATGACAGGTATGCATTCTACACAGAGGAAGTGGCAGAGAACGGACCCCAAACCGTGGCGATACTTCGGAATATTGTGAACCAATATGAGCTTTTGGTTGTTGGGAGAAGAAAGAACATGGAAACCTCTCAAACTTCAGGACTTGATGAATGGAGTGAATTCCCGGAGCTTGGTATTGTCGGGGACATGATTGCCTCTGATGATTTCAGGTGCAGATGCTCTATCTTGGTGGTGCAAAAACAACAATATACGACTTCGTAATGGAAGATTGAGCTAGTCATCGTCTATTGTTTGATTGTCACACGAGGAATTTCAGCAGCACAAACTCTGTGCATGCCGTTGCCAATTTGCCATGCAGGTGGTGCAGCAAACACATGAATTCTTAATCCGCAATCAGCTCTAAATGTGGCAATCTTCTTGACATGTATTTCAAACAGTCGGTGCTAATCTTGATTTTTGTACAATCCAGGGAAAGATTTTTTGGAATTTTTGTGAGTATTTCAAAATTCAATTAATTTATTATTTGATTTCTTTAAACTAAAATTATTTACATATTTATAATATATAAATACTTGTTTATTTTATATCGATTCTAATATCAAATTTAATGGGACGTAACTTTTTTATTTTAATCAGCCCACAATTGCTATTTTCATAGTCTTTGTTTTGATTTAAAAAACACTTTGGCGTATTTATGCGTAAGTTTTAGATTGACTAATTTTTTGGTCTTGATTTGGTGTATTAATTTTGTTTTTAGCCTTGAGTTGGTTTTGTATTTAATTGGTTTTATTTGTTGTTGAGCTTTTAAAGCTTTTAAGTTACATTGCATGCTGCATCTAACGGTAGGAAATTGTTTGCAAAAACAGGCAGGCAATTTTTTGTGATTTTATTGCAATTGGTTTAATGCATCTGAGATGTAACTGGTTTATTGCAATTGGAATTTTAATAATAACTAAAATAAAACCAAAACATCTAGTACAACTTAATAATAATTATAAAATAATATTGTTAACAATGTTTTTATCTCTTTAAGTAATGTGAAGTTGAGGTGAATTTAGAGTGCTAGGGACGATATAGTGGGGTATGGGGTATGGGATATGAGGTGTGAGGTGTGAGGTGTGAGGTGTGAGGTTGATGACTTATTATTGTTATTATTATTATTTTGTTGTGTGTGTATTTAAGGGTAGTTTGAGAAGATAGTAGGGTTTTCTTAGAAATTATGAACATTTGAATTAGAAGTTGGGGTGAACTTATAATATGGGGTGAACAAAGAGAAGTGCGGGGTTTAAATTAAAAAAACTCGAATTTTATTGGACCACATTTGAGCAATTATTATTTTATTTTATTTCCTCCACATTCTTTATTTTTCATAGGAAAGATTCAAGTTATTCATCCGACTCAAGTATTGCAAGTGTACACTTATGAAAGTTATATGTTGTTGTATCTTGAAGGGTAGGTTGCCATATGTGAGGGTCTTTTTATTCCAGCAACCTGACGAATGGGCTTAAGCTGCCGAAAAGAGAAACATGTGAAATTACCCCATGTGCCTGAGTTCAAGAATCAGGCCTCAAGAATGCTTTGAAAGGGTAGTGAAGCCTTATAAAGCATCCTAGTTACCTTCACCAACAAAAGCAACAACTGCTTACGGATAATTTCTTAGCTTGGCATGAGAGGCTTGTGGCATGGGAGCAAAACCATCATGAGTTTAGCATAAACAGATAGAATGCTATGAATTCCTATGAGAAACAGGGGTTTTAAGATAAGGGGGAATGAATTCTAAGATGGTTTGTTGAAAAGAGAGGGAGATGAGGGTATAATGGGTGTGTTGAGTAGTTTCCGGCAGCTCGACGAAAATTCTGTTAAGTTTTGGAACAATTTACCAAAAGAGACAATGGGGAGAGATGGAAGGATGATGCTCGAAATTGCAGAGGTTTCAGAGATAAGAGATGAAGCTTGCTCTCCTGTGTGTTGCTTATGATAAAGAAGAAAGAGATAGAAGGTGAGGCACTTGGGCTTGATATTTCAAGCAGTTAGAGAATAGGCTTGCTCGACTGCTCTGGTTGAAATAGGTAAGAGGTACCTCATTTTATAGCATTTGTAAGCTCCTCCTTCCCAAGATACCCTAATGGGTTGTCTCCAATTTTGCCAAGTCTCCCATTTCATTTCTCTTCTCTCCCTTCGATCCATTCAATTTTGTGAAATTCTCCTCTGCCCAATACATAGAGACCAGATTTTTGGGAATTCAGAAGTCCAGCAGCCATTCCAGTGGTGATGGAGATTGCAGATATTTTGCTTGATTTCTTAGGCCTTCCTAAGGTGATAAGTTAACCCATTAAGGGAATAGGCTAATTTTCTAAAGTGATAGGCTATTTTACTGAGATGATGGGCTAATTTTTCCTAAAGTATTGGGTTTTTTTTTTCTCTCTTTTATGCTTACCCACATTTTGGGCTCGAGAAATGGGCTTGAGTTTTGGGGCTCCCAAGCAGCTCAAAATTTCCATTTCTCTACTCATCAATGGGCGTCATGAAAGCTCGTTACCATCCATACCACAACCCACTCAGCAAGTCCCGGGCATTTGTGTGGTTTGAGCTCACTTAAGCTTGTAGCGTGGCTAGGTGTAATAATAATGATTTTCCGCTTGGCATTGCATGTAGCTTGGCATGCTTGAATTTTATCGTGTTTGAAAAGGGATATGATGCTTGACATGATAATTAGCATGGGCTTGTAGAGCCAGTGCCTTTTATAGGCTCATTTCAATTCTTAGCTTGACAGATTGCATACTTATTTGGCATAGCACGTGGTCGTGGCTCATGCAAGCGTGAATGACGAACTTTCGCGTGCTCCATATCGGGTCTTTTCTTAATAAGACATTGCGCTAGGCCGGGAATTCATTTGGGCCGAACTGTGGATTTTGTGAGCCTCAACACCATACAACCTTACTACATCGAGACATTGTCTCTTAGGGACAAAATCTACTGCTAATAACAGTAAATGACACGCCTTAACCTAAAGCTATTATTTTGCTCAAGCATGAATGAAGAAAGATCTTATACGTCCCAAAAGATAAGTATTTTTCGGTTATTTTATTAATTTCATCTTATTTGCCATGTCAATAAAAATTATAATTTATTAACAATTATTTCTGTGATATTTTGTAAGTGAAGTCACATCCATCAACCAAATCTTCCAACAAAGATATCCATTAGAAGAAATGAACATTTGATTATTTAGCATGAGACAACTCATCCCGTGCAGTGCAGGGCCAAGAAGGGAATTGCATTTAAATCAAAGAAAATACAGAAAATAATGGTCTTTAGTGAAATAAATTGTATAAATATATATTTGGTATGGGATCTCCAGAAACGGCAAATCGCATCTGACATTCTGACTTTTATGCCATCTTACAACCTATCATTGTGTGCGTGCCTGGAATGCAAACCTTTTCAGAGTCCAAATAAACTTCTCCAGCTTTGGAATTTCCATTGTAATTAATTAGTGGGTAGGAGAATTTGCCGAAATGCAGGAAAATGCATCCATTCTAAATTCTAAATGCACACAATCACAGTCCAAACTAGAGTAGGAACATGAATTAATAATTCCTAATTAAATATTTCCCTACAATATATTTTGATGCCAACTAGTCAACCAATACTCTAGGTTTATAGCTTAAATTTAACTTCTAATTTCATAAGTATCGATAAAATTCACTTGAATTGACTCAAATGCCCTTAAAATTAGAACCCAATCAGACTTGGATTCTAAAGTTGCAGGAATCCATCGCATTTAAGTTTTAGGTTGATTTGGTAATTAAATTTAAGGGTGTCGGAGAGTCTACTCAAATATTTTTTATATATGGGTAAAATTATGAGCTAATAAAACTTAGGCTACAAAAAAGTAAAAACTATGTGATTCATATAGGATGGAATCTTTTAATAAAATAATATAGGATGGAATCTTCGAGAACGTAAAGCAGAATCTCTCAAATCCGTGTCAAGCAAAAAGTCTATGTAACAGCCACGCTTGAAACTCGCTATCTCCGACTCCTAATACGAAGACAATCACAATTTTGTTTTGGGTCCTAATTAGCGTGTGTAGAGAGAGAGAGAGAGAGAGAGAGTACGTACGCACTGGGATCATTCGTCCAACCCATTTTGGATTATGTTTTGGGAGCCCAAATATCACTCGTCCTAATGCTAGCTGGCTAAGACCTCCCCTCCTAAAATTAACACAACCAAAAATATATATAAAAAGGCTGAGAGAGCGGGCACAAAACCAACACACGAAGGCCGATCGATCGATCGATCAAATCGAATCGAATCGAAGAAATCAACCATGGAGAGAAGCGTCAGCAAACGCGGCAATACTCAAAGTGACGACTTCGAAGTAAAACAAATGGCTAAGAAGAAGGTGATTGTGGAAGAGGCATTCAAGACGACGCCGGTGCCTCCATGGACGAAGCAGATAACTGTGAGGGCAATGGTCACCAGCTTTCTCTTGAGCATTGTCTTCAACTTCATCGTCTGCAAGTTGAACCTCACCACTGGTGTCATCCCCTCCCTCAACGTCGCCGCCGGCTTGATGGGTTTCGCCGTCGTCAAAGGCTACACCGCCATGATTGAAAAATGTGGCCTCCTGAAGCAGCCCTTCACTCGCCAAGAAAATACCGTCATCCAAACTTGCGTCGTCGCCTCTTCCGGGATCGCCTTTAGCAGTATGTTTTCAAATTCAATTCATTCATTCATTCATTTATTCTCTTTTGTTATTCATGGAATGGAATGAAAGATTCCAGATCTCTATAATCATATATAATACTAATAGCAGAGAGAGAATTAATATTATATGAATGAATCTAACAAGAAGAACATCAAAAATTTCACCTTTTAGAATAGTGTATCTTTAATTTGGCCTTGCATGTGGAACTTGGATAAAAACAATATAATAATAATACTATTCTGTTTGTTCTTAGACGACTAGGATGGATGTTGAGAGAGGAGAGTCAGAGTCAAGAGACGTGTTAATATAATATTATTGAATTTGGGTATGCTTTTTTGCTGCTTATTGATCATCTAGTTAATTTAATTTAATTTAATTTAATTATATCTTGTTTGACATTAATTAGGTGGTACTGCAAGTTACATACTGGGGATGAGTCCAAAAATTGCTGCTCAAGGAGATGAAGGCAACACCCCAATCAACATCAAGCATCTTGACTTGGGATGGATGATTGGATTTCTCTTTGCTGTCAGCTTCGTCGGCTTGTTTTCCATTATGGCCCTGCGAAAGGTAGTTTGAATGTGAAATTACTACTTCATATCATCGTCAACACACACAAAACACAACATATAATATTAATGTACAAAGATTTAATTGGTTTTCTTTCCTTTAATTGCCAACAGATGATGATCATAAAGTACAAGTTAACGTACCCAAGTGGAACTGCAACTGCATACCTCATCAACAGCTTTCACACACCCAAAGGAGCCAAGCTAGCCAAGTAAGCCTTACTAACATATATAAATTTAAGGGAAATTGGCGGCTTTGACCCGGCTTCAATGTTTTATTCATTCAAAAAAGTCCCCTGCTGCAATGTTATAAAAGCTCCCTATTGGCCCCATATCACCTTTTTATCACTTTTTTTTTGTCTCTGAAATTGGTCTGCTCTCTCTCTCTCTCTCTCTCTCTCTCTCTCTCTCTCTAAAAAATTTGCTTCTTCTTCTTCTCTGATATGAAACCCCAAATTCAATTATTCTTGGCCTTTGAATTTTTTTGAAACTCATTCAAACTCAGCTCGTTAAAAGACAGAGAGAGAGAGAGAGTAGCATAATGTAAAGGCCTCGTCCCATAATCCCATTCAGACTTTCAAGTTCAGTTCCTTCCCAAACTCTCCCAAGGGAGTATGGAGTGTTTAAATTTAACTTGCATTATCTTCTTTTATGAATTAATGAGATCAGCTAGCAAGAAAACACACGTTGACTTCATTTCTAGCTTTACTTTGTATTTTCTAATTAAACCTTTGGAATTTAGAACTTGCTTCTCCTGAGACCTGATTTTGATTATGTGTTCATTGTATTTATTCTTCTTATGAACCATTTAACGCAGGAAACAAGTTTCTGTTCTCTTCAAAAGCTTCTGCTTTAGCTTTGTATTTGCCTTTTTCCAGTGGTTTTTCGCTACTGCCGATGGCTGTGGATTTTCCAGCTTCCCAACATTTGGTCTCAAAGCCTTTGCACACAAGTATGTCTACAAGTCTTTCTTAACTATTGTATTAATTCCAATATTAACTTGGATCGTAAATTGACTGCAGATTTTACTTTGATTTCTCATCGACATATGTTGGTGTTGGAATGATTTGCCCTTTCATGGTAAATATATCTTTGCTTGTTGGATCCATTATTTCATGGGGAATCATGTGGCCCTTGATTGAGCAAAAGAAAGGTATCTGGTACAGCGCTAATCTATCTGCCAGCAGTCTCCATGGCATCCAAGGATACAGGGTATGCCATCAAACTTCCTCTGCCGCAGCTAGCTTGTTGAATTTCCAGTACTTTATAGCATTTGCTTTATTTCACTATGTTTGTTCTGATGTTCTTAATTAATATATTGCAGGTTTTTATTGCTATAGCCATGATGCTTGGTGATGGTTTATTCCATGTAGTCTACATGCTATGCCTGACCACGAAAAGTCTTGCAACACACAAATCAGAAAAGAAACTAGACTCATCTTCATCACCATCTACAAATCCTGATGGTCTTGAAGCAGGGTCTTCAGAAGTCGTGTCTGCAAACTATGATGAAGAACGACGAATGGAGTACTTCTTGAAAGACCAAATTCCCAACTGGGTTGCGTTGGTTGGTTATGTTGCCCTTGCAGCCATATCCATCATTGCAGTGCCCTTCATCTTCCCCCAACTGAAATGGTACCATGTGCTGGTTGCTTATCTGATTGCCCCAGTCTTGGCCTTCTGCAATGCCTATGGCTGTGGCCTCAGCGATTGGTCCCTTGCCTCCAACTATGGCAAATTCGCCATCATAATCTTCAGTGCTTGGGTTGGCCTTGACCGTGGCGGTGTTATTGCTGGGCTTGCTGCCTGTGGTGTGATGATGAGCATTGTCTCTACTGCTTCTGATCTCATGCAAGACTTTAAGACAGGATATCTCACACTCTCATCTCCTCGATCTATGTTCGTCAGCCAAGTGTTTGGGACAGCCATGGGTTGTGTCATGTCTCCTTTGGTGTTCTGGTTTTTCTACAAAGCTTACCCAATTGGAGATCCAGGCGGCGCATATCCTGCACCCTATGGCTTGATGTACCGTGGAATTGCGCTCCTTGGAGTTGAAGGTGTGAGTTCCCTTCCCAAAAACTGCGTCACCCTTGCGGTGTCGTTTTTTGCAGCAGCAATTGCCATAAATATAATCAGCGAGCTGTTGCAGCGTTATGAAACCAAGTACAGAATCTATAGGTTTATTCCGAGCCCCATGTGCATGGCCATCCCATTCTATCTTGGTTCATACTTCGCCATAGACATGTGCGTGGGGAGCTTGATACTGTTCCTGTGGCAGAGGAAGAACAAGCAAAAGGCCGACGACTTTGCACCAGCTGTCGCTTCTGGTCTCATCTGCGGTGACTCCTTATGGGGTGTTCCAGCTGCTATCCTCGCAATTGTGGGAGTCAAAGCTCCTATTTGCATGAAGTTCCTCTCTGCTTCTGTCAACAACAAAGTTGATTCTCTTTTGAATGGGTGAAGAGGAAGAAGAAGAAGCTTCAGACTTAAGTTGCTAGCTTTGATTGTGTGTTTGTGTATTTAATGGCAGCCTACAGAATGCAGATGCCAGCTAGCTAGCTGTTTATTTCATTACTTAATTACATTTATATTCTGATCGATGTTACTATGTTAGTGGGTAGAATTCTCTCCTAGGTAGGTACATGCAAAAAAGAATTGGATTTCTGTTTCCTTCTTCATGATATTTTTGAAAATCTTCTTAATTTCTGTTTTCTACTTCTGTTTCAACTTTATTTATTGTTTACGCTCAATGGGTAAGCTTATATACACATTAAAAAAATTAGTCACACGCTTTGACTGAAAAATTGACCCCAACAAAAGAAAAAAAAACAATAACTGCCCTACCAAACATAACTGAAAGTTCATATATAGGCCCAGAAACAACTTTGGATTGGATCACTGTTTTCCTTTTGGGCCCAACGATACTCAGCAAAACGAAAGTAATTAGCCTACTTGTCATTAGTCTTCTTTTTCTTCTCTTTTTTTATAACTTAAGTTATCATTATTCTTCTCTTTAATATATAATCATCACAGTTGTTATTTTCTCAGTGAACTACCCTAATTAAAATACCATTAGAGAGAGAGGTTTCTTTTTTTTTTTCTTTTTTTTTAAAATAGAAAAACTAAAATACCCTTTAAAGTAGATAGAAAATTGAATGGCGTTAAAGTCAAATGACAAATCATGAATTTTGAAAATTTAAAATGACATTTTTCTTAAATTTTTCTTTAAAGTAATAAATTAAAACTAATGTATAAGTTCAGGTGGCATTTCGACAATTATCTCTTATTCTTCAATTAATAATCATCATAGTTGTTATTTTTTTAGTGAACTACCCTAATTAAATTTGTATATTAATATTTTGGTCTAAACTTTTTTGCTTTGTATAATAAAATCAATTACTTTACATACACGCAATATCCATTGGAGGCGAAAGAAATTTTTTTTTTATTTATAATTATTATCGTTGGGCCCTACTAAGAAATCATTAAAAATTAGAAATGAAATAAGAAAGGGCAAAAAGGGAACAGCGAGGCCTTTGCCAAGTTGCCAACTAACAAATCGTACGGCCATACGACTCAGGCGCCTAATTTGCTAATTCTAATTGGTATAGTACTACTAAATATTCCAACCAAAAAAAAAAGAAAAAAAAGAAAAGAAAGAAAAACCTTGAGTTTGAGCATAAAGCCTATAGCTTCGATAGGCGGTCGCTGATAAATTGAAAGTTTATTTATTATAAAACCCTTGGGTCTCTTGTCTTTCACTCTTTTCCTCGCGTGAATCGTTATCTAGTGAAACAAGGGCATTCTTTATTTCTCCTTATTTCTCTGAGGAAAGCGAGCAAACCCTAATCTAAACAGCAAACCAGTCTGATAGCTGTGGTAGTGGTCGTCTTCAGCATATAATCAGTCATGGCAGAGGCACTGACGAGACGCGGGGGAGGGATGACCGGGGACGAGAAGCTCGAGTTCGTGACGTCTGATGGGATAGAGCCGATCATGAGCTTCGATAAGATGGGTTTAAGGGACGATCTGCTCCGAGGCGTCTACAACTACGGCTTTGAGAAGCCCTCCGCCATCCAGCAACGTGCCGTCAGGCCCATCATTGAGGGCCGTGACGTCATTGCTCAGGCCCAGTCCGGTACCGGCAAGACCTCCATGATTGCCCTCACCGTCTGTCAGCTTGTGGATACCTCTTCCCTAGAGTACGCCCTAATTTCCATTCCTAGCCCCTAGGGTCTCTTTTTTCTTTTTGTTTGTTTGTTTCTCGGGAAAAAAATTTGTATCTGATGTATGAATGTATGTAGGGTTCAGGCTTTGATATTGTCTCCAACAAGGGAATTGGCGGCGCAGACGGAGAAGGTGATACTAGCAATTGGTAATTTCATAAATATAAAAGCCCATTCTTGCATTGGAGGCAAAAGCGTAGGCGAGGATATCAGAAAGCTTGAGTACGGTGTTCATGTGGTGTCTGGAACTCCTGGCAGAGTCTGTGATATGATCAAGAGGAGAACTCTTCGCACTCGAGCCATTAAATTATTAATTCTCGTTAGTCTCTCTTCTCTCGTCTTCATTTTCTCTGTTTTTGGCGGTGTCTTTTGGATTTCTCCCTTTCTTATTTTCTTAATTTCTGTCTCGCGTGGTTTGGTTTGTTTTTGCTTTCCAGGATGAATCTGATGAGATGTTGAGTAGAGGCTTCAAGGATCAGATTTACGATGTCTACAGATATCTTCCACCTGAGCTTCAGGTTTTCTTTCTCTCTTCATATATCTGTATACCCATATGCTCGTCCTCTTTGCTTATGTATTTTTTTCTCTCTCTGTAATTGTATTTCTCTCTAATATATATGCTGGGCATTGCTATGTTCCAAATCTTGTTCAAATTTAGTGTTTCTGTCTGAAATCAGTTGTAATGTTGTAGGTTTGCTTAATTTCTGCTACACTTCCTCATGAAATTTTGGAGATCACCAACAAATTTATGACTGAACCTGTAAGGATCCTTGTCAAACGTGATGAGTTGACTTTGGAGGTACGCAATGCTTCTGTATTGTATAGTTGTATGCATGCTTCCTTTCAATGCAATGTGAATTTTGTAGTAAATTGTGTAATTCTGATGACAGGGAATCAAGCAATTTTTCGTTGCGGTTGAAAGAGAAGAATGGAAGTTTGATACGCTTTGTGATCTTTATGATACTCTTACAATTACACAAGCTGTTATTTTCTGCAACACAAAGCGAAAGGTAAACTGTTATATACTGTCAGATTTGCTTTGTGATATTAATATCAAGTTTGACCCAAAAAGAAGGGTTGCAAGGTGGCTGTTGTTGGGTTATGGATTCTGGGTGCAAATTAGAAAATAAAATGGTTACCTGACCTGCCTTCGAGATATTTGATTTTTACTGACACACTAGCATATACAGTGGTCAATGTACATATAGTTATATTATTTAATAACAGATAGTTTAAACTTTTTTTTTCCTCATGTGTCTTATAGCCTACATAGTTATACGGTTTTTTTCGTTAGTGGCTACTCATTATACATCAATTCATACCTTTAGAATTCTAATCTGTCAGGTGAAAATAGAGGCATGCAAAAAAGGCTGTTTGTAATAGTTTTCCTTATGGAGCAAGCCATACCTTTCTGGTTGGTTAATTATTCCTTTCATGGTGCATCACTGATGCAATCTCATTCGGACAGGTGGACTGGCTCACTGAAAAGATGCGGAGTAATAACTTTACTGTGTCTGCAATGCATGGAGACATGCCTCAGAAGGAGAGAGATGCTATTATGGCCGAGTTTCGTGGTGGCACTACTCGCGTCCTGATCACAACAGATGTTTGGGCCCGGGGCCTT
Organism: Prunus persica; assembly: GCF_000346465.2. Classification (NCBI taxonomy): domain Eukaryota; kingdom Viridiplantae; phylum Streptophyta; class Magnoliopsida; order Rosales; family Rosaceae; genus Prunus; species Prunus persica. The sequence goes on along the minus strand of NC_034009.1, from coordinate 32,367,884 downwards.
GATGTTCAGCAGGCAAGTTCCTTTTTCTCATAAATGTCTAATCATTAGATAGATGTAAAATCTCTTGACCTTGAATCGATTTTGTGTGAATAATTGAATAATTAACTGTTGAGTTATATTGAATTGTTCTTTTGTGTACCCATATGTGGGTGGGTAAACATGTTGTGGACATAACTATAGTTGTTTACCTGGGACTAATGCGGTCACCAAAATTTACAACTTGCCAGAGAAATTGCTATTAATCGAAGTGATGTTTTTGGAAATTCTTAATGAGTTTGTACTAGTTGGAGGGCCTAGAGAACCTTCAAGTGGGATTGCTTTTTGCTGCAAGGATTAGTTGTGCTATATCTGTGGGCTGTGAATATGCAGACTATAGATGTTTAAGTTGCCTCCAAAAAAACCTTTTTTCTTTTAATAGTTGTTTTGCTACACTTATTCTTAATGCTTGTTTATGTTTTTGCCTTCATCAGGTTTCCTTGGTTATCAATTATGATCTTCCAAACAACCGTGAACTGTACATTCATCGGATTGGTCGTTCTGGTCGTTTTGGGCGCAAGGTTTGTATTCTTTAATCATTATTGGTGGTGGTGTAAGTTTACACCATCTTACATTTTTTGTGCGAGTTATATATTATTTATTGATAGATCCAATGTTGTGTTTATGCTTTTTTCGTATGCCAAATTTGAAGTTAATTTGTTGCCTCTTAACAATTCCATCTATATTGTATTAGAAATTGCATTTTTCGCCCTACATCTTATGCCAGAAATTTTGTGGTACTAATGAGATCCCAATGGCATTTAGTTTAAGGATAGATTGAGAAATAGTAGAACCACTTATAAAGTTATGAGATGTGCAACATGGTTTGGTTGAATCCATAGTTCAAGCCATTTTTAGATGAGTTGGCTAGTTATTTGGATTGATAGATCATTTTAGATACTGCACCCGTTGGGCATTTGTAAACTCTCTAGCCAGTTTGTGCCCTTAAAAAATTATCCTGCAAATGCATTCCTACTGCACATTTTTAAGTTGACCATTTATGAGTTGGTGTGAAAGATGCTTCATCTGTGCTATTAAGAATCAATATTGTGTTTCATAATGTATTTTTTTAAACTGGTGTTATTTATTTCTTTTCGTTAGCATATTTGTTTGCAAGTGCTGATTAAAATGGGCTATTTGATTGTATGTAGGGTGTGGCAATAAACTTTGTCAAAAGCGATGATATTAAGATCTTAAGAGACATAGAACAGTATTACAGTACCCAGATTGACGAAATGCCAATGAATGTTGCGGACTTGATATGAGAGTTGCTAGCCATCCTGTGTGCAAATGGACGTTGGTTGTTCTGATGTTGATTGACTAATTTGTGCAGTTGCCCTGGCTTTATTTTGCAATGGATTGTACACTAGCATTAGTTGGAATGATTTTGAGTTATGATAACGTGCTTTAAAGTTTCACATTAGGCTGGTGTGACAAATTTTAAGCACCTTGTGTGCAGATTGGGTACTTACTGTATTTGGGTTTTGTTGTATTTGGTATTGAATTCAAGTTAATTTATTAGTTTTGCGCATGCTCGCTCTCTTGATGTGAATATTGCGCACAAGTCAACAATCATACAATCGTGAAGGTTGCACCCAAAGCTTACTAACGTTTGATTCAATAGCTTGAATCCGCGATATTTCTTTTTCTGAGATACCAAAATGCATCTATTTACTAGGAAAGTCCACTCCAACATGATAATCCTAAGGTTTTCCTGGGCCCATCCCCTGCAGTTGGAGGTTACAAAATGTAACCAAGTTACCCCCCAACCCACAGTTTTAATTTTGTTAAGGCACGATCCAGAATTGGGAAACAAACAGAAGTGATAGCAGTAGGAGAGCATCACCAATCGAAGACACGTAATTAATATTGAGATAACTGTCTACGGAAAAAGCTTACAACACACTTTAGACCAACTTGAACAACACATGGAAAAGAGTAAAGCTCGGAAAATTATTTAAACCAAATGAAGGCAATCGAAGCAGCTCACTGATATTAAAAAGAAGGCTACGTTTGCAACCAGAACGGGGAGAAACTAAAACTTTGGGAACAAAAAGGGGCATAAATACACTTTTCCTAAACAATCCAATATACAATATACGAGAGCTGGAATTTACAATACGGTGTTAATATGGAGTGCTTTAAGCAGCGAAGTAGCCATTTGTTTCACCAACACTTGGCCTCCAGAGCGTTGCCCATCTCTGCGTTCCTCTATTAAATTCTGTAGCTTCTGAGGCAGATCATTCTCCACAATTAACTGCTTTGGCCGCGGGTGGTGCTCATAAACAGCCTGCCATGAGAGATTTATAGGCGTTATAATAACAATTGGAAGCAAATACATAGGTTTCAACAATACTATGTATCTTAACATTATAAAAAACATGAATGAGTAGTATATACTCATAAAAAGACGAGGTCACACCCCACTCTATCAATCATAAATTTGGTCCTTGTGGTGCCTTAATCCAACATCATGGTTCAGTTACGAAAATTACAATTGACCAAACAAATAAAATCACAGAGGACATGTCATAAAAACACTAATAATATCCAACAGAAAACATGAGTCAGTTCTAAATCAAGTGATTTGGTTGTTATTCAGTTTCCCACTGTGATAGCGTTGCACCCCATTTAAACCCTTTCAGGGTCAACATTAGCGTATCATATTCTCTTTGTATTTTCTCAAAGTCATCACAGATGAACCAAGATGAGATTCAAGAAAAAGTATTCTCTCACCTTTATCAGTTTAAGAAGATTTAGACGGGCAATGGCATCCCGATGGTCCAGTCTTGTAATAAGCAGCGGTGTCAAACCATTAACAGCTAATGTTGTATTAATTCGAGATGATTTCCTGCATAAGGACAAAAGAAAAAAATGGTCGTTCATAAATGAGGCAACTTTCATAAATAAAAACCTTCCAGACATAAGACGGATTATTTTTTTATGGGCTTGCCAAGAGGCTATTGCCTTGTGAAACAGTTAATTCAAAAATGGCTATATATATATATATATATATATATATATATATAAATCACATACGTGATAATTTTCAAAAATGGCTCCAATATGTGCACGAAATACTGTTCTGGACAGCACTGGAAGAATTTCACCAATTTCTGAACTGCATCCTTTCTCAACAACGCTTGTTCCACCTTCCGGTTGTCATTGTCAAGAGCTAAACAAACAGCAATGGAATCCAATGCGGTCACAGACCAAAGCTCATCCTCGAGAAGGCTCAAGTAAACATCCAATCCACCATGAGCCCTTAATTGCTCCCTTGAATTACGTGATGCATGAGCCATATCACACAGTAAAGGCAACGCATATTGTTTCAAAGGAGAATTAGACTCAATAAAATGCATTAAGTGTGGAATTATTCCATTCTCAGCTGCTTGTTCCTGTCTTCTCTTGTTAATCTTGCAAAGATTGAATAGGGCATTGAGGACCTGCAAAAGAAGTAAAGAACAATGTGGTAATCAGAAAACTTAAGACAGACCAAAATGATTATAAAAAAAAGGACAAACAGTTCTACATAAAACAGATATGCATGAATATGTAAAACACAACCCGAAGTAATTCGCTCTGAGTGGCATGATTGTAATTTGTACTACTGAATACCGGGACATTCTATTAACACAATTGTTTTCTGGACATGGTAGTACTTTTAATTGTTCTTTGCTTTTAGTTAGATTTTAAAAGTTATGCTTGTATCACCGGTGGACTTCTTGTTCACTGCTGTTTACCTTTTTCTTTTCATTGTATATTAAGAAATTTCCTGTTTCTTATCAAAAGCATCCTATGTAGAGTTAATATCCATACAGACTAAAACACTGAAAATTTAAAGAGTTCTACGATGAGGTGCATATGTATGCTGTTCTTAGAAATAAAAAAGAGCTGAGCATGAAACTTTTGGTGACCATGTATATGGACATTTTGTTATAGTATAAAACCTATCGTCAGAAGATAAATGATTCTTATACAGCACAACATGGAACCGGAGTATGGAAGTACAATGTTAACTCTAAAAAATAAATGAGAAATTTTTTCAGTTTTTCTCAGCAAGGCAAAGAGGACAAGAACTTGAAATAAAATTTTAGAAACTTTTTCAGTTTTCCCAAGTACTTTTCCATTATAACATCAACTTTACTAAGATGACAATATAGTAGAACAATAAAGGACAGAAAGAGGTCACATACAAACACAAGTTGACCACTTACGTAACTAATTACTAAAAAAAAGATCATATATAGTATCAAACAACAAAGACTGTAAAATGCACAGCTTACAAGCCAAACATTCACTGTCACTGTTAGAAATAGGACAGAAGGCCCACCTCATGATGGATTTGAGATACAAGAGCTCCTTCTTTGAGTTCGAGATTGGGAATCAAATATTTAATTGCATCTGCCCGCTGAAGATTCTCTAAGCAGTTTGGATCAGTTGATAAATAGTTGACACACTTCAGTATCTGTAAAATGACAGAGCACCAACATTATCTAGGGTTACAGCACATAAATCACTGAAGATTAAGAGAAATGTAACTTTCAAAGTACCTTTAAAAGAATTGGGGGCTCCACCCTATTGAACATCTGGAAAAGACGGCTGAGCAAACTTTGGCTACACATGTATGATTTTACAGTAGTATCTGCTTGTGCAAACTCAAGCAGAAGATCTGCCACCTTTTCTAGGTATTCCCTTGCAACATCTGCATTCAACGTTGAAACCATGTGGGAAAGTAAACCTGATGATGTTGCACTGCCTGGCCTAGCATTTAGAACACCAGAACCAGACAGTACTCCTGATGCCGTCTGAGAGGCTATCCCAGAGGTCGAAGCAGCTCCTTTGTTAGATGCTAGTGTTCCTATCTCCTTATTTATTGTTTTATGAGAAATTCTAGCAGTGGAATCAAGATTCCCATTTTCTCTACCACGTTGAGAGACATCTGTATAATAATGAATAAATCAATTACCTCTACATAAATAGATAAAAGATGCCTAGCTGATTCAAAGAGCTATTATTAAGTACAAAAATATTATGTATAAAAAGAAAGCAATTAAAATTAATTTTTTTTGGGTGCAAATGTTCCTAATACGGGTGGAAGGATAATTCATGTTTGAGTCGTCAGCTCCTAACACCAGGAGAGCCAGTCTATATATAGTTTACATGATTCCAGAAGATAATACACATATATCCATGTACATACATATATGTTTGAGGATAAAGCTTTAGGAATTACTAGTGACACAGACAGTCATGTTCACAAATTATAAACTTAGAAACTGATTAGATAAAGAAAACTGTTACCTGCAAATTCAGCCATCAGGAAATCTAATTCACCATTTGTCTTCTTTTCATTAGACGCATGTAAAAGGGGCAATATACTTTCATGTCTCTCCAACCCTGGTAGGTGGCGTACATACTCAAGCTGGCCAGAAAAGTGTCTGGAAGGAGGCTCTTTCTCTAACAAACTAAGAAGGGGTCGGACTTGCTCTTGTTGAGCAGCTACTGTTGTGGGAAACCCATTTGATGTAACTTCCATCATTTTTGGAGGCCTATCTGTGGATGCCCTACTAGAAGAATTAGTGGCTCGCTGCTGCCTGAGGTCAAGATCTCCTCGTTCTTTGGTTGTTATGTTTACAACTTTATCTACAGATGTTGAGTCTGGCAATTTAGAAGGAATGGAAGCTTCCACTACCACACTGCTAGACTGCGCTCTATCCGTATCTAGATGAAGATATCTGGGGTCTGATTGATTGGCATCTAACCTTTGGGAATTTGAAGTTGAAGCACGTGCAGGTTCTGCTGTTCCAGTTGACAAATGAAAATCAATCATTCCATGCCTAGCCTTGGACATATCATGCTGATCAGTTGTAGGAAGTGGTGTGTCACTCTGAGCAAAAATTGGATGACCAGAATCCAATGAACCAGACCGTGCGCGCTGAGCTGAACCATCATGTGGAAATCCACCCCCACCAGATATAGAAGCTAGACGAGTTGCCTCATTCAAGCTATAAAGGGTGTTAATAAGTCTGAGCAGTATGCCATTCTTTGCAGCTATGCGACAAAAATCATTTCTAGGAGTTGATCTCTGAAGCTTAAAGACTTGCCACATCCCGTCAATGGCTAGATGAACCATTTCCCTGGATAGAAAAAAGTCAAATCATATATTCACATAAGCTTTCTTGCTTAAAAAGTTTCTTGGCTATTCAGAGTATATTTGTTGAGCAGTCATCACCAACGCTCATAGCCAAACAGTCTGACCAAAGATCCAATGAAGTTTAAAGTTGTAAAGTTGTGGATTACGGGTCCAGTTTCTTTGCATTTCTCAATTTCAATAATGTATCAGTTCTGTTTCCAATCCAAAAGAAAGGGAGGTGTGTGGAGTTTTTTACAAGGTTTTTGTTTCCATCATTAGAATCTAATACTTGGCAAGGACTGGTGCATTATGTATCAGCGTTTCACAAAGTGTAGCTAAAATTTTAATTAGAAGTTTCTTGACCACAAAGAGTAGTCAATCATAGCCACTGGCCCTCGCAGCCAAATAGTTACTCACCAGTTTTAAATGAGAGGTTCAGGGTTCAACTTTGTCCATTTTCAAATGCGGACACTTTGTCCAAATTTTTGTAATGCTTAAGTTTTTTAAATTAAAATTTCTCTATTTTCAGCGGGAAAAGGGTTCAACCGATTAGAAACAGACAGGCAAATCCCTAGAGGAAGCCAACGAGAATAACCCGCACCACCCCCCCCCCCCAACAGAGAGAGAGAGAAGCTGCAGAAAGTTGGGTAACTGTTAATTAGGTTACTTCTGAGTATTTGTGCCATTGTTTGTGCTATCACCAACTCGACCCAAAAATTTAACAATCAAAAACAGTTGTTCCACACACTTAACACTACAAACCTGAATTTTGCATAATCAGCCTCTAAAAAGCCCACCAGAACAGGTATTCCACGGCAAGCTATAAACATTTGCAATGTCAAGGGGCTGCAGAAAAGAAGCCACTATGTCAACCTCAAACAATCTTTTCTGGTGAATAATGAAAGAAAATCATGACTAACTACAAGGAGCACAACCTTGACTGACAAAGCTGCTGTAAGAAATAAGCTGCTTCCATACGAATTTCCCGAGAATGATTAGGAACCGCAAAGCTCATTACCACTGGGATCTGTCATATAAATTAGCGATAGGCATAACTAATACCTAAAATTAACAATAAGCTACAGCATAAAACTCTTAGAGGTAAAAGACAGAGATAGATGGAAGAAGCAAACATGGATGTGTGTGTGTGTGTACTCTGCTCATTAATGCAGAATTGTAAATGTATTCAATCTTTTTGAGAACTAAAAATGCCGAAAATCACATTAAGATAACAAGAAGTTTCAATGCCGCCAAGTTTAGTCCAAGTGAGCCACTCTGTCAGAGCCTACAAAGATCCAACTAAATAATAACAAAACATAAAAACCTGATTGCATTAGTACTCACCAGACCAACAAGACAAGCATTCTCCTGGAAATCAGTATTATCTTTGATTATCTGATTTATAATTTGAAGCACAGAGCATATAACCTGAAAAGGTGGGAAACAATAATCACGTATAGCTGCAGTAAGGCTAATTTCTAAGTAGGCATGCATCTCAAGATTTCTCAAAAACATGACCAGATACGGTAAGAAAGGTTAACATACACGGGTTTTAGGTACTTCAAGCAATTCCATTAGAGGGAGCAAACCATGCTGGGTAACAAAAACACTTTTCTGCTCTGGGCGCTGATGGAAGATAGCAATGAGTTTCTGACAGGCAGAAACAATAACATCTTCTGATTCATCTGGTCTCAGTGACCCAACCAACCGGCTAAACTCAACAGCCTACCAAAGAAGAAATAGCAGAAATTATTGCTTCTCCAAGTCAAAAAATAGCACACAAATATATATAACATTGGTGTGAAGCTTCTGCCTTACAATCTGTAAGGCATAACACTGCACCAATGTCTAACACTCACTTGAGAGTAAAAAAAAAGTTCCTGTATCTTTAATAAATTCCTGTTTCTTACCCAAAAGATGAATAACAAATTTGACACTCATAAAAGAAATTGCATTTGTTAACCTCAGACGTGCAGCATCATAATATTGTCTCATAAATAATGCAGAGACTTATAGACAGTTATCACTTTCTTTTGCAATGTTTTTTTCCTGTAAATAAGGAAACATATATGACAATTTAAGCTAAGCTATGCAGAAATCCCATGTATGCTAAGCTATTGAAGCAACCTCTATTTCGAACATGGGAACTCCATACCCGAGCCACTCCATTAAAGAAGGAAAAACTCTCACACATCCTTACATCCTATGACAATAGCAAATTCAGCTAAATGCATTAAAAAATACAAAATAAGTGTAAATACCTGTAGGGGAAAAAGGTTCTCTCCGGGCAACTTTTCATCAAAAACCTAATAAACAAAAAAATATATTGCAAAAGGTGTCAGGGAACGAGTCAACGCATCAAACACGAGGACTCAACACTTAAAACATACCAAACCACCAATATCAATCACATCATCTTTGAGAACACCCATCATAAGCTGTAACAGGTTGCCACCACTGCCGTTTGCCTGACCCATTTCGCTCTCCATTTGTTTTTGAGCAATTGTAGCTCTCAACTTTGTAGCCAGGTCACTTTTCCCAGCATCATTAGCAGATGTAGTTCCTTGGTTCAAAATTGACATAGATGCAGATGTCGAAGCCTCAGTTGCCTTATCCTCCGGATGTTTATCCAATGGATGAAATAGATCATCCAAGGAAGCATCTCCTGGAGTATCACTAAATTTACTGAGTTCATTCCCTCCCAAAGGGACTGGCATCTTGGCAGCCTTCAAAACGACAGACACAAATCTAGGAGTAAGAAATATGAGGGATTAAAGGTAAAGTAGTAACAACCTCTACGCAGAACTTCAAAATATGACACAAAAATTAACATTACCCAAAAAATAGAGAACACCAAACTGATGTCCAACATGCATAAAATGACAATCAAATAGTTAGATAAAATCAACACCAATTAGTGCAACCCTACCTTTTGAAAGCTACCGTCCTGATTTCTTTGTCCAAAACCGAATGATCTATAGCCAACACCTTTTCCTCCATGTTTACCACTTACGTTTTTTGTCATTGATTCAGGAGATCTAACCTCACCATTCGCCAGCACTGCATCATGGTTACCCTTATGTGGTAGGTCATCAAGTTCAGTTGGGTCAGAGGTAGCCAATTCCTTATTAGAAGGTATTTTGTCAGAACCATTTTGAAAAGATGACTTTTCATGGATAGCTAATGTGGGAACCTGATCCGTCACATCATCTTCTAAATCATCTGTTTTCTCCTCAGAAAATTTTAGAACTGAAGCAGGGTCGTCATCGGATTTGCTCATATCAGAAACCTCAGTTGATAATAACTCTTTCTTAGAGTCCTGAAGTACAAAAAACCCAAGTCACTGGCATAATACCAAAGCTACTTCGCTCCCGAAAACTATTAAGCCTATAGTTTGCTTAGTGCGAAAAGGCAAAGACTCACTGTTTTAATGGTGGACGCAGCTACTTCCACTTTCTCTGCAGGACTTTCACCAGAGCCCTGATTATCACCATTGGAAATTTCTGCATCAATTGAAGCATCTTTTCTGCAAAGTAACTGGGTTTTTTAAAATAAATTTCCAAAAACAATCCCAACAAGCTAAAAGTTGTTCCCAAAAAAAAAAAAAAGTACTGACAATACAAATAGTTCAAAGGAAGCCAAGACAATGATGTGGATACACTAAAGATTTAGACAATTATTATACACATTATACAAATCAGAACAGAAGACATCGATGCTAAAGGAAAATGGTGCCAAGTATTCATTCCATAAGAAAGAACTGCATAGGATGAACTCGATTACATCTACCTTAGTGTTCCACTATGACGAATTGAAGATTGCAAAGCTCGCCGGCAGTTTTGTATCCAAGGGTGAGAAAGCAATGTCTTTGCATCAGGGCGGTGCCTAGCATCCTGAGATATGCAAGTAAATTGCTATGGATCAATAAAATAAAGTTAAATCTTACTCATTCTGAGTAGTTTCAGAAAGAGAACATCAAGGCTATGACTTGGGGTTACATTACTTGGGGAAACAAGTAACCTCAAAATCATCTCATTGAAATGGATGGACTGGACAACAATCCAAAATTTCAAGCTGTGTGCTGTGTCAAATATAAACACAGCATAGATAAATTTAATGCTAAAGTTACAGCGATTATCCCAAACTTAGAAAAGAACGATGGATCAAAGAATAGCTCTGCCTCACCTTCTTAAAGCACTGACCCAAAAAATCAGTAATATCATGAGATAAGCTGTCAGGTATGGGAGGATGCTCATCCTGAAAGAATTGAAGGCAAAGGGGAAAATGAAAACAAGAAAAGAAGAATGTCACTGTTGCCACGCGATGTTTAAGCAAATTAGCTTTAATGGGAATTTCATGAACACAACAAGAATAAAGGAGGGGGCAAGAAAAGAGCTTTAACTGCAAGCTGACATCATTTTGGGCATTCTATTAGTTAATAAATGACCAGTTCAAAATCAGTAGTAAGTGCTTCTCTCACTAACAAAACGAAAATGCATACAGCTTGAGAAAATTAGGCTATGTAAACAACAAAGTCTATTTTGCAAAAAGACTTGACAGTCTTCTCAGAAACAAGTTTATCCTAAAAAAAATTCCAACAATAAGCACACAAAAACAAAGTTAAGCACACCTGAACAATACGAAACAGTGCTGGCATGGGCTGTAGATCATAGTAAGGAGGTACACAAGTAAGAAGTTCAATAACAGTGCAGCCAACACTCCAAATGTCCGAAGCGGCACAAACCCCCGACATTTCAATCACCTAAAACATAGATCATTTTCATCAAATTGAGACCTCTCATTCACAAATTCATAACTGAATCCAAAGCATGATTCATGCTTTTTGTCAGCACGGATTCTGCATGCTGCAGAAAACAAAATTCATTTGACATCTTACATTTACCCCTTGCATGATCATGCTAGTCTGTTTGTGTGGGTTTTGTCAAGATCAATAATTTTTTTTTACTAAGGAGTAACCAGCTTTCTTTAATTTTTTTTTTAATACTTAATTTGGGAATTTTAATAAGGGGGGAAGAATTGCCTGTAAAAGTATCTTTCGTCTCAAAAAAGGAAAGAAGTACCTCTGGGGCCATCCAATATGGCGTTCCAACAACCGAATGTGTATTGACATCCGCCTCAGTCAGTTTTGTCGCAACACCAAAATCAGCAAGTTTCACAAGCCCCTGAAAAGGACAGATCACACCAATCAAGTAATATAATAAGTTATGGACATTGCTTGGCTCCTTACATGTAAGGAGCCATTCCTTCTTACAGACCAATCACAGTCAGACACATTTGCAAAAGTAACTCAACATAACTACCAAAAAAAGATTATTTATGCATGCACATAAAATCACCTCTTTAGTTGTCAAAATATTTGCACCCTTGATATCCCGATGGATTACACCCTGTTCATGTAAATACACCAACCCCTCCAAAACCTATATCATAATGAATATCAAGTTAAAATATCTGAACTGCACACACATACAAATGACAATTTTCAAGGACATTAGTGAACCTGAGCAATGTACACAGCTACCAAAGATTCTGGAAAAGGTCCAAACTTATTTGGCTTGATAATGTTTGCAAGTGAGCCATTCTCCACATACCTACAAGTATAACAATCAAAACATTATTGAACAGGAGAAAACAAATACAAACAAGATAATCAACACTAGGAATATGCTCGATGAAAGAGACATTGACATTTCAAAAAGTTCTTTTAGTAATAGAACAGTCATAGAAACATCATGCGGAGTTTTCACAACAGAGTTTCCACAGGACATATTACGAAAACTTGAGAGCTCCCTTACTCTAGGACTATGTGAAGATGAGTCTTTGTCTTTAAGGATCCAAGGTACTTCACAATGTTTTTGTGGTTTAAGTTCTGCAAAAATAAATTGCAAATACCGTAAGTACCGTAATCAGTATGTATTTCCTTCAAAAGGCACTTGGAATGGGCAGTATTAGCTGCTGCATAAATCATAGTAGGTTAGCAAAGGGCTGCTCAGCAACAGCATATCAGAACAAAATGCATCACAGCACCGTATAGAGTGGGACAAGTTCAGAGAGGCCAAAATTTCAATAAGCTTTTTGCTAAAATTTTAACCAACAAGAAGACACATAAATAATACCTAGAATTGACTGCAACTGTTTAATAAAGAACATGAACAAGGTTAAACATGTAAATGTGAGGGACAAATAAAAAAAGTCAACCCATTTCAAAGGGTCATTGTTTAAGCCCCATAATCTTCATCTGAAACAGGTGCTGCTGACATGCAATGATGGGACATGATATATAGTAAGATAAAATTTCAGCTTAGGGTATATAACTGACATCATAAAAGCAAACACAAGAATACAGGAAAAAAAAAAACTGTACCTTGAGCAAATCAATCTCTTGCTAAGATGTCACCGCATTGTACAACCAGAGAAGCGATCATATGAAAAACAGCACCCAGTGAGCCAAATTAAAGTAGTACACATTGGAAACATCAAATGTGGAAGAGATGGTATGTTTAAGTAACACAAAGGAATAGAAATCATAATTTTGATTTCATGTACATTGCTGAATTTGCAAAAATGTAAAAATTAATTCTTCTGGGAGAAACAAACTTCAAGACAAGCCATATCTGCATAAATACATATGTATTTTACAGAAATTAACCAAAAAATTGTGCTATTTCAGTAAATCAGCTTCCAGAGAGATTAACATAAAGAAGAAATCTTAAGCGCAATCAAGCTGATGAACTTTTAAGAAAATGACTTTTGAAAAAAAAAAAAAAAATTCATGCAACTTTATTTCCTTTAATTAGTTTCATGTAAAAATAACTAAAAATTGTACAAAGAAAAAGCTGGTCCAACCATTATAATGTTGAGATCCTCCTGAGCAATATTCTCCAAAGAAACTTGTTTAATAGCGACAAAGTCTCCATTCTCCAAATCCAACCCCTTGTAAACTCGACCATATGCTCCCTTTCCAATCTCATCTCCAAGCATCTACACCAAAATTATTTAAATAATTCAAATTCCGACCGAAAACATGAAAACCTGAAAATATTTTATTGATATCTTAAGACCATAGCTAGTTGTTGACGAATTTATCTTAATTCTTTGAGAAGCAAGTAAGTTGGAATAAGGGGCGGGGGAACATGTTGAAATACTTTCTACCAGTCAAAGACATCTACTTGAGCAACAAATACTAGATTCAGCATTCCAGTTTCTAAGCAACTAAATGGAGAGGAGTGTCATTTAAAAGCCACAAACCATGCAGCTGAAAACCACAAAATTCATAACCTCAAAACAGTTAGGACTCTAATGCTCAATTAAGAAATTGCAGGGAAAGAAAAACAAAGCAGTGTTCAGAAGCATATACATACATACATACATACAGATTCGAATCAGAGGGAAAGACCGCCCAACAACCAACTGACCAATCACAACTAAGTCGCTCACTGGACAAGCTACTTTCATGTTTACCATACGCAAAAAACCTTCATAAATCAATACGATCAAATTCAAAAAGAACTTTAAAACCACAGTCGTAGAAACAAAACCCTAATCCTCCATTTAGTTGCCAATTAATGCGGAGAAGAAATATAATCGACAAACACTATCCACATTCTGATTCTAATATCTTCACCCACATTTTGCAACCAGCCAAACACAAATTAGACATTACATATGCGTCGGAAAGCAGAAAGTGTAGATTGCAAAATTGAGCTCTCTTCTTACATATTTGTTATCGAGAGTCTTGGATTTGTGAAAGTGGGACGACCCCGCTTGCCTAGACATCTCGGCGGAATCGGCTACTGCTGAGAAACCCTAGGGAAAATGAACCATGAGAAGAAGTAGCAACCGAGAGAGCCAGAGAGAGAGAATTAGGTTGTGATGCGTGAGATTGCCCGGATTCTAGGAAGGGAGGCCCGAGCAGAGCTCCGACGCGTACAGAGAGAATGTAGGGGATGCTCCGATTGGTGGGGTGGTGGGTATTTTTAAGAATTATTAAGAATCAAGAATTAAGGTGGTGGTGGTGACATGATCATCATAAAAACTATCATCATTCGTCACATAGCCAAATTAAATTAAATTAACCGACTAAAGAGAGAGCACAATCCGACTCAAAAATGATGATGGGGCAATTGGACAACAGCGAGGATACTTATGTCAATTAACGACTTAGAAAGGTCAAATGGAATGGGAATGTTTTTTGTTAGAAACAAGAAGTGGCCAGTCATGGGAAAGGGAAGAGGGGTGATTTGGTACTATCCACAAAGGATTGATGACTAAAATTTATCTCTATAATTCTCTTGAAAATGATAGAATTATGAGGGATAAGTTTTAGTCATCAACCTCTTATGAATAGCCTTATTTCATCCTCCAAGTTAGACAACAATATTTATATTATGTCTTAATTGCTAATCTAGTCTAGTCCAATCCTCCTAACAAATTTGATATGTAATCAAAGCGCTTTGTTTCGATGTAGATAGTGGAATAATATTTTTCTCTCTTGTTGTCATGTCGGGTGGAATTTAAAACTTTTATATATCAAATTGACACATAAACCATCAAATTTAAATTTAATATTAAATATTTGACATTTCTCTTGCATATAATCTTATCTACCTTTTTTACTAGGGATCTTCTCAATTATGTGGAATTTATAAATTCGATGAGTCGCACGATCCGATATTAGAAGTATGATTGATCAGTTCCGATCTCTTGGACCATAGAAATCCAAGATATTGTGGTCACTCACCGTTGGATATTAATCCAATTGTTCAAAAAAGTTTCTTAAAAGGAGTGCAAGGGTAAGTGAACTGTTGAATTTACATCTAACGGTGAGTGACCACAAATCTCTTGGACCCATGTAGTCCAAGAGATCAGGACTGTATGATTGATATATAAAGCAAAAGTCAGAGAATAATGAAACATTCAAAATACTAGAAAATCCCCTTAGTTAATGCAAACATTAAGAATGAAAATGATTAATTAAATAAGAATAATATGGTAAATTCACACTTTTTCATATGCTACACTTACCACATTTTTATCCCACATGATGTGGCATGTCCATATAATATGACACATCAATTAAGTCAATAAAATATATTTTAATTAAGAACATTTAGAAAAATAAATACTTGAATAAATTATAAAAGAAAAAAATGATAAATAATTTTAAGGGAGTAATGCTACACTCACCATATTTTTATCCTATATTTCTATACCACATGATGTGGCATGTACATATTATATGCCACATCAATTAAATAATAAAGTGTATTTTAATTAAGACAATTAGAAAAATAAACATTGGAATAAATCATAAAAGAAAAGAAAATATTAAATAATTTTAATTGATGTGGCTGTCCACCTCAAATGCCACATAAGATGATATAGGGATATGATATACAAATGTGGTAAGAGTAGCATTATTCATTTTAAGGTGGTATAAAAATGTGGTAAAAGTAACATTATTCATTGAAAAAAATTTAAATTAAAAACAAAATCAGATACTTAATCACACGCTTTGGGTTGCATAAGCATGGCTTACGTGGCACAGTACATAATGATGATGTGATGACACCGGAAACATCGACACTAACTAAGCCAAGTCATAGCAACATCATCGGCCTTGATTGTAGGGCCATGATTATGCACGCTGCGAATGCGGATGCAGCACCATAGTTTAACAACATTGTGATGACAAAACGAAGCTAAAACGCGCGTTTAGTCATGTCTTCATGTTTGATTGAATGGACTTGATAAAACTAACTTGTCTTACAACAATCTCAAGATCGGCCCGAAATGCCAATGAACTTTTTTTGCTTTCTGCCCGGAGCCAATGAAAGGGCCATACAGGATCATCAGGCAAGGCAACTCAATAGATTTATTTTTTATTTTTACCAAAAATGAAAAAGATGACAAGACCCTGTCTCCTTCTCACTAGATTGGTAGAAACCTTTCTTCTCAAGATTGTAGACTTACAATATTTGGATGAAATCTTTGCAAATAATTGCTTTTCATATTACAGTTCATAATTTAATTTCACTTCTTGTAAGTAGTTTAATTTCTATAAACTGGATGAGAGTAAGCCTATCCAATTCTAAAATGCTTTTGAGTGGGCCTTCGTGGCATCATTCATCTCAATTTCATCTGTGCAAAAGACGTTGCAAGGTCTACTGCTTCATTTAGACGAGATGCATCTGTTCCCTGAGATTCACAATTCAATGCAAAAATTAGCAGAGTATGCGCTATATAAATAAAACCCACTTAAATCTTCAAGTAACCAATTATGTTTCTAAAGCCATACCTTATTCACATTTAAAAAAAAAAATTTTTTCTAAAAACCTAGAAATATACAACCATGCTTCACCCAATTGAAAAACCAAGTTTGAGCTCACTTAGGTCTACAAACACTAACCTGGCCAGTCGCAAGGCCACCCTTTCCTTTACCACACCTTCCTTTCAGGGGACCCAGAGATGCAGTCAACCACTCTGACACCTCCAACTGGTTCCCTTTGTCTCCTGGTACGCCAGCACAAACCACAGCCTTATTTGTGGTTTCATCTGTGCTGAAAACCATGGCAGGCATTCCCTGTCCATGTACCACCATTCAGAATTGATCAATATCATTGCGGACAATCATCAAAAGATACATTTAAAGTATTTCATGACGATGACTACTATTCTTGCACTGCTCAATTCATTGTGATGGATTTCCATATTATGTTTGATGAAAATATGACACCTTTCAAATCGCTTAAAAGGCTAAGTAGAATAGCGAAATTATGCTACTGACCTTCTTCTCTATGACTTTCACAACTGCCTCGCGAACTGCAGCCGCATCCAAACCAACATCAACATGGGATACACAGTAAGCTTTCCCATCTGAAGCAGCAACTTCGGCCATCTCAGTTGCAACCTTCACAGCATTTTGCATATTTTGCTCAGCAATAATCTTTTGTGCCTTCCTCACTTGGTTCTGTTGGATGGAGCAAGAAATATTGTAGTTCAGGATGCACATATAAATATATAAAAATAAAACAAAAGTAAGCTGTGTCGGTAAGAAAACAAAGAGGAAAGGGACAACAGGCAACGAAAACAAAAGTGATGTCTTGCCTAGCTGAAATACCTGAAGTACAGCAATTTTGGCCCTTATTTCAGCTTTGTTAGCCACTGGAATTGGTGCCGAGTCCACCCGAGACTTTAAGGAAGCTACTTTCTGTTAAAAGGAAAAACAAATGTGGGTTATAAAATATGATTAGTAACCAAAAGCACATTTCTTAATTAAAAGAAAAGAAAAATAAATACGGCAAAAATTTGCATCATGTTTATCAAGGTTTCAACAAACAATTGTTATATATATATAATGATGAAACAGAGATGAGAGTAGTCTTCTTTGATGAGTTTGTTTGAGGTGAAAGATCTGCAGAGCCGCCCAATAGTGCTTTCACGAAAACCAGTCCTGGGCAAAAAAGCTGCGGTACCGGTGGTGGTGTCATAGAAGTAAACGCTGCTGTCGGATGGAGGAAGAACTAAATGCCCAGAGCGCCAAACTAAGAATTACCGCACCCACGAAAACACTAACACCATAAACCCTGCTTTTAACACCAAACTCCAGCGGGTCAAACGGCAGCTCTTGACGCCTAGTCTACTAAAATAGGGCTACAGCAAGCAAGCTTTTCCCCTTTGTTTGTTGTGGGTCGCGCCTCACCGCAGGCACGGAATGAAATCTGTCCCCCAGGACAGCTTTCTTTATAGAAGATGCCAGCGTTAAAGAAGATGATACTAGCGCATCGTACTGGCCGTAGGGGACAAGCCCTCGTCGATTGAGAGGAATAAGCCCCTCGCCTCACTCGTCAACTGTTATCATGACCTCTCGATTCTCCCCGGATTGGGTTTAGGGTTTAGGGTCTATATATATATGCTAATTTTTAAACATCCAAACTTTTTAAAAATGACCACCTTTTCTTTCAAAAGTTACTTTTCTCCAAGTTTCTTTCACAACAGAAAATGCATGTTTGTAGTTACAATACCCATAACACTATGCATATATGCATCAAGGTCCACCAAGTTCAAAGATATGGCGCAATTTGAATACATGATGCCACACTAAGAAAGAACTGATGACCTGACTCTATCCAAGTCAAAGTTATTTGCTTCTTCATGAATTCACCAATTTATGCAAAACAGAGCTAAAACCCTACCCCTC
The DNA here is from genome assembly GCF_000346465.2 of Prunus persica. NCBI lineage: Eukaryota > Viridiplantae > Streptophyta > Magnoliopsida > Rosales > Rosaceae > Prunus > Prunus persica. The sequence goes on along the minus strand of NC_034009.1, from coordinate 32,349,492 downwards.
CCAATCGACCAACACTACTAAATAAAGGAGGAAAAGTATTGAAAATAAACATAATTAAGATGAGGTTACTGCAACCCTCAAGGGCTAAAGTAGATGTGATAAACTCATTCCCAAACAAAAAAACAAAACAAACAAATGGGGAAAAAATAAAGAAACCAACCTTCTCCAGCAAGCTTCCTTCAGCCTTGGACGCTTCATCTACTTCCTGCTCCAGCGAGTGTGCTAATTCAATTGCCTTAAAGGCACCATCAGTTGTGACAGCAGTTATCCTACGTATTCCCTTGGCAATTCCCTCCTCAGATAAAAGAGCAAAGGCCTTGGCTTCCCTCGTATTTGATATATGAGTCCCTATATGTATCAAAAAGATAAAGTTCAACTGAAAAATAAGGCAATGCTCCAAGACATTTTCATTAGAATAGGGCATTAACCTCCACAAAGTTCTGCTGAAATTGATGACCATTCCTTATTTTCAGGGTCAGCCAGGAGGTCCTCAACTTTTCGCCCAACAGCCACCACTCTTACTGGGTCAGGATACACCTACATCACAAGCAACAACCTATGTATCACACAAAACAAAATATAGCTATTGGGGTGATTAAATAATTATGTTGGCATTCAGGAGAATACCTCTCCAAATACAGCCCTTAAACCATTGATACGCTTGGCTTCAACCAGGGTTACCGCCTTAGCAAAAACATCCAATTCTGCTTTAATTTGCTCATTCACAATTGACTCTATTCTTCTCAAATTGTCAGGTTCTACCGGCTTGCCTATTCAAGTTCCACTAGCATTTTTTAGAAAACCCAATAGACATAGATAACATAATCCTCTTAACTCAAAGGACTAACTTGAAAAGCTTTACCATGAGAAAAATCAAATCTTAATTTTTCAGGAAGAACAATAGAACCCTTCTGGTCAACATGACTGCCAAGAACTTCCTGCATTGATATATGCTGAACATATTTAGGAACTATATAGACAAAACAGTAGATAATTTTTTTATGAAAAAAAGGTAAAAAAACAGTTTTGGGGTTGTTGGAATTTGAGCATACCCTCAGAGCAAAGTTCAACATGTGTGTGCAGGTATGGTTGGGCGCAATGAGTGTACGCCTATTGTAGTCAACCTGTACCAGCGAACTCAGCAAAAGTTGAAACAAAAAAAATACATATATACACACATATATACAGACTATAAGCAGAAAATTGAAGGCAGAAGTACCTTGCAATTTACTTTGTCACCAACAGAGAGTTTGCCACTCTCCCCAGAAAAAGAACCAATATGAAGAACAAAACCTCCATAAATTTGAACATTGCAAACTTGAAATGAGAGAGAGGATCCTTCAAGTGATCCAGTATCAAAAATCTACAAGCAAAGCAAATCAAACCAGATGCACAAAACCCACCATTACAAACAATCAAAACTATCTTGCGGGAATGCAATATAATTGTTAGAACTCAAATCCTACTAACATAAATACAACTTTCAGCATTAACTTAGTACATGCACACACCTAATTCTTCTGATCAAGAAGAATATATGATGCAGGCTATATAATAAATAAGGAAAAGCAAGATCTAGAATCCAACAAATCTTGAATTACTTTTTGTTTTTAGTTCTGCTGGTTTATTTTTATCAAGTCCTATCACATTTTACACGTATTGTTGAGATTTCCTAAAGCAGTCAAAACTTTTTTTTTCAGATCAGTAGCAGTCGACGGATTTGTTTCCAGTCTCCGTAATTGGAGCCCATGCAGAGATATTTATATTCATACGTGCGCTGATCCACACTCCACTATCATATTTGACACTAAAAGCAGCTCAAAAGTTCTTAAACATGGAACCTGTTTCACACACATAATCCAAAGACTTTTAATAGTCAAAATGATGGTGGAAAAAATTAACCAGAATATACAATACCTGACCACCTTGCTCAGCATAGAAACTTGTTGATCCCAAAACTATACCAACTTCATTTCCGGCAGAAGCACTATTAATAAACTCAGAACCGGTGTAAATTGCTTTTATCACACTTTCATGGTCCTGAATTGATTATTAAAAAATAGGAAAGTAATTATCAACAGAAAATTGATTAATCCCGCATCACAAAGACTCTACTCATGGAAACACTTCTCAAAGTAATTTTTTCATACCGGAGAGTTAACATTGAATAACAATCAGAGTGTAGATATATAAAATATCTAACCTGGCACCAGATAAATTTAAAGCTGTCATCTGTTGCAGCAACCCCCCTCTTGTGCAATGCAGCAGTAGCATCGGCATCCATAACAATAGCACCACCAGCTTGCTACAGAGTTCAAGAAAAAAAAAGAAGGTAACATGAGTGCACAGCCCCCTGTATATTTTGTTCACAATATACAATTGTGTCACTTATTTCCAGAATCTTCAATGTTTCTCTTTAAACTACCAGCGTCATATGAAGGGAAAAAGGTTTGGACAACATCTGAAGTTGACACTAGATGTGGATGTGATGTAACCAAAAAAAAAAAAAAATGCGGTACCTTAGTTTGAGCATTCCTTGATTTTTCCCGAGCCTCATCCATAGCATTATTGAAACCCTCAACATCAACTAGTAACCCCCTTTCCTCTGCCATCAACTGGAGGAAGAAATTATAAGCGAACAAAGTCATGTATAAAAATATATCCAACAGAACAACAATGAATTTCACTGTACCTGTGTCAAATCTAATGGAAACCCATACGTGTCCCACAAGACAAAAGCATCCTGCAACCAGAATAAGAACAACGTAAGTCACAGTAAGGTACAATGACCATCTACAAACATAAGCACTCGTCCTAATCTGTTAGCCATAGATAAAGGAAATGATCAACAGAAGATTAATTTAAGTTAGTGTATCCATTTCTGTACATAGCATCGCAACTCATCCACACTTATTTAGCTAATTGTCAACAATATTCCAACAAACTTGTGCAGCATCTGCAATCAATTTAAATTCAAGGAAGGTGAACCTATACCAATTATACATACTGGATAACAGGTCTCAAGAGTTAGCTTTCTTATCATGGATATGAGAATCTTTATGCATGATGCACCGACAAAATTTTGTGAAGGACTTGGTTTTGTTGACACAACTGTTGTTAAAACCCCAATTTTGAACCTACTAGAAAACGACTGAAATTTCATAAACTTTGGAGGAGAACAATTCTTGGGAACTTAAATGAAATGTTCCGTGAAAAGCTCCTCCCTCTCTTTTGTGAGAACAATTGCCACAGAAATGACTTCCTAGAGCATAAGAACAATATAAAATAAGGGAAAGATAAAAAAATATTCAGAAACGCACCTGCCCGCTAAATGTTTTCCCTTGAACATCCTGAGCAGCCTTCTTAAATCTTTCTATTCCCTGAAAAAAAAAATCATCAGTAAATCAAATAGCTCAGTCACAACAATTACTTTGAATTACCTTAAATGCAATTCTTGATAAACTTGACTTTTAAAAAAATCCTTCCATTTTCAATTTACAAACACAATCCCCCTGTTGTCGCATTGCACTTTATACCTATGCTTTCTAATAAAAAAAGGATGCAAAGGAAAAAAAAAATCAAAAGCAATTAAAAGAACAAGGTTTGGTTTAGCGCATGTGATCGAAACTGAGGTTATCTGCAACATATTCACTCATAGAGCCTCATTAAAAGCATGAGGGTTACTAAAGTCTATTGCAAGCAGTACACGAATAGTGTGCTAAATAAAAGAGTTCACACTCCACAACCAAAAGCACTACTTCTCAAGGGCACTATACTTCAGGTATAAATTTAATTCGCCTATTATCTTACAAATTCTGTTCTGCAATCAGTCCATGATACTTGCAGCAAGACTTAAAAACTGCCATGCCAACTCCAAATTTGAGTTCCCTATACCTAAATTTTTTTATAAAAAATAAGAAGCAAGAGGCATGCCCATACAGAATTCATTATATAAATCCAAACCTTCTGTAAAGTCTTCTCAAAAGTTTCTTCCTCCTCTTTGATTATCTCCCTAATATGTGCTTCATGCTGTTTCACCTCTGGAAAAACGTCACCCATCACTGTCACCAGAATGCCTACAAGCCTGGATATAACACATTCACAAAAGATCATATCAACAATACATAGAACTACAAATCAGAAACATTCAGAAAATGATAAAATTTCCAGATAGCACCTCAACTTTAAAAGAAAGATCAGGAGAGAGTGAGATTTCCAAACAGCAGTATATGTCTGTCATTCTTACCCATTAAAGAATCCTTCTTTAGCTTTTAAGACATCATTTCCATACCGAACAGCCCGACGAAGAATACGCCTTAGAACATATTCACGACCATCATTGCCTAAAAAAAAGAACCCCAGAAGTTGAACTCTTACAATTTACTCAAAAAAAAAAGGTTCAGAAAGGATTTAACAACTCAAACAAATTCATATCTTAAGATGTAGCCAATCAAAATAATATCAATGTCGATGTGACCCCTATCACTACCAACTCAAAAGAAAGAGGGAATTCTAAGAGCTTCAGATTTCATGAGTAAGCAGCAGGGCTCAGGAGCGAGGGAGGGGGAGCACTGAAAATTTCTCTCAGATAGTATGCTGACTTTTGCACGTATCTTGAAATATTTTCTTTAAAAAAATTGGATAAAAACTAAAGAATGATGGTGATTCCTAAAAATTAAATAAGAGAAGTCCATTTTACTCACTTATTAGGATAAGTCCATTTAGTCACTGATCTTCTATGAATACCAATCACAACAAAACAATTCACAACCCTGTCCATCAATGGATGTGTTTGTTTTAAACAATGGGAAACCCACACCACTGAACTCAACTTGAGTATAAGGTAGCAAAAATGGTAAACTATTGTCTGCCTACCTGGACGAGACCCATCAGCAATGGCAAATGAAAGAGTTCTTATATGATCTGCAACAACTCTGTATGCCATGTCAACTTTGTCTACATCATCCAGCCCAACTTTCCCTGAATATGACCGAGCCCCTGTTGCCTACAAATATATTGGGTTAAATGAAAATATGAACATGAAGCAATATAAATGATTGGAACGGAAAATGACTAGGAGTTTGAATGCAGATTTTACTAAGACATAAGACCAAAACAGATCAGTCTTGTCATGTGGATCACCAAGCTTCAATGAAACCTCAGAACGAACAGTTTTATGTTCAACTTCAGGTCTTCACTAGGATCCAGGATTCTTTTTACAAGAAACATTCTTCATACGAATATAAAACATGTTCATCATAAGTAGCTGCCCCCATTCAACAAATCTGGACTTTGTAGACGCTTTTTTTTTCCGTACAACTTTCTAGATGCTTAAACGCTTTTAACTCTTAAAATTTGACTGTTTTCCTACTTTTCTGCATAGGGGTGCCCCTCTATGTACTCTATACATAGTTTGGTTTGCCCCCCTTTGTGGATATCTTAAAGGTATTGTTGCTTTCAAAGACCCTAAACGAAATTGACATCTCACCTGTTGGATAGCATCAAAGATGGGCATGAAAACATCAGTATCATAATTGCTCATCTTGTTCTGAAGTACAGAAGTTAATCTTTCGAATCCCATCCCAGTGTCAACATGCTTAGCAGGCAGTGGTTTTAGAGAGCCATCACTTTCCCTGTTGAACTGTTGGATAGTAATCAAGCAAAAAAGAACAGTTCACTAAATTAACTATAAGCATCACAAACCAGAAAGAGAAGGAATAAAATTATGTGACACTTGCAAGGTTATATTTCATTTTTTGATGTTGTGCCGACCATAACAAACCAATACAAAGGACACTTGTACTTGTGGCAAGGTTAAGATCACAATTCTGGTTTTCAATCAATTTTCTGGACCTAAATATAAGGAATACAAATTCATATATGAAGATCCAAAAGACACGCTGTCAAAGTTATACCTGAATAAAGACGAGATTCCATATTTCAATGCAGGTAGGATCGTCATTGTTGACTAAGGATGCAGCATCACGATTACCTATTCTATCATAATGAATTTCAGTGCAAGGACCACAAGGACCAGTATCACCCATCTCCCAGAAATTATCCTACATGTGGGGAGATAAGAAAAAAAACAACAAAACACCAATAAAATCAATTAGATAAGGTCATTTAAACCAGATAAATAATCATTATGAAATTGACAAACGGGAAAAAAATTATCATATAAGTTCAATTTACAGCCTCCTTGGCAACATTAGCATACACAAATCAGAACCAGAATGAAATGCATATCAATCCCGAGAACAATAAGGTCTGTGTATAAATACCAATCACAGCGTTAAGAAACAACCCTGCAACTACCAACAGGACAAGACATACAAGCACTATTTCTACAAGAGCTTGTTACATCCTTTGGATCATCATAGGGTCTTCCACGTACAATTCAGCACATACACGTCAATGTAATGTAGAGTTGAACAAAACAAATTCAAAAGGATGCAATTTCCAGAAAAATGAAAGTTCTTGCCAACATAAAACTGTTAAAGAACTAAAACTTAAGAAAATCATACCTTACACCCAAAAGGTAGTACCCGAGCAGATGGTAAAAACTTAAGCCATATATCTCTAGCTTCATTATCAGGAGCAAGACCAGCCTTCTCATCACCACCAAAATAGGTGGCATAAATTCGATCTTCTGGCAGCTTATAAACCTGCATATCAAAAAAGGCAAATTATCAGCCTTGATATAGTAACCGGTGATGAAACTATGCATTGGGTCAAATCTGCTTGCCTGGGTGAGAAGCTCCCAAGCCCACCCAATGGCTTCTTTCTTGAAATAATCCCCAAAAGACCAATTTCCAAGCATCTCAAAGAAGGTATGGTGGTAAGTGTCTTTTCCTACATCATCGAGATCGTTGTGCTTCCCACCTGCTCTTATACATTTCTGCGTGTTGCAAGCTCGAGTCAGCTTGCTTAACTGAGTGTTTGGGTCAGCTGCGCCCAAAAAGATGGGCTTGAACTGGTTCATACCTATGCAACCGAAACAGGCATGTAGGATTTTTCAAAGAAACAAACAACAAATGAAACAGAGGGGGAAAATTCAAAAATCGGAAGAAAATTCGGTGACGAACCAGCATTGGCGAATAGAAGAGTGGGATCGTTGTGAGGCACAACAGGGCTAGACTTCCAGTAAACGTGGCTCTTCTCCTCGAAAAACCTCATAAACGTGTCCCTGACACGCTTAGCGGGCCACTCCACCCCCTTGGATTCGACGCCCGTCATGGTGGTACGAAACGACGACGTTACAGACAATGAAGAATAGGAGGCTAGTTTGAGAAGGAGGCACTTGTAGGAGGTGGTGAGGGAGCGATTGGAAGAGATAGAGATTGAGAGAAGTGACGGCGCCAGACAAGCGGGAGTAGGAGGAGAGCGAGGGTAAAGTTGTGTTAGTTGAAGGGAGCGGAAGGCTATTGCTCCTCTCTCACAGAATCCACTCCTCATTCATTCTCTTTTCAATCGGGTTAACCGGTAACGCCACGCCACCCTTTGTCGCGTAAAATATAATCTATGCCTGCCTGCACCTTTACCAAGGAAATTTATACGCGTTACGCGTATACTCGCCTAGAATGTAATCTTAGGGCCCACAGCCCGATTTTCTTCCCTTTTCCCTGCTTTTTTTAAATAAAAAATAAAAATTTTATTTCCTCCTCTATTCTCTCTCCCTCTCTCCCTCTCTCTCTCCCTCAGTTTAAATTTTGATTACAGGGTCTTGCATGGTCGATCTTATTAAGGTTAAGCTTTTTGTGATCTTAGTATGATTAGATTGATCAATAAAATTTAAATGCCGATTAATTCATTAAAAAACACACACACAATCTTCCCATTTTCTTGTCATTATTAGGAACCAACGTAAATCAAGTAAATATATAATTGCTAATCGAATACTATAAAGAAGTTGCATATATATGCATATGGATTTCAAACTGGAAACAAAATACAAAAGCTTCGCTATAATAATGGAGTCTCCAATTTCCTTCCACGATACTAATAGTAATTAATTATTAAATTGAAAACTTAAATATAATTACAAGAAAAATTAAACTTGAATATATACGAATATTTAAATAGTATAGTCGCTCGGCTACACGTCATCTTGACGGTATTACTAGCATTTGATTAATATATTTGAATATTTAAATAATATAGCCGCTCAGCTATACGTCTTGAATACATATGAATATTTAAATAGTATAGCTGAGCGGCTATACTCATTGAATATATATATATGCATATTTAAATAGTATAGCCGCGAGGTTATATTCCCGAAATATATTCGAATATTTAAAGGGTATAGCCGCGCGGCTATACTCTTTTGATATATTATTATTATTTTAGTGAATAATTAGTATTAAATATTTGAATTAATTTCATAAATTACTTAATAAATAGTAATTAATTATATTAATTATCTTAAATAATCTTGTGGAACTTAAAATTATTTTTAAAATAGTTTCAATTATTTAAAAATCCTAAAAAATTATTTCAGTGTTCAAAAAATGAATTTTAGCCACCAAATCATAAATCCAAGTCACAACGTGATTTGATAATATCAACTATTCTTTGGAGTTTGAATGAAATACATGAACTTAAGTCCCGGATTGGAAAATAAGAGAAAGTTTCTACTCCTTATAAGTGGGCCCGGAGTTTTCCCACACATGTTATATGTAATGTGGACCTGGTGGAGTGGAACTTGGTCCTCACCTTTTAATTTGGCTTGGATTATACATACATAATAGGCTTAAATGTCAAAATGGTCCATATGTTTTATTTATTTGGCCAATTTAGTCCCCATGTTTTTAATTTGGTCGATTTAATTCTTGTGTTTTACTCGGTTAGCCAATCCCGCCCGTTATGTTAAGTCACCATTAAAAATTAATTTGAAAAACTGTAATTGTTAAAATAAAAAATTACTAATTTCAGTTTACAAATAAATAACACATGAATAATAAATAAATAACACATGAATAATTAAAAAATAAGAATATTTTTTAAAGAAATAATAGGAAACCACCCACCACACCACCCAACTACTGTGAGCTCTCTTCTTGTCTCAAGCAGCCACCACCCAATCACTATGAGCCATCCTAGCAGCCACCACCACTCTCTCTCTCTCACCGATCCATCCCACCCACCCCACAACTACTTCGTCTCTTTTTCCTCTCTCTCTCAATGATCTTCACCCGACGGTCCCAAACCTTGTGTTGATTTCCTTGGCGGTGTAACCCCACAAGCCGTCACCACCTCGCCTCAATCTCCCCCTTCCCTCACCACAACAACAATCTCCATTGTTTTCCACCCCCACCGAGCTGCACCCCTGCATCGATCCCTCATTGCCAACGCTTTTTTTACATTTTCTTTTTAATTAGTCAATTATTTTTATTTTTTAAAATTCAGAGTAGCTTTGAAAAAAGTACCTCCTCTTCCTTTCTAATCCATAAAACATTAGTTTTTATAAAGAGAGAAACCTGTAAGAGCAACTCCACCCATTTGCCATTTGCCATGGCAAGGGGGGAATAGGGCAGCTACTATTCACGTGAATAGTGGCAGCCCTTGCAAAAAGCAATGTGTGTTTCCATTCGTTGACATGGCAAAGGGCAAATACGATTCTTTTTTTTATTTTTTTCAAAAATTTATTTACCTAAACAATTAGTTTGGATAATATTTTCGGATAAGATTTTGAGTTCGTACGTGTCAATATTTAATTTAAAATTTATATCTCAATCAGATAAAATTTTCGGATAAGATGATGAATAAAAATACAATTTAAAAGTGAATAAAATGTTGAGTAAAAAGTGAATAATAGTATAATTTCCAGAAAATGTATGAGGATTTGGTGTTGAAAGTGAAGAGTATTGGTAGGTATTTATAGAAAAAAATTGCATAATTTTTTGGTATTTTATAAAAAAAAATTCAAATTTTTTTCATAATTTTATAACAAAAAAAAGCCCAGCTGTTTGATTGGAGGAGAGCAGACGATCGGAGCGCCCAAACGACGACACTTGTCTTCTAGCTGTTGGTGAAGCGCATGGTTGACGTCAGTGCACGCTGACGTCATCTCCCCCCTCAGGCTCGAACTCGGGCGAGATCTACCTTCGGACCAGCCCATCTTCGTGGGTCCCACCTCCAGCCCGGGCAAAAGTGACCCGCTGGAACTGGCTTTTTGGCTTGGACTCCCCCCAGCCTCGGCCTTGGGCTTCTCGCTAGAATTGCTCTAAGAGAGAGGGAGAGAGATACGCATAGGAAGACCGCCTTTTAGGTTTCTCTCTAGTCTTTTTCAAACAGTCAATTATTTTGTTGTTAAAAGTTTTTTTATTTTTTAAGTTGAAATTTTATGTTTTATTAAATAATTAGAGATTTTTAATAAGTTTAAATAATATTTATGAATTTTTTTAACAGTAATTTAACGGAATAGACAAGATTGGCTAACGAAGTAAAACACAATGACTAAATTGGCTAAATTGAAAACATAGGGATTAAATTGACCAAATAAGTAAAAAAATAGACCATTTAAACATTTAAGCCTACATAATATTTAATATTTAATAATCATAGACAGGGTCTTGGGTTGGTACAACGTAATCGGACCTACCTAGACCTATCTTGGCAAATTTTTTCGGGATATACCTACCCAGGGAAATTTTGGTATCGCGACAAATCTTTCTCAGTGAAATTTTTTCAGATTTTGACAAAAAATCACTTGTTAAAATCTACCTTAAGACACACTTAACTAACTAGAGTTAGATTCGGTTGTGTCGTACAACAACCTATCATTTACCATTTTCCAACAAAAAATCCTTGACATTTTACCTAAGTACGAACATCAATTTTACATTAATAACACAAAAAATATCACGTGATTTGCTTTGATCAATAAGAAAGTTAAATTCTCATTTTGGGAATAAAAAATAACGACAACATAATATTATCCTACCAGTTTAATTAACATTTTTTCTCCAAACATTAAAAAAAAAAAAAGTGAACATTTCCAATTCATTTGACTCAACACATAAGGTACGAGTGCTAATTTTATCCTCCTCATACTTTTTCGTTATATTGTACTTACACATCCCAAAATGTGGCCTCAAAGTATTCACAGTGGGAGGGTGTATTTTCAGGGGTGTAAAGCCACTTTTACATTCCCTTTACACCTTTGGGAATTATAAATGTGATTTTTGTTCCAGTGGAGAAGATGTAAATCTAAAGATATATAATTGATTTCTTTCACATTTTCTGCTGTAGGTCACACTTTTGTCCTCTTTTTTTTCTCACCTTTTCTCATATAGGTCCTACCTGTAAGAGATATAAAAAAAGATGTATATGTGCATCTAAATTTGCATCTCATGGTGGTGATACAAATGTACACTCGTTTACACATCTCAATTGCGGGTGATTCCGATCACAAAAGGTGTATATTTAACATATACCTCATTATACACCCTCCCATTGTGGATGCTCTCATACTCAAAGTCGTTTATTTTATGTAAAAATATTTACTGATAATTTATGTGAAAGATTAACCAAATCAAAATTATTTAATCATTTAACTTTCATTAATTTGCAAATACATTGTTTTGATTAAGCACAAAAATGATCACGAATGTTAGAATGTGTATCAAGTCTTATGCAAAGTAATAAAATTTAAAGTAAGGAGTTTGTATCTCAACTAGTTAAGATTATTTATTTATACATCAACCTGAGGTATTTGATTCGATCTTTTCCCCTGGTATAAAATATAAAGATTAGATGCCCAAGCCCAATTAGGTATGGAATCGGTTGAGCTGGGCTTGCCCCGAGGAAAATTTGATATATTGCAAACAGCCCAGATAAGCTTTAGCCTTGTTACGGCCCGTTTTCAATTGCATATGAATTGGTATCCACCCGTCAAACCCAATTACCCGATTTGCAAGCTCAATTCATTCGGCGGCTGAATTATACAGCAAACCCAACAATGGAGTCGGCGGGCGAAGACTGACGAGTGTCTGTTACGCAGTTGAGAGACTGAGAGTGGTGACGATGAAGAAGTTGGCATTCTTAGGTTGCTGGATATTGCTCCTGGCATCAATCTTAGCCGTTGATTCTAAATCGGACGGGTTGGGTGAATGGCATATCCTCACAAAGCAAAATTTCTCTTCTCAGATCCGTCTCCACCCTCACATCCTCCTCATTGTAACTCTTCCATGTAATCTCTCTCTCTCTCTCTCTCTCTCTCTCTCTCTCTCTCTCTCAGATCCTAATTCCCAATATTATCATAAATTCTTAATTTCTAATGATTAATTAATTATTTTGAGTTAAACTTGAATTCTGTGCAGGGTCGGGCGAGTCTCAGTCGTTCATGAAAGACGTAGCTCGCTTGGTCACCGATAGACCTGAAGAGTTCAGCTCACTGAAATTGATGCTTATGCACAGAAACACAGAGAAGTTGTTAGTGGAAGCCATTGGTGCTACCACAGACGCAGAGGAAACAACAGTTTTGTACTATCACCATTCTGTGTCGTACAAGTATCGAGGAAGGCTTCGACCACAAAATGTATTGTCTTCACTACGTCCGTACGTGTCGATTGAACCCGAAGAACTTCTCTTCAAGTCCCTGACAACTCCGGAGGACTTGAAAGCGTTCCTTGATTCAACTGACAAAGCTTTGCTTCTCTTCGAGTTCTGCGAATGGAGCTCTAAATTGCTGGCCAAGCGGAAAATGAATGGAACTGATCGCAGTGGTTTTGGTGTGCAAGGTAAGGTTTAAAACCAGCTTCTTTATGTAGTATTTTCGTAAATATTGAAATGACCATGAGAAGCATTACCTCTTAGCTTTTAGAGCAGTAGCAAAGCATTATTTGAAGTTTGCAGTACAAATTATCCAAATAGAAGCCATAATCAATATGGAATGTCGTTGTCCGCTTTTGTGTGAGTTTTCATGGTTATTTTGTTCTCCATTGATGTTGATAACAACATTTCTTTGCAGGGGATCCTATTGGATTGAACTTCAGTGTAGAGGCGAATAGATCACCAGCACACTTGGGGAAGAATAACCAGAAGGTCGCGGGTAGTTTCTAATTGCCAGTGTTGTGATACTAATTTACGAAATGAAATTTAGGAGCAAAAGTTTAGTGATGTATTTGCTGCTGTTTTCTTTTTGGGGAAAAAACAGGGCATGGAAACTGCAAATATGAAGTGTGGCGTTGATTATGGGCTTGGTGGAGTTCCTTGGCTTGGGGGCTTCAGCTCAGTAAATGACAGCGCTTCTTTGGAGAGGTCGGAGAAAATGAGCCCTGGAGTTGCATCATTCTGTACACGTAAAGAGTATCAGCTGTTTGACTCTTTCTTCTCGAAGTTCATGACTGTTGCACGAGAGTTCTTCCTGCCTCCTGAAAGGCATAAATTTGGTCTGGTCTCAGAGAGATCGATGCTCTCAAATCTTGGGGTTGAAGATTCCGGTTCATGGTTGGCAGTGCTTTACTTTTCTGGATGCCCCAGTTGTTCAAAGGTTATTAAAAAAGAGGATGACCTCAAGAATGCTTTACAAATGGATAATTTGGTTGTTACAGAGGTGAGTTATCTATTCTTCCCTTTATACCTCACCCTTTGCTGTTATAATCTTTGCCTTATTTGTTTCCTATTCCCGTAGTATTACTTCCAGTTTATATTTCCTTGCATACTAAGGGATTAAAACAGACCGGGTAGATACATTGTATCTCTTCGTGCATGCTTACTTCCTTTTTCTCTGTGCTAAACTAGTTATCTTATAATTTAATATGCATTTTCGATCCATAATATTGTGTAGCTGGAAGGTGATGGCAACACTTTGCAGCCTGCTTTTCCTGCGAACCAACCATCAGTACTTCTATTTGTGGATAGATCATCTGAATTGTCAGAGACTAGAATAAAATGTAAGGAAGCTCTTGATGCTTTTCGAGAGCTGGCACTGCACTATCTTATTTCACAACAAGTTGATGGGCAACCTGAAGACAAGTCTGAGATGTCCAAGGTCGAGGATTATCACGCATTAAGGAGTAAATCTGGACATCCTAAGCTTAAATTATCTCAGGCAGCTCAGATGATCAAACTAAAAGACAAAATGTCTAATTTCATGATTGTAAATGAGGGAAAACAAGTCACTTTGGATAAGATATCTTTGGATCTACAGGGCAGTTCCTTGAAGGAGATCTTGGATATCGTACTTAAGCAAAAGAAGAAAGCTAAATTAAGCTCACTTGCAAAGGAGTTAGGTTTCCAACTTTTATCAGATGATATGGACATCAAGTTAGTGAATACAATGCCTGTACGGACAGAAGTTCAGTCTGATCAACATACACAAGAGCTATCTAAGGAAGCCACTATTACAAGTAGTGTTGACTCAGACAAGGATCAATTCCCACAGGGGACTAGCATATCTGCTGAAGAGCATCTGGAAATTTCTGAAGTCACTGGTTCTGAAATCTCTTTTCAAAATGATGAAGAGAAAACAGCATATGTTGATACAAGTAAGCAGTTCTTATCTGTAGATAGTGAGCAAAATCGTGCAGATCATAAACTTGATACTGCTGAAGATTTAAAGGTAGAAGAAGAAATCTCTTCACGGGTAGATAAGTCAGGGGAGCAACAGCTTCACTTTCAAGGTTTCAAGGGTTCTTTTTTCTTTTCTGACGGTAATGATCGATTACTTCATGCTCTGACTGGTGGGTCAAAAGTTCCAGCTGTGGTGATAGTTGATCCGGTTGCTGCGCAGCATCATGTATTGTCAGAGGAGACAAATCTCAGCTATTCTTCACTGGCTGATTTTCTTGCTGAGTTTGTTAATGGAAGTCTTCTTCCATATCAACAGTCTGAATCTGTTCTTCATAGATCTAGGGAGGCCACTCAACCACCATTTGTTAATCTGGATTTTCATCAGGTGGATACTATCCCTCAAGTGACAAGTCGTACTTTCTCTGAGCTGGTTATTGGGTTTAATCAATCTGACACTGATGCTTGGAATAAGGATGTCTTGGTCCTTTTTAGCAATAGATGGTGTGGGTTTTGCCAGAGAATGGAATTGGTTGTTCATGAAGTATACCGGTCTATGAAGGATTATGTTAAGATGCTGAAAAGTGGATCAAAGAATGAGAAAACAATGTTTCACGATGGTAAGTACTTTTTGTCAGTGGTACGTGCTCAGTTAAGTGTTTGTTCTCTTGGCCCTAGTTGTTATTCTCGTCCACGGAGTTCCTCTTAAGTATTAATTTGCATATCCTAATAATCTTACAAATATGGACTCAAATGCTGTCCACTGTCGATTTACTTATTCTTTAGGGAGGAAATATTAAAAGATATCTAAGTGTTATTTTAGTGGGATTTTATATCTATACAAAACTTATTTTCTATAATTATTCATTTTTTTGTTCAAGAACATAAAATGGTAATTTCCATGTTTAATCATTTTTGGTCTTACAGTTCAAATATTCACATGAGCAGCTACATCTGACAGGTGACTTGAAGGATGTAATGCTGAAGCTTCCGTTTATATACTTGCTGGATTGCACATTGAATGATTGCAGTTTGATACTGAAATCAATGAATCAGGTGTGTCTTGTCTTGTGGAATGCACAAAAATATCTCCTGGTATAAATTAATAATATTGTAAATACGTGTCTATCTATTCTTCTCATCAACCTAGCTGGCTATTAAAATTATATTTGTAATGTCATGTTTTCCATTGATGACATTTCTAAGTAGCCTATTGTTCTGCAAACTACTGAACAACAACAATGTTTTTGAGTTGTTCTGAAATAGGAGGCAGTTTTGTCTTCTTTCTGATCATTTGGTTTTTTGTTGGAAAAAAAACAGAGGGAAGTTTATCCTGCCCTGGTGCTCTTTCCAGCAGAAAGGAAGAATGTTCTCCCTTATGAAGGGGATATGGCGGTCACTGAAATTTTCAAGTTTATGGCTGATCATGGAAGCAACTCTCATCATCTTATCAGTGAGAAGGGTAATTCTATTTAATGTGTGACTAATGCCTATGGTTTATTAGGAAGAATCTTGTTTTGGGATTGGAAGAGTTGTAGTTTTTTTTCTTTTCTTTGAAGGTGGGTGCAGTTTGGTGGCATGAACTTCTTCCTTGCTCAAGTTGTCTGCTTGTTTGATGGTTTTGTAGGAATCTTATGGACTGTAGCTAAAAAGCGGGGAAGGAATCAAAATTTCTTTAAGGTCCAGTTATCTGATATTCATGAGGAAGGTCCTATTGAAAAGGACACACTTCATGAAGTACTATTAACAAAGACGCATAAACAAGTCATTAGAGACGATCAGGCCAAGTCTCACACATCACAAGGTTTCAATGAAGCAGCCCTGCGTGTGGTGACCGGTTCCATTTTAGTTGCTACTGATAAACTTACTGTACATCCCTTTGATAAATCAGAGATTCTTATTGTCAAGGCAGATCAAGTTACTGGATTTCAAGGTCTGATTATTAACAAGCATATCAGATGGGATGCTCTAAATGAATTGGAACAAGGGCTTGAGATGTTAGCAGAGGCCCCTCTGTCCTTTGGAGGACCACTTATAAAGGGTGGAATGCCTCTTGTGGCATTAACTCGAAGATTTGTCAAGACCGAGTATCCGGAAGTCCTACAGGGTGTTTTCTTTCTCGATCAATTAGCAACAATTCAAAAAATCAAAGAGCTCAAGTCAGGAAATCAATCTGTCAGTGACTACTGGTTTTTCTTCGGGTATTCAAGTTGGGGATGGGACCAACTATTCGATGAGATTGCCGAAGGAGCTTGGAATTTAAGTGATGATGGCCTGAAGCATTTAGAATGGCCATTGGGTTGACTATTTTTGATATTGACATGATAGAGCTTTTGGATTATCGCATACAATACAACACCATGTGATATGTTTGTAACTTTGTAATATCGGTAATATGGATTTTGCTTTGTTTTGTGCCGAAAATTGTAAATATTATCAGCATTTCTAATTCATTTCATTACTAAATCGAGTTAAAGGCTTGACTTTACTTGGATGTAACCCTCATGAGAATTTAATCGATCTTCTGTTTTTAAGTTTTGGCTCATTTTTGACTCGATACTCACTTTTTGTTTGGTATGCTATCTTTTAGAATGTCGCTGTCGTTTAATTCGCAAGCTCCAACAGAATAAAATGCGGAAATTGTTTGAAAAAACATTTTCAGCCCTTCTGGTAACATCGTCCAATATTGAGGTAAAACAACCTTTTTATTTTATTTTATTTACTTTTCTGCAACTTCTAAGAAAGGAAAATAAAAACGTATAAGATATCTCTTAAGTTCTTTTTTGCTTACAGATTTTGAATATTTTTAAATGTTTTCAGGGACTAAAAAATAATAAACTCTAAACAATTTGGGCTTCGCTTGGCTGGGGACAAAATTTTTTATTGACTTCTCCTTTATTTATTTTTCCATTTTTGTCTGTATTTACGTTATACCTGACGTGTTTTGGCTATGACAATTGTACTGAGAGAGATGCCGCAGTTGAAACTTTGTTTATATATATATATATATATATATATTTGTCCTAAAGGTGCAACTTCAGTCAAACAAAGTGACTCAGAAAGATGATTGAATTGCGGAAATCATTTTTCATGCATATATATATAAATAATATTATATATGTATATATATATATATATATAGCACATGAGGGAGGGGGAGAGAGAGAGAGAGAGAGAGAGAGAGAGAGAGAGAGAGAGAGTTGAAGATGAGCAACAACAATGCAACCTCAGTGCCGGAAGCATATCC
The DNA here is from genome assembly GCF_000346465.2 of Prunus persica. NCBI lineage: Eukaryota > Viridiplantae > Streptophyta > Magnoliopsida > Rosales > Rosaceae > Prunus > Prunus persica. Next base: position 32,331,728 of record NC_034009.1, on the reverse strand, counting down.
AATGAACGGTGGAGATGGCACATACAGCTACACCAAAAACTCTTCTTACCAGGTTCTTTCAATTCTACCTACTTAAATTATGTGCGTCGTCTCTCTACTTTTCCACTTCATCATGGTATACAGCCCAGAAAACCAACTATGATCTTGTTATTGGTTTTAGATATCTTTTTATCTCTTTCCTGTTTTTGCTTTGTAAAAATTTTGTCTTGCTCTTCCAATAGTATCCACTTTTGACTTTTCCTTGGTTATATTAGTTCAAGTACATAGTTTTCAAGTTAAGGGAGGGGGCTTAATAATAACAGATATATACTTGAACTATTGTGCAGAGAGCAGCTGCAAATGTTGCAAAGACTCTAATTGATGAGGCAATAGCAGAGAAACTTGACATAGAAGATTTTTCTTCTGCTTCAAGCAATGCATTTCGCATAGCGGATTTGGGATGCTCAGTTGGACCAAACACTTTCGCATGCGTCCAAAACATAATGGAAGCGGTGAAACAAAAGTACGGATCCCAAATGCCTGACTTCCATGTGTTCTTTAATGACCACGCAGCCAATGATTTCAATACCCTGTTTGCCTCTTTGCCTCCGGAAAGGCACTACTCTGCAGCTGGTGTGCCGGGGTCTTTCCATGGCCGGCTCTTCCCCGAGGCCTCTCTCCATTTCGCGCACTCTTCATATGCAACTCACTGGCTCTCTAAGCTACCAGAAGAAGTCACAAACAAGAACTCTCCGGCATGGAACAAAGGCAAGATTTACTATACAACTTCCCCTGACCAAGTATTTAATGCTTTCGCAGCCCAATTTCGTACGGACATGGCAATATTCTTGGAAGCTCGGGCTAAAGAGCTTGCGGCTGGTGGAATGATGGTGCTAATTATGCAAACCATCCCAGATGGGATCCATCATTCTCGCATTCCAACTGGCATCATGTTTGATTTTCTGGGGTCTATTCTCATGGAGATTGCAAAGGAAGTAAGTTAATAACAGAACTCAATCTATAACTCAGAGACTTATAGCTTATAGTTTTTTTTTTTTTGGTTTTGTTTCTTGGGTTTTAATTTATAGGGTTTGATAAGTGAAGAAGAGGTGGACTCATTCAACATTCCAGTGTACACTACGACTCCAAATGAGATGGCAGAGCTGGTAGAAAGAAATGGAAGCTTTAGCATAGTGAAAATGGAGTCAACAAGCCCCTGGTTAAAAGTTGGTCACATAGTAAACAACACGCCGCAGAAACTGGCGAGGGAGCTAAGAGCTGGCATGGAGGGAGTTTTCAAAACTCATTTTGGAAGTGACATTGTTAATCAAGTGTTTGATAGGCTCAATGATAAAAGTGGCCAACTTATCAACCAACTAGAGTCCAGCCACAGACAAGGAACTCAGTTGTTTCTTGCTCTGAAACGCAAATGAAAGCAAAGCTTCTCAATTATAATATTTGTATTCAGATAAATATACTAGACCACAAATAAGGTTGTGCGTATACGCGTGCGGGTGCGTGTGATAACCATTTTTTCGGGGTTAATTTATACTTTTTTGTTTGTAATATCACTTCTATGTGAGACTTGTATTTGATTATGCTTATGCCTATAAAATAACTAAATAACCAACTTAAGAGAGATGTCATGTGTTACGAAATGCTCAGATCGGTGCCACATTTAGGAAACCTGTGTGTTGTACTACCTACCAACGTTAGAATTGAGAAATAAATTAAGTTGGGCCTGATTTGGGGCCGTGATGATATCGCCCGACCCAAGTTTTAAAATCTGACCCAAAATGGAAAAAGTTTCAAAATTTGAGTCTAAGTTGCTGATTGGGTGGTCTCCTGGTTGGGTTGTAATTTGGATCCAGTCAAACTCACCCAATATGGACAAGAAAATGATGATGAAAGTTCCATCTTCCCAATTTGTCTTGGAAACTCTGTCGATGAAGAAGACCTTGCAGAATTGGGACTCTCTTCAACTGCAATGACATGACATCACTAATCTCTGAATCCTTTGAAGTTGCTCCAAAGGCAACTCCAATTATGGCTGACTTGCCCAAGGTACCCTCATTTTCTGTTTGCTATCATTGGCTGTTGGCTTCTTCTTATGTTTTCTCAATTGTTTTATGGGCGGGCGTAGGTGGTGTTTAAACGTTTGGGTTTTATGTTATCTTGTTGTTCTTGTTTTTGGTTTTGTTCCAGTTCATCAGGGAAGATATCGTGTGTGAAACTTAGTCAGAATTAATGTAATAATCTGATAATGGACCAAACCCAATTGCTTGCGGGGTTTATGTTGCATTCTTCCGTAGCTGTTCTTCATGTTTATCTTTTAACTTTTATTGACCGAGTACAATTGCTTACCTACCTGGGTTACGTTCGATTGCTTTCTCTTCTTTTTAATTTGTTTATTTTTTGTTTGGGCTCTTTTACCTTAGTCAATTTTTTTTTAAAATGTATTTTTATCAGTTAATGTTTAATATTCATATTGCAAGTAATAAATTCTGTTAGATTATTTGGTTTTCAATAAAACTAGCATCCTAAGGAAACATTTGGATGTCAGATTACAAATATATTGATAAAGAGCTGGAACATGCACTTTTAATATTTTACCTGCTTTAAACACCTGTGATGGATCTTACCACCGCTTATTTTGTGATAACCAAGCCTTTATTATATCACATTGATTACATTATTATTTCCACAAGGATGTATCGAATAAAGTTCCTATTCTATGTCTGCAAATTTTATGTAGTTTTCTTTGTTGCTTACTGGAGGGTTGCATGTAGGAGCATTTTATAGCATCCGTCACGGAGGACTATGATGTCACGTGTTGGGGTTGTGGACTACACCTCCTTCTTCCATCACATGCTCCAGTTTTCAAATGTGGTTGGTGTGGAGCTTTAACAAACCAGAATGCAGGGAAACGAGAATGCAAGTACTTTTGGTTGAGACGCTTGCGGGATCGGTGCTTTGTCTGCATTCTCCTCATGTTTATGCTCTTTGTGATATGTACGTAGTTGTAGCTCTTATAGTTGTATTAGAATCTTTCTCCATTTTGCTTAGTTTTTGCTTGTGTAGGTATTGACATATTTTTTGTCCATAATCAGGCGTAGTTATAATAGTTTCACTTTCCATATTATCTTCTGTAGGCAAAATTTTAATTGATATATGAAAAATGGTAAAAAAATTTCCACAAAATACGATGAAGAAGGTGTACATTAACTTCTAAAAGTGAAAGTGGAAGTGAGGAGTTGATGCAAATGTTGAAATTGCAGGTGGTGGAGTGTGGGCAGCATTCCCTGTTATTTTCTCTATCAGCTATTTCCGTGGAATTTTTCACTCCATCATTACCTTCATCTTGTCTGTAACTACTGTTTATACATTCAGTTCTGCTTCGTTTGCGTGTGCTGGAACACCCCCATGCGTAGTGTGGGGTAGCTATCCAGCTGTGGGGAAAGGTGCCCTTGAGAATTATACCTTCTGTCAGCTCTGCTCAAAGCCAAAGTCACCTAGAAGTCATCATTGCCGATCCTGTGGAATGTGTATTTTGGACATGGATCATCACTGCCCATTTGTAAGTGTTGACATCTTCTTCTCAATGCATATATGTCGTAATAGACAATTGTTTCTACAGAATATCTTGCTGTATATTGTAAATGCATTGGCCATTAATTACTTAAGTTCTAACCATTTGATAATTCTTAGTCCCTTGGGGAAGCGAGTCGAAAGTGAAGCTCAATGGAAAAAGAAAATTTCAACTGGAAGCTGTGGTTTTTGTTTTTATTTGCTGTAGATTTTCAGTATGGAGGCTTAAGATACTGAGGATAGAATGTTAAGAACAATTATATATGTATTGAAGAAAATAAAACAGTAACAAGAGGTAAAGAAGGAAGTAATTTTGCGGAGTTTTGAGTCAGCCATCTACTTGTGACTTTTTTGAACTCCTAGAGGGCCTCTGGATATAGACCTAATGCTACCAGTTACAGGAGAGTGGAAATATAAATTTCCAATCACCATTAAAGCTAGGAAAACTAGTGACATCAGTGGCTTTGATGAACAATATGTTACTCAAAGGTAAAACACCTACTTCTGCAAGGATTAAAGAATCTATGAGTTAATGGAAATTCCAAGGTAGCTTGATAAAAACAATGTTTCACAATTTTGTTATGCTCATATGGAAACTTTGTTTGAAATTGAAATTTAGTTCCTCTAAATTAGGACCCTTGTTGAAATTTAATTCTTAGAGTTTGTTTAACTATGGATACATTAATGCTTATAAAATGAAATCCTTGTTGCAAGAAATAAATATGTAAAAAGAAAAGGTTTTATTGTAGATTCTGACATATTATGTTCCTTTGTTTTTTTTTTTTTTTTTTTTGGGTATCTAAAAGTCCATCAACATATGTGCATACCTGCTGTGTGTCTACAAAGTATGGTTTGGATTTTGAGCTCATGACTTGCATTCTAACATTAATGAATTTTTGCTGCATAATTTTGATGCAGATTGGGAATTGTGTTGGTGCAGCTAACCACCGACACTTCATTGCCTTACTCATTTCAGTTGTCACCAGTACATTCTATATTTCTATCATGACCGTGTATGTATGTTGGCATATCTGGCCATCCATAACATATGAACCCTTCGACCACTCATATGGGTTTGGCAGTGATTTTGCTATGAGAGCTATCCGTGAGATTGTATATGGTTTGCTAAAATCTGTAGTGCTTTTATCCCCTAGAGGGCTTGTTTTGGTGTATCTGTTTGTTTCAAGTGTTTCATTGGGGATAGGGTTGAGCATACTTCTGTGGCAGCAACTCTGTTTTATATACGAGGGAAAGACCTACTTGAATCATTTAAACGATGGAGTTGGAGAGAAGGATTGCCAAAATCTTGTGCAGTTCTTTGGATGCCCATATTCTTTCTCAATATATTTGCCCCACTGCTCTCTCTCAAGATTTTTGCCAAGTTTCCGAAAGAAGACACAGAGACACAAGAAGTAGAAGTAGTATGTAAACGATAATGGGGTCTATTATTTCTTTCCTTTTCCTTTCATTTATTTGTTATATATTATTTTTTAGGAAGGGAGCTTGATTGAACTATCATAGTAATCAAAATTTTCGGGGCTGGGTGGTCGTATACGCCTTTCGATCGTAGCTACCCATCATGTAAGAGGTGATTGTAAGAGGGGAAGGCATGTACGCCCCACCCCCTACCACGAAACTCTCTCTTTGCTAGTATGATGGTTGCGACCATTGCGATTTCAATCAATTTTATTTTTCCTCTGATAATTCGATTAAGCATTTATCTTATTTGCTTGCTAAAAGTGAAATCTTATGATTGCATTCTTCAACTGTTTTTATACCCTGTTACAAGTGCACTAAGGAGATTTCCCTGTAAAACATGAATGAGTTTTCTCAAATATGAGAAGAATAATGCTATTCTTACCATATTTGTATATCATATTTTCATACTTGATGTGATGGGTAACTACAAGAGAATAGCAAAGGAAGTTTCCAAATTATATATATATATATATTTATTTATTTTTAAAAAAAAGATAATTAAAAATTAGATACTAAAACAATCCATACGAACACAGTCGATATTACAATTGCATTACAAGTTTCATTTCAATATTCATTCCATGCAGTTTCACTTCACAGCCACTCTCAATTTCTCGAACTCCACTGATCTGGTATTTTTTTTAATTAATTATTTTCTTCTGAAATTCATAAAACTATAATTTAACTGAGAAGAGAAACCTAGAATACCCGTTGCCGGTCACATGTTTAAAAGTGGACTTCCCCACCTCTCGTTCAGAGGATAACGCTTCATTCATTCATAGTTCAATTTCTCCGACCGCACTCTATGGCTACCTGTTCTTATCTTCTCAACCATGTCCAGATTAAAGGTACCAATTTAATGAAATGGTTTTGTTTCTTTTGGTTAGGCCCTAGGCCTAGGGAGAAGATTTTCATCTCATTTCATGGTTTCCAATTTGTTCTAGGATGGCCGTGGCCCTCGAGGATGAGGATATCCAAGCATACAAATCCCACTGTCACTGTAAGTTCCCAGCTCTGTTTCTCCATTCTGATCCTCGTTTTTACAGGGTTTGTTGAAGGATGCCTGTTCCTATAGGCTATATGTTGAATGTCTTGTAATTTGAACTTTCCAAAACTTTTCAGGAAAGCTTCAAGACAACCAGTAGAAGGCATCCAAAGCAAGGGCTCCTAATTGCACAATGTTCCTTATGTTTGGTCCAAGTTGGAGCTTCTCCTCCTAGCGTTGCATTATCACCATTATACTTACCTCCTTCAGGGGAGCCATCTCATATTACGGATGCAGTTTCCAGCATTCTTGGAATTGGTAAGCCAGACACATCACATACTCTCTCAAATTTAATGCACAAGTTGGTTCTTGCAGATTTGGACCCTGCTACAGCAAAGCTTGCTATTGGATTTCTAGGCCCTTTTTTCTCGCTATTTTCTTTTCTGTTTATCATAAGAATCGTCATGTCCTGGTACCCCAAAATTCCAGTGGGGAAGTTCCCTTATGTTGTAGCTTATGCCCCCACAGAGCCACTTCTCGTCCCAACCCGGAAGTTGATACCGCCTTTAGGCGGTGTGGATGTAACCCCTGTGGTCTGGTTTGGATTGATTAGCTTCCTGAATGAGATATTAGTTGGTCCGCAAGGGCTGCTTGTGCTTCTCTCTCAGCAGGTTAATACCTAACATACGTAGCTGAACAACATGCTGCTGATGCAGGTAGTAGTATATGTATGGTTACTTATGTTTGACTATGATCCTCGACAGATTTAAACACGTTTAGAGTTTGCATGATTTTGTTATATACATGACTATTTTCGGGTTGTTCAAAGCGGAAAATGTTGGAAGGTTTGGATCATAAAACAAAAGGAAGTGGTGCTAACAGCAATATTATATCACAATCCGAGAACTGTAAACGAAAATGGTGCTCCAGAAAAAATTCTAATCAAGAAAAGTTAACAAATCCTAGCAGGCTCCAAAGTAGCCTACATCTGTTTGCCGTCGACCTCGATCAAGATCTTTATATAGGCAAATCTGCTATTACCACCCTCTCTCTCCTATATCTTAATAAGTTTCTGCTAGTTATCTCGAGTAACTAAGACAAATGTGACAAATGTAACAAGTGCAAATCCAAGAAACTAACTTCATCTTCATTAGGTACAAGCTACCGAACCATATTTTATGTTTCAATTCAGAAAAACTACAACCCAAAATCTCAAATATCTGGAGAGCAGTAACCCAAGTTACGTAGCACCATACTTAATTGTCCGAAAACCTCAGCCCCCAAAACATGAGAGCGGTTCTAGTTTAGATGTCTGCTGCAAGGAAGTTCGCTGACAAAGATACCTGGAAAAAAGATGACAGTTAAAAATGAGGGGCGAGGGAGGAGGGAGGGATTGATTTAGAGATCCAACAAATACCTTCTCTCCAGGTTTGAATGGAGGAAGACCTTTAAAAGGACATGTAGCGCATCGAAAAGCATCGCCTAGTCCACACTGTAAAATGCAACTTTCAGAGCAAAATAAACAAAACAGAACAAACAGTAAACACACTTTAAAAAGCATATTGATAAGCAAACTATAGGACATACGCTGCCACATTGCGACTTGAAATTGTCCAAATCTACCGTTGAGCCTAACTTCTCCACTTTCTGCTCTTCTTCAGCCCTCCCACAAGTGCAATTTTTACAAGCTTTCCTTGTGCTTCCAACTTCACAATCACCAGCTGCACAAGTACATTGCTCAGTGCATGGTTACAAAAATCACAAACATTAAGAATCTAACAAAGTCGACAAACATACAATTTAGAACCAGGATGCCTTACCTAGAAGCGGCTGGGGTTTCTTTAAGTCCTCCTCTGTTAATAGACTATCCTCATCAATCAGATCTGAATCATCATTGATCTGAACTTTTGGTAAACTTTTGGTGGTCTTTTTTAAGGCAAAGGATGAACCAATCTTCCAGGAAGGTTTTTTAGCCTTGACCTACAGAGAGAAGAGAACAAAATTAAAGCTCAGCTGAATAATCTACAGCTATCACAGAGCGTATCCAATGATACACAAACATCATACAAATTACAGAATTTATCAACAAAAAAATCCATCCACAAAGTATATCCAGTGATAAAGTTATCGTGAACGTATAGATTCTTTTCTTTTATGCAGACCACACAAAAAAAAAAAAAAAAAGATTCTGAAAAAATGCTAGAGTAACTAACAAAATCAGAGAAGCTATTGGATATGTTCATCAGATCCGTTATCAACCAACAATGAGAGAACACTTTTAGATGGTATGTTCATGTACTCCATAAAAATAAATAAAAATAAAAATAAAAATTTAAGTGCACCAGTACAAACGACTTGGATGCATCTAAAATAAAGGAAGATTGATGAGGTGGATAAAAGGGGTTGTGAACGGCATGACTGCAAGACATTTAATAGATAATATAACCCTAGATTGGATTGAAGTACACAAGAAATGTAGGATCCCAATTAGATCCTGATAAGGTTCCATGTAGCAAAGCCCAAAGAGTTAGTATTAAGTCTGAGATGAGTCGAATTCAGATTCATGTTATAAATTTAACATGCAAAGAGGAGAGGAGTAAAATTACAACATGATGCCAATGGATACTAGTAACAATGAAACTTACCCCAAAGGACAACTCAGATGGTAAATTTGATTTCTCTTGAAGAGCTTGTGCTTCTAGAAAACCAGACAATAGTAACTTGCGCTCAATAACAGAGGTGGTCTGCAAGAAAACCGAAGTAAGATTTCTCACTTCAAACTGAATCCATAATGTGACAATGTGAACATGAATTACCTTATCACTTTCCCCTGTGGAAGAATCAGAAGTCTTGTAAATTAGGACTGATCCACCAGGCTTCAAGACCCTTGAGATTTCCCCTAACAACTGCTCACTTGGAAATTCAATCGATTTACAAAGAGTAAAAACAACGTCCACAGAGGAAGACCCCAGGGGCAGCTGACCTGTCATAAGTCAAAACAACATCAAATGAACACTATTATATGGCCAAGAGACTTGCAACAAAGAAAAAGCATGACTACTACATGGCTATAAGTTAAATGGTCATTCAATTGGATACCTGTTACCCAACCATTTTATAACAGATATAAACAAATTTGTAGGTTACATTGTTTAGGGGGGAACAATAAAAGAAATGCTACTACATTAAAGAACAAAGAGGGTTAAGAAACTTACTTAAAGAAGACACTTCGGTCATAATTTGAGGTTCGCACTTTTCAGTAGCTCCATTCCCAAGCTCCTTCAATGCATCAAAAACAAGACTTACAGGAAGAACCGCATCATCTGTAAATGCCACCACGGAAGCCTGCAGAAACCAAGTCAAAAGTTTTAGTGGGCTACTTCCTAATTAACCCAACAAATCAACTACAATGATGACAAGAACAAAAAAAAAACTAATGAGTATTAAACTTCAGGTATGCATACAAGTGAAAGACAAAAAAATCTAAAAAGTATTTAATAAAGTCAGGGTCTTCATATCATAAAATTGAAAAAAAAAAAAGAAAAAAAGAGAGAGACAAGAAAGCGGAAATTAAGTGTAAAATGAGTTAAACAGATCGCTAAGAATCTAAGCTTAAAGTACTCACTTTGTCATCCAAGAGTGAAAACATTCAACATTCAACATTCAACATTCAACTTTCATCTTATATTTAACTTTCAGTTTTCTCAGGAACCAAACAGCAACGAATCATAGAAACAAGTTTGCGATAATTGAAAAGCGAAAACACAGACCGATTGTAACAAGATCTAATCAATTTGAGCGACAAAATCAATCCACAACCACGAGAACGAAAAGGAACGAGAAAATTGAAGTCGGACTCACCATGAAGTCGAAGGTGGAACAGAATTTCAAGCCCTAAAAGCCAAAACGATGAGTATTGATTCTTCCTCTACAGGCAAAGCAACAATGTCTTGTGCTTTTATTTGTGCGCTGCCTGCCGTCTCTCTCTCTCTCTCTCTTGCGTTCTGCAATTGGTAATTTGCAAAGTCGCCACTAAGGATGCTGCGTGGGAAGAATAAGAGAGGTATTTAAATGAGAGAGCAATTTTGCTCACACCACCTGTAGCATCACCACCGCTTTTAAAGTCTAACACGTGTCTTACAAATTAACACTGATTCTTCACGACTAGCCTCTCTGCATGCCCTTATGCGCCTGCGTGAGGTTTTTTTTAAAAAATTTAAATTTATTTTAGAATTAAAAAAAATAATGGATAGTTGTGTTTCATAAAAATAGGATCTATTATCTGAATTTTCTTTTAATTTTAATTTTTTTAATATGAAAAATTGTGAATTTACCATATTATCCTCATTTAATTAATAATTCTAATTCTTAATGTTTGCATTAACCAAGAGCATTTTCTGGTATTTTGAATGTTTCACCATTCTCTGCCTTTTGCTTTATATGTATAGATAAAACAGTAAAGAATTCTTTTAACTTCTAATATTCCTTAATAAAAATTAGCCTCTTTGCATGCGCTTCCGCGCATGCGAGAGGTTTTTTTAAAAAAAATTTAAATTTATTTTAGAATTAAAAAATATAATGGATATTTGTATTCCATAAAAATAGGATCTATTATCTGAATTTTCTTTTAATTTTAATTTTTTTAATACGAAAAATTGTGAATTTACCATATTATCCTCATTTAATTAATAATTTCAATTCTTAATGTTTGCATTAATCAAGGGCATTTTCTAGTATTTTAAATGTTTCACCATTCTCTGTCTTTTACTTTATATATATAGATAAACTTTGAATCAATTTTATATTTTTGGGCGTAATTATAAATTGTCGATAGCATTATTGAGTACGAACATGAACCCAGTTCAAGTCTATATAACACCATCAATGCCAACTAGGGTTTAGGAATTAGGGTTAGTTGTAGAATTCTATAGTAAGACACATGGCAGGGTTGAAAGAGGTGGTGATGCTAGTGGGGCACTTTTAGCCCAGGCCAAGGCTGGTTATAGCCCAAAATGGTCAAATGGGGCTTCTATTGAGGTGGTTTAGGACCTAGGCCAGCTGGAGTTCGGCTCCATGGGGGCTATTTTGGCCCAAGTTCAAGCCTAGGCTGGAAGTGGAGCCTGCAAGACAGTTTTTTGTTTTTGTTTTTGTTCTTTTTTAAAAGGACTTTCTTGCCATTTCATACGTACACCTTTTTTCACTGAGAAAATATTTATTCTCGTTTGGATGAATGAATTGAAAATTACATAGAATTCTGAACTGACGGAATTTAGATTTTCATTATTTTAATTCTTAGCAATTGAACAGAATTTTATAAATAACATTATAAAAATTGTGAAATGACGCATATTTTGATGGAAATTAAATTCGAGAATTTGATGCTCCAATTCCACGATTTTTTCCGTGCATCATTTAAGTTGATAATGAAATTGTCAAATTCTCCTCTTAAATTTCCGACTTTTACCCTCCGTTTGGATAATGGAATTGAAAATTATATAAAATTCTAAAATGACTGAATTTAGATTTCCATAATTTCAATTTCTAACAATTGAATGTTTCAATGTTTGGATTTATGTATGTCGAATTTTGTAAATGACATAATTTTATTATTGAGACTATAAAAATTGTGAAATGATGCATATTTTGATGAAAATTAAATTCAGAAATTTGATGCCCCAATTTTCACGATTTTTTCTGCATGTCATTTACTAATTCCGTGCTTAAGTTACCAAACAAGGAAATTGCCAATTTCTCTTCTTAAATTTCTTACTTTTAACTAAATTCTGAGTCATTTTCCCTCATCCAAACGGAGTTGCAGGGGGCTGAGTCTGCCTTCATGGCATTGAAATTGAATGAATCCAATGGTTAAATTCGATTCAAAAAATATGAGAAGAAAGACACAAAGACTTACTTAACGTCAGTCAAGTTATTAAATCCAAGGTCTCATAATCCAAAATGAAAAACAGTCGAATAAGATCTGCTACAACAACATTAAGTGGAGGCTGAAGCGGGGTTAAAGCAAAAGAAACTTCCAGACAGTGGTCTAATCAAGGGAGGAAAAGAAAAGCAAGAAATCCTAACAGAATCCGAAACTTGCAAATCAATAGTCCACTGGCTCATCAACCTCAGCGGAAGGAGTCTCAAGGATGGCTTGCTCAGCTTCCTGCACCTCCTTCTCGGTCTTCCTTCCCTTCTTGGACTTGTAGTACACACTCATGAAAGTTCCCACAGCACCATACTTCCTCCTGCAGTACTCGTAATGCCCTGCATCAAACATCCTCCAGAAGTTTTTCTCATCCAGCTCAGACACAGCATACTGCGGCTGGAACCCGTGATTTTCAATCAGCCAACTCTCCATCCTGCGAACTGCTTCTGAACCATCAAAAACCTCACCCCTCAACACAGGGCCTGGTGCATAGTAGACCCCAACATCTGTGTACATCTGAGAGTAATGCGTGTCTCCCTGTCTGTGATGGTGCTCAAACCCCGGTTCAGTGTATATCATTGTCTTGATGGGACTCTTGTACATTCTATGAGGACAGAGCCAAATTGGGTACACCTATACAGAATCAACAAACAACATGATTAACAAAATGGATTATAGAACAGGCTTTGATTACACTCTACTTTGTTTGCTCGTCAAAATGTGAGTATAGAGTCAGAAACTAAGTTGAGAAAATCTTACCTCCATCTCATGGTGAACCCATTCTAAAGCATTCCCAACCTTGTAAAGAGGAACAAGCATGTCTTGAATGACGTGCATGTCGTGGTAATAGTTTCTAATGGCTTCACCTTGAGTAGCCTTGAGCAGAGAAATCTTGGGGGGCATCATCCAGCCCAAAAAGAATCTAAACCACCACTGATCAGCAAATGGAAGGATAAGCTTTCCCTCCCAATAGATACTCCTAGTGTGCCTGTGGTAATATTCCCTTGTTGGGATATATTCCACAAACTCCCCTTTCTTCAGCGCTTTCTGCGCATGCTGGTAGAACCAGGGTTTAAACCACCACCCAACTTCATTAATCACATTCCCCTTCTTCTTGGCCTCTTCTTTTGATGCATATCTCCCTGTCATGCACACAGCTTCTGTTGGAGTGTATATCATGGTTTCAACAAAGTCTGGAACCTTCTCAGGGTTGTCCTGATCTCCATCTCTGGGAGCAAAAGAATCACTATATGCCTGTGCAATATCTTGAAGATTGCCCACAACAGGTTTGTATGTCAGCCTCATGTATTCCTTTATCGGTATAAGCTTGATCTCGGCAGAGACTAGAAGCCCCAATGTTCCCTGAGACCATGGAATAGCATAGAAAAGATCAGAGTACTCATTATCTTTGGTGGCTCTGACAACTCGACCATCTGCTAGAACTATCTCATAAGCCACAACAGTATCAGAGAACAGCCCATAGATGTGAGAGCTTCCTTCAATTCCATAGCCATTAATGAGGCCACCAACAGTAAGATCATCAAACTCTGCAACCACAGCAAGGGCAAGATTCAATGGAACTGTTACCCTAGTTATCTGCCCCATGTTGACTAATGGCTCAACTTTTGCAATCATTCTCTCTCTATCAATTTCAAGGACATTTCGGAAAGCAGACAAATCAACCTCAAAATGACGAGCTCGCTTGTAGTCAACATTTCGCATTCCAACAGCTATCCATGGTTTTCGTGCTGTGCAAACAAGACCATCCTTTGATGGGTTCCTTTCTTTGAGTCGTTTTACAACCTTCTGGACATTTTCGTCATGTTCCTTTTGACGCCTCTTGTAGGACTTCATCTCAGATCTTACATCCCCAAGGTATGTGAGAAAGTAAATGGTGAAGGAGATGGGGAGGACAACAAAGATAACAACAATCCATCGAAATTGAACTAGAAAGTCCACAACGGCCGTCTTCCTCTTTGGACGCAGAGGGGTTTCAAGATCAGACATTTTGGGGAGTGAAGGTCTGCTGTACGACAAAAAAATTGTTAATAAACAACATTGTAACAGTTGTATTAACCTTCAGATTTTCATAGATAAACTTACTCCAACCAAATTAACATTGGTCTGGAGACCAGGAAAAAAGAAAACCTGTCAAGCAAAGCACAAGTCTAGAATCCCACATAATAATATTAAAGCTTAGACCATCCTGTCCCAAAAATAGATTCAATAGAATGAATTAAAGCTCTCAGCCAGATGCTCAGGCGATATCCTTCTTAAAAAATCTTTGACCATCTTGTTCAGAAAAACATTTCAAAGAAAAAAAGAAAAACTTTTGACAATAATCATTTGTAATCATCAGAAAATTAGGTCATCTATTGAGGGAATATAATACTTTATACAATACACTCTTCTGACCATCAGTTACATACATGCTAAATATAATCCTTTTATGACGATTGCAGCAAACCCAAATTTCAATAGTGCAACATGGTGACTTCGATGGAGACCAAAACAGATCAAGGAAAAAAAATGTAACAAATCTACTATAACCGAAACATGCATGCAACAAAGATCTTGAACAGAACATTTCCATCTTCTACCAAAAATTCATTGGATCCAGAAACACCCTTCAGATTTAAGTTAGATACAAAAATAAAACATTATCCAACTTCTAGGAGATCCATATGTCAATAGAAACATTTCAGTACTTCAACTGAGAAGTTGTTTTCATGGACCCGGTGGGGGTCAGAATATCAATTCTTTACGGGGGAAAGTCACATGAAATGAGACTTTATCTTCTTCAGGTACAGAAAAATAGTAACTTGGTTGAAGAAACCGAAATAAGCCTTACTGAACAACTAAAAGAAAGAGCCTTATTCTCAGCAAACTTTGAAGAAGAAGAGGGTTTTTTTATTTAAAAAAATAATAACATTTCAGAGTGAAAAGATCTACTTCCCTCGTTTTTTTTAAAATTAAAAAAAAAAACATTGCAGTCTCAGTCTCAAGACTCCGTTTCCCTCGTTTTCTGAGGAACCAAACAGATCTCAGCAACAAAAAAAAACACGCAACGGTCTCCGACAGCCAAACAATAAAACAACTTTCACAAACAGTTGCAGAAGTTCGAACTGCAATCCGCGAAAAGTTGAACGGTCTCGACAACGAATCGACTAAAATCTAGAGCAAATCAAAACGAGAGAGAGAGAGAGAGAGAGAGAGAGAGAGAGAGAGAGAGAGTACCTAAAGCTTAGCTGAGGAGCTAATTGTAAGATGTGAACTGTAAAGGAACCAACATTTAAGGGAAAGCCCCCACAGCCAGAGGTGTCTGCGAGTAGTGACAGAGTGAAAGTGGAAATGCAGTGAGGACTATGTAGAAAGAAGTATGTAGAAATATGTAGAAAGAAAAATGGACAAGGCAACATATATATATATTTTTTATTTTAAATGGACAGATCCAATCCAGTCCATCAAACAATATCCCACCAACCCAATAAGATTCGTCAGACCAAAAAAAAAAAAAAAAAAAACCAATAAGATTCGCTGGCAGTCACGTTTTGGAGTCGCTCTA
This sequence comes from Prunus persica, assembly GCF_000346465.2. Lineage (NCBI taxonomy): Eukaryota > Viridiplantae > Streptophyta > Magnoliopsida > Rosales > Rosaceae > Prunus > Prunus persica. The sequence continues at coordinate 32,316,206 of NC_034009.1, read as the reverse complement.
CACTCTCTGGCTCCGCAATCAGTCAGCCAGCCCACCACCATGTGCGGCTGTGCCCATGCCCCTCAACTTTTTGTCTTTTTTATTTTATTTTATTTTTCTATTTACTCTCTCTCTCTCTCTCTCTTTTTTATCTTGGGGCGCGAACCTCTACCAACCTTTTAATTCGTGATTATGTTTTGAATTATTCGAGTACTTTACAGCGAGTCATAAACTTACAATTAATGTCCAAACAAAAAAGACTCGGATTGGATGTTTGACAATTGACTGTGATTGATAAATAAAAAAACAGAATCTAATTTTCTCAAAATTTATAAAAAATAAATTATTTTTTTGCATAAATCTCACCTGAATTTTTAGATACGTGCTCCATTATTATTTGAACTTTTAATTTTAATTTTTAATCGTTTGAACTTTATAAAATATTGCAATCCACCACATATGTCTAACGCTGTTAAAATTTCTGTTAAATGCAATGGTATTTTAGTCAATTCACCGCACTTAAAGAGAATTATAAATAAAAAAAGTAAATTTTAAAAAGAAAAAGAAATAAAAATATCAATCACCAACAATAATGAGGAGTTAGATTACTTGTGAAATTAAAATCCCAATTGAATATACCCCTCTAAATTGGAAGAAATATAAGATTTTGGTAAGTTATAAAACACACAAAGATTCATGCCTTAATTTTCACATGATTTTCATAGTTCTTGGAAGATTTGAAAAAAGTAGAACTATGGTTTTCATAGATCTTGGGAAATAAAAAAAAAGTTAGGCAAATTCTTCATATGGTTCTCTTGGATCTTGGAATAAATAAATAAAAACCAACGCCAATTTGTCTCCCCCTCCCCCCACCCAACGCTGTGCATACACCATTAATATCATTCAAAAGGCTAAAACAAGCCAAACAAAATACCTAACAAATAATCATAAAAGCATCCGATACACATCAAAACACCTCACGCATCAACACCTCGACTAGACCAGTAGGGAAAAAAGCACTCTTCCCAACCTATGAAGATGCTTGAGGCACAACAGAAAAAAAACTAGGGGGGCCAAGAAGGCCATCAATAGAAAGAACTTGGACCAGTGAGGGAAGGGGTTGACACACCATCAATTCCATTTCACCCTCGAATTAATTGGCCATTAATGCTAATATATGCGCAACTCTATTATGCATACACCCTACTTTGCCATTACATGCCCTTACATTCGTGATAGTTAGGTTAACTTTATTTTTTAATTTTTTAAAATTGTGTTGTTTTATAATTATTTTTAATTATAGAGACAAAGGAAAACGCTCTTACATTTAACGGAAATTTTAACGGAATTAGACGTAAGTGGTGGATTGTAATACTCTAGAAAATTTAGGTGATTAAAAATTAAAATTAAAAATTCATATGACAATGGCGCACATGCCTCAAAGTTCAGGTGACATTTATGCAAATTTTTCAAAATAAAAATAAAAACCCTAATTTAACTAACAGTAATTAAATGTTACGGATGCCCCCAACTTCATAGTTTTCTTTCCTTTTTTTTTTGGGTTCAAAGCATCATAGTTGTCAAGCATTTAACTCTACAAATTTTCCTTTACAAGTTTCCAATAGTAACGTGTGTGGTCACGTATTTTTATGGAAGAAAATGCAATTTTCTTATTTTGTTCAGGGTTTAGGGTTTGTTTCTTTTTGTGAATTAATTTTGGGGATCTTTCTGTATTCATGTAGTTTTGCTCTGTTTGTACATTGTTATTGTATTTAAGTCGAAAATATTTTAATTAAGATTTTGCTCTTGTTCTTAATTGTTACGTTTGAGTTGTTGATTGATTATTCTAATTATTCTGTACACATCTTGTGATATTTAAAAAATATATTTTCCAGTAGTATATTATCAGATGCAATAACGGACACTTGTTTTTCAAATTTAAAATAACGGATACTTTTTCTTTTTTCTTTTTAGTATTAAAGTAGAGTTTGGAAAAGTGATCCGTCATGATCATCCTAGCCTTGTGCACAACGTGTACGTTAATTGTACGAGATCGTCTTCCTTTTATATGGAATATTTTATTAAATCATTTTACGTACGTTATAATATTACACTATGCAATAGATCTTTTTCCTATGCAATATTTTGGATCCTCTTCTATTATTTTAATCATTTTACGATCGTGATTCATTTTGAGATCCTTTTCTTTTTATATCGGATATTCAGATCGTCTTCTATTTTAAATAATTGTTCCTTTTAGCATCGTGATTTATTTTGGAGTTGTAGATGCTTTATACTTTTTTTAAACTTGTCGTTTATTTTGTATTTTTTTTCTCTTTCTAATATTACTCATTTTATTGATGCAATTTCTGTTAACATATGTCCTAAAAATATTAGATTAAAAAATAAATAAAATAAAATAAAATAACAGAGCAGCACAAGATGACTGCCCCTTTTTTCTTTAATGTTAGAGGAGGGCCCATTATTGAATCTGATTCTCAAATTGTTGTGTAAATGCTTTCTTCAGAGTTAGAGGAAGAGCATACATACTACAATTTGGTGACTAGCTACCCGAAGATGCTTCAAATATGAAGGAGTAGGGGTTTGGACATTTTCTACTCAAAGATTAGAGTGGGGTATTTGTTTATGAAGTTTTGTTACTGAGCTCCGGCTCCCTTAGAACAAAAAATATTCCAAAACGCAAACTTTAGGCGTGAAATGCGGATCCATTTCCATTATTTAATCTTTGAGCTAGGCCCTTGTACATTTCTAGCACCAATGAGTTACGAATGCAGAACAAATAGTTTAGTGGTTGGTTGTTTTTCAGGGTCCCAAAGAAAATGAGAAAAGTTGTCACTTGTTCTAGGAGGAGCTACCTACCTGGTTAACAAGGGAGAGAGAGAGAGAGAGAGAGAGAGAGAGAGAGAGAGAGAGAGAAAGTTTAAAAGACTGGTATACTAGTAAAGAAAAAGGACAGGGTAATCACACTTGCTATGGGCCTATCTACGGCTCAGGAAAAAAAATGCAAAAAATGCCGCCAATAGAATATTTCCTCTGCAATAATCACAAATTTACAATATATGCTGAATAATTCCGTCGTCCACCTTTGAGTTACCAGAAAGCATTGCGCGCGCGCACACACTGCCATGGATGAGGGTAGTTTTTTGAGAAATCCAAACTCAAGGACAAAAATAATAAGCTATAAATTTGAAGGAATAATTGCGAAGCAAGCAGTGAAGAGAGTTTTCAAGTATTACTTGATTCAAAGCGAGCTCAAGCTCCTTTGCCGCAGTCTCAAGGATTGAAAAGGCTTGAGCCACCAATGTTCGTAGCAATTAGCACCGATATGCCAGCAACTACAGCAAGCCAAAATAAAGCTACTCCTGCATTTCACAAGTTTTTTTTCGTTTTGGTGGATCAGGAGACAACACCAACCAGAATCAACAGTAAATTGCAAAATTTACATATTGATGTAAGAGGTCACATAAAAATTAAATACCTTGAGAACCTTCAGAAACATTACTGGAATTTGAAGGCGCAGATTCGGCATCAGGTCCACGCTGCAATCTTGAGATTTTTGACCCTGTAATTGGGATATCATCCAAAATTTTGCCGTTTCCTGTTTCGGATGCCACTATCCCTTGAAACTCTTCACTCACAATTAAAGCTGCTAGAACATCCATAAAGGACTCTTTATCTGTTTCATTTGCAGACTCTGTTGTATCCTTTGACTCATCAGATTCAGACAACTCGTCATCTGAATCTGAAGCGTCGGTATCCACGGAATCCACCTCAGTTCTGTCATCCTCTTCATCCTCCACATATGCTTTATACGTCAATCGAAGTAGTATTTCACCAGAAGACCCTTTCTTAAACAGGCCCCAACCTCCTTGCAGTACCACAATCCTGTCTGTTGGTACAGTGTCTTGGAGAGATCCCAGATCAACCTATTTAAATATGAGACAGTGTCTTAAGAAGCTATTTAAATAGAGAAAATTGAAACAAGTTAATGGGCCAATTTGCCTGTGAAGGCAGTAAATTCAGTCATTGGCTGCTATATCATGGGCTCTCAGGTACAAAGGGCAAAGAAAAATTAGAAGAATATTCAATGAATATAGCCATATCTCATTCTTGATCGGACGCGCTACCTCTCGACCATCACAAGTTCACAACCCTTTTCCCCAGCCTCGTAATTGCTGTATGTTTTAATGACGTATGCTATGTATCCATGCTAATCACGAAAACAAATTCAATATTTGTGAAGATTAGATCTTTTACCTCTCCTGTACCAATAGTTAAGTCCGTGAATCCAAGAGAATCCTTGACTTGGATGCATAACTTTTGTTTTTTAGGGTTTGCTACAAGCATATGAAAATCCTGCCAGCAGATGCAAACACATGAGCACATATACGATTTTAAAACAAAAATTTGAAGCAATATTAGAAGAAGGTTCACCTGATTCCAAATCGGCTCCCCAGGAGGTCCAATAACAGTAGTTTGACTGTTCTTTTTACTGCGTATAATTTGATCTCCCAGGCTTAGAGTAACATAGGGATCCGTTTTGCCTGAAAAATTAGATTAAAAAAGGTTATGGGGCTTCAGAAATAAAAATATATGTACATATGGAGAAGTTAACACTTAGAAGAATCAAAAGATTCCAGCCAAGGCGATTATGATATTCATTTTTGCACAAACCAATGGCAGCTTAAAAAGTCAGCATTGCTGTGCGTCAAAATAGTAATTAGATTAGGAATTCAAAGCAAATGAAACCTCACTAATCCATAGCACAATTGATTCTCTTGTGCTGGAGGACTACATTAGAAGACAGTCATTACCATAGAAAACATAGGAAAGCTTCCGAGCATCTACAAGGGTCACTGATAATTCTCCAACAAAATCCTTGTTTCCTTCTTGTATGTCCCCCGACTTGAAATCGTCTCCTACTGGGCCAACTGCTTTTACTTTCTGGAAATCTAAGACGATCTTTTTTGGGCGTACGAATAATCTAGGTAAATCCTCAGTGAGAAGTTTTGTCAAAAACCTGCCAAATCCAATCAGGGATTCAAGTCACAAGGTGACAGAAAGAAACAACATACCAACCCAAATGTTAAGGATAACACATCTCCAAAGAAAACCCACGATGTTAGATTAGAAAAGGTTATGTCAAAATGTTAGGTTATGCAGCCTGAAGAAAAATAAATAATGCTAATGCAGTCACCATATACCACCAAGCATTTTTGTTTAATTGTCTAGCCAACCTGATGCATGAAAAGAATATTTATTGTTTATTTTATCTCATAATTCTGGTGGGAACACGCCCCTATGTTATTTTTTCTTCATCCAAGTCTGAAAAGTAACATTTATTTTGCCTCTGAACGTTCAAGGAAATTCCCATGAGAAGGGGCATATGAATCAAATAGTGGCTGCTGAAAAAGACCTGTGGTCTCATTCATAATAAGTGATAAGGTTCAATTAATAGAAGGTTCGGTAATTACAATTAACTACTTTCTTCAGTCTAGCATCGCCACAGCGAGAGAGAGAGAGAGAGAGAGAGAGAGAGAGAGAGAGCTATATATAATGGCTAGCTGAGGGTGATGAAATTCACTTACATTGAAAGAACGGGAATTGCTGAATTTGCCCAATACATGCAAAGAAAAGCAGAGAGAAGGAAAAAATTATCAGTATCTTCTAAAATGATTTAGCCTTCAGTAGTAGAAATATGCAATTAACATTAAATAAAACAATTGTCAAAGTGTTTAGCTTGTTGACGGTATGATTAGTACATTTGAGTTTCTTTACATCTTTTGATGTTTTGCAGCAAGTTCATCAGAACTATTCTCACAAGCATGGGTTGTCTTTTTATTTTCTTTCATGTCGTGATTACTTTCAAAAAAGCAACAGAAAACCCATGGTTTGACAGATAATATTTCGTTGTTTCTTCATTAGTTCATGTTGTTTGGCAAGATCATAAATTTATGTGATGTCTCCTTCCTCCACTTCTCCCTCAACCAAATAGCACAAAGGATCACAGTATCCCTCCCTTCCCTTACCTTTATTACCCAGTTTCTATCCTTCCTACCAAACATATGCTATAGTATGTTAGAAAACAGAAACATGGTCTTGAAAATATGACATACCCATCAAATTGAACAAGCGGAAGGGTGACAATTCAAATTTGATCTTGGGAAGTGAAACAAAAGCCCAAGAAACAGCTCCCACCCAAGGCTCTGTCGGTATTAGTCGCAATTTGACCCAAAGTTCTCCATCAATATCAAAATCTCGAACACCAACTGGCACGAAAATGGGAATAATGCTAAATTTTAGTGTGAGCATTAACAGCATACGAGCACCACCAGTATAACGTAGGCCTATTTGGTACCTAAATGAAATAAAGGAATATAGCATCAGTTCAAGGGAATATTGAGTTAGAATAGAAAGTTATTATCACAAATGAGCTCCCAGATCACCCAAGTATTTTGATAAAAAGACGCAAAACATTTTCATAATGATCTATCCTAATGGCAATCTCTTTTGCTCTCACGAGACCCATTTTTTTTATAGTTAACAGAACGAAATATTTTTATGCAGAACAATTATCTCGACGGAGAGTTTGCATATAGAAGATCACTTATAACATTCAATGTCAAATTACGTATAGAAGATATTGCATAAACAGAAAAAAAAAAAAAAAGAAAAAAAAGTAGAGACAATAAGCAACCAAATCAAACAAAAGACATGCACGATTGAATTGGAAACGTTAACTCACTGGAGATCATTGACACGACGGGACGTCCTCCGCTCAACATTCCTAACAGACAATGGCTCATCCCCCAAAGAAAACTGCTTGATTTCAACTCTCTCAACATAGTCGGGCTTCTTCAAATCATCAATGACCGGCTGAAGCAACCCAATGAGCCAATTCTCAAGCCCAGCTCTATAAACCTTCCACAGCTTCCCCAAAACCATGTTCACCCATTCCACCGACTCTTTCCTCTGCAAATCCTTCTCCAGAAACAATGAAAAGCTCGTGGGCACTTGCGGCCACGCCTCACGCCGACCATTCTCACTTCCCGACTTGCTTTTCTTCCTTGAAGTCCACAATTTATCAAACACAACGCCTACAAAGAAGAAGAACACAAACAACCCCGCAATGTTTCGGTTTATCGGGGGCGAGGGAATGGGGTGTATGACTCCTAGCTGAGTTCTAAGTTTATCTACAAACGGGTCTTCTTGGAAGTTGGTGAAATTGGTGCCCATTTGAATTTGTGGTGAATCTTCGGAAAATTCATCGGCATCCAATTCACTGGATAAACGCTTTAGCACCAAGATTTTGGCACTCCGTCTGGCTGACTTTGCAAGCTCTACATTCATACTGGGCCCAGGGCCATCAGGTGAAATCGCACAAGCACTGAAACCCCATTTTCTTCTTGCACTTCTACGCGAAAATTTGGTAACAAGTAGCTGCTTTCTTCTTCGTTTAGAGGAAGGAAGCGAAAAGATATTCTGCGGTTTTCTTGGGTTGACGAAATTCCCACATGGGCAGTTTTGCTGCTGAGGAAATGGCAGCGAGAAACCGAAGCTCGCAGAAATTGATTGTAAAATCATTAATTAGTGGTAGAGATAAACTCAGAGCCCCTAATTGTGATATAGATGTAAGAAATTGCATTGGTTAACATGAATTCCAGCACCAACGAGAAACACAAATACCACTATAACAATTTGCTTTGCAACAAAGACAAAAAAAGAACACAAAAATGGATAAATTATGGTGAAAGTTGTCTAGCAGAAACGTAGCCTCGAGAGTTTTGGGTGTTGTTGGTAACCTGAAGTGAATTGGGAAGAAGCTGAAATATCCATGAAAAGTCAGAGACTACGGAGGCGAGGCAAGGAAAGGGGATGAAGCAGAAACAGGTGCAGGAGAGAAACAGAGTGATTGGGAGGGAGGATGGAGTTGGAGAAAACAAGAGACACAGCGTACGTTTTAAAGCAATGTAGAGAAGAGACTAGTGTGCGTGGGCTTGCGTGTTAAAATTGAGCCATGGACTGGAATTGGAATACACACACACTTCAATTCTCTGTGCACATTCAAGACCTCAAAATGTGGAAGACGTGGATAATATACTTCTTTTCCTTCTACTTTTTTATTTTCTTATTTTCATGTGTTTCTTTTGTGGGAAATCGCACGCGGACGGAGCCGACGCGGTGGGTCTCTTTTTGCTTCCTTATTGACTTGACAAGTCCACATCTTTTATTTTTGGACGGAACTCCACCTTCTTGATTCAAAAATAAAAATTGCCCACCTTCGGAGCAATTGTTCCCCAAAAAAGTTTAGGTTTTGAGTTTTAATATTCATGTGATATGTACGAGTTTAATTTGTTATCATTCTTCTCAATAAGAAATGTTTTTAAAAAAATCATCCTAAAATATAAAAGGCAAAATATAGGTCAGATTAGTTTAGTTCGGTTTTTAACATTACAAAGTGATCTTACATCTAATCCAATTAATATATATAATTTTTGTTTTAAATACCAGGTCCAATCTCGCTTGATCCAACCCTGTGAATTCCGATTTTCAACCCTGTGAATTTTGGGGTTGAGATGGACCTTTCAACCTGCCCAAGTCGAACTTCAGTTTGGTTTTTTTAACCGATTTTCAATATTATATATATATAATTAACATAAGTTTGGAGTTTGTAATTTAAGTGATTAAAAATAATTATCCATGCACTCAAGGTTCTAGGTTCAATTCCTCATTCCCTCAATATTGCCTTTATAAAAAAATAACAAAAATAACAAAAAATCACATCAAAAAAATAATCCAATTTGTCCAATTTTCTTATAGAATAAAAAATAAATAAATAAAGAGAGCTAGAAGAGAAACGGTTCAATATATGAGTGGGGTGGTTTGGTTTGGTTTGAATTTTCACCACAAAACTATGGGCAAATCAATTAACCATTAAGCGATGTAGTTTGTTTGGTTTTAGTTAGATAAATTTAGGGAAGAACCCTACTACATGTAGACTGTATTTTGTTTGGTTTTAGTAAGGTTCATGTGGTTTGGTGGTCTATGACTCATTTTAGTACTTTAAAAAAATATATATATATATATATATATGTAATCATTTAGCGCAATTACAATACAAAGCCAAACTTTTATAATGTTTAGTGTTTCAGCTTTCATAACTTACATTGCACACTTTTCAAATCTATAATTATGTGAAATGAAACAAAACAATTTTACTTTACAGTTGAAACAAAAGCACATCAAATATTTAATATCTTATTATCTTATGATGTCAAAATGATCAACATAACAATATTATAAAATTATATATATGTGAATTTAGTTAAATTGGCTAGAACCGATGTACTCTTCATTTTGCATTCGAATTTAAATTTCACTCCCTATTATTTAAATAAAGTATAATATATTTATATAAAAAATAATATTATAAATACAAAGCACATAAAAACTAACAACGCACATAACATTATAATTTAGAAATATCCAACATCCTAACATTCTTCAATAGTCCATCAAAGTGACAAACTAATGATCCAATTATATTAAAGGTCCACATCAATAATTCGTTTACAAACAATCTGGTTTCGTTTATGAAGGTCCACGTCAATAATTCGTTTACAAACAGTCTGGTTTCGTTTATGAAGTTTTCATATCGGTCAAATTAGATCAAACCAAACTATTTACATTTTAATGGGTTGGGCTATGATTAGATTGAGCTCGGGTTAATCTCCTGTAAACCTACTGACCCAAAAAAAAAAAAAAAATCCTGTAAACCCTTTAACCCTACCCCACCCAAACAACACTAGCTTCGGATCGAGTCGGGTTGAGTCCGCACACGTTGCAGCCCTAAATTCCAACCCCGTTCGCCTTTCAATTCTAATTTCTACCATCTGCCTGTTGTTTGCTCTTAAACCTTTTTTCTTTTTCTTTTTCTTTTTTTTCAAAATATTTGTAACTGAATTCCATTCACCTCCGTACTCTCGCTTCGGCCTCAGCGGGGTCAAAACGACGGCAGGCGAAGATACACTGACGCGAACGCTAACTTTCACCGTCGGCTGCGGACGAGAGACCTAACTCGTCCACTCTTCTCTTCTCTTTGATATTTATTCTGATAAATTACTCATTTCTGCTCTCTAGTCTCTATCGTACGACGCACCGCTTCTGCCTTCACTTTCTGGTTCGTTCATAAACAACTCTCCCTGCTCTCTTTTTGTTTCCAGGGAAAATAGTTTCTTAGGAAATTAGAGGATAGTGCTTACGCTTTCGCTTACTTGGTTTCTATTGCGTCTCTCCAGCTAGATTCTTATGTTTGGCAATGAATTGCCAATTGTATGAAGAAACAGCATTCTCCAAATAGAATGGAGCCCTATGCACTAGGGTTTTAGCTTTGTCTCTGCTATTCGTGCTTCGCTGTTACTTAGCATCTTCTATTTCAGTTTTTTGTTATTTATTTTTTGGTATAATCTATTTTAGCTTCCTTTTACCGTTGAAGATGAAAAGTTATTTTAGTACCAAGTACCAACCCTGTTGAGTTATTCAATAGTTAGCTAGCATTGAAGCTGACCACTGAGTGATAAAGGTCTGAGAAGTTCCTTTGAAGTCTTGGCGGGGTTTATTCAGACACACATTATGCATATGTATTATATATTATCACCTAGTTTAGCCATACAATAATGAAAATAGGGACCTAGGTTAAAAAAAACACTAAATTAATGTTCTTACTATGGTTCATTTCAAAAGGTTTAGGCCTCTTTGGAAAGGGCACCAGTAGTGCTGTTTCATTTCAGAGCAATGCTCCCCCTGTCAGGGTTAGCATTGCCAAGGCTTGAAACCTGCTTGACTTAAAAGGATTCTTATGAATTTTTTTAATTTGATTGTAATGTAGTGACGTTGGTAATGGCACAGACATGCTTTTTGTTACCCCCAGAAGCATATGATTTGGTTTGTTAAATGAAGTGTATGCTTATAGTTCGGATAATTTTTATTCTTATCTTGTTGACTTATTATATGCAGTTCAAATAATGGCATCGCCAGCTTGGTTACCGCAGGAAGTGAAGCCATCCGTGTCTCAATCCCCTGTATCTGTTTCACCTGCTGGTGGCGCTTCAACACAAACTTCAGCTTCACTCGCTTCAAGTGTAGGCCTACATACCTCTAATAGCTCAGGTGGTTCTACAACTGATTCAATACAAGAACCTTTGCAGGCTAAATTCTCCAATGCACCCAGCTTCGCGGTTCCTGCATCTTCATTCTCTTACGGTGTGCCTCCCAATGCAAACATCAGTTTTGGAGCCTCTCAGCAGTCATCACCTGGTTCTGTCAGTACCAATTTATTAATGCTGTCTTGCATTTTATATGGATGTAGTTATGATTTGTGGCTCTAATTTGATGTTTTCTCTAATTTAGGCAATTCAGTCAAATCCGCCTGCATCTCCAAGGGTTCAGCCCCCAGTTCCTGGCTTGTCTTCTTCTGCCAGTCCCTCTTTTTCATACAACATTCCAAAATCTGGATTTTCTTTCCCTAATAACCAGCAGTTTCAATCTGGCATGGTGAGGGCTATTTCCTTGAATGCATATGAGATTATATTGAGTAACTAGTATTGCTGCAATGGAGACCAGAGGGCATGCTGTAGGAAGGTGTATCAAGTGACTGTTTATTGTTTTGACATTATACTAAGTTCTTATTATCCTTTCCTAAAAGCAAAAGAGAGCTCTGATCTGTCAATGAATTTTTTATATTCTTGGTGTATGCATGTTGCTCGTGGTCCAGTGGAATGAAAATTTGAAAAATTATCCAAAGAATTAATTGTTCTAATTTTTTTGTTTATTGCAGAATATCCCACCTGCTGTTGCACAAGAAACTGGTAATGTCTCATTGTCATCAACTAGCTCTCATTCTGGTTCGTTGCCTGCTCCTACTTCTTCAAGTTCCACAATGAATCTATCATCAGCTCCAAATATGGGCACAACAACTTCATGGGTTCCCACTGGCCCATCTTTTAATTTGACTTCTGGAATGCCTGGAACTCCTGGGACCCCTGGCCCCCCAGGAATAGCACACCCTGTGCAAATATCCTTTAATCCGACTGCCCCGTCTGCACCCATTGATTCTTCTTCTGTAGCCCTTAGACCTAGTATGCAAATAGCTCCTGTCGCGTCATCAGCTGTTCAGCCACAAGTAGGCGCTCCTTACCTATCTTTATCTTCTATGGGCGCTCCTCCTCAGGGAGTCTGGTTGCAGTCCCCACAGATAGGAGGCTTTCCTAGGCCACCGTTTTTGCCGTATCCTGCTGCTTTTCCTGGCCCCTTTCCTTTGCCTGCACATGTTATGCCTCTCCCTTCTGTTCCTTTACCCGATTCTCAGCCTCCCGGTGTCATCCCTGTGGGAAATACTGCAGCAATTTCTTCGCCTTCTGCTGCTTCTGGTCATCAACTGGCTGGGTCTTCAGGGATACAGATAGAATTACCTCATCCTGGTATTGGTATGATTTGACTTTCATACTGATGTATTAGCTCTCTCTCTCTCTCTCTCTCTCTCTCTCTCTCTCTTCTCCCCTCTAAACAATTCAACATTGGGTATTGGCGTTGTACAGATAACAGGAAACAATTCCATGATGCAGGCAACGAGAATAGAGCTTCTGTTAATGAACAATTGGATGCCTGGACTGCCCACAAGACAGAGACAGGAGTTGTATACTATTATAATGCTTTGACCGGCGAATCAACTTATGATAAGCCCCCTGGATTTAAGGAGGAGGTATGTGCAATTACGATTAATTTTTAGGTTCAAATGATATAAACTTTTGTGAAATTTCAGTTTGCAAGATGCCTTATCTTGGATTGACCACCAAATGCTGTTGCAAGATTACTGTATTTGAGATGCAGATTGAAAATCTTTTGAGGTGGATTTTGTTGCTGCTGCATCATTTCATTCTGCGACCTTGAATTTATTATGTTCCTCCTATTAAATAGTATTTTTATTTTAACCAGAACACCTTGTTGTGTCCACATTCCAATATAAGTGGTGAGAAAGTGGACCATATTCTTCTTCATATCCCTGTAGGTATGGAGCTTTGGTCCCTACTCTTCTCATGCGTAATTTATGACTTGTGTCTAGGTTGTTTGTTGATATGTTGGTATGCTAGTGCGATGTGGAATGAGGTTCCTTGTGCATTATTATGGAAAACTGCAAGTGCTTTCGGATGATATGGATCTTTCAGGATAATCGTTAAGCTTTTCGTCTGTTCAGACAAAAAAGTAAAAAGAACTTTTGTTTCTGAATTTGCTTTTGTTCTTGCAGTGTTTCCTATTGCAGACCCTGTGGTAGTTTTGCTGTCCTTTTATTACTTATAGAAAAATTGCATCCTATTAGTCTTAATTGGATCAGAGATGGCATTGCTTTGAATGCTATGACAATGAGAATTCCATTCTACAACTCTTTTTTTTATTATAAAAAATCTCATTCTTATAGGGATTTATAAGATAAGGATAGAGAATTATTAGAATCTAAACTTCAGTGCCCCTAGATCTGGTTATAACTTATAAGTAAATGCTTGTTTCCTTTTTCTAGGCATCACGAGTAACTTTAGCCTTGCCAATTGGGTTGGTGTTATGTCTGACTAATTTTGAACTGCTGTTTTGTGCAGCCCGATAAGGTCTCTATGCAGCCAACTCCAGTTTCGACGTAAGTTCTACTTTATCCTTTCGGGCTTGTCCCTTTTTTCCCTACCCTCTCGTCGTTGTTTCAGAATGTCTCTACAATCTAGAAGCAGCATAAGTTTTATTTATTTATTTATCCTTGTTTTGGTTTTATTTGTTTAGGGTAAATTTATCTGGAACTGATTGGGTATTGGTCACAACAAGTGACGGGAAAAAGTTTTACCATAATGGCAAAACCAAGGTATGGGTCGTATGCTTGCCTTTTAAAACCTTTGGGTACTCAGAAACTCTGTCATATAAGTAGGTGTTACTAGTCACGCGACACATAATTAACCTTACTCCATCTTTCTTGCTTTTTCTACAATCAGGTAAGCAGCTGGCAGATCCCGAATGAAGTGATAGAATTGAGAAAGAAGCAGGATGCTGATGTACCAAAAGAACATCCAGTATCAATCCCAATTAACAATGTAATGACTGAAAAAGGATCTGCTCCGATTAGTTTGACTGCTCCAGCCATTAACACAGGTGGTCGTGAAGCCATGGCATTTAAACCATCAGCTGTGCAAGGAACATCATCTGCACTTGATCTGATTAAGAAGAAGTTGCAGGATTCTGGTGCTCCTGTTACTTCCTCACCAGTTCCAGCACCATCAGAATCAAATGGCTCAAGAGGAGTTGAGAGTACACCTAAGGGCCAGCAAAGCGATAATAGTAAAGATAAGCTAAAAGACATCAATGGGGATGGCAACTTGTCTGATTCCTCATCAGATTCAGAGGATGCGGACAGTGGGCCAACAAAGGAGGAGTGTATTACCCAATTCAAGGTATCTTGTCACTTCTGGCTTTTTATTAAACCAGAAGTAAATATGAAACTTGAAGCTTTTCACTTCAATTTGGAATCTTTCTTCTTCTTTTATAAATAGGTCATGGTAATTGTTATTCAACTAAATATGATAACTATTTTACAACTTCGTATTCTGATGACATAAAAATTGATGATATTCACTTTTTTTTTACTACAGAGATACAAATTGTACTCTTATAGTGGGATTAAGTTTTAAATATTTTCTTTTTTGTTTATTATATATGGTTTTGAGTAAATTGACTTTGGAATATGCCGTGCTGGTGATCATTCTTGAAGTCTTGAACTTGGACCTTTTGTATATAGAAAGTGTGGTTTGCTTCTTTGGACTCTTTTCTCTTTGATGCAACTTGAAATACAACCATTCCTGATTGAGTTGAAGGCTTTAGTTGATTTTACTTGAGTTGATGCAACTTGGCTGATGAGAAATGGTAATCATCTGGAAATTATATATGCAGGAGATGCTTAAGGAACGAGGAGTGGCACCATTCTCGAAGTGGGAGAAGGAACTGCCAAAGATAGTGTTTGATCCACGATTTAAGGTTTGATGAGTCTAAATATTAGGAATTTCATTGTTCGGGAATTAGGGGGCTAACCTACAACTCGAACTGCTTGAAACAAGTTTGTTGGATTCATGTATCTACTAATTTTTGGAAGGGCGAATTTGTTTCTGCCAGTTCTTGGGTCAGTTCTAGTGTCATCAATTGGCTTAGGATGCATGCTAACAACTAATACTAAAATTGTTTTTAGTCCTGAGAGAAGTTAACTTTTTTGGGAAGTCAATATATGCACTGTTTGGGAAGGGTAATATTTGCATTAATTGTTGTGAGTACAGTAGGCAGGCTCTTTCAAGGCAGGAGGTCTGTGCTGACCTCCACGGCACAAACTGTCGTAGTTGTGGAATTTTCCTTTTATCTGCAGTGTTATCTACTGTTTTTCTCTGTCTTGCTACACTAAGAAATTTGTGGTTATAGTTTTCTTATTGTTAAAGGTCTCCACTGTTGCAGGCCATTCCAAGTCATTCAGCTAGGAGGTCTTTGTTTGAGCACTATGTTAAAACACGTGCAGAGGAAGAAAGAAAGGAAAAAAGAGCAGCTCAGAAGGCTGCAATAGAGGGATTTAAGCAGCTATTGGATGAAGCATCAGAGGTCTTGTAGATTGCCTTAGTTTGAATCATGCTTGTGTCTATCTTTTTAGCTGAACTGTGGGGATTGGAGATTGCTTATGGAATCTTTTAAAATTTTCAGGATATTGATCATAAAACCGATTACCAAAGTTTCAGAAAGAAATGGGCCAATGATCCACGCTTTGAGGCTTTAGATCGAAAGGATCGTGAGCATTTGTTGAATGAAAGGTATCACCTAATAAGAAGACTACATGTATATATCCTTGGTGTTGTGCATATAAAGCTGTGAAGTTAGTCTTTTATTCATTTATTTTTCAATAGGAAAGTAGACTTCTTATTCTTAATAAAATGGAATTGTACAACAGAGGACATGATGTCCACTGAAGGAATACAAAATCCTGATAATTAATAATCATCTGCCTTCAATGAAAGCAACTAGAATATATATCCACCTAAAGTAGTAAGTTAGTGACTAGATTCCCATATTTCTTGGGTGTGTCTTTTAGTCTATATATCTCTTTGGATTCACACGGTATATCTAATTTTGCTTCTATGATAAATTTATATCAGAATGGTCATGTATGATTTTTATTGTACTTGCAGGGTCCTTCCATTGAAGAGGGCTGCTGAAGAAAAGGCTCAAGCAGTGCGTGCTGCTGCTGCAACTAGTTTTAAGTCCATGCTTCAAGAAAAAGGAGATATTACTGTTAGTTCTCGTTGGTCCAGGGTAGGTACATTCAGGTTGTGGTTTATTATATGTGCAGAAGAGTGTGCTTCTGGGTGTCTTTTGTGCCAAAGAGGAATTTGGGCTGCTTCATTTTGAAGCAATTCTTATTGTTGTTTTAGATCATTAAGATATTTTAGAATGACACACGGATCTGCCACATTTTGTGAAATCTAAATAATGGGGTCAATAAATTATATATTAAAAAACTTTTGAATGTAGGTTCTGCACCAAGTAAACAAATATGAGATACTAAGTGTGCTAGAAATATTATATGAACCTTGCATTAATTTTTCTCTTGTAGAATCATTTCTGTTGGGGACTTGCTGTAGGTGAAAGATAGTCTGCGGAATGACCCAAGATACAAATCCCTTAGGCATGAGGATAGGGAAATATTATTCAATCAGTATATATCTGATCTAAAAGCTGTGGAGGAGGAAGCAGAACGAGAGGCAAAAGCTAAGCGGGATGAGCAGGTAAAGACTCTGTCTACATTTGTTAGGAACTCTCTCCTCCTTTTCTCTGTCTGTTTGTCTGTCTGTCTGTCTGTCTCTCTGTCTCTCAGACACACACACACACACACATGCGGTTGATACATAAAACGGGTCTTTCATAGGCTCAAAAGGTTTGCATGATTGGAATCAAATACTTGTACTGAACATATATCTGTGTATATAACTATATGTTTTAATAATTAGTCTTTGTTAATTTGCTAAACTTCTGAAGATTAACCAATAATGATAACATAAGTGAACCTTACGTATGAGAAAACCTTTATTAAAAGAAGTGGGAAATTTAAGGTGGTAAATATGGAATGATTGATTTATTAACCAATATGCCTCTTCTTTTTTGTTTGGCTATTTTGTTATTTATCACTTCAGGTGGTGTGTTGGTGGGGATTTCAGAATTAGTTCTTCAAAACATTTGACAAAGAACTTATAGGACCTGAAAAAAAAGAAAGCAGAACCTATATCTTATTAGTTTATTGCATCTAAAAAGGAAAATTGTTAAGATTTTGTCTTCCCTGCACTGGCTTTCAGGAGAAACTGAGGGAAAGGGAGCGAGAATTAAGGAAGAGGAAGGAAAGAGAAGAACAAGAAACGGAGAGGGTGCGACTGAAAGTTCGCAGGAAGGAGGCAGTTGCTACTTTTCAAGCTTTACTTGTGGAAACAATTAAAGATCCTCAGGTATTATCTTTGGTAACTTGGTTTTATGTTTTAGGGACTTTGTCCTGGGCTTCATTATCTAAAACCATGCATCTGAGATGTATTGATGCATATCTAGTATGGTATGAATGTGATGTATAGTGTATTAATAAATCATTATGCGTTTTGTTTATCATGTACTCAGGCATCTTGGACAGGATCTAAACCTAAATTGGAGAAGGATCCACAAAGGCGTGCAGCCAACCCTGACTTAGAACCATCTGACATGGAAAAGCTCTTCCGGGAACACATAAAGAGGCTAAATGAGGTAATATATAATCTAGTGCTTGGATCCATTTGAATTTTGTTTCCATAGTTAAGAATTGTCTTTGTTGCTTGTAAATTATTCCGGTAAAAGAATGCACCCTTTGTAATCCTACTTAATCGTTTGGCTTTTCCAGCGATGTGCGCATGAGTTCAGAGCTCTGTTGGCTGAAGTCTTGACTGCAGAAGCAGCGTCCCAGGAGACCGAAGATGGAAAAACCGTTCTAAATTCGTGGTCCACAGCAAAACGTCTTCTAAAGCCAGATCCTAGATACAATAAGATGGCAAGAAAAGAGAGGGAAGTGTTGTGGCGACGATTTTCCGAAGAAATGCTACGGAAGCAAAAGTCAGCACTTGATCACAAGGAAGACAGGAAAACAGATGCTAAAAGTAGAAGCTCTGTTGACAGTGGAAGAGTTCCCTTTGGATCTAGGGGTACCCATGACCGAAGATGATGTTTTGGTTAGAATTTAGAGACTAGGCTTTCAATTTGTTTTGCCCAAGTCCTGATTTTCATAATTTTGACTTGAGTAGGAGAGGATACAGACACAAACCGACGCTGCTGTATTATAGTTGTATAATATTATTTGAAGTGATTAAGCTGATTTTACTAGCGTATTATTTGTAATGTTACAAGTTTTACTATTTAACCTGAGCTTTCCAAGTAATTGTACTGCTAAAGAAGAAAAAGAAATGTCCCAGCATCCCTAGCCTACAAATTTTATTCAAGGACGTAATTTGTCCAGCTATCTTGTCCCTCGGGAATAATTTGTTGTAGCGAATGCTTGCTTACCATTGAAATGCATGCACATATTATACTGTTTTGGTGCAGCGCATGACTTTAAAATTCATATGCTTTTACAAAAGGACAAACTAGCTTATAGGCTAAACCCCTCACGACCTTCATTTCAAAAATGAAATTCATTGCTTCTCTCTTTGCACTAGTAACCTTTGTTACCCAAATACCGGTTTCTGGCATGTCCGTTAAATGTCTTTGTTTTGGCAATACCTCTGCCTCCAACGGATTCTGATTAGGAATTAGCCCCATCACTATGTACTTCTACTTTTTTTTTTTAAGTACAAGTGATAGTCTAAATTAGGGGAATTTCTCTCACACACAATTATGATGTTGTGGAGATTCGAACTTGAGACTTCTGGTCTATAAGTTAAGGCTCTTTTTCATTGTGCTAGACCCCATTGACATTATTTTTCTTATTTTTTAAAGAAAGTAAAGGAAAATATTTTGTTAGTCACGACTCATGCCACAACAAGTGATTTAATGACCAAAAAATATATCATTTGTCTAATGTTCTTAGAGTATTTTAGAATCTTTTTTACTGAAAAAAACTAAACCAAACTTGCAAAAGTCTTGTATCAAATTTAAATGCTTTGCAATTTCAGTGATGAGGAGGTGTTTAGTTATATGAAGAAATTAAAGAGAGAGACATAAGTAAAAATAGAAGAGCTTCAGTTGCGTTAAGGGAGGGAAGGTTTAGATAGCGAGACCTATACCGGCGAACGTTTGGTCACGATAGACCTATTCCGACAAATTTTTTATTGTGAAAATTTTGTCAGGCTAGACCTATCCCTATGAAATTTTGTTGGATAAACGCATCCATGTGCAGTATCTATGAAATTTTGTTGGATAAACGCATCCATGTGAAGTATTGTAGGATAGACCTATCCCAGTGAAGTATTGTCGGGTACATCTATCCCGACGAAATTTTGTCAGAAGAGACCTATCCCAACAAATATTTGTGGGGTTATATCTATCCCGGTAAATGATTGATGGGTAGACCTCCGGCGAATTTGGGTAGACCTTCGGCGAATTTGGGTAAACCTATCCCAACAAATTTTTGTCTAGATAGACATATCCTAGCAAAGTTTTGTCATGACAGGCCTATTTCAGTGAAAGTTTGACTCGATAGAGTTATCACGACAAAAATTGGTATGGTTATATCTATCCCATCGAATGCCTATCTCGAAGAATGTTTTTCAAGATATACCTATCCCAGGAAAGACCTATCCTGGCGAAATTTGTCGGGATAAACCTATCCGGCGAATTTTTTATTGAGTAGAGCCCCTATGTTGCACGGGCACGGATATGGAGACACGAGGAAAAGAAAAATCTCAAAAAATTTGGACATGGGGACACGACAATTAAAAAATAATAATTTATAATAATACTTATATATATTAAAAAATAAAATATTGATATTCATTCTCCAATTTCACAATATCCATATATAGTGACCCGTGTCCAGAAAATTTCTTTACTGTGGACACGACGTTGATTGTTGGACACAGGTGTCCTATACTTTGACACTTAGGCTTAGTGGAGTGTCCATGCAACATAGCCTTTTACCCCGGCGAAGTTTTGGGGGAAAAAAAAAAAACAGAAAAAAAAGGGTAACAAAAAAGATTTAAAGTGTGAAATATTAGGGTAATACAAAAATTTACAAAAAAGAATTTTTTATTTTTTATTTTTTATTTTTTTGTTGTTGATCAAATACAAAGTGAAATATTAGGGTAATACAAAAATTTACAATAAACCGATAATTGGTGCTAGTGGCTGAAGCTGGAACCCAAGTTTAGAATTAGGGCTTCCAGTCTCTCTCTCTTCTGATCCTGCACTAACATAGTTATCTTCTTCAATCGTTCGCGATTATACTTAGGGGTTCGCAGATAAAGACAGCGGAATCGCACAATTAGGGTTAGGGCTTGCACATTTGAGAGGCTTGAGGCTTGCGACCGCCGTTAGGTTGAAAGGAAACTCAGGTAAGGTAAGATTTGGTCCTGACAATCAGCTAAAAGAAAAGGAATTTGAAATTCGGAAGTCCTGATATTGGGACATCTGACATTGTATGACGATGCCAAATCCATGGAAGTCTTAATTTTTCTTTGCTGGTTTTCTGCTCGTTTCGTGGTAACATTGTTCAGATGGTGTAAGACTTAGGAGCCTCATATTTCTTATTTGCTTGAGTAATGCTATATTCCTCAATGGTTTCGAATGGTTCAGTAATTTGGTAAAAACCATCCCAACTTTGCAGTAGTTTTTAACCCGATGTATTTTATCATCATTGGCTTGTTTATGAACTACACTTAAATACATTGTCGTTCCTTGGTTTGCTCTGCCACGTTCAATCCTTTGCAAAATAAATGCCTTTCTATCTAATACGTTTAATATTTGCATATTTCAATACAACTAGAAAAAAAATGTCTTACTTTAAGTATGTCTTTGTGAAGGATTGGAGTTGGTTTTCACTTAGCCCAGTTTCATGAAAGTGGAGCTATATGGCAACCTATCCAGGAAAAGGAGCTCCTTCAAATGGGTCTGTCTATGTTTGCAACTTGCCTGAGGGGACTGATGAAAATATGTTGGCTGAATATTTTGGCACCATTGGGTTGTTAAAGGTAGGGAGTTTGACCGGGTATTGTCAGAAGTTGCACTTGCTACTCTTTAACTGACCTTCAACATAAGTTTCTTTGTGCATATGGAATTCTCATATGTTTTTTCTTGCTTACTCTTTTTCATTCTTGCCTTCTACTATTTAGAAAGACAAGCGAACAGGCCGACCAAAAATTTGGCTATACCGAGACAAACTGACAAACGAACCTAAGGGAGATGCTACTGTAACATATGAAGATCCACATGCTGCATCAGCAGCCGTTGAATGGTTTAACGACAAGGATTTCCATGGTAATGCCATTGGGGTTTTTATAGCAGAGTCAAAAAGCAAAGATGATCAGATTCATAATCCTGTGGGCGATCCAATTGTTGGTGGTGAGTATGATGGACTCGAGGAAATTGCTCAGGATACAAATGGAGGTGTTGGCGGCGGTAGAGGTCGGGGTGATGCTCCTGGGAAAGCATGGCAACAAGAGGGAGACTGGACATGTCCGAATACAAGGTCTGTGATGTGAGATTGGTGAGCAGCTCTTTCTTGCACTTTTTTGAGCATTTGTATTTCTTAAATGTAATATTTACTCAGTAAATGGCTTCTCATGCCATATTTTTCTAGCAGCTGTTCCAACGTGAATTTTGCATTTCGCGGTGTGTGCAATCGCTGCGGAAGTGCTCGACCTACTGGTGCTTCCGGTGGTGGCGCAGGAGGTGGTGGTCGTGGTAGGGGTCGTGGACTTGACTCTGGGGGCCGTGGTGGTCCTGTTGGTGCTCCTACAGGTGGACTCTTTGGTCCAAATGATTGGCCTTGTCCAATGTAAGACTGCATTCTCCCTCCCACTCTCAAGGCCTTTTCTATCTCGTAGACTCTTGTTACTGTTGTTGTTGTTGTTAAGTTCCAGTCCAATGAAGTGGAATGGTGGGAAATTATTTAATAATTTAGTTCATGAGCAGCTCTGAATTTTAAAAAAAAAATTTGGCTCTGCTGTTTTTACAATAGGTGAAAGTCATGTGAACTTAATTAATAAATTAGGCGACCACAATCTCAGAAGTTTTTCCTATATAAGATAGTGAAGGATTTTCAGCATCTCCATATTTTGGAAGCATGGTTTCCTCGTTATATTTTAAGGGTTTTTTATTTTATCTTCTTGTGATTTTGAGTTTCTTTACATCTTAACGTATCTTTTATCATATTGCGAAGTTTTGGGAGTTAGGTGCCATCCTGCATCAACCTTAGTTAATTGGTTTTTATGACACACATAACACCTTGACATTGTGAGTTGTAAATACTTCATGTTGCATTAGGTTTCATACTTGAAGGCTAAGTTCAGTGAGTCTATATGATTGATGCTGTACTGGCCTACTCAATTGTTGATATTCAGATATATAGAAGTTTGCATATTGCATTCATCTCGTAAGCTAATTCTTTGTGCTTGAAAACTAGATAGCAGTATCTATGCATTTTTTATTTGATGTTGGACAACGATGTTATTTATATTGTGGCATGAGCTGAGCTGAGTGCATTATTGTTCACACTTTCCGTCTGCTTTTTTGGTTTCAGGTGTGGCAACATCAACTGGGCAAAGCGTACAAAATGCAACATATGCAACACAAATAGACCTGGTCACAATGAAGGTGGTGTAAGGTATTACATGATTATTACTTTAATATATTATCAGTTGCCAATGAAGAATAGGAATCTATTGTGTTGGAGACGATGTGATACAGAATAGGAATCTATTGTGTTGGAGACGATGTGATACTAATATAACATAAACATACCTATGCACAGTCTTCTCCTGTTATGGTTGTTATGTACCTATGTTCTTACCTAAATGTGTCAACGCTTCCCTTCCCCTCACACCCACAATATTAAACGGAAAAAAGATACATAATTATTTGAATAATAACCTGTATATGTGAAGAATATTAATCATGTTGTCTTCTCCTTGTAAACAAAGTTAATTGGTCCTCGAAGTACCTGTTCCTGTTTTACATGCTATAGGGATCCACGTTCTTCCCCCTGCCACTCTTTTTTCTCAAACTATTTTCTCAAACTATCATATTTCCCTCCAGCTGCAGAATTAGATACACATTGGTGGTGGTTAAGCAAGAAGACAATATGCTGTTTTTTCCTGTTTTCTTAGGTTACCTCTACTTCTATTAGAAATAATTTTTGGTCTGTACTTTACTTTAGCATTCTTTTGTGACATTTCTAGAGATTATACTGCTTTGCCTTACATGTATTTGACAGAGGGGGGCGTGGTGGGGGTTACAAAGAACTTGATGAAGAAGAATTAGAGGAAATCAAGCGACGTCGGCGGGAGGCAGAAGAAGTAAGATTTAGTTACATAGATAGCATTTGTTCAAGTTTCATATATTTTTTGTTCTGGTTTAGCAGAAATTTTGTGCCATTCTCAGGATGATGGTGAGATGTATGATGAGTTTGGCAACCTTAAGAAAAAATTTCGCGCTAAAACACAACAAACTGAAACTGGACGAGCTCTTCCAGGTGCTGGACGTGCTGGATGGGAGGTGGAGGAAATAGGTACTTGTGCATTTTTTGGCATGGTTATCCATAATGTTTAAGTATGTTGTAATTGATTTAATATTTTAGATTTAAAATCCCTAATTATTGAGGTTATATATCTAGGAGTTAATTAACCCATTCTCCGACATGATTGTCCCTTTTTCCATTTCATAAAATCATAGCACTAAAAAATCTCTGTTCAGCCTGAAGCTTATTTTAGGAACTTTACCTGAATGGTTGTTGCCATTCTGTTTTAGTCAAATAAGTGATTGACTTTGTTCACAATAATGATACGGCAGGTGTAATTGACAGAGATGGCAGGGAGAGAAATAGAGAGAGAGGAAGGGAACGCGACGATAGACCGAGCAGCAAGAACAGAGAAAGAGATGACAGGGATAGGCGTCGCAGTAGAAGCAGAGAAAGGGAAAGGGATAGGGGGAGAGATAGACCTCGAGATTATGATTATGATCGGGACAAAGATTATGGGCGGGACAGGGACAGGGACAGGGATCGAGACCGGAACAGGCACCGTTACTGAAGGTTATGGGATAGAGTTTTGGTTCTCTTATGCAAGTAGGTCGGACTGCATTCGTGTTGAACTTTGTTTTACTTGGCATTTGAAGCTAGTCGGATGGAATATGGGTCTCCTCCACTTTATTCGAACTATGATCTGCGCCCGCATGTAAAATTTGTTTTCCGTACATTGGCACTATTCAAATTTTGCTTTCAACATTTTCCTTTTAAGTTATGAATATTAACTTGTCACAATTGAATGGGTTATTTTCGAAATTGCATGGTTGCGTGTTTTTTGTTTCGAAACCCTATTTTTTAAGTTT
Source organism: Prunus persica (assembly GCF_000346465.2). Taxonomy (NCBI): domain Eukaryota; kingdom Viridiplantae; phylum Streptophyta; class Magnoliopsida; order Rosales; family Rosaceae; genus Prunus; species Prunus persica. The sequence goes on along the minus strand of NC_034009.1, from coordinate 32,291,594 downwards.
TAACAAAGGATGGATATGGGTTAATGGGTCTAGCTCAGTGGAAAATAGTCATCCCATGACACATTGGCAGTGTATGTGAGAAAATTCCTCCCAAATATCACTTTGTGTAAAAAAAAAAAAACAAACAAACAAAGGATTGATATTCATTTAGATCAACTTGCTTAGTCTTTCTTTCTTCATTTTTTCAACAAAAGGTAGAAACAAAAGTACCACAATGCACAGCTCTACTCAACTACCTAAATGATATAACACTTGTGATTTCACCTTCGACCTTTTTTGTTTTGTATTTTTATACAACTGACCTTCCACTCTTATTATTCTTAAATTGCCAAACCCCATCCGCAACTATTACTATTTAGCTGCTTAATTAAGTTGATTCTCCCAGTTTGATACCGTGCTAGTTTTTATTTGTTTACTACAAATTATGCTTTGCTTCTTAACCTGATGCGGCAAATACATAATATAATCACATCTATAACAACACGAGAGAGACAGAATAACTTATTGTTCCTTCATTTGCCGCTATCTCTCTCTCTCTCTCTCTCTGTGCTGCTGGCTGGGCCCCTTCTTCACATGTCTGAAATCTGATTGTCCTTGATTATAATAAGTCCTAAAGTGCAGGCAACTTGAGCTTGCATGTATGACAAAGGAATAACAATTTAACTATTCCATGAGAGCAACCTTCTTGACTTGCAGAATTTGTCTCCCTATAAAAAGACAAAATCTCCACGTTAGCTTTATCTTTCTATTTGTTGAACCAACATTTATTTTCTGGATTAATCGAATGAACGAAAACATGTGTAAGCTCTATCTTTCTTTGTTTTTATCTGTTGCTGTTCAAAAACAGAGTTCTCACTTCTTAAATAAGAACCCAAAGCAAAACAACTTCTCATTCTCATTGGGAATATGTTCCTTCTTTCCTTGATGTCCATACCATGACATCTTATTGGTGGCACATCAAATCCTGAATTGCATGGATCATTGGATGGAAATACATGGCAGCAATTGCAAAGAAAAAACCTTTTCTCTCTCTCTCTCTCTTCTTTTTTAATCTTTTGGGACAGAACAGAAGTCCTCTTGTTTCAACACGGTTCACTGATTAAATTAAAAGATTGCTGATGAGTCATGATGCTCCTCCTAAAGATCAAAAACTTGTACTCTTTATTTATTATTGATTTAATTTTAATCAAACACTTGCACCCCTTATTAATAGGGTCACTGCTAGGCGTGTACAAACATTTTCCTTTTCCCCTTGTCTTGTGCCAGCAGCACATTAGCTTTCAGCATTCTCTCGCGGTCTGGATAGAGGTTTGTTGAATTCATTCAATGCAAAAACAGCTATGTCACAACTATCTGATTTTCAAATCCACATTAATGGTCAGCAAACATTCTTTGTGAATGAGGTATGGAAACTGCAGCTTTGTTATATTCTTTCGATGTAATCAAACAATCTCTTAAAAAGTTTCCAACACACTTTTGCAGGAGATTTTATCAACATATTCAGGAAGGTTGAAGAAGATCATCAAGCAGGAAAGGAGAAGGACCCAGATCAAGAATTCAGGGATTGAAATCGATGACTTCCCAGGAGGCCCTGATGGGTTCGAGTTGATTTCTCGATTCTGTTACAACAACGGAAGAATCACAACCACAGTTTCAAATGTGTCCCTCCTCCACTGCTGTGCAGTCTACCTTGGTATGACTGAGAAGCTCTCAACTTGCAATCTATTGCAGCAAACACAAGTCTTTCTTGATGGACTTTTTGAGTGGTCATGGAAAGACATACTAGTCTGCCTCAAGAGCTGCGGCTCATTCTGCAACTATGCTGATTCATCTGGTCTGCTAGACAAACTCATTTGTGCTCTGTTGGCTAAGATTGCTCAAAATTCAGATATAAGCAGCTTCATTGCCGCGTCGTCTTCTACGTCCTCTTCTCCAGAAACTGCATCTGGGTTTAGACCCTCTTCCTCATATAAGAACACCCCTGAATCAATCAAGCCAAGCTCATCAAGCAGAGCCTGGTGGTTTGATGATGTGGCCATTTTACCACCAAAGATCATTGAAAAACTCTTCCAGAGTTTGGGTGCTTATGGAGCTGATAACAACAGCTTGATCCTCACAAGATTTCTCCTTCATTACCTGAAAGTTTCAGCTCAGAGGAAAGCTAATTATAATCAGACATCATCAGCTGCTGTGAATTCAAAATGTGAGTTTGGTGGTCTTGCGGACACAGCTGTTCATGGGATCATTTTGGTTGGGAGAAAAACGTTTTCCTGCAGAGCGCTGTTTTGGGTATTGAGGATTGTGTCTGGCTTTGGACTGAGTAAAGAGTACAGGCTTGGTTTGGAAAGATTGATTGGTGGAATGCTTGATGAAGCAACATTGGATGACTTGCTAGTGTCTGGGCATGACAGGGGTGTTTATGATGTCAATCTTGTGATAAGATTGATAAGAGTGTTTGTTAAAAGTGAAGGAGTGTCAGTGCAGAAGTTGAAGATAGCCGGGAGATTGATTGATAAGTACTTGGGTGAAATATCCCCTGATCAGAATCTCAAGATTTCTAAATTTTTGGGAGTTGCAGAGAGTTTACCTGATTCTGCCAGGGATTGCTTTGACGGGGCCTACAGAGCCATTGATATCTATCTTGAGGTGAGCATGCCATACCTCTCCCTTCTTTTATTTCCGTGTTCTTTTGCTCCATCATGACAAAATAATTGAAAGCTTTTGAAAAAAGTGAACTTAACAATTCCTCTTTCTTATTTCCTTGTTATTTTTCTTTCTTTTTGTGGGTAGAGAAGTTGCATTAATTAGCATTCTGTTTCCAAATTGTCTATCATGAAGGAAGAAACTTAGTTGATTATTCTGGAAAATGAGGTTCATAGTTCCTGCAGAGTGTGCCTTTCTGTTTCTTCTTCTTTTTTTGGGTCAAACAATCTGCCCCTTTCTGTCTCTCAAGAAATAAGGATGCATTCTAATCTTTGGAATGTGGCTAGGCTATACAAAGTATAGGTAACCCTATCCTTTATCAATCCCTCCCTCTGTTTCAAAATGGGGATGTCATTGACCAATAAACTGAGAGTGGCAAAATGAAATGAAAAAAGATAGAAAGCCTCCATGGCCAGATGGGGAAAGGAGAAGAGGCTCAAAAGAATGATGGGCATCCTTTACTATTACTTGAAGAATGGGGAACACAATATTATAATCTATTGATGGGAAAGGGGTATTGTCGCTATTAGGAATTAATATTAGTATTCACATGATTTATGGCCCATATCTTTTGGCTGGCATGCACATCCAATTAATTTATGTGAATGTGATTTTTGTTGAGAGTTTTATATTAAAAAGTTAAGGGACTTAATCTAAATTTATAAGGAATTAAGTTACTCTCCTCATTGTTAATTGATTTTTAGTTTTAAGATGGAAGCTCAACTTCATAGTCACACGTGCTCTCACGTCGTCCAATATATATTGTCATTACTCAAAGATGTGTTTTTAACTTGTATGCTTTCTAAAGCCAAAAAAGGATGATTAGGAAAGAAAGCACTACATGATTTCAGAAACTCATGTTTAATGTAGTTGATTACTGACAGTTAATTTTTGAATTGAATATGTGGTGGGCAGTCTCATCCTAGTCTTTCATTTGAGGAGCGGTCAAGATTATGCAGATGCCTAAACTATGAAAAGCTGAGCCTTGGAGCATGTAAAGAGCTTGCCAAGAATCCAAAAATCCCACCAAGGGTTGCCATGCAAGCCCTTATGTCTCAACAATCCAAAATAACACCACCAACACCAAAACCAAAACCAAAACAACAATGTGTAAATTATGAAATGATTGTGTACAAGGGTGATGCTGATGATGAAGAGAGCTTAGCAGAAGAAGGGAAGATGGAAGAAACACTAAACTTGCAGAGGATGCAATGGAGGGTGGTGGAGTTAGAGAAACTGTGCAGGCAAATGAAGGGGCAGATGTCAAGGATGGTGAAGCATAATCATGTTTTGGCTACCCCAACTCATGCTAGACCTCTGCCTAGACTTTGTTGATTAATCAATGTTTCTTCGGGAGCTCCATTAAAAAAATACAGTTAAATATTATTGTAAAAGATTGTTATTATTTTCAGTGCGTATTCTCTCCTCCTTTTATTTTTCCTTGGAGATGAAAATGTAATTGGGGGATTGTTTGTAATTATTTCGTCAATATCAAAATGAGATATCATTTAATTTTGCAAGAAACTTTCTAAAAAAGAATAAAAACAAGAAAAAAAGAGAGATATGAGATTCTTGTATATACGATATATTCCAGGAAGGGGAAAGGGCCAAGAACTTGGCAATATTAGCAAGTTGTGACTAGTGTTGTCAGACGGTTCCTCACCTCAACTAATGAAAACCATTGGCTTAAGTTGTATTAACAGCCTTGTTGTAATTCAATATTTTATTGGTTTACTTGTCATAATCATACATGTGATGTGAGAGAGACTGATTAATAATGCCACAACTTTGTTTAATATCCCGTGATTAGGGCAATTGGGTCGAATTATACATAAGTTATAAGCAAGTGCATCCACATAAATTTTATCAATAAAAAACATTCACAATTTTAATTTTATTATTGAAATTTTATTGCTATTTCTTTAAGCCATGAACAAAACTTCCATTGCAATATTCTTATACAAGCATGCACGACTTTAAAAAAGCTTCAAGAAAACATGAAATTGGTAGAAATCCTTGTTTAAGCCGAAACCCTTTTCTTTTCCTTTAATCCGAATGGATTAGTGGAACATCATATAAGCATTAGCACAGATATAAGGTTAGGTAGGTGGAGAGGGATGACAGGGCAAAGCTTTGCTTGCCAGAAATTCAATTTGGCACGCTTTAAGGTTAGAGAAAAAAAATTAGTTAAGCCTACTAATATTAGGAGGTACACATTTATTGCTTCCTTTCCCCTTGCGTATAGCAGACTGCAAAATGCAGATTAGATTATGTTATATTACGTGAGCACCACTTATTAGTTTTCTGTCACTCGCTTTGTTCTACCTAAATAATTTAGAAGCGTTTTTGAGATATACAAATTCGCTTCGCTTTAACTAAACAATTTAAAAGTGTTTTTGAGATGTGCAAAAGATATAGAGTTAGGTTTTAAAGACATCGATGGGTGGTAGGTTAAGCAATATGAACTTTTTTTCTTGTTTATGGTAAGAAATGCGAAGGATAAATAATATAAAGTGTCGAGTGGGGAAGGCAGGAATGACGGATGAGCGGGCCTTTACACCAAATTAGCGTGTTCGGTCCACCAACGAAAGATACGGTCCAGTCCTTCCCTTCCCTTCCCTCCCCGACTCCCACTCTACTTGTTCTTCCCAAATTAACCTTCATATATCCTTTCCATATTTGATATAAAGCTCTGGTCAAACAGTTAGGGGCATTTGTGTAATCCTATCCTAAACCGGCATTCAGCAAGAACATCCAAGAAGCGACGGGCAATAGCGTAAATTGAGGATGTAGACAGTAGTGGATTTCTTCTCGGAACCGCGTCTGAGAAAGGAGAAACCAAGAAAGCACAAACTTTTTCTCAGAAATTGCATGCCAATTGCCAAACTTCCTCTCTCTCTCTCTCTCTCTCTCTCTCTCTCTCTCTCTCTCCGTACCCGGTAGTACCGGTACCCCTTCATATTCCAATATAAACCTCTACACACACATATTGTATATAGCCGTTTGTTTCTTCATTCGGTCCGACATTTTGGAACGTTTTCCCGGAAAATAATATTTTCCTTGGAGAACTTCAATCTCTCTCCCTGAAAACATTCATCATCTGGCAATGTACCGAACGGAAATCTCCAACTTTTCTTCGTTCTCGCCATTTCGCGTGGCTAAGAAACACTCTGTTCCCAACAATTTGGACCTCATCTCACGCTCCTTCGATGACGCTTTGCTTTGCCGCTTGAAAACGCTGACTCCACCGTCGATCAGCCTGTCTTGGCTCTCCAAGGCCGTCGATTTCCTCGCCTTGGCTCAGTCCGAAGCCAGAGTTCTCATCTCCAATCTCAAAGTAGCGGCTCTCGATGATTCGCTTGCTTGGTATTTGGACGACAGCGTCAAGCTCTTGGACCTCTGCAACTCCGTCTCTGCCGACATTGAACGCTTTCGCCAGCGTCGCCTTCTTCTCACCTTCGTTCTTCACCTTCTCGGCGACGGGAATCAGTCTCCGGAGAAGCTCCGTCGAGCCAGCAAAGCTCTCTCCGACTTCGAGCGCTGTGCTTCGGACCTCGGAAAACGGAGCAATGCGGAGGTCTTGGTCAGAGATCTGGCCACGGGGCTCCGCAACGTGCCACGCGGCAAGGCCTCGAGGGTCGGGAAGCTCGTGCGTCGAACCGTGCACGCCGTGGGATTGGTGACTGTGTTCATCGCCGGAGGCGTGGTGGCGACGATCCACGGATCTCCTGAGATGGTAAAGGTCGGAGTGCCGGCGGAGTTTTCATGGGCCGAGTCGTTGAACGAGTTGGAATCGGAGGTGTCGGCCGAGTTGAAACGGCGATTCGGGGGCGAAAAGGACAAGAAACAGAAAGGCCTATTGGAGGAGTTGGAAGACGTGGGGACACGTGTAAGGGAAGTGTGTGAGGTCATTGATGACCTGGCAGGAGTTGCGGTAGAGGAGGAGGAGGAGGAGAAGAAGCGGCTAACCGATGTCGTAAAAGAGCTGGAAAGAGCAACTGGGTCGTTTTCGGATGGGTTGGAGCGGTTGGGTAATGGCGTGAGTGAGATGTTCAATGGTGTTTTGTGTAACAGGAACCACATGCTGGAGAAGGTGAGAGCGAGAGAAAGAGGAGTGGGGCCAAAAGCCATAAACAAAACTTGAAGCAAGAAAGAGACGAACGAACAAACAAAGAGAAGCAAAACCAAACCCGAATCAATCAATTACAAATAGAAAGACAGAGTGCCTTTGTAAATTGGAATTGTCCCCCATATCTTTAGTCTCCTGTCCTCACTAAAAGGAAATTAAAATTAAAACCAGTGAATGAATTACACAAGTTCTAACCTTGTCAAAATGTTTGGGTATACATTCATCCATTTTCTTATGTCTATTTCTATTCCTGTAAACCAATAATAATAAAAGTATAATTGTGGATTTTAATTTAACGACATAGTCTAACTTAAATTCCCTCTAAATGTCTCTAAATGTTTTGCATCCGGAGAGGAAGTCGTCAGAATCGAATCGGAATTGTTAGCACAGGCCGTCGCGTTGGCTTTGCTAATCCTCTCACTTGAAGAATCATAGTGGCTTGGCTGCATTTTTAGGCAGGAGAAAAGAGAAGGACGAGAGAGGTGAGAGGGACGGAGGACGGAACGTGAGCTTTGCCAACTTTGAATGCAAACTTTGTGTGTTTGTGAGAGAGATTGAAAGAGGGAAGAAGAAGCAAGGGTCACACAAGCCACGCCTACTGTGCAACTGCAAATTGTGCACATTCTATATGTGCAATGAAATAACTTGATTCCGTACGGCATTATTTGAGCAGACATTAGAGTTTAGGGACAATCTTCCTTTAATTTAAAATGTAAATAAATAAATCCATTATTAGGAGGAGGAGGAGAGAGAGGAGCGAGGACAGAAGCTCTATCTGCCTACTCATCATGTGTCATTTGTGCTCTTTTTCATTCGCTGCCTAATTCACTACTGGATACGGGTAGAGTTTAATAATCAAAGTACCATCACCTGTAAAACCCAAAACACTAACTAAAAACGTATCATTGTTTTCCATTTTACAAGCGCTCAACTGAAACTCTCAGATTCCAACACACTACTTCTCTTATGGTTACATATTCCAACACAAGAAGTTACAACAAGGGGGGTGGTGGACTGACGAGCAACTTCTCTATCGAGGTTTAAGTACTACAAGAAGTTAATGATTTCGTGAGATGCTGTTCTCGATGGTTTGTGAAGAGCACTGTCCTCATTGGCAGGCGCGTTCTACATCTTCCTTAAGGAACGGTATTGTAGGCGAACATTCTCTCCAGTTTCAATAATCTTCAGCAAGTACCTGCATGAACATGAGGAAAGCATTGGATACAAAAGTTTCTGTCTACGAAAAAAAAAAAGACAGGTTAGTCATGCCAACTCACCAGCCATTGAGACACTGCGATGTAATGACCGCCTCCTTCCCAACAAATTTTTCTGGAGTCCTCCTGTTCCCCTGCATAATTAAGAGTTCCCTTTACAATTCCTATTTGATCAATCATGGGCAACAGACAATTTTGATAAACAATGAAATAAACTCACCTTGATTACCACTTTTTCATTCACAGAAAATGGATACTGCACCCCACGAAGCCCATCATCACCAACATCTCCATTTTCCTGCACACACGTAACAAATTATGCAATAGGAATGCTTGAAACACGGATGTGTACCCTCCTTACTCCAAAGACATTTTCCAAATTCCATGAATCACTACCACTTGACTTTCCTCATTTACCATAACCGTAGTCAATATGGCACAAAATCTTCCATCTAACTCTGTCAAGACACCATATCAATTTCAGCAGCCCCCTCAGCTTAATAATTTTCATGTCACAATTGCCTACCTACAATCTGTTAACCTTACACATCCCATTTCACTTCCCATATTCTGACAATGACTTGCATGACTTCAAAAGTCTAAATGGAATATGTAATATCAGGCATTTTTATCACTCACCCTGTTTGGTCTTCTTGATAAATCCATTTGGTCACCCAATTCTTTCCTACGCTTTCGGATAGTCGCGTTATGAAATAGCCTTCGATCATCCTCATGCTTCACTGCTGCAGCTGCAGCTCTCAGAGCTGTTGAGGAAATCATTCTATGTCAAAATATAAATAGAAACCACAAGGAATGTATTGCCTTGGGAAAGTGGATAGAAATGTAGGTGTAGCATGATGATCCAAGACAAAAAAAATATAATATGCATGTGTGCGTGTGCGCATTTTTATTTTTATTTTTTATAGAAAGATCATGAAACAAATTGGAATAAGAACATATTTAGGAAGAACTAAAAAGCAAAATGGAATTTACCAAGATTAGGAACCAGAGACCCGATCTCAATGTCTGCACTGCAGAGGGTACATCTTGACTGTGACGGAAAAAAACAACTGTAGTTATGATTCTAGTCCCTTCCCATCTAGAGGTAATAAATCCATTAGCAAGGCGAAGATAAGAAGGCATGAAGGATATTAAGAGAATAGCAGTCCTTTAGTCATAAGAAAATCAGAAGTACGATACAAACATCCACACGTGCAAAATCCCTGGGCCTCTACAAAGCAATAAGAGCAGCATTTCTCATATGTCTTCTAGTATCAGGAGATAACCTACTTACTGTGTCAATGACTCTTCTTAACATGAGACCGCCAAATGAATGCCCACAGGAAACTACCACAGCATCTTCAAGGAATGCACCACTGAAGCATTTATAGATCACACCAAAGAGGGAGTGAAAAAAGAAGAAACTTTAGCACCCTATATAATCCGACTAAACATTATAAAAATAAATACATGTTGAGATAACCAACAAGTGGAGGGGGAGTTTTAGAAAGATAAGACTTAGTCTACACTTGCAGATTGAGCTTTAGAAATATCAACCATCCCGCCAACCATCCTAGCATATTAAGTCTTGACTTAATGATCTTATCAGTAATCTTTGATATATAGTATAAGTTCAGAACTTTTCATTATCATTGTGAAACTCTCGAAACCCCAAGCTGGTCGGCAGGCATCATTCACTGCATAGACATACCCAAGTGACCAGCCCATACATGACAACAGTGAGGCTTACAATTTAAACAGACAGCATATTGCTAGGCAGATAAGGAACTAAGTTCAAAGGCAAATAACCACTTACGATAAGGGATCTGAGAGAACACTTCTTAAAGATGGTTCTTTATTTGAATTATTTCGAGCTACCTGCAAATACAAATTCCATAATAAGAAAGCTGTCAGTCCTGGGCCACACATGTTGTCTTTTTTGTAAAAGAATATAAAAATTATAGATACAAATAATGTGGTGCAAAGGAAATATAGTTGCTTAAGATGTTTTTGATAAGTCTTAAGTATATACACATTACCACGAACAAAGAATAAATTAGTGATACTTTTTAGGTTTACTATTTAAGATATTCTTTTCATGTGCAAAGCACGCAATAACATTTTTAATTCTATTAAATCACAAAACTGATAGAAGCAGGCTTTTCTAGTCTTAAGAAGCCTAGTTTAATGAATTTAAAGAACCTGCGAATAGATAAGTAGTGCAGAGATCCTAACAAATACGGCATTGAGCCTGTCAATGAAATCCTAGAAAGCCTCCATCATTATTTGTTTTTATCTCATTATATTCTTTTTAAAACTTTAACCCCCTACATCAGGTACTTGAAGACAAAACTTACATAAGTACTATCAGAACGACTGCCCAATACATCTTCCTCAGCAGAAAGATCATCCATAAACTGGCTTACAGATATTGGGACGTAGCTCTGGGGAATGACATGACCAGCCGCTGCAATTGGAGAGCAATCTAATATAGCGTTACCTTGTGGCATGAGCCTAAATGCAAGTGATGTCCTACAATCGCCAAATTCAATCAGGTTAATTCCAAATGAACTTCCTGTAAATATGATTGAAATGAGGGACAAACACATTAATGGGAACAAAGGAAAGCAGACAATTTGTACCTCCCACCATTATTAATGCCTGAGGAGTAATCGGAAGCAGCTTTATACGATGCAGCAGGGCGAAGGCCAGCTGTAGCATGGCTGAGTGCCTTACCTGTAAGTAGCAAAACATCCCCAGGAGCTAACCCAACCTCTGCTAGGTACCAACGACCATTGGGGTCACATACCTGAACCAGAAAACAGTTTGCACAAGTAATTTACAGAAATCATGAAGCAAATCATCTTTTTGTGTAGAAGAGACATTGAAACAAGTGACAATAAGATGCAAAGCTCATCATCTGCAAATTAACCAATCTTTCAGAAACCATGATAACCAAGAAAAAGAAGGGCACCTGTATACCAGGACTGTCTGAGGAAATCAATGTCAACAACCCCTTCTCAACTTCACCATTGATTCCTGGCTTCCCTCCCCCAATAGCACCTTTTCCATTTTGCATGGAAGCATTTGAGTAGGTTGCAACAAGCACTGATGAGGACGCCTCATTAGCGGGAAGGGGAGTATCATCAAGTAACTGGTTAAAAACACTGCAAAGATAGGAGTTACATAAGCAGATATACAAAAATGGTAATCAGGAAAACTAGAAGAAAAGCAAGTGAAAAGTTAAAGAGCCATCATCACCATCCTTACTCGCTTCGCAAACGAAGATGTCTAGCTATTGCACACAACGCAACATGGGCTGCCTTGCCCATGCACCTAAAAATATCAGCCATGCATGGTGGGGATGAGTCCCAATCTTCCAAAGCCCTGCAACAAGTGAAGCTCTTCAGAAGGCCAAATCTCAATTCTCATAGGACAACGATAACAAGACTGTTATCATAAAGCTCAATGCAACAAGAAACAGATAGATAAATGAGTGCATAAACAAAGAATCATAAAGTTGAATACAATGTTATTAGTAATTACAATGTGAAAATCCTCAAAGACGAATTCTTTGACCCAAAACCACACATTTCAAACTGCATTGATCACCAATACAGCACAGGACAACGCTAGCCCTAATTCTATTTCCTAACTCACTCACTCAGTCATTCATCAAATTAAGCAATACCTGCCAGCTCTGTACATGTAAACTCCACGGCTTCCTTTCCCAGCACCAAGCTGAGCTCTACTCCTAAAATACAACCTGGAAGCTTCCAAGCCGCAGCGCAAGAGAGCCGCGTCCTCGCTACCCAATTCGATGACGGCCGCATTGTGCCTCATCAGAGACCCCGAAAGAGCCTCCACCGCCCTCAAATACGGCCCGCACGGTGCCCCGTCATACGGGGCAATATCGGAGAGCCGGACCCTCGCAAGTGGACACGGAATTGTGGACGCAGGCTCACTGGAAGGGTGCGCAGCGGCGATAGGCAGCACGTGATCGACAGGTGGCGCGGGCAGAGGCAGAGCATGGCGAGAGAGAGGCGATGGCTGCTGCGAGTGTGTGGGGGTTGCCGTAGGTGATCTAATGGCGGTGGTGGTGGAGGAGGGGGGAGTAATTGAGTGAGACGCGGGTGGTGCAGAGGTCTGCTGCTGCATCATGATCATAACCATCAATCATTCTGAAGCTCAATGTTTGCTATGAATGAATGAATTGCTTCAATATAAGTGTATGTGTTTTTGTGTGTGTGTTTTTTTTTCTTCTTCTTTTGTTTGCTTAATTTCTGAGGATCATTTTCAAGGGTGGAAGTATGAGAATGAGAGACAAACAAATGAAGTTGGGTTTTGGGAAATTCAATTATAATAAGTCTTGAGATTACAATGTCTCTAAGACTCTTAACACAATTTGATTTTTAACATCAACAACAAAACTCTATCTATACAAGGTAAAAAGGGAGGGAGCTCTTTATTAGGGTTTTGCTGGAGAATATAAAGACACTGAAACAAACAGTGTGGGAGGAAGCTGTTTCTTTTCTTTCTCTCTCCCTCTTTTTTTAGTTTTTTTTTACCTCTTTAGGCCGACTTTTCTTCAATTCCAGCTAAATATTTGGGGAGCTGCAATTCCTATTTATTACATGCCAATCACAATTTGACACGTGTCAAAAAGTGAAAATATATTTGTATTACCAGCAAAATCCTTAAAACTATGAAAATACTCTCAATATATTTGTCTTGATTTTCTTAAATCCGCTGAAAATTGAGCAGTTGCAGATCCTTTCATTCTTTTTTTTTTCTTTTTCTTTTTCTTTGTTATGTTATTTGTCAATATAATCCTTCGTGCATGTAATAAGGCAGGCAGCGCAGCAGCACGTCTTCTTACCAAGATCTCCACAAATGCATGCAGTTGCAGTAAAAAGGAATAGAGAGTTTCTTCTCATCAATTCATGCATGAAGTCAACCCCCTGCCTCCCTTTTTAGTATGCTCCAATTCCAACAGTGAGATCATTTGTAGTGATATTGACATTTGATTTTCCTTGTGTTGTGAACTTGTTGTGAGGCAGCCAGCACTAATTATTTATGCACAAATCACAGATTTGATAATATTGAACATTTGTGTTCATCTTCAAACAACCCTCTCTGACTGACGTATAAGTATTGGCTAATTAATCTAGCTTGATGCAAAATACATTGGGTGGGTGGGGGGTGGGCAACTCACTCCCACTGCTTCTGCTTCACTTATAAATTCCTCCACAGTTTGCCAATTTACTTGTAAATCCATTCATTTGCACGCCCTCCAGACTCGTCCATATCGATAAAAATGCTCACTGCCTGCACAAAATGACTCACAGAAATGGTTATACGGACAATAAATCAACAAACATATCCGTTGTTCATTATTATTTCTTTTGTTTACCTTTCCTATCCGAGGCCTCTCTTTGAGCTTTGCTAGGCTGTTTCGGATATGCGACACAGCTCCCCAGCATTTCAAGGTGTTTGCCACATCGTCAAGCCTCAATAGATACTCTTCTTCAGTCAGTGGAAAGGATCTCTGAGAGACAAGCTCATACATAACATACACCAAGGAAGGAAACCATGCAAACTCAGAGATTTGGATTGGATTAATTATTTAACTCCTATCAATTTTGCTTTTGCAGTTTGCAGACATGTTGCTTGTTCCAACAAGAAAGTTCAAATTTGTTTGAGTACATACCTGCTCCATATACTTCCACATGACATTCAAAGCAAGGAGATTTCTTCCAAGGAACTCCTACATTGGATTGGATTGGATTGGACAAATGTAAAAGGACCAAACAGTTTGCTAAGATCCCATAATCATGAAAAATTACCGTGTTATGCTTGTCATCTTCGCATCACATAGAAAACATACCTTCTTTATGAGTTGAACGTCGTAAGACCTCCCATACTTGTTCCTAATAAGAGTTGCCAGGTCTATCCCACTGAAGGAGGAATCATCTGTTCCAACAAGTCTTTCAAGATTCTCTCTAAGCATTTCACTATTCACCTGAAACAATACACAGGAAGGTCAATAAAAACACATGTTTCGCCATCTAAACTCAACATCTGCTATTAATTCCATCTAAAATAGTGTACAAATACGCACAGTTAAATAAGTAATGCTTTCAAATGAATAGCAGATACCATAAAAATTTCTATAGAAGATAGCAATAGGGATTGATTTAAGCAGTATAGATCATATGTATGTGCAGATGATAATATATATATAATGGAAACAGGGGAACAAGTGAAAAAATATTTTCTATGCAAATTGAATTTGGCCAAACTGTTCATTAATCTATAAACTCAGTTGAGCAAATTGGGACGACGAACCCGCTAGACCAGAATCAAGCTTGAGGAACCAACGTTTCACATCCCAATGGTTTCTGTTAGCAGTCATATCACAAATATGGCAGCGGAGAGAAGAACATCAACATACCCCTCCAGTTTCAGGTTTGGGAGAAGAATCTTTTGCATCATTTGGATCTTCTGAGTCATCTGGATTTATGCCATCATCTGTTGTACTTGAAAAGATAGGCCTATGTCTCCGATCACTGTGATAACGGATGTGACAATTACCAGTGGAAAAAACCAATCCTCCTCTTGAAGGAAAATACGAACCATTATATCCAGGAAGTACAACTTTGTTGAATCCCATTCCTGTGTTTAGGTTCTCCTGAACCCCAAATGACCAATTACAGTGGTGGCTTGAAATAATGCTCGTCATTTCCTGAAAAATGCATTGAAAGAACTCTATGACTATCCCAAAATCAACAACAATATTACCCTTAATTAATAATATTTTCAAAACGCCTTCTTTCTTTTTTCTCTCTTTTTTCAGGAACAACATGCAATCTGGAAAATTTACAAGAACAAACATTCAGAATCCAGGTTGCTAATTGGGTTCCATTATGATTTGAAAAGCAGGAAGAGGAAAAGGAGAGAGATAGAGATTCATTATTCATAGTACTGATTACAGCATACCATTCTTTGCGACGCCTGAGAAATTTAAACAAATAAATGAGAGAGAGAGCATTCAATTCAACTCATGAACAAGAACAGTATTAAAATTGGGCGTGTAAATATAAATCCAACCTGGTATTGTATGGAAGTGAAGTGAGCAGATATGATTTCTGGGTCTAATGCTTGCTTGTTTCGGATATGGTAGTAGGATCTAGTGGTGATTTTGCAACTCAACTTAGAATTGTACGTAAATTAGAGAAACCCAACAATAATCAGGACCGTTGGTTGGTTTTTCCTACTTAAGCAGTAAGTTTGTGGCTGACAAGGAAAGTCCTCTGCTTTGCTTCGCTTCGCTTCTTTGATGAGTGAGTGGTGGCGTGTCGTGTGTTGACCACTGCTGAGCGTGAGGCCAATGACAACTAGTCACGTGCACACAAGAAATCCAAGTCCAACTTTCTTCATCAAGTTTTGTTGGGCGTATAATAAGCATATGGTTGTATTTCTGGCGCCACTAGACTACACCAGACCAGAGTGTGGATAGGGCGTGTAGAATTTGCCAACCGTGATTGCAATTGCATTTTTAACAATCAATCAACTTATCACCAACAAACAATCATTTTTCAAATTCAAAATCCATAGATCCAAAGTCTAAACTTTTTATCAGAATTAGTAGAATTCTAATAATCCTTTAGTGGATGAGATTAGAAAATGAAATTGGATTGGGGGGTATATAGGAAATGAAGAAATTGCTATTTGAAGTAGTATCTCACAAAAGGGAAAGGATGAGCAGAGAAAATTCAGAAACATTCAAAAGAACCCCAGATCAATTGACTCCATCGGACAAAATGAATTGCTTAGGGGGCAACACTACCTGGAATCTTGGATAGTTAGACTACCGTATTCTGTACAAAAAGACTAATGTATCAACGTCTAAACAAGTCCCAAAGTCGCTCATACATGATGAACTTAACTGAGATATTTTGAGACAAAATACAATTAGGTGCTGCTTGCTGAGATGCTTTTCTAGATCAAAGTTGCCAGTCTATGGGAGGAATACCCATCTCCTCCAGAAGCTGGTTCGTGCGAGAAAAATGCCTGTTCACATCATGAGCAAATTATCTGGTTACCATGTAATTTTTCTTAACATAATAGTCACATAAGATTATATTTCAAGACATGTAAATCTAAGGGGTTATACTTGCAAATACGGTGAAATTTCGCATGGATAAAGACAAACAAAGAAATCCCAGGAAAATGCATACTAATTATAACAGCCTATCCCAGATTTTTTAACAAACTAATTATAAGCTTATCACCATTATGCCATATTAGAAGACATGGAGGGGCTCTCTGTCCCCACCCTCTTGTCTTTATTTGGATAGGCATTTCTTATGGAGTTAAAACTGACCTGCAGCCAAAGAAGCCCCTGTTTGCTGACAAACCAGAAGGATGTGCCGCTTTGAGAATGTGATGCTTTGACTCATCAATCAACCTGCATTGTAATTCAATTCTCCAATCAATTGAAAGATAAAAACCCCTTAAACTCTTCTCAACCCATTTAGCCGGAAACTGAAACCCTTTTCATGGATAGTCCTCTATGCATTCCCTCCAAGTTAAAGATCCTGACTATCAGAAGTTGTGTTCTTTTTTGTCGAGCTCTAGAAAGTACAAGCATTGAGATTCCTTAAAATTTTACAACCAGGAGATGTCAATCATAATATCTTTAGAACTTTCTAAATGGAATAGCCTCGGATGCCTATATAAGCAGCGCCAGATGTTTGCAATATTCACATATTGATATTATCAAGTTGGTTCCGTCAATGACTCATTTTGAGGGATGTTCTAGACAATTTTACAGTTGAACAAAGGATAAAATGGGCCAAAGTTTGTTTTATGATTGAGAGAACATGCCGTATACAGCAAAGCTCCTCTGTTCACCTAAATATTATTCATTTCAAATTGAAACACTTAACATGAGCCAAGGTGTCCCGATTCCTTGGTACTTTAGGCCAAAACATGAGAGCATAGACAAGTATATAACAACTAGCATGTCAGTTTGTTTGTGTGCGTGTGTGTGAGAGAGAGATAATATTTATTTTGTTGGAAATGTTCCATTTGCAGAGCCACTAAATTTAAAACTCACACCACAAAACAAACCTACTTGGATTTCTGCTGAGCAGAGTTTCCCCATAGGAGAAAAACAACTCCTTCCCTCTTCTGTGAAATTGTTTTGATAACAGCATCAGTGAATTGTTCCCATCCTTTCTTGGCATGAGAGTTAGCCTGATGATTCCTAACTGGATATGAAATTGAAAGGTCATAAGACAAAATAAAATGGAGTAAAATAAGGAGAGAAAAAAGAAATGAAAAAACTATCCAGAGCCACCTTTATATGCTTTTCCTGATTCCCATCCTATGGTTAATTGGAAAACATTATCTACAACTCTCACTTTGAACTTATTATTTTCATTGAGAAAAAGGTGGCGAAAAGTAGCTAAAGCGATTGGCATTTGTGAACAATCAATCCACTTTAGAAAAAGGTTGAACTAACAAAATTAGTGCTTTAGTTGTAAAATCTAAAACAAGTATCAGAAAAAATGTGTTTACAAGACATGAGCTCACCAGTGAGAACAGCATTGAGCAAGAGAACACCCTAGAAATAGAATCAATTGTAAAGATGAACATCAGTCGCAATTCACAACTCATAGAAAAGAAGCTCAATGAAGCATAATGTAGAAGAAAGATATAAAAAAAACCTGAACAGCCCATTTTTCAAGATTGCCATGAGAGGGAATTGAACAGCCAAGATCTTGGTGGAGTTCCTTGAATATATTAACGAGACTTGAGGGAACCTTGACACCCTCAGGAACAGAGAAAGAGAGGCCCATCGCTTGACCCGGGCCATGATACGGGTCCTGACCCAGGATGACAGCCTTGACCCGGTCAAAAGGTGTGGAGTTGAGAGCGTTGAAGATCAAGTGAGTAGGCGGGTAGATGGGAAGGGCGCCGCCGCAAATCTCATTCTCGACGAACTTGGAGAGGGTCTTGGCGTAAGGTTTCTGAAGCTCCGATGGGAACGCTTCCAACCACGTCTCCTCCACCAGTAGCTCCTCCAGTTTCACTCCTTCACCTAAATTAATAATTAATTATATCAGAATGAAAATGAAATGAAATTTGTTGTTGTTTAATTGATTAAATTAAAATAAATTACCTTTGGAGTTGGAGTTGGAGAGTCTGTTGGAGCAGATAGACAGGTTGCGTCTGGCTTTGGCGAGCAGCTTCTGGAATTCCATGCGTGACTTTTGCTGGGCGGTGAGGTCGGAAGAGGAAGAGTCATCATGGGATGGTGGTGGTACAGGCGAGACAGAGTCAGAGTGTGTGGCTCTGATGGAATCGGTTTTCAAGCGTTTGGCGGAGGAGGCAGTGGGTTGGAAGAGATCCAGTAGGGTTTTGTTTTTGTTTTTGGAACCCATTTCTTCCTTTCTTGGTCGCTCTTTTTCCAACGCCATCGGAACTGCGCTCATTCGATCATAAAAATAAGCTTTCCTGTTGATTGGCGCCAATGGTCGTATTATTGTGCTTTTTGGATGGGCGGGAAAATGACATACACCGAGGGAAAATGAAACGACCAACCTCATTCCCCCTCTCTCTTCTCAAATCGGTTCCCTTTCCTTTTCCCTTTCCCATATGTAGTTGTTGTAAACGAGGTAAAATGTTTGTTTGTTTCAACGTAGGCTTCCTTTTGCCTATCGAATCGAAATGAAAATATAACAACGTATCATCGTGATTCGTGTCGGATTGATTGTGCTGGAAAATGTGTTTGTTCTTCAAATAACATTTACAAGCTTTAATTAAACAAATATCAATATAATGTAACTCTGTTTTTATGTACACTACTACACTAGTCTACTCTATCATATTCTCATATTTTTTAATACAATATATGGTTTATGTTCTTTTTTTCCCCTTCATTTTTTTGTGCATAGGTAGGGCCACTCCTTCCAGTCTCCAGATCATGTGACAATAACGATACCAGCCTGCACAATCAGGTTACACCATTAATTTATTGTGCAACAAAAATTATTCAATTCTTTTAAACAGTTCTCAGATCATGAGAAACGTAACAAAATTTTCTCACATCTTTTACGGTAAACTTGTCTCGAAAACTAATTGAAGGCAACAACCATTCTGACAAATAGACGGAATGTTCTTCGTAGTGTCTTATAGGCATATGATCATCTGGAAGGAGATGGACAAATGTACATTCGTAGTCAATGACAGAGAACAAATTTAACCAAAAATGTTGCCATAAAAAGAAAATTATTAACCTGAAGCTCGCACAAGTATCTTGTGTGTAACAAAGGACTGCAACAAGCAAAACCAACGGATTAGGGTACAAACATGCTATCACACGAACTAGCATGTCAACTGGGTTTCATAAACAGATAGTGACAAAGTAAAGAAAAAAGATGACCACCATTAAAATAAATTCTCTTCTGTAAACACTAGAGTTCTTGATTTTCTCAGTGGTAATTCCAATATTCCCTGCAATCCCTAAACAATTCCTTAATAACTGAAGAATCCTCCATAAAATGCATGCACAATTTCAAATGCATCGTTAAATCATGTTAAATAGCTATAAAACGACAAAAAGGTTTGGCTATAATCTACTATTTCTTAAACCATTCGTGTGAATTGGTAATGTACTGATTAAACATACAAGTCCACTGCATATGCAACATAAAAAAAACTAACTGAAAAACGAAATATTTATTTGGCTAAGATGAACTGTACACGAAAACTATAATAGCACACTTAAATATCAAATATCATACAGATAAAGATTGACTCACGATATAATAGCACACTTAAATGTCAAATATTCATCAAGCAACTATTGATGAATATTACCTGCCAGACAGATGGCATATACTCACGATATGGAAGTTGTTGAGTATTACTTGCCAAATTTCTTAACCCTGAGGCATCCAGCAAAGATTTATTTCTGAAATTGCAGTTATGAGAGGATCATGGTACAGTGTATTAACAACTGAGAATAGCATAGTATACAGCAAATCATGTATAGACAGGGTGAAACCATAATAGCAGAAGGGGTTTTGTCTTAGGGGAAAAGAGATTGGTTTTCATGTTAAAAGCTAAAACAATTATACAATTTAAACTGAAATATTTTCTGCCTTTTCGTAAATGAAAGTCTAGGTTTTGTTTCGTCAGAAAAATGAAAATAAAGGTTGACTACTGACAAACCGGGAATTCACACTAAGAACGAATTAAGATTTTGCCCTTCCTTTTATCTTTTCTGAATGCACAATTAACTGAAATCAACATAGCTGAAATTAAAGTTTTTGAGCTTTCGAAGGAACTCACTGTTTGACCTCATCCCCGCCATATGCATTCCCCAATATGATTTCTTTTGTAGCCATCACTAGCATGGGATGCACCAGCAGAAGCTTTTTGATATCCTGAACGACAGCATCAAACACACTCTGAAGAGAGAGGCATTTCCTATGCACAAGATCGTTTGATAAGTCATTCTACAAAATAAAAGATTGTAGGTAAGCTATGAACAAAAGTAACCAACTATAGTAATTACCTCTTATTTCCCCCCAAGGGAAAGAATGTTGAGCCACGATCTACCCAATGGAAAGGTCCAATACTGTTAAAATTGGTTGGACATTAAGAGATCAATATTTAAATTAAACTGAATCCTGTCTGTTAAATCATGCGTATATTTATAATGCAACATCATGCGAAGGAGGAAAAAGCATGGACAGGTCTCAAAGTGATTCCAATTATATAGGAAACATCGCATGACATCTGAAAGCAAATGCAAAATTAACATTTCCAGATTTTAAGACAAACCTGTCAATCATGAGCAATTGAATGCCAACATGATGCACTTCTTTTTCCTTTTGAAGCCGATAGTGCAATGTCTATAATGCAAGAGGGAAAAAGGGATCGAGGCCAAAATAAAAACTACCATAAGAAATTCTACAACTATCTATAAAAGCTTTAATGAAGAGCTCGGTTGAATAAAGGTAGTAGTTGTAGAGATAGAAAAGATAATTGTCCTCTTTTATTTTCTTTGTGAATGAAAACTTATAGGAAAGTGAAAGAGATTCTTCTCACCTTGAGAGTGGCAAGAAATTCAAGACTATCATAACAACGGACATACAAGAAGCGTCTCATGCACAAAGCATACAACTCCTCATCGTAATACATTGACCCTAAACAAAATCCACAGAGCAAAAGGTCGTATTTTAGCAGCAACATCAAATGAAAAGCCTTTATTCATCATTCTTAGTAAATGAAGGAAGCGATATATAAGAGAAAGAGACACCAATTCAACTCACCATTGGGCTCCGTAATTTGGTGCTTTAGGATTTCCGAGAGGCGCAGAATGTCAAAGCGGCAATCCAAGTCAATGAACATTACCAAACGCTCCAAGCCCCCATAGTGCACCCCATTCCACTCTTTAGGGAGAATGCAATTCACAGCAGCCTAATCACACATAACACAATCAGCCCAAATAATTTGCAGAATAAAATAAATCAAATTTGTCTCTGAGACAGTAATTGCAAGTTTTATTTTTTTGCTCACTTGAATGAGGATGTGGGTTTTTGCCGAAGCAGAGGGGCCGACGAGCTCCACTACATTGCCGACACGGAGAGGAACTCGATGAAGAGGCGGAAGAAGCAAGAAGGGTCGCTCCGTTGCAACCCTACCAAGCATCTTAGCTGCGCTCTCGTCACCATCGATCCACCCTTTGGCCGCCATTTGCATCGTTCTCAGCGCTAAGATTTTGAGCGGGAGCGGGAGTGGCACAATGGTTGCTTTGGGTTCCTTCTCACCTTCTCTATTTCCTTTTCTTTTCTTTTTCTTTTTTTCTTGAAAAAACAACATTTAAATTACTTTTAGGTTAGAACATGTCATATGACCAGTTTTGTGTTGTAGTGTTGTTATCATGGTGTTAAAATGTAATGGGATCTTTAAACAATTTTTTAGTAACTTTATCAATAATTGCTTTATGGTGTATTGTTATCATGCTGTTAAAATTATTATTATTATTATTATTATTATTTTCTTTCAATGAGATCAATCATTTACACTAGGGCATCTTTTGGTGGGTAGAATAAATAGTGGGATTTGTTGTAAAAGAATAAACATGTGGAGCCCACTAACTATTCATTACTGTTCATTACTGTTCATTTGGCGGCTTGATAGAGTTTTCATTACTGTTCATTACTGTTCATTTGGCGGCTTTGATAGAGTTTGTCTGTCACGGGTGAACAGTGATGAATAGTGATGAATAGTGATTATTTCAGCCTATAAATAAGAAGAGAAACGGAAAGAAGAAGAGAAGAAAAAGGAGAAAGGAAGAGAAGGAAGAAAGAGGAAAGAGAGAGCAGAGAGAAATTCTCCTAGAGAGAAAATTCAATGAGCCACATATATTGTAAACACTAAACTTGTAGCCCTATTATTTTACATAGTGGAAAAGTTACTGCTGCTGCTCTCCGAGGACGTAGGCATAGCCGAACCTCGTTAAATGCTGTGTCTCATCTACTTTACGTGCAGCTCTGAATTATCACACATATCCCAGGTTATTTTATAACACGTTATCAGCACGAGAAGCTCTCAGGTATAATTTTTGTGCTGCACTATTATTTATAATACTAACCATTATGTTGATGTAAAGAAGAAAAGCCAACGCATCTAGCTTTCCACTAATATATATATATATGAAAAGTTGATGGTAATATATATAATATACTATATTTATCTGCTTTTCTATTACTAACCATTAACAAAAATGGACCATTGGTAATACTAAACATATTATCAGTGGGAGACCGTTACTAATACTAACAATTTAATTTATGAATTTAAATTACCGCACATTTACATTTATTTAAAAGGGTGGTGCGGGTTTATCGTCCACGCCTTTACTTTTATTTAAAGTGTGGTGCGGGTTTTATCGTCCATACCAGTAATTTATTTACCAGCAATTTATTTTATGGACTAAATGTGCTGTATGATGAGTTTTTACAGTATGCAGATCAGGACCAGCAATTCCTTGATCCTCATCATACAATTACATCAGGACTTGAAGATCCTTGATGATGATATTGATATGAGAGCTGGCAGTCTCTCCGGTACTATACTTGTAAACATGTGATTGGACTTAAAGGTCCTTGATCCCTGACATGTGAATAAGGACCTGGGGTTCCTTAATGATGTAATAGTACCGTATTGGTTCATAGTGCCGTACACATGGATGATAACTGTACTGGCAGATGTACTGTACACATGAATAGATATGTATTCATGACTTGATGAACAGTACTATTCACATGAATAGTGACGTATGCATAAATATGAGCCATGGATGATAACTGTACTGGCAGATGTACTGTACACATGAATAGATATGTATTCATGACTTGATGAACAGTACTATTCACATGAATAGTGACGTATGCATAAATATGAGCCATGGATGATAACTGTACTGGCAGATGTACTGTACACATGAATAGATATGTATTCATGACTTGATGAACAGTACTATTCACATGAATAGTGACGTATGCATAAATATGAACTATTTTGGGTAAACCGTCACTATATACAAAAGGGAACCTGCAGTTTCATGGTGCCGTACACATTGATGATAACTGTACTGGCGGATGAATAGATACGTATTCATGACTTGATGAATAGTACTATTCACATGAATAGTGACGTATGCATAAATATGAACCATTTTGCGTAGCAAATGATATGGATTGAAGTCCCGAAAGGACAATCCTTTGACATGTTAATATTGATATTATGCACGCCTAATGCGTAGCAAATTATATGGGTTAAAGTCCCATAATATGGGTTAAAGTCCCAGAAATTAATTGACATGTATGTATTAATCTGTGGCATACCTGCAGCATGACAGATATATGGGTGCACGCCTGTTGCGTAGTAAATGATATGGATTGAAGTCCCGAAAGGACAATCCTTTGACATGTCAATATTGATATTATGCACGCCTAATGCGTAGCAAATTATATGGGTTAAAGTCCCAGAAATTAATTGACATGTATGTATTAATCTGTGGCATGCCTGCAGCATGATAGATATATGGGTTCTAAATGTTCCAACTCCCTAAATGGAGATTTTCCACGCCCTATGTAAAATAACGCTCCATTGGAGGTTATAATCCACATTCTCACATAATAAAAGCCCCATGAAGTGGCTTGGGTACCCAAAAGCAAAGAAATGCTTATAATTGATGCATGCGCATGCACATGAGAATGGTGGGATCATGAATTGATGAATGACAATTTTTTTGTTCTTGGAGTAGCTACTCAAATCATCAATGGGCTGTGTTGATTGGAACCACGTTCAATTATTAAATGTCGACAATATCATTGGCCAAAATGGAACGAGGTAATTCCATTATAGATGAGAATGAACGTGAATGAACAAACCCACAGTACGAACCCCAAAAGATGCTAATACTGAAATTTATACTTGGGTGTTCGGAATAAAAGGGAATATACCTACTTTGTATGACACATTGTTTCTGGCAGAAACAAGGAATGTTGGGTTTTCTCCATATTTACAGATTCAATTGTGCCCCCCCTTATTACACAATTACGGAGACCAACATATTATCTTTAAGGGTTATTAAATGCACAGAGCATATCGCCAGAAGCGATTCCCTAAAGATGTATAAATAGCTGGGTTAAAGCTATATAATGTGTCATAAAGTTTAATCCCCTTTTAAACAAAATCCGTTGAGAGGATTGACATTGCATAAAACACGTCCCTAAAGGACATGTGCTTGAAGCACAAAATTTGTACTCAATATTAATATGCATAAATTACCTCAGTGAGTACATTGATTATAGTGTGATTGCAACACATTAAAGATTCTGCAGAATTCATGAAATATTTGTCTCGATCGAGCATTATACCAACGAGATTCTTGCTTATACTAAGAAAGTATTGAAGCATTTTTATGAGGATTATCCGTTGGACACTTTAATGATTTTCCGGAAGTATACTAGACCAGATAGAGCTCAGCTCACACTGTACTCTTTTTCCTTCATCCAGATTTTTATCCCACTGGGTTTTTTCCTGGTAAGGTTTTAACGAGGCAGTGTCGCTCAAGGGTTTAGGGTATACTATGAAAATTTTTATGGTCGCTTACTGGACAAAAGCTAGTCCTAAATCTTTCAGGGGGAGATATTCATCAGGGGGAGCATGGTTTTAATAAAGACCTTCATACACTGTACTCTTTTTCCTTCATCCAGGTTTTTATCCCACTGGGTTTTTTCCTGGTAAGGTTTTAACGAGGCAGTGTCACTCAAGATTGACTCACAGTAGCAGTGTCAACTACGATATTCAGAAAGCTGATCAACAGTATGACTTAAAGATATTTTGCCAAGCATCAGGGGGAGCGCACCATCAATAAAGATCTTCAAACACCGTACTCTTTTTCGTTCGTCCGGGTTTTTATCCCACTGGGTTTTTCCTGGCAAGGTTTTAACGAGGCAGTGTCGCACGCGCGCCAATATACTTAGAATTTTATGTTACACATAGTTATGTACTCTTTTTCCCTTCGACCAGTTTTTGTCCCACTGGGTTTTTACTGGCAAGGTTTTTAACGAGACATATTCTGTATAATTTGTGGTCTCCAAGGGGGAGTGTTGTAAAAGATAAGGTGGAGCCCACCCACCACTTGGGGCTTTGCCTACAAAATGGAAGGCTCATCCCTCATTGTTAATACAATCAGAAGAGAAAAAAACTTCTCTCTCTCTCTCCATCTAAATTCATCTAAATTCTCTCTCAATTTCTCTCAATTTCCTCTCCTCAAAATATGGACAATTATGTAAGGGCTTGAAGTCCCGGAATATGTACAGAAAATTGTAAAAATGTCCATACCATGAGAATATGTGGCTTTGGCCTGAAGTTCAAAATTTAAGAGTATTGAGAACCTGAAGTTCCAACAATTAAATGGACAACCCTTGAGGTATTATTGCAAATTGTGGTACACCACATATTTCTTTGGCATAAAAAGATGATGAATTTAATAAAGTTCGATTCTGTTATAATCGACACCTCAAGGAAGAAATATATTTTGTGAATTCCGGTTGTTAAGAATACACCGCGAAATGGATAATATCAATATAAACCTCAAATAATGAATTGAGGCTCCCCACATATTTTATTATACCTGGGCCGGAAGCCCATGCATCCAAATATATGAGAGATCCTGAACTTGAAGTTGTGGGTATATAGTAGTTAATGCTCTTCACTACTATATTGCGATATTATCGTGGCTTTTACTCAATTCATATTTCATGTCCATTTGAAAAGGGCAAATAAATTCTGAGTTTGTACCCAGGCCAAAAGTTCCGGGCTACCATGCAATTTGGGAGAGACAATGTGGTTATTTGAACCTATAAGGCACAAGGTTCCAAACCGTCATTTTGAAAAGACGTAAAAACCACAGGTGCAAGTTTAAGAATGTGCGCAATTATTATTACAGAAACATACAACAGATAGATTTTTTCCACCTGCAATGAAGGTGCAGGCCCTGTAAAATCTATAAAATTACATTATGTTCTGGAAGCCTCTGAAGGAAGAGGACGGCGCCTCTTAAGCTTAGCCATGAGCTTCTCGTGGTCTCCCAAAATTCTTTCATTGGAGACCTGTAGCATGTCTAGCCTTCTCAGTGTATCAACTGAGTACGAACTCACCAGTTTCAACAATGAATTATTCTCTCCTTTAAGTTTCTCAACCTCCTGTTGAGACTCATGAAGCATTCTTTGAAGAGACGAATTTTCAGTTGTCAGCTTCTCAACCTCGTTTGCTCTAACACGCAAACGATCAGCCATGTTAGAAACAGAAACAGCACTCTGAATGCTAAAAGCCATTGAGTCATCCATAGCCTCTTCCTCAGACCTCCCTGTTAACAGCATTTCATCCATTGGAGTAATGAAATTCCTAGCTACTATGACAGCAGTAGCATCATTCATCATCACAGAATCATTAACTGTGAGATGACGATTTTGGGATACAAAGGATGGACGCCAAACTTTGGCGTCACTGTTTGCTGTTGGAGCATCATTTAAATTGAAATAATTTGGGCAGGAAGAAGAGGAAGCCATTTTTGAGAAGGTTTCGAAGAAAGTCTTAGGAAAACTAAAGTTTCAGAAAATGAAGAAATTTGAGTTGAAACGCAGTTGCTCCAATCAAGTTTTACAAAGGCCAGATCTATAGGAGGAAATATGGCTACTGTTTTTCAGGACCCCAATATCTTCTCGAATCCCCATATTATCTTTTTCTTTCCTAGAGTCCAAAACTTCACGTGGCCTCTAATAATGCATGTCGGCACTTTCGGCGTTTTCAAGCATTATTTTCAAAGCCGATCTTGCTTTACGGATTTCACGGAGCTACTTTTTCAAAAGCATCCCGAGAATCTCGCACTTTTTCAACAGCATCCCGAGAATCTCGCAATTTTCCTATGGTTAATTTGAAATTCACCGGTTCTACCTATTCATTGTATTTGTGTATAAATGTGTTACTAACGAAATTTTCTTTGCAGAAGACATCCAGTTTACTCCATACCTAGTGATGCGATATCTACTTGTTTTTCTTATCAGTAAGGACTTAATATGCCTGAGAAGCAAGACTATCTCTGATCATCCATTCAGGAAGCAAGACTATCCCTGATCATGTTTCTGCAAGATTAGGGAATTGTAAAGGTGACCTTATGCTCTAATCTCCTGAGGTCCTTCTAGACTAGGAGATATGAGAGCTTATTGTCTGCTCCCACCAGCTTCCTTCCCTGATTGCTTACCTTCTCTTGCAATCAATATCACATTATTTTTGCATTTTTTCTCTTTTTATAACTCTCTGTTCATAAGAGATTTTATTTCTTTAGAATGAACATCTGAAGAATGAATCCATGAAGTAATCCTAACTATGAGGGTTATTTGTTTTGACAGAGGCAAAAGAGTTGTGATTTTTGCTCTTGCAGGATATAACTAGATCATCAAGCGCTACATTATATTTACTGGGCTGATATGAGCTTGAATGATACTTGAGAAAAGTTTCTCCCACCTAAGGATGTAAGCAATACTTGTGTTATTTTATGCTTATATACC
Source organism: Prunus persica (assembly GCF_000346465.2). Classification (NCBI taxonomy): domain Eukaryota; kingdom Viridiplantae; phylum Streptophyta; class Magnoliopsida; order Rosales; family Rosaceae; genus Prunus; species Prunus persica. The sequence goes on along the minus strand of NC_034009.1, from coordinate 32,263,383 downwards.
TATTTGATATTTTATCTTGAAAGGTAACCAAATGGGGAGATAAGTCCGTTCCAAAAGAATGACTTGTATGTATCCATGAATTATTAATGCAAATTTTACAGATTGCAAGTTGGATACATTGATAATACACTGCACAGATTAAAAGTCCCATAAGAACATAACATGGGTATAGCAGTGATCAATATGATGCACGCCTGTTGCGTAGCAAATGATGTGGATTGAAGTCCCAAATGGACAATCCTTTGACATGTCAATATTGATATTATGCACGCCTAATGCGTAGCAAATTATATGGGTTAAAGTCCCAGAAATTAATTGACATGTATGTATTAATCTGTGGCATGCCTGCAGCATGACAGATATATGGGTTCTCAATGTTCCAACTCCCTAAGTAGAGATTATCCACGCCCTACTACTAAATAACGCTCCAATGGAGGTTATAATCCACATTCTCACATAATAAAAGCCCCATGAAGTGGCTTGGGTACCCAAAGGCAAACAAATGCTTATAATTCATGCATGCGCATGCACATGAGAATGGTGGGATCATGAATTGATGAATGACAATTTTTAGTTTTGGAGTAGCTACTCAAATCATCAATGGGCTGTGTTGATTGGAACCACGTTCAATTATTAAATGTCGACAATATCATTGGCCAAAATGGAATGAGGCAATTCCATTATAGATGAGAATGAACGTGAAAGAACAAACCCACAGTACGAACCCTAAAAGATGTTAATATTAAAAGTTATACTTGGGTGTTCGGAATAAAAAGGGAATATACCTACTTTGTATGACACAATGTTTTTGACATAAACAAGGGATGTTCGGTTTTCTCCATATTTATAGATTCAATTGTGCCCCTTTATTGCACATTTACGGAGACCAACATGTTATCTTTAAGGGTTATTAAATGCACAGAGCATATCACCTGAAGTGATTCCCTAAAGATGTATAAATAGCTGGGTTAAAGCTATATAATGTGTCATAGAGTTTAATCCCTTTAAACAAAATCCTTGAAAGGATTGAAATTGCATGAAGCAAGTCTGTGGACATGTGCCTGACGCACGAAATCTGTACTCAATATTAATGTACATAAATTGCCTCAGTGAGTATATTGATTATAATGTGTTTGCAACACATTAAAGCTTCTTAAGAATTCCAGAAATATTTGTCTCGACTTAAAGATCGAGCATTATGCCAACGAGATACTTGCTTATACTAAGAAAGTATTGAAGCATTTTTATGAGGATTATCCGTTGGGCACTTTAAGGATTTTCCGGAAGTATGTTGGACCGGACATCATATTTTCCAGATAAGGCTCAACTCCATCACCATCATTTTGGGATGATGTGAGGTATATTTGATGCTATTTCCGCATAACACCATGTATGGGCATATTCTTTCAAGTGAACTTATAAATAGCCCAAGCGTTATTAGATATGCGTACTCTGAAAATTTCTATGATTTACATAGAGATAGCTCACTGGAAATATATTTACTATATGAATTGTTGGTGGCTACATCATCCACTCACTCCGAAAGATTCTCAATCCAAAAGATAGTCATGATTCACTGGAAATATATTTACTATATGAATTGTTGGTGGCTACATCATCCACTCACTCCGAAAGATTCTCAATCCAAAAGATAGTCATGAAGACATCAGGGGGAGATATTAATCAGGGGGAGCATCCAGAAGTATGTTATACAGATTGTTGTACTTTTCTTTCCATCAGTTCTCTACCTTATTAGGTTTTCTCCAAGCAAGTCTTTAATGATACAACCGACATATCATTAGTGGTCTCCAAGGGAGAGTGTTGTAAAAGAATAAACATGTGGAGCCCACTAACTATTCATTACTGTTCATTTGGCGGCTTGATAGAGTTTTCATTACTGTTCATTACTGTTCATTTGGCGGCTTTGATAGAGTTTGTCTGTCACGGGTGAACAGTGATGAATAATGATGAATAGTGATTATTTCAGCCTATAAATAAGAAGAGAAACGGAAAGAAGAAGAGAAGAAAAAGGAGAAAGGAAGAGAAGGAAGAAAGAGGAAAGAGAGAGCAGAGAGAAATTCTCCTAGAGAGAAAATTCAGTGAGCCACATATATTGTAAACACTAAACTTGTAGCCCTATTATTTTACATAGTAGAAAAGTTACTGCTGCTGCTCTCCGAGGACGTAGGCATAGCCGAACCTCGTTAAATGCTGTGTCTCATCTACTTTACGTGCAGCTCTGAATTATCACACATATCCCAGGTTATTTTATAACATGATTGGATTAGTGGTGCTCTAAAATGTATATGATATATAATCGGGTCATGCTAGGGAGACCAACTTTAGATACCAACTTGTGTACCAAGTCTCTAAAAGAGTTTCATTCCATTGATAGTAATATTTCTCCCAGTCTATGAGAGGGGTGGTACGCAAGTTGGTATCGAAAGTGGGTCTCCCTAGCATTTTCCTATATAATCCCACCATAATCCTATCATGTGCATTTTAGTAGGATAATTTATCCTATAAAAAAATTGAAATACATAATCTAATTATTCCAATTCTTTAAGCATCTCCAACCAATGTGTCAAAAGTTCTACATAGACATTTAACGACTAGAAAAAACATCTCACATCACTCCAACTGATATGTCAAAACTGATGTGGAATGAAGGCTGGAGGTTGAGATATTATTTTTTACATCCCAAAAACAAGATGTCAAATGAATATTTTATTATTATTTCTTTTATTTTCTTTTTAATTAAAAATAAATCAACACTAAAATATAATAATTTAATAATTTAATTTGACATATCTGGTGAAGTGTAAAGCTGTGTAAGATGTTAAATTACCACATCAGCCATCAAATTTAAATTTGATGTTTCATATTTGACATCTCTCTTAGAAATGCTCTTAGAGCATCTTCGACCGATATGTTAAAAGTGTCACATAGACATTTAACGGCTAGAAATAACATCTCACATCACTCAAACCGAATTGTCAAAGTTGATGTGGAATGAAGGCTGGAGGTTCAACTATTATTTATGACATTTCAAAAGCAAGATGTCAAATGAATATTTTATTATTTTTTAAAGATAGCTGGTTGTTACTTTCATTTATTATTTTGCTTTTTTATTTTTTTTTCTTCTTTATCTTAAAGGATTTGACTGTTACTGTTGAAATAAAAAATTTCATACCTATCAGATTAATTTAGATAGGCATTTGGGCTGTAACAAATCAATTCTAAATCAGGTGAGGTCCAAAATGAAGAACTCAACAACAAAATGACGCCTAGAGATAAAATCCCATATATTTATCTCCAAGAAAAAAATTACTGCCCCACTCTCAAAAGAAATAAAAAAGAATGTCAAGGTGAGATTGTGCATGGAGCAGTTTATCTCCCACCACTCCACTTATCAAAATGATGGCACAATCTGGGAAGAAATAGTCTCCCTCAACTGTCACTCACCTATTTGCCTATAAAAAAGGCATGAACCAAAGAAAAAAGGAGAGGCAGAAAGAAACCAAAGGGCTGCAGATGAGAGGGGAGGCAAGAAACAAGACAGTGCTGTAGAAATTGATACTAAAGCAAGATAAGACTGGGGTCTTGAAAAGAAAGAAGGCAAGGGCGAGAAATCTGAAGGAGGCAAAAATAAAAGCTGCTGCAGGAAATAAGACAGAAGTCTGGAGAGAAAACAAAGAGGCTGCTGGGATTCTGATTAAGGAAGAAGAGAAAGAAAAGGGCAGAAGAAAGGCAAGGTATAAAGTTTATTTCTTCTGCCAGAAAATTTCATCATGTTTCTCTGTGCAATATATTCTCTTGCTACTCAACACTCAAACATCTTATGCGAAGTTTAATTAAACAAGCCTCTGCAAATGACGTTTCCTGAGTATCACACAGAAGTCGACCTTTAAAATAACAGTCATGGGGCTCACCAAATTGATAACAGATTTCCTATCAAAGTTCAAAGTCCCCTTCCACTGTTGTCTGCCATAAAGGCTTTGAGAATGTGCACTTACTGTCGAAATTCTTCCATGTCCTTGCTGTCAAAGAAGCCTAAAAAATTCCCTATTGTCAAAGAGATCTCAAGAAACTGCAGGCCAAAGAAATTGATCCTTCTCAAATTGGTGATGAGATGGCTGCACAACTTTTACACAAAGAGAGCTCTCGCAAGGATCTCTCTATTGTGAAAATATGCAGATGGACTTTCGTAAGAGCCCCACTGTATTAAGTGTTGTGAGTGCCTTGCAGGTGTTCATAGACACACTTTATGAAAATAATGCAGGTGCTCTTGAGTAACAAACAGAAGGACAAAGATATTCCATAGGTTTATGTACAAAAAGAAAACTATTTTCTTGTCAGACCAAAACTTCTCCAAGTCAAGCACAAGAGAATTAATTTGCACCCCTCAATTTCCCTGGGGCCTTGGAGCCTTTAACAAATAAAGAAGAAAATGAAGGCACAAGTGGGCAGCAAGCCTTTCTCTGGCGTCCTGCAGGCTAAAGCTAAATGAGACTTTGCCCCAGCAAAAGCTCCAGTCACAAATCAAGGAAGGAATGCACAGCTGTTGCTTAGTGAAAAAGTAGAGCAAGAAAGTGGTGGAGAGTTTGTTGCTTAGTGAGGATGTGATAATAGCAAACCCAAAGCCCAACCAATTGGTTTTGCTGGACATGCAGAGACTCACATCTTCTCAGCCAAATATCCAAAAATGGTAAAAGAAGGATGAAGGGCAAGTGGGTCATCTTCCAAATTCAAGTGTTCAAACAGGATAACAACTCCCACATTATCAATTCTCAAGTGCTAGAAAATACCAGTTAACAAATAATTGATATAACCGTCAAATAAAGTTTGATAGACCCTTTCCTCAAATCAAAATTGGCCCGTCCAAAATTCCATTCAAAATAAAAACGTATCAATTAGCAAATAATTGATACAAAAATCCCAAATTTCTCAAATGGTACAAAACCATTCCAAATTTTCTCATGGGTCATCTACCCGTGCAAATTTCAATGAGATCAAATTCAAATCTCTCAAACTTACAAATTCTTTCAGGGGGGGTCATTCATTCCTTGAAAAGTCCAATCAAATTTTTTATGAACTGCGTCCGGTTTGATTCTGCCAAGGATACGTAGGCAATTTGGAAATTCAATCCAAATACAACCGCAAGTCCGAATAGAATCTCTGGTGTCCCTTAACCAAATTCGCCCCAAACACTTTTCCAACCACAAAATCAAATTGAATCCCTGGTCCAACCACATTCATCCAAAATCCATAAAATATTTCTTATACCACAAATTCTTTTAAGGGGTCATTCATTCCTTGAAAGTCCAATCAAATTATCTTAGAACTACAAAAGGCTTGATCCCCAAAATGGGGTATGTAGGCAGCCTAGGATTCCTTGGATGCAGCCGTAACATAAAATCAAATTACATTATTTATTTCATTCTTCATATTGGAATCAAAGGGTTTTCTCTTTCCATGGAGATTATAATTAAGAGATATTTTTATCTTGAATGGGTCGTACTCAATTAAAAATACGAACTCTTATTTGTAAATAAGAGTGAGATTATGTTGGGTGATTTTTTAATTTCTTTATTACATTTTTTATCTAATGGTTACAATAATTATTTATTTGACATATCGAGTGGACTGTAAAACTGTGTAAATGACAAATTACCACATTAGCCATCAAATTTAAATTTGATGTTTGATATTTGACATCTCCCTTGGAGATGCTCTTATACCTCATATTCAATACCCATCAATCGGGACACAAATTAGAGACACTAATGCCAACGAAGGTTTACTTATCATTTTAAATCCAATGTAATCAAATGCAATCTAATCCTACCCATAATCAAATCAAATTCTAGTCACCAAACATAGTATAAAATCGGCGGGTGAAATGATAAGCATTATATGAGGATAAAATGATAATAATTATCCTCATATAATGCGTTATCTTTTGTACACCACTATATTTCAGCATTACTTGACACATTTAGCATTTGTTCTAGCAGTTTGATCAATTTTCTATTCATTGTATTGACAGAGAAGTCAATATGGTTGCTGACTTTTTAGCTAAGAAGGGACAATTGCATGATAATACTTATTTGTATATAGTATAACAATATTCATATTGATATTAGTTTTTCGTGTTGAGTTTGATTTATATGGTTGTAAAATTCATTGCAGATCTTCTATGTAATATTTTAGGCTTATTATCACAAAACGTTACTAAGGTTTACTAAATTATCAAATTGCATCATTGATTTTTTTCTATGTCACTCGTGGTTCTCAAGGTTAGTATGTGCAATCACAAATGGTCCCTGCCGTTAAGTTCCATCAAAAACTCCTTTGATTTGCTGACTTGGCATATATATATATATATATATATATATTACAAAACATCCATGAGGTTCACACACCTATCACAAATTGTCCCTACGAATTTTTTTAATTTTTTAATTTAAAATATATATTATATTTTAAATACATGTGACACTATATTGGACTCCATATATATGCCATATCAACAAATTAATGGAGTTTTTAAAAAATAATTTAAAATTCATAAAATTAAAAAATTTAAAAACTAAGAGTTTAGGGTTCATAAATGGTCATTTAGATTAAAATCCTTCTATAAATGATTTTTTCATTTATAAATAATTTTAAAAAGAAAATCAAAATTTTATCAGTTTTAAAATTTAAAATTTAAAATTTTCGTAGGTACCATTTGTGATAGGTGTGTAAACCTCAGGAATGTTTTGTGATATATATATGCCACGTCAGCAAACTAACAGAGTTTTTGAAGGAACGGTATGGACCATTTGTGATCGCACATACTAATTTTGAGGACCACAAGTGACACAAAAAAATATTAATGATGAAATCTGATAGTTTCGTAAACTTTAGGAACATTTTGTAATAATAAGCCAATACACATTTTACAAAATTTATATTATAACTTAGGTAAATTTATCCACAAATGGGGAAACTAATTACCGACTGATTTGAAATTCAACGGTGGGAGATCTTTCACCATCACAGTCGAAGGGCCCGAAGAAGTATGCGCGCAAAAGGTCATCCTGTCATCTAATCTAACTTGCAACTGTTGCTGTCGTCTCGTGACTCTTGTCCTCGTTCTATTGTGCGCGAATCACTAGCGATAAATTGAGCAAACGTTGAAAGGAAATGACCAAATAACCCCTCCGCAATATGCAATTTGCGAGTTGCTCCATGTGCTCGAATTCGATCTGAAAAAGAAAGAAAAAAAAGTCTGAGCTAGCTGGAGAGCGAATACGGAGAAAGAAAGAGACAAAGAGAGATTGGATCTCCAAATTCGAGTGGAAAATGGCGGCATTTATCAAACTCGAGGATTCCCCAATGTTTCAGAAGCAGGTGATAAATATTTACATATTCGGATTTCGTGTTTTGAGAAAAGTTTCAACCCCTAAAATTATATGAATTTGGAGATGAAATCATCGCACTACTCTCACTGTAAATAGCTCCGTTCTCTCGGATTTTATGTGCAATACTTTTAATGTAGAAATAAATATTTTCAGCTGACAACGAGCTTTACTGGCTTGCAACGGAATTTTTGACTTTGAATTACTATGTATATATTTACTTCAAGATTAAGCAACTTGTAGCATAAAACATGAAACAAGGCATGAATTCTTAAAATTTATCATACCTGAGAGCAATAATGGTGGTGGGTGTAGTTTACTTTTTTCATTTATTTTGTGACCTTGTTCAAATGATCGGTTTGCCTTCTTCAACAGATATATTCTCTAGAACAGACAGCCGATGAGTTGAAAGATCGCTGCCAAAAATTATACAAAGGGTGTAAGAAGTTTATGTAAGTGTTTACGATGTTTCCCATCTATTTGTGTAGAACCTCAGGAGTTTATAATAGTTATTATTGAAAAAAACCTACTACCAAGAAGTAAACATCAAATAAATATCACATATGTAAAAAGTGTAGGAGTTTGGTTGAATAAGGGTGAATACCCCAATGTTAACAAAGACTCCAAAGTTTGCTTAGTGTTAAGTGGGCAACACCTCGTTTAGTTGCAGAAAATCTTGCTTGTTAGAAAGGCTGCTTTTGGTCGGCATTAGAGTTGGTAGCAGTTAGCAGAATCTTTGATGTCACTGCATTCTCAGTTATTGAAGTGAATTTCTTTCCTTTGTTTCATCCTTCAAGTTTATTTTTGTGATTATCTATTGCATTTCAATATTTATAAACAAAGTCTCTACCCATTAGCAGGATAGACAATAAGTGGCACCAGTAGATGTTCCTTTTTTATTTCGATCCCTATTAAAGTCTTATATTTAACAATTAAACTTAAAGTCATTGGCAGAGGCAAGTTTTGATTCTTGTCTTTGTTTTTCTCACAGGGCGGCTCTCGGAGAAGCATGTAATGGAGACACCACTTTTGCAGATTCTTTGGAAGCATTTGGTGGTGGACTGGATGATCCTGTTAGCGTATCCATAGGAGGTTGTTGGGATTCATAATTGTATTCTGCTTTATGTACTTATTTTTCCAGAAAAATGTATAGAAACCATAAAGGTGCATAGGATGAAATGATAATAATGATTTCTAATTTTTCAATTTAGTGTTTTTAAATACAAAATGGTTTTAATGGTAGTCAATGCTGTATTTAGTCTAATTTTATTCTGTGAAAGGGAAATGAGAAATTTTAGTATCTTAAGCTGTAATTGTGGTCTAATTTTAGTATAACACGGAAAGGGAAAGAGAACTTCTCATATACTAAATTTAAAACAAGGAAAGATCTTCAGTTCAACTAGATTACCTTCTTTTTCGAGTTGCTAGTTGATTATTGCTTTCAATTTTTGTCCTTTAGTTTTTCTTTGAGTTGACAGTTAAGTTCCAAACTATATATATATGTATATAGTTTAACTTGCTTTTTATGTGATATTTTCTTCCAGGTCCAGTAATGTCCAAATTCGTTACCGCATTTCAAGAGCTTGCCACTTATAAAGAGCTTCTTCGCTCCCAAGTGAGTCATTAGGTAGCCAATCAATGGAATAATCTTTCTTAATATGTTACATGGTGAAAGTGAGGCATGCTTTCTATGTGTTTTGTAATGGTCACTCAAAATGGCAGCACATGGTTTGGTGAGGTTGATGTACATATGGGGTTCAACCATTCCCAGACAAACCAAATAGAAAATATAGATTTAAGAGTAACATTATACGGAACTCTATTTTTTTTTTTCTTTTTCTCTTTTCTAAATATTTGGCGGGAAAATTATGGATTACAGGTGGAGCATGTGTTGGTTGATCGGTTGATGAACTTTATGACAGTTGATATGCAAGATGCAAAGGTAATTCTTTGTTCCTTTTTTAGCTTCTACGATAATTATGCTAATGGAAATTGGTGCAGGCATTGTGTTGTGGTAGTAAGATAGATGACTAAGCGTAAATTGTGATGAAGTTCTCAAAACTTTTGCTTTTTTTTTCTTACAAGCTTTTCTCTTAATTTTGCAGGAGTCCCGACGTCGCTTTGACAAAGCTATACATGGTTATGATCAGGTATTGTAGATCTCCATGAAAATTTTCTACTTGTGTGATTATATGATACGGTGCAATGATATTAATTCGATTTATACTTTCTTATATTATAGCTCTGGTCCCTAAGAAGGGAAGCTTCTAGTTGCTTGGTTCTACCTAAATGCCGTTGGGTCTGGGTTTTATAGATTGGGATCTGTGTGGAAATCATTAAAATTGTTTTTCTGTATGGATGATGAGCCAATAAATTATACATATTGGGGTTTGAAACTGTCCATGTATGCGCATTTACTTCGGCGTCTTATATTTTCTGTTTGTATTTTTTGTCCAGTTTTCCACTTCGTCTCACATTTAAATCTCAGGCACTTGAGTTGATATCTAATGAAGTTGCATAAAATTTTGTTTTACTCAATGTCAGGCACGGGAAAAGTTTGTGTCCTTAAAGAAGAATACACGGGGAGACATTGTAGCAGAACTAGAGGAGGTGTGTGCCTGTTACTTCAGTAATTTCTTGTCTAGACAGTAGACACCCTCTTATCGGAAAAATTGAGGAGCTCACCATCCTTTATTCATGACAGGATCTACAAAATTCAAAATCAACATTCGAGAAGAGCCGCTTTAACCTAGTATGTCTTTCTATGTTTGCAGATCTCTTTTGCATGTGTTATGCATTTTTTCCTTAATTCTTTCTGCTTGTAATGACCTTTCTCTGTGATTTTAAGGACTGCAGGTAAACTCACTAATGAGTATTGAATCAAAAAAGAAGTACGAGTTTTTGGAATCTATTAGTGCAATCATGGACGCTCATCTGAGATACTTTAAGCTGGTCCGTTTGTGCAATCATTAGATTTTATCTTCTTTACATGTGAATGTATGTCATTTTGACAGCTGAGAAGAATAATTTTTTTGTAATGGTTAGGGATACGAGTTATTCAGCCAAATGGAACCATATATTCACCAGGTATGAATGTAATTCACTTTTCATTTGATAATTATGGATTAATTAAAGGTTGGAGTTATTAATAATAAGAGAGGTGAAGTTTATCCTGCCTGTAAGCTGAATTACCATGCATTGGATTCAGCTGAAAAATTATCAGTTAAGTTAAACTTTATAGAGATTTTTCCACCTACCAAACTAGAAGACCGACCCTCCTTATTTGGGATGCTGGATTCCATGAGTTTCTAAGAAACCCCTTTCCTCCATTCCAAGGAATGGGTATGGGATGCCTATAATTCAATTCTGCCAAACAAATATCTCCTGAGCGATGGATATCATTTACCATTTGTGCCTTGTGGGGTTTTGAACCTCGATCTTTGTGATTACAGTCAGTGCATCCTCGTGCCAACAACCCAAATGCTAGTAAAACTTGTTAGCCTAACTCCTTGACATTTGTTACATGAATACATTCATGCCAATGATGCATAGAACTCTCCCCCGACCCTGTTTTTCTTACTGTGTTTATTGGAGAAATATGGATTACCATCACATAGAGTTTGACTAGATCTTCTTCTCTCACAATATTTTTAGGTATTGAATAATTATAGTTTAACAAGGTTTGATCTAATTTTTGGCAATTGGAAGTTTCATGTTAAAGTTGCACTCTATGTTTGAGTCAACCCATTGAACCTGACCTCATTTGATGATCTCATGTCACCCGTACATTCATGCCATGGGCAGAACCTTTTTATGGTTGCCATCTTTGACAATTATGTTTATTTAGTGTTTAGGGAGAGATTGTTTCAATTGGTAATGAACTTATTTTCCTGAAATCAGGTGTTGACATATGCACAACAATCTAAAGAACAGTCCACCGTTGAGCAAGAGAAACTTCACAAAAGGATTCAGGAATTTAGAACACAAGCCGAGCTGGACAGTGTACGAGCTTCCAGTAATATTGAGCCTTCTGCAGCGGTTGATGGCAATCGTGCCTTTGGTTTGGCTTCTTACAAAAATATAGACGCAATCATGCAGTCCAGTGCAAATGGGAAGGTAATAGAATTGGTTGACGAATTTTTGCATGATTGCACCTTTTACTTCAATTTTTGCGATAAGTAATGTTAGAATGTGTCTTCAATTTTTTACTTCTGAGAGTCTCCTATTATTTGTATTGTTGGAATTCAAGTTTTAATACGATTATATGTCACTTTATTGGCAGTATAGTTTTACTTCAAAGAAGAATAATCACATAATTCTTAATTTTGTTTCATATTTTAGGTCCAGACGATCAAGCAAGGATATCTATTGAAACGATCTTCAAGTTTAAGGGGAGATTGGAAGAGGAGGTTTTTCGTACTGAACAATCAAGGGTCTTTATTTTATTACAGAATTAAGGGTACCAAACCCATGGTGTGTTACCATTTTTTTTTACTATAGTAAACCTTACTTTAATTAGAAAGAAAGATGCAAGAAAAGACATACAAGAAATTCATGTATGCTTAACATATACAAACCAGAGAATTACAAGAAAAATATTACAATTGGTTTAAGTTCAGAGCTGCCCAATAATTATGCTAAAGAGAAAATCCGTAGAATGTTTTGACAAATGAAGCCCATAAAGACACCAATAATCTACTTCTATCCCATAGAAAACCGACTTCCTCCACCTTATCTTCAAAGATTCTGTTCTTTCTTTATTTCTTTTTTCCTTTTCTCGGAATCCCTTTCTCCTTACTATTCCATAAACTGAATAATATATTCTAACTAAACACAAAAAGAATAGAAAGCATATTGGATATTATCCTCAGAAACCATCAGGCATTTATACAATTTTCTCGGCTTATTTTTATCTGTAAGTTTTGGATTCTGTATCTTTGAATGATCTTTAAATAACTATTTCATATATGTCATATTCCAGTGATAATGTTGTTAGTTTTTGTTGCATGGACTCCTGATTTTTCTTTTTTCTTGCATCCGTTACCATCATAGGGCTCTCAATCACATCACTTCACGCGTTCACCTGAACATCACAGTGGTGTGTTTGGTAGATTTCGTTCAAGACATAGGGGACCGTCACTTAATGAGAACATTCTGGGCTGCCGTACTGTTGATCTGTGCACCTCAACAATTAAGATGGATGCAGAGGATACAGATCTTCGACTTTGCTTCAGAATAATATCCCCACTGAAAACTTACACATTGCAGGTAATTAGTTGATTGGCTGTTGGTTATTTCATTATGGTGCCGTATTGTAGAACTAAAAATTGTATGCATGGCTCAACTCATCTCAACTCTCAACATGACCATAATACCAACTACTTGAGGTAAGCTGCCAATAATTTGAAGGCACAAGACCTTGAAATCCTGAAACCAAGTTTATAATCCAAGAGCTCTAGTACTCCTATTTTGCTGTTGTAAGAAAGGTTATTTTGTTACATTATCATTTCATCGAGCCACCGAGACAGTTCTGGAAACACAATGGTCGAAAGAGATAACTCTGCTAAGAAAAACACGAGAAAAAGCTACTAGGCTCATGTATAGCTTTTGGAAATAATAAGTTGATATGTGATAGCATTTTCTCTTTATCTCATTCGGATGCCACATTTGTAAATGTGAGAATGTAGTTGAAGTTAACTGCAAAACTAGTTTAATGTTGATAAAAACAACTGTCACTGTCTCCCCCTTGCAGGCAGATAGGGTACTTTTTGCCTCAAGTCAATGATACTGAATAATCCCCTCCCTCCTCCCCACTCCCCAAGCAAAATCCAATTAAAAAGGCTGACTGAGTTTCAGGTTTGGTAGGGTCAAAAGGGTATGGACGCCAACAAGCATGCTCTGCCAAAGTACACCTCGCTTTGTCTGACTCCTAAAAGTTAAGATGAAGCAGATGAGTTGTCACTACAACTGGAAATGTGCACTAATGATAAATTGGAATGTTATTGCTCCAATGCATACTCATACCATCATCAAATCTTTACTTAAAACTGGTACTTATTTGGTCATTAGCCCCTTCCCATGGAGAGAAACTTGTGGTGCAAGAGTTCCTCCATGGTTAGCTTTCTATACTTGAACAGGAAGAAGATCTTGATAATGGACATTTTGATGAAAGGGGCCGTGTTTTTGTTAATTCGTGCAATTCATGTAAGCAAACAGGAGAGTCTCCTATAAAAGAGGATAATTGGCAACATAGTGAAATCTTAAAAAACAAGCGAAAACAGGAGGATGATTTAGGCTAAAGATAATTGGCAACATAATGAAATCTTAGCAAACTAGTACCTTTCATCGCTTGCACCCTTGCATTTTTTTCATTCCATCTGAATCAATAGCTGCATAATTGAAGTCTGGGACGGCATTCTGACAGGCAACATTTTCCATTCTGTTTTGGTCAGGCTGAAAATGATGCAGATAGGATGGATTGGATAAACAAAATAACAGGAGCTATTCAATCTCTTCTGAATTCTCAGCTTCTTGAACAGGTCCCTCCCTCGAAAGCTTTGTGACTATTCCGTATAACTAAAAATCAAGGTTTGCATGCAAGCATTGCGACTAACAAAGTTTCGTTGTATCTTATGCAGCCACATCCTAGAAACATGAATCTCAAGAGTAGTAAATCTGGTCTTGGCACATATGGTGTTCATCCACTAAATAGCAATGAAAGTAGAGAAGATACCATAAAATTCAACAGAATAGATTCTGTTTCTAGTATTCTCAGGGAAATCCCTGGAAATGATCTTTGTGCAGAGTGCAGTGCTCCTGAGCCTGATTGGGCATCTCTTAATCTTGGCATACTGGTGTGCATCGAATGTTCTGGTGTTCACCGGAATCTTGGTGTACATATTTCAAAGGTGCGCAAAGAAATGAAAAGTTGAGAACTGATTGTGTTTTGCTCTAGGGTAGATGTCTGCCAGCTTCCAGTTTATTAATAAGTTTTATTTTGTGTCATTTTCCTCTTGGCCTACCCTTCTATACGATTAATAATTTGGATTATCTTTGTTATTTGCGAAAAGTTAGGGAAGTTAAAGCATTTAGAGTTGTGTTGGTGAAATCCTATTATTATGAATTTCTCTATACCAATTATTTTGAATTCTCGTTTAAGATCCCTCATTAAAAGATGACTTGTACTAATAACTGCAGGTGAGATCTCTAACATTAGATGTCAAGGTTTGGGAACCTACAATTGTGGACTTATTTCGCAACTTGGGTAATGCTTATTGTAACTCTTTATGGGAACGAACGCTTCTACTTGAGAATGAAAGGTAAGAATTCCAATTGTATTTGCAATATGGCCAGTGTTATCACATCACAGAATTTATTTAGAGTGGTGGTTATCCACTTACACTCCATTTTATAACTAAAAAAGGAGTGTAAGTGGATAAAATTGGAGTGGAGAAATCATTACCGTTTATTTATATTCTGAAAGAAAGAAAAAATTACTGTTGATTTCCACATTGAAGTTTATATGTGGAAGCTTAAAAGAAATGTAATCGAGGATGTTTTTTATGGGTTTCAGTTTCTATTAATTCCACACCAGAAACTTGAATGTTAAGTGTAAGATGTTGAAACCCAATTATGAAGAATGTTAAGTTCATAACTATCAACAAATTCTCTAGTACAGTAATGGAATATGGAGTAGCTAGGTGCTTCATGGCATATATTTTTTTCTTCTATACAGTATGGATATATGGAGTAGCACGGTGTTTGGAATTTTTATGAATGGATACTTTTGTCCACAAAAAAGCATGCATGACCTTTCAAGTACTTTTAGCCTACAATTAAAAATAATAATTCACAAAGGACAGCTTCCTTTAATCCCTTCCGAACTGTTGGATTTATCTAAGTAATGTGCTTTGTGGTATTAGAAATTATGTATATCGCTGTGTAATTTATGTTGGGTGTAAATATTTTGCAGAGCGAATGGCTCAAAGGCCACTAGGGCTTCAATTTTAAAACCAGGCCCCGAAAATGCAATTCAGCATAAGGAAATATACATTCAAGCAAAGGTAATCCATGAAGTTCCTTTCCTCAATTCTATAATAGGAACATGCATATAAAATGTGGAAAGAAAGGAAAAAAAAACATGTGGAAAAATGCATATAGCTTGAAAGTTGCTTTAAGTTTTCTTGAAAATATTTTTGGTTACTATAACTGGAAAAATAAAGGATGGTGAATCTTAAGAACCAACTTTATCCAAAAGTTTCATATGATCCAAAACAGGGACAACTGTGTATGCTAGTTTGGTAGACACTAATATAGAAGTTTTTGTCCTTACGGTATCTTTTTCATTTGTATGTGTCTTTGTATTTTACCGTTTGAACACATATTCGTATCATCTTCCAATTTCCGTTGCATTCTGCATTCATCTCCCTATTACCTTCCAATTTCCCTGGTGTTGTGTGTTAATCGTGACATTTTTCTCATGTAATTAAGAACAAGGCTGTAATTTTTAATGTTAACAATAATTATCTTCTGTGCACAAGCAGTATGTAGAGAAAGTGATGGTTGTTAGAGAAGCTGTATCGGGCATGCCTCTTCTTGCAGCAAGCATATGGCAAGCAGTGAAGACTTGTAATTTACAAGAAGTCTATCGTCTTATTGTGATTTCAGATGTGAACATCATTGACACTACCTTTGATAACGTGGTGGGTGTTGATTTATATCACCATGCTGATGCACAAGACTTGGAGTCAGATTTTCACACAATGGAGATGAAACAGCACGATCCAGCAGCATGCGAGAGAATCAAGGATGCCAATGAGCCAGGGAACTGTCTTCAAGGTTGTTCATTACTGCATCTGGCTTGTGACTGTGGCAATCCAATGATGATTGAATTGTTGCTGCAATTTGGTGCCAACATAAATTTGCGTGATTTCCACGGAAGGACTCCTTTGCACCGCTGCATCTCCAGTGGGAACAACTCGTTGGCAAAGTTTCTACTTAGGAGGTAATGTATCTATTGGTGTTGAAAACTGTGTTTCATATGAAATTTTTTGATCCTTTCTTCATTCTTAGAATAAATCAGAAAACTTTTTGTCCGCTTGATAATAAGATGACTGTAACAGTTAATTTGAACTTGAACTAACTGATATCGTCTCATCTCAGTACTATTATGTTGATATGAGCAGCCCCTTCCATTTGCATGATCATTGTAACTTTTGAATGTTCAAATTCCTTTCAATTGGCTATTAAACAAGTGAACTTTTGAAGTAACTGATATCATCTTGGGTTAATGTTGTTAATAATGCCATGCCATGTACTAACATACTAGTTATGCAGAGGCGCACGCCCATCAATTCAAGATGGAGGAGGGCAAAGTGCACTGGAGAGAGCGATGGAGATGGGGGCAATTACAGATGAGGAGTTGTTTATAAAACTTTCTGAATCTGAGTGAAACAGAGAATTCCATCTCATGTGGTTTCTGGCTTCCATCTCACTTATGCTAATGCTGGAAAATCCATTTTGACTCGACTGACTCTTATCATGAATAAAGCCTAATTCCTGTGTAAGAATAGAAGTCCTTCCCAGCTTCCTATCTGTTAATTTGTGTAGCTGGTTTTCACAAATCTTCTCGTTCATTTTCATCATTTGAGTAATGTATTCTATTTTATGAGAATTCTGAAGCCCAAAATACGATTAGATGCAATTTTTACATAATGTACTCTTAACTTCCTTTTGTCAGATAGAACTTTTAGTTATGAATTTCATTGGGATTCATATCAAAAAATAATACCCGCACATACGTATTACTATGTAACTGTCGAACTACCCAATTTTACGAATACAATACTACATATTAAAAAATAATGCCCGCACTTGGCATCTCTCTCGTTTTCTTCATCAAAAATTTCTCCAAACGCATACTGTAACTTCAAAATTGGATCACTATTACAAATGCAACTGCAGGATCTTCGGTTGACTGCTTCACAAACTATTTGAATCCGGTTCTATTGTTGATCGTAACCCGCCACGAATCATCATTTGGGAGTAAAATTCAGCATGTTCCTGACAACCAAAACAAAGTACTGCTATAAATTTCCTTTTTCTTTTGTGCTTTGTAAGATTGCTATTAAAATTATTTGAACAAATTACACGAAAGAACAAAATGTAGCAAAAAAGTGGAACTAGTTTTTAATCTTATGATCTCTTTCCCAACCCTCCTATTATATAATCGTCGTAGCTACCAATCCAGACAGCATTGTCTATCAGTCAAGCTAAGTGCTATTAGATTCCCCCATGTAATGTGAAAACATCCATTTTGGTTTTTCATTTCTGGGTAGGGGCCAAGAAACCAAGAAACCCAAAAGAAACTAACAATGAAGATGCAAAGCTATGCTACAATAGATACACTAGAGAATTTACCTTCACTGTAACGATAACGACAGCAACCCCGTTTTCCCTTGATTTAAGAAATAGTCCTCTTGCATCATCAGGGGTAACAGATGGAACAACTTGGGGCACGACCTTTGCAACTACAAAAGAACACAAAAATGATCTCAGTTAGTTATCAAAATTACATCCTTCCTTTGTCCTCCTGATGATAGCAGCACCTCCTTCCTTCATGAATAAGGCTGGAGAGTGCCATCAAAAATTCAATCTCCAAACCAAGGAGTACATTAAGTCTTGCAGTAAAAAAAGTCTGGTAGAGTTGTATATATCAATGTCATGTATATGTAGGAAAAGGAAATTACCTAATTTTTCAGTGTGGCGAACATCATCAACCAGCAAAACTCTGTAACTATCCCCACTCCCAATACCTCTCTTCTCCTTGAGTCGTCCAATATCTCCTCCTGTAATTACAACATTAAACAAAGGCAGAAGAATAGTGCAGTGCAGTGCTACATTGCAATTGGGTTTTCTAATATGTTTTTCTCCCCCCTTTTCATAACAAATCTCAACTATTGAATACAAAACAAAAATCCCAGATGAGAAAAACTCAAGACAGTTGAAGGATAAATGATAAAGTAGGTATAGGTACCTTGTTCAAGCTGGGTAGCAGGGTCAAATTGGGATTGGTCAAACTTTGGGCGCTCCAAGACCCCAGCACCACCCTTGGAAGACCCAAACCTGGCCTTCACAGCCATGCCATTGCCACCTCTCCATCTTTCTTGGCCTTCCTTGACACCCAGAATCCTAGAACAACTACGACTTGGAGACGGAGGAGGAGGGAAACCAACAATCCTGGTCAGGGAAAACGACGACGTAGTAGTTGCTCCTCCTGTAAGAGCCATGTTCATTTCTGCTAGCCTGGTAGTAGCTTGAGTTGAGGGGAAAACAAGAACACACAAAGAAAGAAAGAAAGGAAGGAAGTAGGAGATGACAAAGTTTGTTTCTCAATTCTCAGGAAGAGTTTTTATACGGGTCCTAATTTTTCACTGGATATAGGGCCTGTAAAAATTATTGCGAATGAGTGATTGGTATTCAATTGCATCCGCAGATTTTCTTTTCAGAAGTCTCTAGATACTTCTCTCCTCTATTTTGTCCTTTTGCTTAGTTTTTAGTTTTTCTATTTTCGAAGTGCGATGATCCGTTTTAGACATTTAGAACAAAGTCCAGGTCCAATTAAGCCCATCGTTTCTTGCCAAGCTTAGCCCATCCCAATCCGACACCCCCCCCTCTCTCTTCCCGGACTCTATGACCGTCAAATTCTCAGGCCACAACACAAGGACAAAACGGGAACTTGGGGAACCCCATCCATCCAGACCATCTCTTATTTCTTTCGCTTCTTCTTGTTGGCTTCGTCGACCTTGTACTGTACTGGTATGTACTTTTAGGGTTTCCTTTCTCTGTTTCGGTTTCCATTTCCTTCTGTTTTGCCTGTTTTCTCGGGAACCAAGCGGAATTAAGAGTTCGCATTTGGTGCATTGTTAATTTGTTAGGGTTCTGATTTAAGTAAAACACTGGAACTGATTACAATCAAAATTAATCGCCTCAGTTGTTTGGGTTTGTTGAATCGATTAGTAATACAAGTTAATATGATAATTTCATTTTAAAAGATTGAGTAGCTAACTGAATAATTTTAGGGTTAAATTTTTGGATGCCATCTCATATTTTTTTCAACCATTAATGAATTTATAGGTTAGTTTAGTTGAGAGAAAAAGAAATGGTGGGAGTTGCTCCAGAATCAGATGATGGAAGTAGGAGACGTTTACCACAGTGGATGCTGGGCATATCTTCTGCTGGCCAGGTAAGGAAGCCTAGTAATGGTAAAGAGGAAGGACCTGCCTCTTATGAAACTGAAACATTGGGAGAAAACTCACACGTTCTTGTAAAATGTGAGACAAAGAGAAGAAAAAAAAAATCAACTGAACAAGAAGAAAAGTGTAGTGGACTTGGGAGAAGAAAAGTGCAGGAGTCTGGTGCTCCAGAGAGACAAAAAGCAAAGGAAACACTGGGGGAGAACTCACATGTTCTTGTAAAATGTGAGGCAAAAAGAAGAAAAAGAAACTCAAATGAACAGGATGCAGAATGTGATGGAACTTTTCCTGAGAAGAATTGTAATGGACATGGGAGAAGAAAAGTTCAGGAATCTGATGCTCCGAAGAAGGAAAAAGCAAAGGGTTCCAGCTGTGGAAGTGATGAAGAACTAGAAGTCCGGACTTGGACTGATGATGATGTTGAACTGACAGTGGAGGATTTAGTGATCATTGCTGAAGAGGTGATTTGCTCTTACTTTAATATTGAAAGGAATTGATTTTGATCTTTTCTGTTCTTACATCTGTGATATATTGCTATGGTTTCTATTCATAAACAAGATATTATGATATATTCTACAATCTTATACTTGAACACCAACTTGAGAAAATTACTTCACTATTTATGGCTGATGATTGTTTAGATTGACTTAGACAAATATCATGTTGATAAGTACACGAGATAGAAGTCTAAAGTTGCTATCTTTATCATGCAGTATATTAGAGCTGATGGGAATATAAATAAAGAAGAAGAAGCATCGAACCAAGAATGTGAATCAGACAGCAGATTTCCAGAAATAGTCTCTTCCGGTAATGAGTTAGAAGATTCTGCTGATGCCCAAATTTGTAATCGAAGATCACTCATCGCAGATACAACTACTTTTAAGCCGAACGGGAGTTTGGCAAGTAAAGGAATTGGCTTAAATTCAGGTGGAACAGGGGATCCTGCTCAGGACATGCTGGATCTGTTTTTAGGCCCCTTGATGAAGAAAACCGTCGAGAAGGAGAGTGAGAGTCGATTTTTGACAGAGGATGTGACATTTGCCCATGAAATCATTAGAGAAAGTCATAGTAATGTTGTTAGAGAAGGAATTGCCCCCATAATGAAGAAGAAGAGCAGTCTCAAAGACAAGGTGGCAATGTTTCTTGACTGAATCAGGTATCTTAAACTGTTAATAGTACAATGAAGTGAGAAGAAGTTTTAGATGATACATAATACTGAAGAGTGATCAGAGGCATCGATCAGTCTTCTTCGCTTCATCTCGCCACAGATGCTGCTCAGCTAGGTATTTCTTTGCTACCATTGACCTTGGTTTGTAACCAAAACTCTAGGATTCTTGGATAAAGTGTATTGCATACAATACTATCTGACTGCTTAGAAGTTGGCATACAACAACACTGATATTTTCTGTAATAAATGCTTTGAATTAATAAGATACACTTAACTTAGGCAGACATTTCTAAAGAGCTGCCCACTTTTAATCTTGAAGATAAAACTACTCCAATTATTACGATCATAATTGTTTGTACTTTCCCAATCTCTCTTTTACCTAACAGACTTGAGGTTAACTTGTCCTTAGTAATATCAATATTTTGTTCTGCAGCAGGCTCTTATGTATTCTGTGCAATGGTAAATATTAATCAGCAGCAGGTATAGAGTTTCCATGGTCTGATCTGATGATGCGTAGGGTTTGAGCTTGGAGGTTGTAGAAATTCAATGTGACGGCAACCGCCAACATGGGAGATGGCTTCTTTTCAAAAGGTTTATTATCTGCAACCGCCGACGTATGAAGATAGTACAATTTCTTCTTCTTTTTTCTGTTTCAAGGGCTTATCATGTTACCCTGTTAATTATGTCTTGTGTGATTTGTGTTTTGTGGTGTCTTTTCCGTGTGTTGACCGAGATCCGAGATGTTTACGGCTGTCATTCTGGTTGGTGTAAAAAGTAAGTAGTGATTTGATCTTGATTCCATGGCTGGCACCATAATTGGCTTATCTCCTACGTGTTGTTACTATTTCATTTCATTCTTTTTCATGTGTGAAAATCTTTTCCCCAATGGCAATAGCCAATAGCTGCGTTGGTGTTTTCTAAGTTTGTGTGATTGGATAAGCCTTTGTTGCTTCCCAAATCACGTCTTTGCTTATTTCATCTTTCAACGTTCAACTTTATCTCAGTCATATCCTATGTTAGTAAAAGTACCAAAGTGTCTGCTAGATTCGTAGCATATTGGCCACTTTACGAATTATTTTAATGAATCGCTGTTGGTATGAAAGTGAAAAAGAAAAAGACAGGAAAAATAATATATATATATATATATTTATGTATTAATCTCCAAGTGGAGCAGAAACTTAAGTGTAATCTCTGTAGGATAGTTTTGTATTGTGGTACGATATCCCTCCCTTCCCCTGCTTACTTAGTGAAAATTACAAATGGTGAGTAGTATAAATATAATTTTATAGTTGAAGTACTAAGAAATGTGTGGGGCGGGGTGGGATTCTTCTAGGCAAGACAGCAGGTGTTGACGGTTGACTGTTGACCGTAGACTATTGACTATTTGGTTTGCTGCCCTTTAGGATTAGGAGGAAGGCAAGGTAAAGGAAAGCTTATTGAAGAAGAAATCTTGAGAGGCCAACTTTGTGGCCAAGTTTCTGAACATCCTGTTGAATTTGGTTCCTGTATTCTCGAAAAGTGAACTTTCTATAGACGGAAGAAGGTTCTGGCGATGTGCTGCTGCAACTCCCAATTAAGGAATCATAGGAAGGGCACATGAAGTAGGCGATTGAGTAGCGTTCCATCTTCTCGTTTGCCATCACCTTGTGCTCCACACTTTTGTACACATCATTGCTCCACGCCTTTATTAACAAACAATCCCAATTATATTAACTAATTAAATCTACGCTTAATTATATTTAAATTTTAATAATTAAACTAATTAAGTATAACATGTGCTTAATTATATCATCACATCACATGGTATACTTACTACATTTGCTTTCTAATAATTACACTGTAATTAATTATTTAATTAATTACCTGAAAAAGATCTCCAATGTTAACGATAAGTGCGTCTGGATTGGGTTTCACAGCAACCCATTTGGAATCTTTCATGAGCTGAAGTCCTCCTACTTGGTCTTGGCAAAGAATTGTGAGGAAATCACTGTCAGTGTGAGGCACCAAGCCAAACATCTCTGGGGATATTGGACAAGCCGGGTAGCGATTCAATCGAAGAAAGCAAGTGCTCGAGTCACAAATGTCTTCTAACGATTCCTTTCGGTGTCCCAGATTGTTCGCTAGAATCCCAGCAAGCAAATTTGCCAGGTTTGACATGGCTGCTGCAAATTCCTCCATCACTCCCCTGTTGCAACAAAAGAAGAAGCCCCATAATTAGCCATACTCTGCCATGCTGCATTGCCTACTGTCTTGTATTTCAAGGCAACTTGTGCATTTACACTTGCTTTTAGAGGGACCAGTTTCCCACATGCCACACACAAGTTGTAGAGGTTGATCTTCTTTTTTGGGGGGTTCCAGAATGTTACACAGGTAGCTAGATAGAATTAATCATGTGGCATGTGTGGCATGTGCCTTGTCTTTTCTTCTTTTTTAAGTAACTGTATATGAGTTACATTGAAATTGATGGGCCAAGTCAATTCTACTTTTACTTTGAGGATGGATTTGTTGATTATCAGATTAATTAATTTACTTGTATGGCATCGGCAATGCTTTTAAATCTTAATTAGCTTTGATTTAATGTTGAGGGGGAAGAAGATGGAGAAAGAAAGACAGCTTCAAAATTAAACAAGAACATCAAAAAAAAGGTACCTGAGAGAACCAAAGTCCTCCCCATAGCTAGCTTCTTCTGAGATTTTGGTGACAGGAATGTGAAAAGCTTCAGACCAAGAGTATTGAGTTGGCCGCGTTGCGGTTGGAGTCCCCCACCTGTATGAATTGTTGAGAAGCCCACAAGTAGCTTTTCTCTCAAACGGTGCAGCAAACAGCTTGAGCTGCTCTCTCCTCATACTCTGCAGCAGCTCAGGGCTGATGCCGTGGTTCAGCACTTGGAAGAACCCCCACTCCGACGACGCTCGGCAGATGGCTCGAGCGCATTCTAGGCTCTCCCTTGTGTCAGGGATTTTCAAACCATGAAGGTCTATCAATGGAAGCTGGCATTCTTCAGCTGGGACCAGCCCTCCAATGTGGCGTTGCTGATCAACTTGAACAAGATTGGATGGATTGCGCACAAGTGTTCCATAATGGTGTAGGAGAGGTGGGTTTGATTCTATCATTGTCTTCGTCGTCCTTTGGTGGTGATTTGCTGCTGCAGGTTTCAACTTCGAGTTATGCGTTTATGGAAGTGAACAGGCTGAAAAAATATATATATATATTTATATATGGAACAAAGAGAGTCCAAGGTTGCGTCAGTTACTTATACAAGGCAGGGGCAGGGGCAGGAACAGGAGGATAAAGAGCACAAGAAGAAGAGTACAAAATGTGAAAAGAGTAGGAGGGTCAAGAGGGGGAGCTCTCAAGTTGTGACAATTGTCAGAAGGAGACCATTTCTCTCTCTCTCTCTCTCTCTCTCTCTCTGATATTGCTTTGAGCCTGAGGGAGACTGAGTCGTTCAGTCTACACTAGACACAAATACTTGCAACTTAAATCTTGAAAATAAATAATTAATTGGAAAAACAGAGGGAAAAAAAGGTATAAGAAAGGAATGGGAAAATGATGAATAGGATGCATCCAAACCTAACTCCTCCTTTTTGACTTTCTGGACAATATGAAAAGTTTTGATTCAATGCATAGGACCCTTTCCTCTGATATGGCAAACTTGTCCCCACTTGGTGATTTGACTTTTGTTTTGTTTTGGACCTCTCCCCTCTCTCCCCTCTCTCCCCTCCAGTTTTCTTCTCAATGTGATCATCATCATGTTCATCTCCCTTTTCTATTCATTTTATTTGTCTATCAACTTACAACACATTTCATTCAACCACAACATTTTCACCCTCACCTGTCTGTCTGTCTGTCTGTCTTCAAAGTGCCGTTTTATTTATACACAACCTCAGCCTTAGGAACCAAGCAAAGGAATAATAATTATCATTGTTCTAGACACTGGGAAACTGCTAGGTATTTCAATGTGACATAACATGGTAGAGGATTGACCTCCTTTTTTAATATTTGCTGAGCTATCACAGATACACACTGCATGGCAGAGGTTTTAACATTGGCTATACAAATCTTTCCTATTCTCTCAGCTCAGGCTCCTTTGAATTGAATGGTTATAAATTATAATTTATTGGGCTGGCAGGCAGAGGCAGAGGCAGAGGCAGAGGCAGAGGCAGGGGCAGAGGCAGGCAGAATTGAGAAATGAGAATTGAATCCACAATATGTCAATGATATGGGCAAAAGACAAATGCATGTGAGTGAGGAACACCAACACCAACACCAACACCAACACCAACCAACTAGTCTGTTTTCTGTTTGATAATTAATAATTACTTACTATAATCCTTTCCTTAATACCCTTTTTAGTGTCAATAATTAGATGCCTATCAACTCATAATCTCCTTAAATTTAGCCCAATTAAACATTTCCCTTGTTTGAATCTTTATCCACCATGACCAATAGACTTGACTGAGATTTACTGCTGCTGTGCTCTGCATGTGCATGTGCTTGCTTGGAAATACAATAAAAACACATGTGAACAAGGGCCCCAAAATCATAAGCAATTTTGGTCCACGGAGACATGGTGCCGCCCAGATGACTCTTTTTCCCCCTCCAAATTGGACAATATGACGTAACAATCTATGTGGTGTGCTGGTGCCACTGCCGCCCAAAAGCCACAGCGGCATGGCATATCCTCCTTCCTCCTCCTAACAATTATGTCTCTGTCACCATGTTGTAACTCGTGTCAGTCCACCATACTGACTCATACTTGAATTAAAATAACGCAAGGGACCAATCAGGCGGCTAACTTCTTTCGGAGTATCAGATGCTCGAAGAATTAGGGTTTATTAAATAAATTAAATGTTTGACTAAAACCTATGTGTGTCTCATGCTTTGCTTTGGTTGCATTCGTATGTTGTTTACAATAACATCAGGAAACAGTTTCGTTTTGGAATAACGCGTTTTGGCCTTTTGGGATGGAGAATTTTGTTGTCAGTGACGCCAAAAGAGACATAAACATTCATCATTCTTCTTTCTTAATGTAACTTGGACAAAAACAAAAGCTAATCTTCTTCTCTAATTTTGGACCCAAAAAAAAAACTATTACTTTCTCAACAGGGAAAGTTCTTTGTCCGAGAGTTCATGAGCAGTTGATTGCAAAAGGCAAAAGTGGAAATTTGAAGAAGAAAATGTATGTATTTGTGGAATTCGGTGAATACAAAGAGGCTTTCGATGTCACTTTGATTTGGAAGTTAATGCTCAACGCTTTGTGTGATCAAGGGCTTTTCTTCTTATGAAAAAAAAAGAAAAAGAAAAAGAGTTGTCTAGTTTTTCGGATAACAATTTTTCTTGTCCAAGCCCACCCAAATAACAACTGGGCCTATTTAGATTCCCTTTCTGGTTTTCGAAAAATAGAAAAAGAAAAAGAACCGCTATTAGCTTCCTTGATTTTTTTTATAATTTTTTAAAATTAACGTTCGAAAAAGAAAGATATTCGAAGTTGAGACCACTTTCAATATCGTGAGCAGAGATACGATACTACTAAATTAAGAGCCAATTGATTTTTTGAATCCCAAACAATGTAACATTACTACTAATAATATAATGCCTTTTTTACTACATATTTGATGATGATTGTGCAGTGACAAATTTTATCCGTAATTGGTCGATCACGTGTCCTCGTAGGTTAGTCTTATTGCGCCCGTCATATTTGTTAAGGAGCAACACCTATAGGGCTCGAACTAAATTGTTTATATAGGCTCAACCTTGCGCATCTACTTCTGGCCCTGCTTTCACATAATTGGGCCGGCTTCTGGCCTTTTTACACGTTATTAGGCCCAAGTTTTTAGCATGTTTGAGCTAACTGGGGCGATTTCGTTTGTGGACCATTTATTGACCCAACTTTCGACCTAATTTCAGGTTACTGGATTCATTTTTAAGTTAATTGGGCCGATTATTGGGCCACTGTTCACCCCTTTGGACCAACTTTTGGGTATGTTTTCACGTTATTCCGCTGACTATTGGTCCTGTGTTTACCTTAATGGGCCTACTTTTGGGCATGCTTTAACATTATAGGGCGGACTATTCGGCCTTATTCACGTTATAGGGGCAAATTGGGCATGTTTTCACGTTATGGGCCCTCTTGGGCCTATGTACACCTTATTGGACTGAAATTTAGGTTTTCACGTTATTGGCCAAAAGTTGGGCATGTTTTCACATTATCGGGGTGACGGTTGGGCCTGTAATCAACTTATTAGGCCCACTTTGGGGCCTGTTTTCATGTTATTGGGCCGATATTTGGGTATGTTTTCTCATTATTAGGCCCACTTTGGGGCATGTTTTCATGTTATTGGGCTGATATTTGGGTATGTTTTCACATTATTGGGCCGACATTTGGGCCCGTTTTGACGTTAATGAGCCAAGTTATGGATTTTGGGACCTAAATCGGGGCCTGGTTTCAGCATTTTAGGTGACTTATGGTCTGGTTTAAAAGTTCTTGGGTCAACTTTTGGGCTCGTTACAAGTGGCAGACTATTGGCCCTACTTTTGGGCTTGTCTTCACATTATTGGGCAGTCTTCATATGAAAGCCCAATATTCGTTCAAGGGCCCAAATTTCTTCAATAGTGCCAATCTTGTTTCACAAGCCAAAAAATTCGATAAAGGGCTAACTATTGCGTTATTGGGACCATTAGTTTGTCTGAATTTTGTTTTACTGGTCTACTTTTGTTAAGGGGGCCGTTAGTTATTTGCTTTGTTGGCCCCACATTGGACCAAGAGTGTAAAAACTAGGCTAAAGTTCGTTGGGATGAACGCTTTTCTATAACTATTTTAAAACCAAGTGAGTGCCACAACAATTAGGGGTCAATGGCCTAGTCTTGAAGCCCAAGCCTCTTTACAGGCGAAGAGCAGGCCTACAAGGCCTGGGCTTGACAGCTTGTCTTCCGTTTCGATCAGAATTGGGCCTTGCTCTTATTAGTCCATTTTTATTTATATGTTTTCCAAATTTTATGCTTCATTTTCCCCTAATTTCTTTTTATTAAAAGGGAAATTCTATTGGTACCCTATAATTTGCTAACTATTACTCACCTATTTTCCTGTTAATTTTTTAAGCCACTAAACCAGTAGTAGAGTTGGAAGTTAATCTTAATGGTATTCATTCCAATAAAATTTACGGAACACTTTTTATGTATATTTCACAATAAGTAATATATAGATATTGGAAAATAAAAATTGCATCCACGACTTTTAAGTACATAAAATTAAGATAATTTTAACGACTTGAGCTACAACTCTTGTTATTTGTGTAAATTGGGTTTGGAATTGAGAAGACAGAGAGAGAGTGAAGCACAAAGGTAATCCAAGAGAGAAAATCGGTGAGGCATTGGAGCAAGAGAGCTTTACGCGTTACCCCGTTTGTGTTTAATTATTCACCATTGATTTCAATATCATTATCATTTTCTCTGGGTATATTTTACTTTTCACTTTTTAATCCAACTCTAGTTAAGATATTCCCATTTTCTTTTTTATTTTCTTTTAAAGATATTTCTCGCATCCCACCCCAACCCCACCACCGCAGTCCCTACCTTTAACTTGTTAAATATATTTATATTATTTTTAGGAAGACAAAATGAAGTTTTAATTTCTTGCCTTGAACTAGTATAGACTAGAGACATATGACACATCCTTGTTTTGAAGAAGACCGTCCAGGTAACTCTGACTGACTCATCTCTCTCGTTGTTCCTCTCTCTGCTCTATTTGTTTTTGGTTTCTTATTATTCTCTACTGCTTCGAATTTGGTATGTTTAAATTTATTATTTTCTCTGGGTTTTGTTTTGTGCCTCAATCTCTTTGATATAGGATGAACAACATGTTGATTATGTGCTCCTCCTTGGGTTGAGGGGTGGATTTACATATGCATATTTCCAACAGTTTTTTTTCCCCTCAGAAAGAGAAGAGGGATCAAAAGTCCCTTTGAAAATTCTCCATTGCGTCGTTGGAATTCAATGAAAGCTTCTGGGTTCAATCAAATTATGAGATAGTAATGAATTTCCAGCAGCTGCTTGCTGGGTTAGCTCAAGTCCGTCCCTCTCTTTCTCTCACACCACCACCACTTCATTCGGTTCTTAAACAATCCTTGCCATATTCTTTTGGCATCGTTCAAAGTAAACATGTGGATGCAATTAAAAGGAATTAGAAATTTTATTATTTGAATATGTTATTCTTAGCATTGTATGTAGGTAAAAGAATCTTTTTGTCCAGAAAGTTTTGTGCTTTGATCAAAAGTGCTTTTGCTTTAATACAAGAAGAAGATATCTTGTTGTCACAGTCGTCTCAGTTTGTATTTTTCTTAAGCATAAAGGCTTCAACTTTTCAATTGGAATTTGGATGTGTATATGCTTTTCTTGTGACAAGAGGGAAACATTGTCCTTCTCGTCCCTACGAGGCTATGAGGCTATGAGGCTATGACTAAGAAAAAAGAAAAGTGGTTGATGTCGTGTGTTTAGTGTAGGCCATGGTAAAATGGTGGATGTTCAGTTGAAGGGAAGTGCTTGTAGGATTAAGAAGTGTGCCTTGGAGTTGCTGTCGATTGGGAGCGATCTGATGAACGAGGGTCAGTCGTCGTGGGAGTTGTTGGGAAGGGATCTGCGCCTGAAATCCACATTCTTGTATTGTGATCTTAATCAGATGATCTCTTGTGCACCAAGGGAACAGAAGAGGGCCCTCACAGAACTTGCCAACAAATTGTTTTGCTCCATTGAAGAGGTAATTAACCAACCATTTCTTTCTGTTTCTAGCTGCATTATTTCACTTCCTTCGGGTGTTTTTTTTTACCTTGAAATAACAAACCCATTTTGTTTTGTTGCTTTTGGCAGTTGGATCATGCAATGAAAATTCGTAGCGTTCCTTTGACCCAAGATCGATACAATCAGGCTGCTGTCGTCTTACAGGAGGTGATGGCTCTCGCGCCTTAAACACGACACGTCGTCGCCTTAAATTGGTGTCCACTAGTACAGTACAACAATTTCATCTGTAAATAAAAGTTTTATCCTCAAGGTATATTTTTTGTTTTGGTGGTGGTTGTTTTTGTTACACTATATATATAGGACATGTTTGTGTCGGGTTGTGGGTGACTGGTGGCTGGGAGATGGGGAAACAGGAAGCTTGGATGACCATGCATTCGATGAACATTCAAAGATAGAGAGAGACGATCGAATTAGAAAATCACTACCCTTTCTTCCCCATAGAATTGAATTTTAAAGTGTTTCATTAAGGTGGGAGGAAAAATGGGCAAACCAACAAATCAAACCACGGTACCCAACATAAGCGAAGTGGTACAATTAGCAATTATAAATTGAAATTTACAAGAGAAGAAAAAAGAAAAAAGGAAAAAAAAAGTGCCTGCAGCTCCAACTACATTTATATATCACTTATTTTTCTGCACAAATGAGAGTAAGGGTACATAATATGTATTTAGACACGACACATGCAGCCAGGGGATGGAGCACTACACGATCAAATGACATATTGAGACCAAGATTTGAATTGAGGAGGCTCTGCGTAGGCCTTGTCAGATATTTGCAACTCTGCTTCCCAACTTGTACACTTTGTGCTCAGACAATGAGGCAGTCCATCAGGATTCAGGACCTTGATTTGTCTGCTTGCATTTGGTAATAAAAATAAATAAATATCAACTCTGTATATCCAAAAAAAAGTTGAGGCATATTCATTCATATTCAGCACATATGGCATTAAGCAATGAACCTAGCGAAAACATGGACACCACAGTTCATAGCGAAGAAAAGCAGAACTAACAGCTAGTACTTGCATATAAAGCATATCAGATTACAGGCTGAAATGATCTAGAATTAACTGTTTATATGACAGGAATAAATAAAGAGTAGACAATCATCCCCCCCCCTTCCCTCTTTTCTCTCCCTCCTTCACAAGTGCCCATGTCATGAAAAGACACACATATATGAGTTCACTTTATGTCATTTCACATGAACTTACCTAAGTTGTATTACGCAAGATACTATTAGCAAGCTCCTCATTAATGGATACAGGCAATGGTGGCATTCGGCTCATTATGCCAGGCATACCTCTCATGCTGCAAAAAAAGAAACAGCATTGTCAAATGTCTCACAAATTGGCATTATTTGTAATATAGATTGAAGATATGTACATACTCATTTAGGATTGAAGTTATATTGTTCCTCGTGCGGCAGAAGAGGTCAATGTTTTCCTGTAACTGTTTATGAAAGAAGCAAACCTCTAAGCAAGACAGAAAAGCACATGCTTCTTATGTTAATGAGAATATATGGTCATCTGAAATGCAGAGAAAATTTATGCCAGCGCATTTTAAAATGAGAGAAGAAAAATTTGGGGTACCAGTGCTGTGGGTTAATGATAATACACAAGATGGGGCAAATATAAGCTATTTCTTCCCTTCTGATGAACTGGTGAGAAGGTAAAAAAGTCATACTAAAAGAAGAGAGATGACATTACAATCTTAAGATTCAGATACTTAGGCATACAAGGACATTCCCTTGAAGAATCATCATAGTTGAATCACCAAATAGGCAATAGTTTAACATAACCAAATTCCATCGATTGAATGGATAGTCCAAAAACGACTAAAATAAAGGTCAGCTTAAAATAAATAAGTAACTAGATGAAGTCAATTATTTCATTATATATGCTGATCAATGGACAAAGTGAAATTCCAGAAGAAGAGTATAAAGCAGTATATGCTGTTATAATATGAAGTGCACACATGGCATGAAAATTCAATGTATAATATTCAACACGAAGAACCACGGATTATGCATTGACCTTGTATGTAGAAAGATTAGATGTGATTTGACTAAAAGCTTGAGCATTTTGCTCCAACAGATGCTTGGCTGTGCCACTTATTCCTGAGAGTACCCAAAGAACAATTACATCAATGAAACTATCAAAAGAAATTTATAAATAAACAGGAACTAAGTAACTTAGATGAAAACTAATAATAAACAGGAACAAGGAAGTTTCTCTAACCTTCACAATGCAAACGCTCATTATGGTCCATATGGTGCACCATAAGAGAATATGCAGCCATGTCTAGTGGTGGAGCTGACAGTATGTTTGTCTTTGAGGAAGACTCCATCAGTTTATCCTGAAGAAGCATGATCTTTAGAATACGGGTTCTTCAATCAACATTAGATCCTAAAGACATTAATTGGTTCAATTAAAACCAAAATCCCATCTCTGGTGTTATAGCTTACATAACGGAGTTGGAGAACAACTCAAGCCAACATTACATAAAAAGTCATTCATGCAACATAGGATTCTTTTTTTCAAGGTTCACCAATGATGATACATACAGTAATGTTCAATCTCAGAGCCATGAATTGAATGACACTTCACAATATAAAAATTAAAAAACAATTGAACCAATAACCAATGTTAGAAGGTTATCTAAATTTCACCAACATACCTTCCTAATGTTCCCCTTCTTTCCCATAATGTGTTCTTCAGGTTTCCTACGCTTTCTCTGCAAAAAGATTTCCAGAAGTAGTTCTAACTCAATCAACAAATCTTAAGTAAACAGATAACACAAATCTCCAAAGTAACGAACAAACAGCATTAGGAAGAGTAAAGAGCTTACCGTCATCCATCTACACCTCAAAGCAACATCACGCACAGTTTTATCACGCAATGTTGCCGCAATCTTTATGTACCTCATAATACTTGGTTCCTCGGCATATCTACATTTTATTTTAAAGATGGCACAGAAATATTAAACTTTAAAACAAACCCTAGATGAAACTCACCATAGTAAGATACCAACTATGCAACATAAAGTGAAGTGAAAGAAATTCAATCCACATCACAAAGGAAATTATGAACATAACAAACAGACATGTGAAACAGACTGGGCTATTAGAGCATAACAATAGCATTGCAAGTTCTATGTTGCAGGAATGAGAAACACTGATAATTATGGCAATGAGTGAAAGACCCCACAACATTATGAGCACGATGAGAGGCCATAAAGTTATGGTTTAAGACAAAGAAAACATATATATATTATGATAATATGAGGATGCCCACAGAATTTGCAGTTTGTTACAGAGAGTACAAACAATAGGAGACTCCATCAACAACAAAACCTATTTGCGCCGGAAACTTTGTCACAACTTCCGGCGGATCATAACTAAAAGTAGTTTAGCAACAGGGAGAGGACAAAAACAGCATGAACATCCAAGTAACAGGAAATTATACACAATTGGGGCACTTAAACACATACATACATGACAAAAGTAAATTTAATAAAAGATAAGATTCTGAATGACCTACTTGACAAGGCCCTCCTCCAATTTGTATTGTTCCTCCACAGACCACTCAACAGCCAAGCCTGTGTCATGCTTGAGCCCGGGCACCGAATCGAGAAGAAGAGAACCTGATGAATTCCCAGATTGACTAATTACAGGGTTGTTGTTAATGATACCCGAATTCGCAGAGAACATCATGCCCCCATCCGTCCCGAAGTAATTCCCCATCGGAATCATATCCGAGGTGCTGTTTATGGCCCCAGACTGGAATGATATCGCGTGTCGGTTCAAACCGTACCCGAAAGTTTCGTCGTGGTGAAACCCCGTGTTCGACTCCATCGCCATTTCCTTCTATTTTTCCACAATTAAATCCCAATCTCTCTAACAAAGGACAGCATACAATCAACTAAGCAATTCAAATCAACGCAAATTTTTTCTGAACGAATTGAAATTCCACATCGCGTATAGCCAACGCTTTCTTTCTTGATCCCACAAAATCACTGCTTTGGGGTTGTTCAATTATTAAAAGAACCTTGGGTCATCAAAACCCTAGATTCCATGGCCCAACGACGATTACAGCTAGCTCAATTATACCACACAAAACCGCCATAACTGATAACTGGGAACAAAAAGCTTCAAATTCAGCAGAAAAAGCAATTTCAAAAGCAATACCCAAATCCCCAAAACTTGAACAAAGGCACAAAAAGCAAAACCCCTGAAACTCACAATCTTGAAAGCTCGAGCAACACAAGAAGAAGCAGAGCACGACTCCGACCCAGTACTAACCAAAACCCATAAAAAATTTTAAACCATTGGCTTCCTCTAGCTCCAAATGGCGGATAATGGAAAGCACTGAGAGCACCAAGTGGGTACGTGTGGTGGTAAGAGAGAGAAAAGCTTGGAGGGCGTTACCTTTTTGGGTTCAACTTTCCGACGAAGCCCTAATTGGCCCTCTTTGCTTTCTTTTTGTTTTTGTTTTTTTTTTTTTCTGGGTAGTAGTAGTAGTGATGGCTGGCTCTACTCTCTTACTCTCTCACTACTACTTTCTCTTTATTATTATTATTGTTTTTCTTTTTCTTTTCTGTTTCGTTGAAAATCTTTTGGGTTATTTGGTTATGGGAGAGTGGTGCTCTTGTTTGTTTTCTCTTTTCTCCAAAGAAAGACAAAAGAGATAGCTCAGAGGGCTTGGAGCTCAGCCAATGGGGAAGCTAAGAATGGGGGCAACAAAAAGTTGAGGGCGTTTATATTAGTTTTCATTTTCTTTTCTTTTTTTATTCCTAAAGTTGAATAATTTAGTTTCTAGTTGCAGATCTTGGAATTCAGCAACAGTGCGAATCCCCATAAGCATTTGATGCCAATTATTGTGGACTCTCCACCTTTCCTTTCTCCACACTTTCCTTTTTTTATTCAT
This sequence comes from Prunus persica, assembly GCF_000346465.2. Classification (NCBI taxonomy): domain Eukaryota; kingdom Viridiplantae; phylum Streptophyta; class Magnoliopsida; order Rosales; family Rosaceae; genus Prunus; species Prunus persica. The sequence goes on along the minus strand of NC_034009.1, from coordinate 32,228,838 downwards.
CAACTTTTTATTTTTGGGCCATAATTTTTCCACTTTCCTTTAATTCACTTATAGCATTCATAATCATGCTCTCTATTTTTTAATTAGGAGTTCTCTATTAAATTTAAACTCCAATCATGCTCTCTAATTTAGGAAGTCATAAATGCTATAATTCTTTTTTAATTGATCCATCTTAATTAAAAAATAATATAAAAATAATAAACATGAATTAAAAGTTTTGAAATACTCATTAAATAAAGCAACATTAAATTATAAGAAGCCACAAAGAGTCTTTTCTCTCTCTTTATATTTAGGGGCTCCTAGAGGTCTCCATATTTTAAGAGGTGAATAAGGAGCATGGTTGGAGTTGTATTTTTCTAAATCCTCTCTAAAATTTGTCTAAAGAGATGATTGGAGTTGTAAGTGGACAAAATGAGAGTGTGAAAATTAACTCCCTTATTTTATATATTTTTTTAAAATGGTTTTAAAAACTCTTTCGTATAGTGAAGTTGGACCCTAATCCTTTTAATATTATACTAAGATCATTTTCTTTAATCTTTTGAACTCACAAATCCAACCCACTTAATCATCACAACTTTTTCTCCAAACCCAACTTTAATTAATCACAGTTGTAAAAGTAAATAGTTTGGAATAATTCATCTATTTTTTTAATCCTCTAATAACTCAACTACTGGATGCAAATAGTTAAAAAGGGTGTTGTTAAACAAATCCTAAAATTAACTGAGTACATCTTACTACCAAACTATTTATTAAATTACTAATTTACTCTAATATAAAATGATTATATAAAAAAATTATTGAATTGTGAAACAAATATAATTTTAATAAGTACACCCTACTCATCATATACAACCATAATCAAACATAAGCGTATTAGAGCGAAAAAATATCCACCGAAAAAGAGCCTTTGAAAGAGTGAGTTTGTAGTCACGTACAAAGTCATGAACCCAACCTTCTATATTTGAATTTGAACTTTTGTACACATATTAATGCATTTGTTTCAATTTTTCATATGTTGAGCTTGCATTCCATTATCGTATCGAAAAACAAAGATTACTTCGATATCTGATGTTCATTTAGTTTTGAATAAGCACACTGCTGCAACTAGTATAGTTTTGTTTATTGCTACATTAAGAATAATTTGTTCTCAAATAAACTAGTTGCTTCATAATATAAAATGAAACTGAAGAAGCATTCCTGCAAAGAACTTTCGGACGGTACGGTGATTTCAAGGCTCTGCCTTCTCTCTGATGTTGCTGTCATCGACTTTCTCAGAGATTCTGGCTTTGTCTGCTTATGGGGGCCATATCATAAGTTGCATGTAGACCAAAGAAGACAGTATATAAGCATTACTAGACTACGATACAATTCCAAATCTTTCAAAAGCTTCATGACCCGAAGATCCTATAAGTAAAATGTTTGTTGCAATTGACGAGCCTTGTAGCAAAAAAGTTTCTTTAATTATGAAACGTTTAAGAAGAGCCTTTGAAATTGATCATGGATGATAAAACGTTTTATTAGGGTTTGTGTGATAGTGTATTATGGTGTACCAGAAGTATTTTTGATAATTGAATAGGGTTTACTTAGTTCATTTTACATTTTAATTTAAATATTAAAGTGTACTCAGTTAATTTTAAAGTTCATTTAACAACACCCTTGAATAAATGACATTATTTTTAATGTGATTGGAAGCTATTATTAAGCATTTTATCCTTCCTTTCAGGGCGCCTGAAAAGTATGAAATCGTTTTGGATCGAGCCTGAGCCTGAACATAGTCGAGACACAACCCTCAATTATTAACAAACTAAGGCGGGACCGGCCCATTAAATTTCACAGGACGATGGACCGTCGGCTATTGATTCTTGTTTTTTTGGGTCAAACGACCACTGATTCTTTTGGGAGTGCCTGTAAGTTCAGTAGTCATAGAAAGAACATTTAGTTCCACCGCGCTGAGTTCCAAATTTGAATAAGGAATTATTTTTTTTATGCGGAACTAATTTATTTACGTTTTGTTAACACTATATATATCGCGGTCTTACCAAGTATTTTCCCATTTCAATTATTTGATACACAATTATTATTATTTTTTTAAAGAAAAGTCAGGGGAGGGATGCTACCCCATCCCAATATCAGGACATACCAACACCTCTTTGAAGACTAACAGAGACGGTCTTAGCTCATTTTTTTTGTTTTTTATACCTACCAAGAGGAACTATTAACAGCAAAACTCAAACCTAAACCTTCATAACGAAAAGAACTTACTTTGATACACTTTGACATGCACTAATAACACTATTTTCCTCGAACCACGATTAAGCATTTTTCTTTCCTTTTCACTTTCAAGGTGACTGACTTGTAACATGAATCTAGATTAATCCATACAAAACGAGATGTTGATGGTACAACAGTTATATCAGAGAGGTGCCAATTAATTCAAAATGCCTAATTAATTACATACTTCTTCACCTTGTGGAGGATTTTTTATTTTTTATTTTAAATGGTAACACCTGAGTGATGCCCTATAATTTATAAATGAGACTGCGAATTGAAAGGTTTTTTTATGTATAGAATAGAACCCTTTTGTGTTGAAAACAAGAATCACAGCAAAATTAACCTAGCCAGCTCTGGACCATGCACATAAGTTCCGCAGTTGGTGAGCAGAAAACGCTGGATCATTTAACAACAATCATATATACTGATATTTGATCTCCTCAACTGGCAGGCAGAGGCAGACCAACCGTTAGATCAAGATTGCAGCATGGATCATGGATACGCAGTAGTTATCCCCAGCACACACAGCTACCAACAAATTAAGGCTGCATCAGAAAATTAAAGTCCGAGGCCAACTGGAGAGAGAGAGAATGCTGCGATCATATAAGTATATGCAGAGCACAGCTCCATCCATGGTTTATCAAACTGTTCTATTAATGGCCAGTGTGAAGTATATGAGGATTAATGTGCCCATACTGGACCTGAAGCCAACAAACACACACAATCACATACAAATAAACTGAAACATTAATTAGCAGAAGAAGAAAGAAAAAAAAAAAAAACAATCATTTCACATTCATCCAAAATGATGCTTGAAAAGAATGATCTCATCAATCATATTTGTTGAGAGTCTTGATGGACATTGAATAAATAGAATTGCCATAGTAAATACCTCTAACTTTCATGTTTATGAGAGAATGAAATGGGGGACTTACAGTGTTGCAAATATGAAAAGGATCTTCCGAGGGTTGATTGCCATAAAGCGATTCAACCTCTTGCTCCGTCCATCCCCTATGTCAATGAGATTGGAGCCTGTAAGAGCATTTGAGGCTGCCGAGATTGCTTTTGCGGTGATCAATGACTGCTTCAAGGGCTCCAACTGAGAGTTCACTGTCAAGGGGACCATGTACAAATAAAGTTTAAATTGCAATTATGCCAAGATGATCAATAATTCTGAACGTTGGCATGGCACCAATCTTATTAGAATAAAATATAACAATGACTTTTCAACAAGTGAAGAGATATAGCTCCTCTGTCGACAATCAGATTGCAAATTGTCTTTTGAGACTTCATAAATAGATAGATGACTGTAAATTATACCTTTCACTAGAAGTTTCTTTGAGGGTTCATCTGTGTCTTCCTCGTCAGTATTAAAAAATCTCTCTGCTCGATAAGACCATTTTCTTGAGAGTGCTCTCTACAGGGAATGTTGAAAAAATAGTGTAAATTAAAGAAAAGCATGATGAAGCTCGCTAGATCGACCAGGAAATTAGTGCATCTCATGTGAGAAGGAGTAGTTTCAAAATTGACAACAAAGAGACTACTACTTACTGTCATTTTGGGGCTTCCTGAGCTTCTATCTGAGGGTTGTGCAAGGCTCTCAATATCCAACACAACAGTGGGAGTTCTATCTGAAGCACTAGTATCAGTCTGTGTTAAATTGCATAGAAAATATCAGTATTATATTGGTGAGACACCCGAAAAAAAACATATCATCTTACTTAGCACATATGAATGAGAAAAACAAGTAAAATGGTTAGTTATTAATCTGTAAGCTACTGTACCATAGATTCTAGTGTTTGGAGAAAAATAAAAGTCTTCTACAAACATTGACAAAAAAAATATAAAAGTCTTCTAAAACAATATGAAAAACTCATCCAAATAACAGTTGAGTGCAGCATTACACTAGCTTATGTTTCGTTTTTTATAAATAAAACAATGTTTAGCATTTATTTAGGCAGACTACAATTTCTTAATCTTAATTTCTATTGTTGTTGACTGACAGTTGTTAGCATTAGGGCTCCGAGGACTAGAAAAAGTACCCTGAGAAACGACAGACAAACCTAAAGCAGTAGGCAAAGCATTGCCAGAAGTTGTGACATTATTGGAGTATGTTATATAATCTTTCTTGAAGATGTCACCCAACCATGTAGCCAATACCAAATAAACTTGTCACAACTAAGTCAACCAAATTAAACAAGGTGACAAAAAAAACTAATTATTTGGATTTAGGACTTAACACAAAGCTAAATGAAATTAGATGAGTAAGTAAAGCAGTAAAGTAAAGAACAGTGCACCAAATTCTTGGACCACTCTCCATAGTCCCATGTGATGTTACATAACCGAGGCAACAAGCACTATACTAAAAATACTCATACTTTAAGCTTAAAAATATTGTTATTAGATAATGCTAAGCTTAATCACATGATGCCTGTTTAGTTGTTTGCTCATATCAAGCTAATTAAGCGTATAAAATAGTTTGGTACTGTAATCCGTAATGAACTACAAAAAAGAAGATTAGAATATGTTTGGTTATGTATAATTGTTGATTCATACAAAGATAGTGGCAATTAAGACAGTAATATCAACTACTGTTGAGTCCGTGAGATGAGTGAAATTTGTCTGTTAGCAGCATGGGTGGAAATGGAACCTTACATACACTTACAGCATCAATAATTGATATCCATCCATGATCCACCTATATATATATATATATATATATTTTTTTTTTAAATTTTTATTTGGACTCTAAACAGAAACAGGCATTTTCTATAGCTGTAAGTGTAATTGTACCTGCCTACGCTGAAGATTCCTTTCATTGTTGCAGGATGGTGGGCATTCAGTTTAAATAAAGCTAACTAACACATTTTAAATTTTAATTGAATTTCAAATTAGCAATTTACTTACATGCCCATCCATGACGTAATATGCCTCTTTTTTTTTGCTTCTGTTATATCACGCTATTACTGTTTGCTTGATTTGAATGTCGATTATTACTCATTTGAAACTTTGAAAATGACCATATCTGAAATGTAGTTATTCGGAATGAATTGAAGTTGGCTTTTCTAATGATTCAAGTTTGTAATTTTTCTTCCCAAACAAAATCACATACTCAAAGTTCAGCTTCTCCATCATCGCAAAGTCGGAGAGAACATAAAACAAAAATAAAAGCATCATTAAAATTCCTTTGTTTTGTTAATTTCATTTTGTTGTTATGCATCGGTGGTACCTAATTGGACTGAAAATTGACATAGAATTAAAATAATCTGCAAATTAGAAGAAGATGAAGAGTACCTGTGGGTGTGGCGTCTGCCGCTCGTCCATTCCAAAAATTGACAAATATTATTCTCAGATAGAGAAATGAAGCAGAGCAAACAGAGATAGGAGATCGTCGTCCAGTGCCCCTCCTCCTTAATATTCCTTCCAACCTCTGAACAGAGAGAAACTGATCACCGATCAGAAAGCGCTCGCTTTCTCTCTATCTCTGAGACTCCTCCTGTCTCCACCGTCAGAAGATATCACTGCCTCGCTGCCTCACTGAGCGTAGCAGATGAATGAAACGGAGAAAATTAAGTAGAATTTGTACCGGCAGATCGCTCTCTCTCTCTCTCTCTCTCTCTCTCTCTCACTGTCTCCGGCTCTCACGAGTCACAGACACACATAATATTTATAAATATAACAAATAATATTATTAGCATATTTAAAAGGATACGATATGAAGATAATATATATATGCTGCTAGGTTAGGTCCATGGACAATTGGACATTGTTTAATTATTTTCTCTTTTTTATTTATCTTTTCCTATCGATCCAACAGTGCTGATTCAATAATAATATCATACTGATTTTGTATAATATATAGTTGTTGGCACTGTTTGATATTCTGACTAATTATATATTGTCACGTGAAAAAGTTATCCCACATAACATATCTTGAATAATTAAAAATAACAAAATAATATTATTAATGTTTCCCTTTTATCACGTACGTATTCTGTTCATCCCAAAAAAATACGTACATATTCTGTTCATTATTTTATCACGTACAGATGGATGGGCATCGGTACGCACGAAGACTGGCGATTGGGTTGAAATGCCACAGTCGAATATAATGTGTGGCAGTTGCACACAGGTGGCGTACATGCAAAAATCCATACCCGCGGCCTGGCCTTGCGCCCTTTTCCTGTTGCCTCCATTGTTAATATGTCTCTTTCGGTTTTGTGCTACACTGTCACTCTCACTGACTATTGCTTACGCTGGTGCTACAGCATTGCTACTACCACATGTGAAGCTCTCTCCCTCTCTCGCTCTCTCGCTCTCTCTCTTCATGATTATAAATGTAAAGCAAATCCACAGGAAATGGAAGCTACTCTGCTGCAACACTACTCTAAACAACCAACCGCACCAGAAATGGAAAAGAAAAACCAAACAACGAGCCAAGCCAATAGCTTTTTTTTTTTAAATTTTCTTAAGGTGATACAATTACCTTTCTAATAAAAACTAATTAAAAGTGCAATTAAACTTAGCTGAAACAATACATGAGAGGAGAGAAGAGAATAAATGATCACAAACAAAACCTTTACACCAGTGTGGTTGCACTCTACATACAATGCCTAGTACAACAAGAATCACAGTTCAAATGCCAAAAGAATCAATCAAAATGCATAACTTAAGCCGCCAATTGAGTTAAATTCAATTACCAACCAACCACTCAAATGCTCAAGTGTTCTTCCCTCGGCAAGCTCTGAACAGTATCTGACCATCTCCCTGGTGAGTGATCACTGCTGTTAGAAGACACTTGAGCCTCTGCCCTTGCATCTCTTATCATCCTTAGAACCTCCCTCATTGTAGGTCGGTTCTCTGCTGCAATTGAAACACAAGCCATTGCAATATTAAGAAGTGCCTGAAGTTTCTCCTCTGATGCCTCATTGCCCGAGGCAGGGTCATCCCCTGACTCCGTCTCTTCTTCGCGCACTGAACGCACCCATCTAGGGATGTCCGAACCATGTTCCTGAACAAGGTCTTGGAAGGGAGTCTTCCCAGTTAGGAGCTCCAAGAGGAGGACACCAAAGCTGTATACATCAGCTTGTTGGGTTGTTGGTTTTCGGAGGTCACGGCATTCAGGGGCTCTATAAAACAGAGTAGTTGCACTAGGTTCTTCAAGTGAATCAGGATCTCGGAATAAAGTGAGACCATAATCCGTCAAGCAGGATTCAAAATCAGAACCTAACAAGACATTTGAGGATTTCAAGTTTCCATGAGTTAAACCAGGGTTCTGGTGGATATAAAGCACACCACTTGCTAAGTCCTCAGCTATTTTAAGACATGATGTCCAGTGAAGAGGCTTCCCACCTCCTGAAGTTCTTGAACCTGTGTAAAAAATCAGTTCAAGTATGTCAATGCAATAAGGACGGAAGAACTTTTCCATATGGAAATACTGTCAAGTGAAATTATAAGCATGTTCCTAGTGTTCAATTTGATCAAGAAATAAAATCACTGGCTATTGTCTGAGAAAGACGTGAACTTTGAAGAAGCCATGAAAACCAACTACCAGCCAAGGCACTCGGTTATGGTCAAATGTACAGGACTGTACAACGTGCAAAAGTAAAGCCTAAAAGACGAGTTGTTAATTAGCAAAGCCAACTACTTTTCAAAGATTGAGATTTGTTATATATTGATGTAACTCAGTTTACCCTCTAAAGTAAAGCCTAAAGAGCAAGAAACTCATCTGATATATCTTGTCGTTATTTACCAAAAACCTCTCGGAGAACGATGTACTGACTTACACAGATACAGAACGCATCTATATGCTACCAGTCTACGACAATGACACATGCATAATGATATCAAACTTTTCAGAATATTTGCTTGCCAACCCCAACACCACCACCACCAAAAATGTTTCCTTCTAAATCACAATCCTACTAAAAGTACCCCGCTCACACAACTTGTTTGTTTGCGAGGACTAGTTTTCCATTTCTTTCTTCTCTCCTTTACTTCTTTGTTTGTTGAAGAGGGGAATAGGGTCATTGAAATTATAAGTTTATACGGGTCCCCCACCGTCCCCGGCAAGGTGTACAAGTGTGGATAGTTTATTACTATTTTCATTCACGGTGTAAAAATAAATACATAGAATATAATTTACATGGGACCCCAAATTCAAGGAGAGTAGGAACCCATACTTTCGAATCGAATGGTTTCAATTTTAAATAGCCATCCTCCTCATTTTTCATAGAAATGAATAAGCAAGCACCAATACTATTAGGCTCATGAATATGGACGGCCTAACACATGGTTTCCGGGAACCTACACGGGTGGGCCCTACAACGCAGGTTGACAAGAAAATTCACTGCTCCCTTCCCCACCGGTCAACATCACATTTTCACTACATCAAGGTGGCAAATCCAACATGGCCCACCAATAAATCAATAATCATGACCTTTTAATGCTACTAAAAATGATTAGTTACAAAGTTTGTTTGTGTGATGCTTCTGAATCGAAAAGAAAAAGATGGATCTTGACCACACAAAAAATAGGATGAATGAAACTATGTATTATACTGATATAATCCTATCTTTTGACAACTAAGACACCTAAATAAGTAGAAAAATTTACTACAAACGGGAATAACACTGTTTTGCTATCCTTAATCAATAACATAATGATACATGAAAATATTATCACACGCATCATTGAATTATTGCCCAAAAATAACAAAAAGTGTTATCATTATTGCATAAAAGTCTTTCTCCTAAATAAGTATATCAGACGTGATAACCAAATTTTATGTTGTTAACCAGAAGTTAATCTCACATTCTACTTTCTTTCTTCAACTATAACGAATTATTTCGTACGTGCAAATGTACAAGCAACACAAGACAACCAAGAAATTTAAACTTGTAGCAATGATTAAATAAATTAAGAAGAAATAAAGGAATAAATGAGCAGGCAAATAAGTAGGGTAGTAGATGACCGACATACCATGAATAAGTGAAAAGAGGCTGCCATTGGGGAAATAATCGTATACGAGCAAGCGTTCCTCCTTAGCCTGGAAATAGGCCCTGAGTGGGACCAAGTGAGGGTGCCTGAGCTTACCAAGCAAGTCCATGTGTCTCCTAAACTCATCAAGCCTTGGGTACCTGGCATCCTTGAGCCTCTTGACCGTCACGATAAACCCCGACTCCATCACGGCCTTGTACGTGCTGCCCATCGTACCCCTCCCCAGTGTCTCAGCAGAAGCCTTGAGCAAATCCTCTAGGCTGTAACTCATCTGCTGAGCCCCTGGACCGCAGAACACCAAACTCCCCAGCCCTTCGCCTTCCCAAGAAAACCCCCCTTGTTTCCCACCATTATTACCTCCCATGCCACCACCACCACCACCTGGTCCTCCTGTGGGCCCCGCCCCTGATCCTCTCTCTGCTGCCAGCTCAGCTACCCCGGCTTTGCTCCTGGTGGCCTCCCCACCACGACCAAGACGACGACCGCGACTCCACCTGCACACCATCCACACCAGAACCAAGCAGATTACGACCACCACGAGCCCACCTACGCTTCCTGCGACTATCTTTATCAATTTGCCACGCTTTGATTTTGACGCTGGGCTTGGTTGATCGCTTGGGCTCATCGACGGTGGAAACCCTACACTGCCCCCACACTGTTTGTCAATCTGCACGCCGCAGACATTGACGTTGCCCAAATACGACGAAGCATTGAACTGAATCAGAGGTGGGGTCATCGGAATTTCTCCGGAGAGTTGGTTATTAGACACGTTGAAGAATCGGAGAGAGGTTTGGTTGAGCGGGGGTATCGGACCAGTGAACTGGTTGTCTTGCAAGTACAGAGAGTAGAGACGACGGAGCTTCAGCAGAGACATTGGGATTGGACCGGAGATTTGATTTCCGGCGAGAACCACAACTTTCAGGCGGTGCAGGTCCGCAATGGAAGCCGGGAAAACGCCGGAGAAGTTGTTGTCGTTTAGGAAGATGGATTTGAGATTGACGAGGCCCGAGAGGTCTGGGATTTGCCCCGAAAGAGAGTTGCCCTTGAAGCTCAGGACTCGGAGTTGGTCCAGCCGGTTCAATATCTTGTGGTCCAGAACCCCTGTCAAGTTTAAATACTCCAAGACCAGCTTTGTCACTCTTCCTTTCATGCAGTCCTTCACGCCTTCCCACTCGCACACATTGCTTCCTTGCCGCCATGGCAACGAGTTCTGAGGATCGATTGTTGATTTCAGGCTTAACAGAGCTTCTGCATCCCCTGCTCGAGCCAAACCCACTGACAAGAAGAAGAACAAGGACAACAAGAAGAAGAAGCGCAAGATAGGACCTTTCTGAGAGCAGTACCTCGATGATGACGATGATGACGATGAATGTGAAATCAAGCAGTAGGGTTGCTCCATTTTCAAAATCTATGGAATAGATCGTTGAGTTGGTTCGTGTTTATTCAGATCACCATATGAATAATGCACTTGGATTTGGTGCCAAAAAGAGCGGCATCAGATGGAGAAAGCCCAACTCAGACTTGAGAATCTGAAATGCATATATGTGGAATGGAGCTATTCAATCTTGAAAACCAAAAAGGTGGTTGCCCTTTTTGAGCCACCACTTCACTTTCCTTTTTGCGTCTTCAGCTTATTATATATTGATTTGGATACTCTACCAAATCGCTTTCTAAACCCAAATCTCCAAGATCTACTACCATTTCGCCAATTTGATTCATTTTCAGAGCAATAGCATCTTCATTCTTTGACTCGATCCATCACTAAGCTTAACTGCAAAATGCATATTCATTCGACAGCTACAAAAATCACTTTGCTCATCTACTCTTACTCTTACTGGCTCAGTGGCGGCTCCTCCAAACCAAAACAGAGTGGGGCTTGGCAATTTGGCATCGTTGCTTGCGAAAAAACTAACGGAGGAGGACATTTACAATTGGGATATTACAGCGTAAGCTTCACGTGAAGGAAACCCAGACACAACTTGAGGCAGACGAGAAATAAACTTTCTTTTCTCCTCTCCATGATTTGTATATTCTTAAGCTGCAGTGCAGTGCGTAGGCAGGCATTATTGAGACCAATAAAATAAAGATTCTATTTTTCTGTCTTCCTCTCTCTTGGCTTGGTCTTGGTCTTGGGCTGCTCAAAGCTCTAACTTTTTAACAGTCTTGAAACCTCAAAAGGAATAGGATTGCTGAAACTTGAAGGAAATCACATACCAGAAGAATGACACTTGTCTGCAGAGATCTGAGAGATTTTCCCAGATCTCTTTCAATCAAACAAATTAGAGAAGAATAACGAACCTAGCAGCTAACTAGCTGCATACATGAAAGAATATATCATTAACTGGTAATAATTCATCTATGTACTCTCACTCTGCATGCATATAGTCTGATAATAATAATAATGCCAAGGGGAAGAGGGAGATGACAATATTGACCGAGCCAAGCCAGGGCTTGAGGAGGTGTCTCAGTGTCTGTCTCTGTCTTTTAACTGGGGAAAAGGGTGAAAGAATTGAAGGCAAAACAAGACACTATTAACTATTTAACGAATTAAATTCAATGGGTCTTTTTCCCCCCTTCCCTCCCACCCCCACTAGCCCACACAGGCCACAGGGGTTTGAAGTTATTGTCCTACCTGACACCTTCCTTTCTCATAACTCTTCTCCTTCCTGCATACAACATTATTATTGTACACGTGGCAGAAATCTGCACCATGTAATTCAATCGAGCTCACGTTATATTCCGGCCCAACCAAACCAAAAAAATACAAGAATAAAAAGTTAAAAAGAAAAAGGGCTAGGTTGAGCTGCTCATCACGTTATGCTTAGGATGAGTGTATCTTGCCAACAGCTCATGCCAGCTGGCGTTGATTGGATTAGATCACGGTGGTTGCCGGTGTTCTTCGTCTGACGACTCACCCGCCTATGTCGCCGGAGATTTAGGACCAGAAATAATCAGACAAAGCTTCCTTCCTCTATGTACTGCTGCTGCTTTTTAGGATGATTTGATACGAATATTTGGTTTTAGTTTGAGTGAGACTACTAGATTAAGACTAATCGAAACAAATAAATAATGCTAATATTATTATTATACCCTACTAACTTACATGACTTTGATTTTAATACATACACTCATCCACGGAAGCCCAACATCCTTGACCAACACAGACTGGGCCAGTCTAAACCAAACATTACAAGAAAGAGAGGCCCCAGACAAAACATAAAAAAACAAAAATATGTTGAACAACTTTGTCGTACAAAGAATATCAAGACACAAACTTCTGCCTTGATGCCTATTATCCATGAGTTCAATTGCCATCCATAGCTCAACACAATGAAACAGAATTTAGAACAGGACAGAAGAAATACAGAAACTCAAGCCACTTGCAATTGGCGGCGCCTTGCTGCAGCTTTCTCAAGGGCCTTCAATCTGCTAGCTTCCATTCGTGCTCTCTGTTCATCTGTCATCTGATTTTCCTTGGATTCACTAGCTTCATTATTCGGAAATTGATTGGTTAATTCTTTCAGAAAACTACCAGGTGCAGATATACTAGCAGCAACCATATCACCATGCAAATGCTCAGAGGGTTCCTACAATTAGCAAAGCAAAGGGGGACCATCAAACTTTTGCACACAGGTACTAGGGACAACAAACGCAGCAGCATTGTTCAGTGAAACGTCAACTTTACAAGGTTCTCTATCAATATTTTCTAGTGAAATGCCTTTCATATATCTTCAAAAGAATCCTGTGATGGTTATCTTCAGTGGTAAACACTCAAGACAAGCAAATACTTCATAACAAATCAAGCTTATATATGAACCCACAGAAAACTTGAATAAACTAAATTGAATAAAATAGCAGCACATACTTCAGTGGCTTTCTCGTAAATTTCGTGAAGCATATCTTCCTGCATATCATCAGCATCATGGTTCCCTGAAGACAAACCTCCCGGCTGATGGCTTGGTCCCTCAGGGTTCAAGGTTTCTGCAGAAAATTAATAGGATCAGAATTCAACATGGGAACATGGAAAACAGCGGTTGTTTCCAAAGCAAATAGTTCAAATATCATTGATCAAACAAAAATATTATTACAAATACTGAAGAACGACCCAAAAACTTCTAATTAAATGATTTCATACAGAAAAGAAGACCTTCCAACTTAATTATTATTATTTAAAAGCGAAGAAACATAGAAATAATGGCAGTAGATTTCCACTTATCAATATCATTCTCCCTGACATCTTTCATGTGGATACAGAACAACTAATCTCTGGTGCAATGATGTTCACCTCTCAGCATTATTCGTGCTCCACTCAGCAGCCAATCCATTATCGTAGCATACTAAGATCATGGTAAAAGTACTCTATACGAAAAATTTCTTAATTGGGTTATAACCTCAACCTCTAAGGATTCCATTACCATAGTCATTAATGAATATTGAGCTACTTTTCTCATCAGTCAGTTACTCCAATAAGCTTTTGCAGAGAATGTGTTATTCTTTTTTCAATTTTCTTGACAGGTCTTTTGTTACAATAGTAGAGTAATTGCATTTTCCAATTAATACCAAACAACTCAGGCAATATGCACTCAAGACATTGTTGAAGCTGTAGCCTAATACACTGTTGAATTAGAGCTATTATACAATTTACAAAAATGAGTTAATGACAGCATAATACCCTGTTGATCATTTGGATTGCCTTGTTCGACTGGTGGTTCACGCAACTTTGTCGGGTCTCCTCCACTTGCAACTCTTTCTCTCAATTCTCTAAGAGACATCTAATATAAAAAAAATGAAACATTTAATTGAAAAATTTGCACACAAAGAGTAAAAGATTAAAGCAGAGTCCAAACTCCAAAGGAATTTATTTGCTTTTATTATAAATAAATAAAAGATATAGAGAGATCAGTACCTTTACTTGTCTAGTGGAAGCAACTTGTTCGACCTTATGAACAAACTGATCAAATGAGTAATATGGGAGCAAACGTGAGTGCCATTCGGTGTACAGCCCAATTAGGTTCCCCAAATCTCTAACCTGCAAAAATTGCAAAAAACTTTTTAGCATCACATGATGAATTTTCTTCCGCAAAAGAAAAGAAACAAGAGTATAATTGAATATGAGACCTCGTTTCCGCGGCCACGGTACTTGAAAGCGCGAGGGAAGTGGCGGAGGACATAGCCGAGGCCATCATCTGAGAGAAGCAGCTGCGGGGTCAGCTTCGGCCTAGTCTTCGGAACTGACACCTTTTTCGCCTTCGAAGCACCGCTTCCTCCTACACCAGTACCGCTCTTGAAAGAATAAGAAGAGGAATTGGGATTGGTAGGCTTAGGGTTAGGGTTAGGATTGGGATTGGGATTGGGATTAGGATCGGGGTTAGAATTGGAATTTGGGGCAGGGGCGGAGGAAGGGCAGTCACGTGACCAGTGGCCTGGTCGGCCGCACTTGTAGCATCCGGTTGCTGGTGCCTTGTCCATTTTCTTCTGATTTGGTTTTCTGCAACCAACCACTGCTACTTTGCTTTTTATTTCATTACTCACTCTCTGGATTTATTTTCCCATTTTCAGGTTTTTTGGCGGGAACAAGAGGAGGGAATTAGAATAGGCCATTTGGATATTTAAAACGGGCTCTGACTAAGGAAACCAAGGCCCAGCGTAATATTTAAAATGGGCTCTACCTCTGGCAGTCCGGAAAATAAATTGAAAAGTGTTTTGTAGACTTTTTAATGAAGTTGTAAAAACTTGGAAGAGTGTAACTTCAGGAATTTAATTAAGTCGACTCTTTACTAAATGTGTGCAGAAAATTTCTCAGAGATAATATATGAGTTGAATTTTTTATTTGGGGCAGTATAAGGAGAAAAACTTAGTTGCAACGGCCGGACAAATAATGCTTTGTCACGTGAAAGTGTTATCACGTTTATTATAGCGTTATTGATCGGGAACAGATGAAAGTCTTTTAATGAGATGTTTACTTACAATGAGAAAAGTCATGAACTTGAGTTAGGAACCATAATAATTCCAAAAAAGTACATATTATAAGTTGAATGAAAATTATCCAAATTCATGACATCTTTGAGGAATTATTTCAGAATGACCCGCTATTGTTATAAGCTTTGCTTGGCTTTTTTATAAATAAAAATAAAACGTGAACAGTTTCTGTATGGATTAGTAACAAGTTGCAGAACAAACAAATGTTTTATACTGGATCCAAAACTAGCTGCAACCCAATATCATTCAAAAGGCAGCAAAACTGAATTCATAACACAAGAATAATTTACAAGGGAAATCTCGTTACGCAGTTTAGCGCCCAAATGTTGCTAAGCTTAACAGTAAACATTGCCGGTTCCCAATTACAATGCCTTCACCTTCCCTGTTTTGAACAATCATCTAAAGTGGCTCCATTCCCTGCCCCTCTCCCCCTTTTATCTTTCCAACAAAGGGAAGGCTCACAACGCATACAAATTAACAGCAGTTCCTCTATTCTTCTTTCAAAATTGAGGTATTATATACAATATTTCCCTTGCCAATAATGCAAGTGTACAAATATCACTTGTGATAAGTTTCAGTTTTTAAACAGCGGCACCATAAAGACTCATGAGTTCATGGACCAATCGTAGTTCTGGTACACGATATTTATAGGACCTCCATCGCCCAAAAGATGTGTCAAAAGACCGGCTCTGGTTGCATCCAAGTAATTGAGGATCCACTTTAGAATTTCTTTTTCTTGTCCAAAATCACCATTGAACCTGCATAATTATTATTTTTCAATAGAAAGTACAGCGCGTGAACATTTATATAAGAAGTAGAAACATTTTTATCTTCAGCATTGAAAAGGTCAATGATTCGATGGCTCACCATTTGATAATTTGGGTGAGATACACAGTCCTCTTCTCCAAGTTCACTTCCATTCCACCACTCTTAAAGAACTCTCTTGCTGCAAATCTTAATTCAGCTTCAACTCCTTGTGGCGAGAAGAACCTTACAGTTGGGCCTGACCTTGTCCCGTTACAGAGTCCAAAGTGAATTAATGGATTCACTTTAGCACAAGCAAGCTGAATTGTATTGGATGAAATGAGACTTAGTACTATTGTCAGAGATTGAGAATATGTATGCAAACAAACTAACTGCAACAGTTTACTGTTACGATACTTTTACATGCTGAGATTGATCTTCCAACCAACCCTTAGTATGTATGACTACATATGAAGGAAAAGTTTCAAAAATCTTAAGAAATTGATCTTCTTTGCTAATGAAACTGCAGAAAATTTTATTCCAGAACAGTTATATTGTCCAAGGCTTAGAGGGGGGATATGACATAAGAATTGGAGATTAATTGTCTTGCTCACCTCTGTACGGTTGTCTCCAGCTCCAAAAGGCTTGACCAAGGAATAAGGAGGTCTACGGTTGTTTCTAAGGATCCCATTTTCGATGGTATTGAGGGAGTAAGGATGTCCACCAACTAAATATTGGAATTCAGAAAAGAAGGATCTCCTTTCAATTACACCTTGTGGACGCCCTACCCTGATAACTGCATGGATGACTATGGCATTGTAGAGGTTCAAAAAGAAGGATAGCCTCGCATCTGGAGAGAGTTCAAAAAGGTTCACTCGGTGAAGTTCTTGAACCAAATTTATGTACCTGCATTTAGGAGAAGGAAGGAATTAGCTTAAAACAGAAGTTCCTGTAATTGGCAATGGAGATGACACACATAATAAGCATCAATATATCAATAGTTTGAAAAAATCTTCAGTATGAAAGTAAAATAGTAAAGCAAATGAAACCAATCAAACTATTTCATTCAAAGAGGAAGCCACTTCATCATATTTATATCTTTAAAATATGCAATGTAAACCAAATTGGGGAAACTTCTGCGTATAGAGTTACTACTAAAATGCTTATGTAATTGCATCTGCAGCCTAGTCTACTGTTTATTGCACAGTTAGTGACAGCAGATTAGACATAACCAAGAGCAACTACCTTTTAATTTCTTCAATTTATAATCTATATATACTACATTTATAATATCAGTTTATTATAAATGGAACAAAGTAAATCCACGAAAAGCAGTAATTGATCTTACCTTCGGAACTCCTCACTGTTGCTTATGCCAATGTAATCAAGATGGCGCCTGTCGTCTGAGGCATAGGACTCGAGTATGGCAGACATGATCTTGGTGAGCCTTTGGCCAACTTTAGCTGCAGACTTGGGTTCGGTATCACTTATGGATCCTCGGAAATTAAAGCATTTGGGAATAAATGGTTCATGCTCAAGGAAGCGATAAAAGTGGTTTCCATCTTCAAAATCATTTTCCCTACACAAATACAAGAAGGATAAATACATATGTATAAAACTACACCAATGTCCTCAGTTTCAGATGGTTCAAGAGATGTTTTCTTACCCAAAGACGTGATGAATGAAGTGCTTCCTGGCGAGCTGCCTCCCAATCTCAACTGCCTGCATGTGTTAACATACAATTCATTAACATCTGTTACTAGAGAGATAAGTGCAACGTCCGTGTAATGCCCTCAGTGTATCTGAGAATGGACTCAAAAGATTAAGATTCAAGGACTCATTCAAAACATTTGGCTGCCGCACTTGGGTAAAATGTGGAATAATTCTCAAGTTGTTGAAGTCAACACTACCAAACCAAAACTTTTAAATTTCAAGAAAATAAAATTAAAAAGGAGTAATTATCCGTCATCATTATAAATTAAAACGATAGATTTGAAAACTCGGACCAATTCCTAGCAATTATGAAATATCTGGAAAATTATAAGCGTTGGGGCTACATTGCCATGTCAAAAACGTTACGCGTTTACTTTTTCGTGGGTGGAAAGGAGCCAACATCTGACTGAGTGTGTTCCACATGATATATATATATATATATATATATATATAGCGGGACCCTTTCATTGGGACGGGACCCCTTCAGAACCTTTTCTTGTTTTTGAAGGAATCATTCAAAAGGCAAACATAACTTGACCAAAAACATGCTCCACCGGCTCAACTAGTCTCATTGGGCAGGGATAAAATTGAATGCAAAAGGAGGAGCGTTAGAAAATAAATCCAACAGAGAGAGTGGGGCCCACTGGAAAGCTCCTTATAATAATAGCAGTCACTTGATATTGTAGATGTCATAATGTTTTCCATAAATCTAATGGAATTAGACTAAATTACTCAATCCAATGGAAAGATGTAGCTACAGAGAATGACGAAAAAATAGCTAGTAGGTTTGGATCGGTAACCCATATTATTAACCAACCAAATACCACACTATTAATTTAATTAATCAATGATGTAATTGTATTTTTCGTATTAATTTTATCATTTTGCGAATATAGTCGTCATCATTCATGTTGCCTGTGGGCGTGTCGAAGACGCCAAGCGAATTCATGGGTTTATCCGAAAGGACAAGAGCCAGTATCGCTGAATTTTTTTTAGCGGTTACTAATATTTTATTTAAACATAATCAGTAGATTACGGCTAGTCAGCGATTCGATACGTAGCAGGCCAGGCCAGCGATTAAATTTAATGCCACGCAGCACACTGTAACCAAATAGTCCCGCGGAATTTATTTCAAACCAAAAGAACACGAAGCCGCGAGCCCAGTGGTTACAGTGGTCCGCAACACGGAGAATAACGGTAAAAAATAGATTTGGGAAATTTGGAGGTCCGTACCTTTCTACGCCCACAGTCCAAGTGCTGAATGAGGACCTCCACCATCTCGCTCCCAGCGAAGCAGTTTTTGACGATCTTCATTTTCATCAGACGGTCCTGAATAGGTAACCTCAGTCTCAACACCTTAACAATCCCGATCATCTGGTCCGTCCATTCCTCCTCGGGATCATCGAAGCCGTACACGGGGGTTGCAGGTGCGTCATCGGGACATTTCGAGCTAAGCATCTCCTTCAACCTCTGGTCAAATCCTCCACTGTTCCTCAACGAGTTGAGCGCCACAAGACCCCCAAACAACTTCTCGTTGAAGAATATCTGAGGTACGGACGACGTCCCTGTCCTCTCTACAAGCTCTTTTTCGCGATTCGGATACACGTCGATGTTGATCTCCACGAATTTCAGTCCCTTCTCTCTCAGAAAACTTCGCACCGCTGTGCAGTCCCTGCAATTCGATCGAGAGAAGAAGCTGATTCGACCTTTGAGTGTTTGTCCTTGTTGCTGATGATCATCAGACTCGGTCTTGAGCTTGACCGTCACTTTGAGGCCGGAGAGATTGAACTCGGTCACGTCCCGCTTATTCGATTTTGGATCTTCTTCGGTGTCATTGTTGTTATCCTTTAGCGACGACAATCTCCTCACGAACGCCGCCGAGAAATTGCTGCTTCTCTCTCGGATGAGCTTCCCGATCGCCGGCATGGCGACGCCGAACTTCTGGTTAGCTGAAGCGTCGCCGTTTGGAGAAGCTGGGGGTGAGCTGTTAAGGCCAGGCGGTGCCTCTGGCTTCGGAAGGTGCGCATGAGGTCGGAGGATCCCTGCGCCTCCGTTGTTTTCTGTATTGGGCTTATCAACGGCTAATTTCACGTGCTCGGACTTTTCGGGCGAAACCGTTTGAAACTCGTCCGAGTTTTCGGTCATCGAGGAGGAGGAACCGGCGTCGTCGTGGTCTTCGAGGTAACCATTTCTTCCATTCGCAATCTCAATTTCCGAAAAGTGATCTCCCTGTTCTTCCTGATCATCATAATCTTTCTGTTCCGGTTTTCCACAAATACCGTTGGGGATTGAATTTGAATGATTCATTTTGTCGCACTTTCTGGGGCTTTCCGGGAAAAGCCCATTGGCCGGTGCGTCATTTAATTTTCCGGCAGCTTTACAAATTCTAACCTCAACAGCATTGTTTTCCATTCCTTTCGGGGAAGAATCCATTATTTCCTTTCCTTATAAGAAAGGAAATGCAAATCTTTCTTGTTTAGGAAAACGGAAAACGGAAAACAGGAAACCCTAGGAAGAGGAGAAGATCATAAAAGAGGGAAAGGGAGAGGTTGAGAGTGGACAAAAAGGGAAGCGAAGAAAGCAAAGGAAATGGGTTAGATAGATATAGAGAGAGAACGATGAATTCGGAGAGGTTTTATGGAGGAAATTCCCAGAGGTTTTATGGAATCGTATTTTAATAAACAAGAAGAGGTCAAACACGTTCAGACATTTGGACTCTTTTTGGGCCCTATCCAATTGGGTCGCCGGCCCAACCTAACAAATATCATTGGCCCCACTTTAACCGCAATCTGTGGGGGGGTTTCAAATTCAATTCGAAGTTACCGAAATGCCCCTACCGCACTTGCTTTCAACTTTCAACTTTCACATGCTTTGGAGCCTGGTGCCGTCTGTTAATCGTGTGTGAATGTAGGGGTGTTTATGTAAATGCAAGGGTTCGTTAGGAATGCCGTTAATTTAGGTTCGTGACTAACTACTAGTCTACAAAAGGAATCCGGAATGATTAAGCAAGGTTGGTCCATTGACACGGCAAGAGTCCAAGTGGCACTAGAATGGAATTCCAGTTCATTCTTCTTTCATTTTTGTTCAACCCTATGATCTTTTGGGCTACAGGGGTCTAAAAGATTTGTGGTCATTCATTGTTGGATATAAATTCAACGGTTCATTCACTCTTACACTCCTTTTAAGAAACTTTTTTGAACAATTGGATTAATATCCAACGGTGGGTGACCACAATCTATTGGACTCCTGTGGTCTAAGAGATCGAGACTGTTTTGTTCACAGTCCTGATCTCTTGGATTACATGGATCCAAGAGATTTGTGATCACTCACCGTTGGATATAAATTCAACGGTTCACTCACTCTTGTACTCCTTTTAAGAAACTTTTTTGAACCATTGAATTAATATCAAACGGTGAGTGACCGCAATCTCTTGGACTCCTGTAGTTTAAGAGATCGAGACTGTTTTGTTCACAGTCCTTATCTCTTGGACTACAGGAGTTCTTATCTCTTGGACTACAGGTGTCCAAGAGATTTATGGTCACTCACCGTTGGATATAAATTCAACAGTTCACTCACTCTTACACTCCTTTTAAGAAACTTTTTTGAACCATTAAATTAATATCCAACGGTGGGTGACCACAATCTCTTGGACTCATGTAGTCTAAGAGATCGAGACTGTTTTGTTCACAGTCCTGATCTCATGGACTACATGGGTCCAAGAGATTTGTGGTCACTCACCATTGAATATAAATTCAACGGTTCACTCACTCTTACACTTCATCACTTGGACTACAGAAGTCCAAGAGATTTGTGGTCACTCACCGTTAGTTATAAATTTAACGATTTACTCACTCTTGCACTCATTTTAAGAAACTTTTTTGAACCATTGAATTAATATCCAAAGGTAGGTGACCACAATCACACACTCTTACTTAAAATGTTGTTCTAATTTTGTGTAATTATATTTTAAGTTTCTAAAATAAAATTTAACAGTAAAAAACTTAAGGTTAATTGAAGTAAAAATAAATCAAGATAACAGTAAAAAATGAAGTAAAAAACTTAAGGTTAATTGAAGTAAAAAATGTTTGAGACCTCATTGGTATTGATGAATAATAAAATTCTCATTTTTGCTATTAACTTTTTGTGGTTGTACTTACCCGAACTCTTGCAGTCGTACTCTCCTTAATTTTTTGTTTTCAATATTCATATTGGATGTTTTGCTTAAAAAGCGATAGAAATAAGGAATATAAATTAATATTAAATAAATAACTCACATTGACAAATAGTGAAGTCTTCTCTAATTACCTTGTAGCTAAGTGTGGACAAGGCGAATAGACAACATTTTCAACGGTGGGTGAGGCAATCTCCAAAATGGAATTTTGGCCCAAATCCAGTCACAACTAACTAATGCATTACTAGTATACAACAGTACTGGTCAAAGTTTTACTCATTCTTCTTTCATTATTTGTTTTTTTTTTTTAAATGTTGTTCTAATTTTGCGTGTGTAATTATTTTTTAAGTTTTTACAATTTAGTTTATTTAGATTAAAATATTCATAAAAATTAATAAATATAACATTACAAAATTGAAGTAAAAATTATTTGAGACGTTATATGTATTGATGGATAATAGTATTTAGTGAGGAAATTTTTTGTTTTAGAACTTTTCTACAATGGATTCATCAGGGGCCGTTTAGTAATGTTTTTGGATCATATTTTTAGATAATGAAAACGATAAAACGAATTTGTATTTTCAAGATTGGAGAATGCATCTTGTAGCAATTTGAGAATAACATAAACAAAAAACGATGTAAGTTTAATTAAAAGCGACTTTGAATATTTTTCAAGGCATTTTTTGTTGGATTGTTAAAATTCTCTAATTACAACTTATTGGCTGGTCTTTTTTATATTTAAATAATTTATGGGTATGATTATTTATGTCTAAATAAAATTAAAGAAAAAAAAAAGATCGAACAACCCAATAAAATACTGGGGTAAAAAAAGAACCCAAGAAAATTTACACAAAGGTGGTCAATTCTATTAAGAAAGAAACAGAAGATCTATCTCTTTGGCCAAAGATAACACAATCTCTGCACAATTGATGTACTTTGAAATCATGAACAAACTGAGATTTCAGTAAATACCCAAGATTCAACCCAGAAATAAAGAAGAAGAAAGCATATATAAGGGAAATCAATCTCGTTTTGAGAAATAATAAACTAAGGGGTCGTTTGGTACACAGGCTTGGCTTGGACTGGATTGGACTAAATTTAGTACCATGTTTGTTTCATTTAATTCTAGTCTTAGATGGGATTGCTAATACCGGGCCCACCAAAAATACCTCACTAGGAGGGGACTACTAAACCCATGTAGAAAGGGAAGATTAGCTAGTCCTATGTTCACCAATATATAAGATGCATATATTATATTGTAATACTAATAACATATATTATTATTATTATTATTATTATTATTATTATTATTACATACACATATACTATAATGTACATATATACATATATAATATATATATAAATACATATAGATATATACACATATATTATTATTATAATATACTCATATACACATACATATTAATATTATAATAATACATACATGTATACATGTATATATGTAATATATATTATATTATATATTAATGTACATATATACACGTATATACATATATATATATATAAACACATATATACATATATAATATATAAATACATATAGATATATACACGTATATTATTATTATAATATACTCATATACACATACATATTAATATTATAATAATAGCATACATGTATATATGTAATATATATAAGTATATATACATATATGTGTATATATATTATACCCATGTATGTATTATAATATACATATACACACGTATATACACATATACATTATATATTTATACTATATGTATATATATATATTATAATATACATATATACATGTATATTATTATTATAACATACCCATATATATTATCTATTATAATATACATATATATGTATATGTATTATACCCATGTATATATTATAATATATAGATACACCTATATACACATATATTATATACATGTATATACGTATATATATGTATATTATAATATATAATATATATACATATAATATATATACATATGTATTTTATAATATATAATGTATATGTATATATAAATACATATATACACGTATATACATGTATATTATTATTATTATTATAACATACCCATATATATTATATATATTATATTATACATACATATATATAAATATATGTATATGTATTATACCCATGTATATTATAATATACATATATACACCTATATACACTTATATATATGTATGTACGTTTATATTATTTAAAATATATAATATTATTATAATATACTTATATACATGTATATATACATATATATATTATATGTATGTATATATACATATATATTTTATATATTATAAAATACATATATACATATATATAGATATTTTTGAAAAAATAAAAAAAATTCTAGTCATAGTCCAAGCATACACCAAACGCAGGATAAGTGTTATCCAACTTAGACCAAGCCAAGCCAAGCCAAACCAGTCCCTAAACATAGTCCATGCCAAGACAGTCCTGTGTACCAAACGAGCCCTAAGAGGAAAATAAGATAGAGCTTCATGAGATCTTAGATCCAGCCAATGAGTTGTTGTAGTTGCTGGAAAAAGTGATAATTGCACAGGAGAGAGTGTCCACTGTTTCAGATGTTTTTTTCTTTTATACGAAAACCGAGTTGGGAAATGCGGAAAACGTCATATCGTTGTTTTCAGATTTTAAAGAGAAGCTCTGTTTCCGTTTTCAATAAATCGTTTTCCGTGTTTTCTCATACGACATACCGAACGCAAATTCGCACGTTTTCATTCTCCCAAAACGAAAACACGCTTTGAATTTACGTCTTGAAGTCTTCACTATCTAACAGGTGCGCCTATCGTTTTTCTTTCTCTTTTTATTACCATCGCTGTTCTTCTTCTGGTAGTTGGTTCTCTCTGTCTCTCGTGGGTGTGTTGAGTGTTTCTTTGATATGGGTGCTCAAGACTTCTGGGTGGCCATCATTGTTATTGGGTTTTGCTTCCAAGCTCAGGTTTCGAGCTCTCAGAACCTGACATGCAATCCAAATGATATGAAAGCATTGGAGGGTTTCATGAAAGGTTTAGAAACTGTGCTAGAGAGGTGGGGCTACAACTTCTCCTCTGATTGCTGTAAATGGGCAGGCATCACTTGCAACTCTTCATCCTCTCTTGGATTGAACGATTCCTCTATTGATACCTATAGAGTGGTTAAGTTGGAGCTTCCAACGAAAAGACTAATGGGCAACCTCTCTGAATCTTTAGGCATGTTGGACCAGCTTAGAACCCTCAATCTCTCTCACAATTTCCTCAAACACTCGCTTCCGATTTCGCTTTTCCATTTGCCAAATTTAGAGCTCTTAGACTTGGGCTGTAATGACTTCTCTGGCCCCATTCCAGCCGATATTGATTTACCTTCAATCCAATCCCTTGACATTTCTCAAAACTTTTTGAATGGTTCCCTTCCACCTAGCATCTGTGACAATTCTACTCAGCTTCGGGCACTGAACTTGGCTGTAAACCATTTCACTGGTGATCTCCCACCAGGTCTTGGCAATTGTAGTGCCTTGGAGGACCTCGATCTTAGCACAAATGCTCTCACGTGTACAGGTGGCTTATCTCAAGGCTTATTTAGGCTGCAGAAGCTAACTAGATTGAGCATTCAAGATAACAAGTTTTCAGGGAGGCTGAGCAAAGAGATTGGTAACCTCATTAACCTTGTTCGTTTGGATATCTCAACCAATTTGTTTTCAGGAACTATCCCAGATGTTTTCCACAGCCTTGGGAGATTGCAGTATTTTGTAGCTCATTCAAATAATTTCGATGGTCAAATGCCCCCTTCGTTGTCGGCTTCCCCAACTCTCTCTTTGCTGAATGTGAGAAACAATTCATTGCAGGGTTCAATTGATCTTAACTGTTCAGCAATGACTAGTTTGGCCACTATTGATCTAGGTTCCAATCGGTTTGATGGGCCTATTCCGTCCAATCTTCCCTCTTGTCGGCATCTGAATAACATAAATCTTGCCCGGAACAACTTTAGTGGCCAAATACCAGAAAGCTTCAAGAATTTTCATAGCCTCTCTTACCTCTCTGTGTCAAATTCCAGCACTTCCAATATTTCATCTGCCCTTAAAATCTTACAGCATTGCCAGAACCTAACTACTTTGGTTCTCACCTTGAATTTCCGTGACGAAGAATTGCCTGCTGATCCAACCCTTCATTTTGAAAGGTTGAAGGTTCTCATCATTGCAAATTGTAGGCTAACAGGTTCAATACCCCAATGGTTGAGTAGTAGCAGCAGATTGCAATTGCTGGATTTGTCATGGAATCGCTTGGAAGGAACAATTCCAGTCTGGTTTGGCAATTTTAGCAATCTCTTCTACTTGGACCTATCTAACAATTCTTTTAGTGGGGAAATCCCGAGAAGCATAACTGGACTAAGGAGCCTCATTGATAGGAGGATGTCAATCGAGGAACCTTCCCCTGATTTCCCTATTTTCATGAAAAGGAATGTAAATGCACAAGGACTGCAGTATAATCAAGCTCGAAGCTTTCCACCTACACTGGAGCTTAGTAAGAATAATCTGAGTGGACCAATCTGGCCAGAGTTTGGGAAACTGAGATTGCTTCATGTGTTGGATCTCAAATGCAACAATCTATCGGGACCAATTCCGAGTAGTTTATCTGGGATGATCAGCTTAGAGACTCTGGATATGTCTGGTAACAGGCTTTCGGGGATAATACCGCCTTCGTTGGTTAATCTGAGCTTTCTGTCAAAGTTTAATGTTGCAGACAATGAATTACATGGGATGATCCCTGGAGGAGGCCAGTTCTGGACCTTCTCAAGTTCAAGCTTTGAAGGAGGGAATAATAGTCTCTGCGGCGGCCTCATTCTCCCCTGTCCACCCGAGCTTCCTGATGATGATCCTTCTCTCGGACCATGGTCACCCAGAGAATCAAACAAATATACAGGAATGATTGTCGGAATGGCCGTTGGATTTGTATTTGGAATTACATGTTTCATTGGGATAGATAGATACGTATGGACCTTTTAAAGACCAATTCGTACGCCTAGCTAAAAGCAAAACATGTAGCCGTTATGCTTGCTCGGTCTTTCAAGGTTAGGCGGGCTTGTTTAATTTCAAGTTTGGATGGACATGGGCTCTCATCAAGCCAAGGCCCATACCTAAACATATCATATATTCATGATCGATTTGCTTGCTAACTACTTAATGATAACCAATGCAATGCAATTAGTTGAAACGTGTAAGGCACTAGTTATTTAAAGTGAAAACCTAATCATGTTTTTCTCAAAATGAGATTAATTAACATTAATTTTTCCAAAGACGTAGATTCCACGTAACATAAATGCATCTTCTGTATTATCTAGCACTAGTATATGGATATGATGCATGACACCATGATTATACTCGAAACCCACTATCTATAACACCATGATTATTATTCTTAATTACATGGTTGCTATAACTCCATGATGTATAAGTATAACTAGCTATCAACATAATGATGCTACTAGCTAACATATATTTGGAAATGATCCGTTGCCACTAGATTTAACGAAACGCCACGTGTCGAATGAATGTGGTCGGCCAATAGTGGGAGGCAATTTGAAGTGGCTCAACTTTTGCACAATGTGATATATGTATTATCCAATCAAGCAAGGTATATGGGATTGGGATGTGGATGTTGCTATTAATTTGTTTCCATTTACTTACTAGTGTTTGTTAATTATGAGTTAGTGAATATATATTTTCTTACTTTTGGATGAAGTTGTTTCAAGTCAAACACGTACCTATCCTATTTTGATAGGTTGCGCATTATTAATTGAAAAGTAACCCAAGTTGTACTTGGATTAATCCTCCTCCTCCTAATAAAGTAATTATAGGGCAAAGGTTTGTAGCGTATCACATTCACATTTGAAGGAAGAGCTAGAGGGTTTAGGGGTTTGAAACCACAACGTGTGGTGCGGTTGGTAAATTATATGGCTTTGCGCCTCGATGGCAGAGATTTGAAATCAGTTGGGAGCAATTTGTGGTCAGGGGCAAGCAGAACCCAGAGCGAGAATTAATCACACCCTTCAAATATTGGGACATGTCCTGCTATTTACCCAAAAAAAAAGAGCTAGAGTTTCCATGTTGGGTTAAAAGTCCACAAAATATGCTTCCTCTGCCTAGGCCGTCCTAGGGACAACCCTCAATTTTTTGCCCAGTTCAACATTAATTGACTTTGAGCATATTTCCACCTTACTATATAATCTATGTACCATAATTCTCATTTATCATGTCCGTAGTCATTCACCAAATCTATCAAACATGCAAAATTAAATTAAATTATTTTAAAAAAGTGAGATTTAATTAGTTCGATAGTTTAATTAACATTTTGAAGTTAAAAAATAAAAATAAAGAATTAGATTTACAGGCAACTTGCAAACCGTATTTGTCTATTGAAAGGCTAACCTTTAGGATAAGATAGTACATGTGACATATTTCATTCTTCAAAAATATCTGTTTTTTTTGTATTTAATTTTCTCCTTTTGTTGGTGAAAAGATAATGAACATTCACTCATCAAGATCAAATGGTCACGTATACCTTTCTCATTCATCTTCTTTTTCTTTAGTGTGATACACGTGATGTGCTACTGACTCAGTCCTTCATATTGTAGTAGATCCCACAATTTTTTTTTAAAAAAAGCTATATGAAAATTAGTTAGACCTAACCTAACCCTGCGGCCTTGACCTGACCCGAAATGCTAAAACCCGATTCATTTTCATGCTTAAGAAAGTCGACACGGATGACTGAGAATGAGATGTTTTAGTCCTACTTACGTTTTCTGTGAATGATGTTGTATTGTGTCTGTGTACGTAACATATATGCCCCACAACGAGATCTCTGGACCCCTGCCCGCCTGCCTATGTGAACCCTAAAACGTCCTAGTCCATGCATATGGCCCTACCCTGCTGTTCATCTTTGACCCTTGTTTCTTTGTATTTCTTTGTTTTTATGTTCTTGTTTTTGGTCGTGTTTAGTTGTTTATATTTTGTTGAGAATATTGAGATTTGAGAGTTGATGAGAGTCTTCTTGATATGAGACATACGTATTTGACTATTCTGATTATTGCGGACTTGGTTTACCAACATTATAAAGTCTCAAATTTCCGGCTCACCACGCCATCATCTTCATATTATTATCTATTTATATATCTACAGTTTTTCTCCTATATATAGACGTCTATATGTTATTATTGTAGGAACGTCAGGAAAATAAAGAAAGATAGTAAAAAATACATGATGTTCACACGATAATAATATATAGACATCTACATAAAATAAAATTTGTAAATATCTAATAGTACTAATTAAAGTAACAAGAGTTCGATCCCCTTCATGTACATTAGAGTAATTAGAATATCACTATGTGAAAAAGAAACAAAAAACCATCCATTTTCTTGCTAAAGCAATCATATATGCTTCTTGGTTTACCTTTATAACGTTCTTCTGCTTAATGCGTTTCCAATATTAAATTGAAATTCAATTGAATATATATTACTCGTAAATATTATATATGAGGAGAATACCGTGAAACAAAAATAAGAGAAAGTGAGGACCATAAATTCATTAAAAATTGAAATAAATAATCAATATTGGAATACACAGAGCAAAGTCTTCAACAGCGGTCTGTGCACGGGGATTCGATTTATTTCTCAACTTGTCCCCGAATTCCTTTCGGTGGACGAGGGTTGGTTGACGTTGGAGTTCTCTAGTGCAAATAAATTTACTGAGTCATTCACCTGAACTTACCACGAAATGAAAATAAAATATTCAATAAATTTCAAGTTTGGAAAAGAAAAATGTTAATTTGATTATATTTTTGTAGCAGTATCGCATAAATTTTTTTTTTTTTTTAGAACCTTTCCTATTAAGAATGGCGATAGCATACTAAATTCACACACACTACACGGATGCTAGGACTCGAACCCAGGACCTTGCCTGAAAGAGTAAATACTTCAAACCACTACACTAGTGAGTCCTTTGCAAACAGTACCACATAATTTAGTAAGAGCATCTACAATGAGCTCTCTAAACCACCTCCTTAGACAAATTTTAGGAAGGAATTGTAAAAATGCAACTCCAACCATGCTTGGCTCCCTATAATTTAATGCTGCTTTATTAAATGAGTATTTCAAACCTTTATTTAATGCTAACTATTTTTTATTTTATTTTTTAATAGAGATAGACCAATCAAAAAAGAGTTATAGCATTTATGACTCTTCAAATTATGGAGTATGGTTGGAGATGAAATTTTTTAGAGAGCTTCTAAAATAACTTTCTTATATTTTTAGCTAAATTTTAGCTAAGAAATAGAGAGCATCATTGTGAATACTCTAAGTGATATATGCACACGATATGTTAATTAATCAAATAAATTTTAGTAGATATTTATTGTATACATCATTTGTCACATTATTGAAAATCGAAACCCAATCCTAATTCAACCATCAAGCTTTCTAAATGTCTCTATCTAAATTCTTGCAAATCGTACAGATCTTAATTTAAGTCATGATAATTTCCCTATTTTCTTAATTTTCCACTTCTTGTTCAATGTCGAACCGTTGGTTGATTTCCAACTTTTTTTTTTCCCCTATTCTAATGACTAAAGGAATGAGTTCGTTTTCTTAAACCTAAGTTCGAGTCTTTTTTTGTTAGTTAAGATTATTGCTTGTAAGTTGTATTGAGAAAAATAATTACTAAAGAAAGAAAAATACAAAAAAAAAAGAAAAAAGGATCATGGTATTAAATTGAGGCAACCGCAACCTGTCAAATTTTATGAAGTCGGCGTCGGCCGAAACCGCGCAGTTTATAAGACTGAGTGCACGTGTCGCCACCCAGTAGTTGACTTTATGCCTCTCTTGCTGTCCATATCTCATCCAAGCGAGCCTCATTTTCATTGCCACTGACCGGCTTTTGCCGGTCACCATGTTACAGTCCCCCGGTTTCCACTTTACCAGATTTCTCATAAAAATACTGACAACAGAAGAAGCCTTGCAGCCTAAATTGAAAAGAAAATCTTGCAACCAAAATAAAATAAAATCTGTGAGAACTGGAAGTGAAAAAGAGGAGCAAAGCTTTCATCCATTGGCACATGAATTCATTGATTCATAGCAGAAAACGTGTTTTGAAGTCAAAGACACGAAGCCAGCCATTTTCCCTTCTTTCTTCCATTCCTCTATCTGGCAGGTCAGTCTTTTTCTTTTTGCTCCTCATTTTGTTTTGCTTTCCTGCTTCACATACAAGATAACCCCATTGTTTAATTTTGCTTAATTTTCTTTTGTTTTCTTCTATTTGCTTTCAGTCCTCAGTCATAATGTTTGAAACAAGAAAACCCAGTTCATAAAGCATGGTTCTTGACAAGGGTTGTGCTGCTACTTGATTGTACATTCTTGATCTATTCTTCTCTTTTCTTCTATCTGTACCCCTGTGGGTGTGTTTCTCTGATATGGGTGCTCAAGACTTCTGGTTGGTCATCATTGTTATTGGGTTTTGCTTCCAAGCTCAGGTTTCGAGCTCTCAGAACCTGACATGCAATCCAAATGATTTGAAAGCATTGGAGGATTTCATGAAAGGCATAGAAACTGTGATTGAAGGGTGGGGGAACAATTTATCATCTAATTGCTGTGAGTGGGCAGGCATCACTTGCAACTCTTCATCCTCTCTTGGATTGAACGATTCCTCTATAGATACCTATAGAGTGGTTAAGTTGGAGCTTCCAAAGAAAAGACTAGCTGGCAACCTCTCTGAATCTTTAGGCATGTTGGACCAGCTTAGAACCCTCAATCTCTCTCACAATTTCCTCCAACACTCGCTTCCGATTCCACTTTTCCATTTGCCAAATTTGGAGCTGTTAGACTTGAGCTCTAATGACTTCTCTGGCCCCATTCCAGCCGATATTGATTTACCTTCAATCCAGTTCCTTGAAATTTCTCAAAACTTTTTGAATGGTTCTCTTCCACCTAGCATCTGTAACAATTCTACTCAGCTTCGGGCACTGAAATTGGCTGTGAACTACTTCACTGGTGATCTCCCACCAGGCCTTGGCAATTGTAGTTCGTTGGAGGACCTCTGTCTGGGCATGAATGCTTTTACAGGCGGTGTACCCGAAGGTATATTTCGCCTGCAAAAGCTAACCCGACTGAACATTCAAGATAACAAGCTTTCCGGGCAGCTTAGCAAAGAAATTGGTAACCTCATTAACCTTGTTCGCTTGGATATCTCGACTAATGGGTTTTCAGGAACTATCCCAGATGTTTTCGACAGCCTTGGAAGATTACAGTATTTTGTTGCTCATTCGAATAATTTTAGTGGTCAGATACCCGCTTCCTTGGCGAGTTCCCCGACTCTCTCTTTGATTAATGCGAGGAACAATTCATTGGAGGGTTCAATTGATCTTAATTGTTCAGCAATGACTAGTTTGGCCTCTATTGATCTAGGTTCCAATCGGTTTGATGGGCCTATTCCGTCCAATCTTCCCTCTTGTCGGCATCTGAATAACATAAATATTGCCCGGAACAACTTTAGTGGCCAAATACCAGAAAGCTTCAAGAATTTTCATAGCCTCTCTTACCTCTCACTGTCAAATTCAAGCATTTCCAATATTTCATCTGCCCTTAAAATCCTACAGCATTGCCAGAACCTAACTACTTTGGTTCTCACCTTGAATTTCCGTGACGAAGAATTGCCTGCTGATCCAACCCTTCATTTTGAAAGATTGAAGGTTCTCATCATTGCAAATTGTAGGCTAACAGGTTCAATACCCCAATGGTTGAGTAGTAGCAGCAGATTGCAGTTGCTGGATTTGTCATGGAATCGCTTGGAAGGAACAATTCCAGTCTGGTTTGGCAATTTTAGCAATCTCTTCTACTTGGACCTATCTAACAATTCTTTTACTGGGGAAATCCCGAGAAACATAACTGGACTACGGAGCCTCATTGATGGGAGGATCTCAATTCAGGAACCTTCCCCTGATTTCCCATTATTCATGAAAAGGAATGTGAGTGCACGAGGATTGCAGTATAATCAAGTTTGGAGCTTTCCACCAACACTGGAACTTAGTAACAATAATCTTAGTGGACCAATCTGGCCAGAGTTTGGGAAACTGAGATTGCTTCATATTTTTGATCTGAAGTGTAACAATCTGTCGGGACCAATTCCGAGTAATTTATCGGGGATGACCAGCTTAGAGACTCTGGATATGTCTGGTAACAGGCTTTCGGGGATAATACCGCCTTCGTTGGTTAATCTGAGCTTTCTGTCAAAGTTTAATGTTGCAGACAATCAATTATATGGGTCGATCCCTACAGGAGGTCAGTTTTGGACCTTCCCAAATTCAAGCTTCGAAGGGAATAATCTTTGTGGTGACCATTTCCCCCGCTGTCCATCAAATGTGAGTAATCCTCTTGGGCAATCCAGAAAGTCAAGGAAAAACAGAGGAGTTATTGTTGGTATAGCTGTCGGAATTGTATTCGGAACTGCAGTTTTTCTTACTCTGATGGTCATAATTGTGTTGCGGGCACATAGCCGAAGAGAGGTTGATCCTGAAAAAGAGGAATATGACAGCAATGGGAAGGATTTGGAAGAACTTGGGTCAAAACAAGTAGTTCTGTTCCAAAACAAGGATACTGATAAGGAGCTCTCTCTTGATGACCTTCTACAATCAACCAACAATTTTGACCAAGCAAATATCATTGGTTGTGGGGGTTTTGGTTTGGTTTACAAGGCCACCCTCCCTGATGGTAAGAAGGTTGCAATCAAGCGGCTGTCTGGTGACTGTGGCCAAATGGACAGAGAATTCCGTGCTGAAGTTGAAGCCTTGTCAAGAGCTCAACATCCAAATCTTGTCCATCTTCAGGGGTATTGCACATATAAAAGTGACAGGCTCTTGATATATTCTTACATGGAGAACAGTAGTCTGGATTACTGGTTACATGAAAAAATTGATGGCCCATCCTCTCTAGATTGGAATATGAGGCTTCAAATTGCTCAAGGGGCGGCCAGAGGGCTTGCTTATTTGCACCAATCATGCGAGCCCCATATCCTTCATCGGGATATAAAGTCAAGTAACATCCTTTTAGATGAGAATTTTAAAGCTCACTTAGCTGATTTCGGTCTTGCCAGGCTCATACTCCCCTATGATACTCATGTAACAACTGATCTTGTTGGGACATTAGGCTACATCCCTCCCGAGTATGGGCAAGCCTCTGTTGCCACTTACAAGGGTGATGTGTATAGTTTCGGTGTTGTTCTTTTGGAGCTTCTAACTGGAAAAAGGCCTATGGACATGTGCAAGCCAAGAGGATGTCGGGATTTGATCTCTTGGGCATTTCAGATGAAGAGGGAAAAGAGGGAAACTGAGGTCTTTGATCCGTTCATTTATGACAAGAAGCACGATGAGGAACTTTTGTGTGTACTTGAGATTGCATGCCTTTGCTTAAGCGGAAGCCCTAAGGTGAGACCTTCAACTCAGCAGCTAGTTTCTTGGCTAGACAATATGAGCACCAAAAACTAGCTTTCTTTTTAGATAAGCCAGGGAAACCCTGATTGTACAGAAAGTGATGTTACATATGAAACAAGTTCAATTTCCTGGTCTATATATAAGTTGCTATTAATTTTTGCACTCTGAGAGTTGGTTTTGTTGTAAATATTTATCCATATACAGTACTTATAGTCCATGTAACAGAGAGGGATCTCATTGAAGCAACAGCAACGTTGTAAGTAAATTACATATACGTTTTAGATTTTGAAGAGAAAGAATGTTGGCTCTCGAACATGTATAAAATAAAGACACTGAATCTGATCTTGTGTTGTGGTGGTTGGAACTTTCCTTTTTTTTTTTTTTTTTTTTTTTTTGGGTTGGTTCAATTACATACAACCTCAATCACAGTGGCGTTGAAAATAATACCTTGCATTGCATGTGGGAAATAGTAGTCCCTTCCTTGCATGTGGGAAAAATAGTAGCCCCTTTCAATTGTTTCAATGGTCAAAGGAAAGAAAAGTCGATGAATTTGGTAGAGTTCCATTCATTCTCCTTTTCTATATATGTATATGTCATCTTTGCTTTAGAGTTCAACCAATTTGAATACGGTGTCTACCGTTGAAATTGTTGGACGTACAAGAACAAGCATTATATGACCGTTACGTGTCCATTTCCATGCATCAGGATTTCAATATTTCTTATTTGCAGTATTTATTTATTTATTTGAATACAAGTAATAGTCTAAACTATATGAGAGGAGGATTTCACCCACACGCACTACTATGATGTCGGGAAATTCGAACTTGAGACCTATAGTCTACAAATCAAAACAATTTTTCACGGGACTAAATTCCGTTGGCTTTTTATTTATTTGTTTTTAAAAAGTTGAGTGTGCTTATTTTAGGTTAGAATGAAAAAAATCACAAGACCATACGCCTTGGTGCAATAATATCGTGGTGAAAATGATCAAGTGGCTGGCTGTATTGAAAAAGGGTTTTGTTTGGTGGGGATTTAAATGCAATGCAACCAGACCAGCGGTGGCCTTGGATATTGCATTTGCCAAATCAAATACATATTCATAGGTAGCCAGCAGCAGCCACATCAATATTCAATCAATCTGTGAAAAAAGTCTACTGAAAAACATCAATCTTAATCTTAATCTATTTGTTTGACATTTGGTGGTCAGAAAGGACGGTAGCGTGGAGGCGTGAGGATGGACCATCTTGTGTATGTTGAAGTTACCTTCAAAGCAGCTTGTAACGGTACTAATACTATAACTTGTTCTTGTTCCAAATTGTGGGTTCAAGTTGAGAAAACAATTCCCAACTAGGGCAGAATTTTATTCTTTTTCTTTTACTTCTGGTGACTTCCCACCCGTTTACTTCAAAGAAAAGGAAACAGAAGGAAACCCTAAAATATAATATAATATATATATATATATATATATATATAGGACGGCAATCTCATCTCATGCGCCGTGCAATACAAGGCATGAGAATTGCGAAAGAACACTTTTATTTTGATTGCTGGCATCAAATAAGTTCATCAGTTTCAACGACGGTATTGGTCATGGCTGATGGCACCCGACGGCCAACTCTTTCTCTTTGTCATGAAAACACAAACACAAACACAAAACAACGAAAACACGAAAGTTAAATC
Organism: Prunus persica; assembly: GCF_000346465.2. Lineage (NCBI taxonomy): Eukaryota > Viridiplantae > Streptophyta > Magnoliopsida > Rosales > Rosaceae > Prunus > Prunus persica. The sequence continues at coordinate 32,192,803 of NC_034009.1, read as the reverse complement.
CAGGCTCCTGCAGAGTGCGGATCAACATCAACCGTGCTTGGCATACTAATCCATAATCATAAGGCCACGGCACATCTGAATCGGATTTATTAGCAAATACATGTAAAGATCAAGAAAAGAGAAAAACAAAAAAACAAAAAAAAATTATTTTTGAAGGTTCACTTCAGTAATCATTTTTTTTCTTTTCAATGTAGCATCAATACACCCATGAGAATGAGAAGAAGTTAAAAAGAAATATTTGCCACTTCCAATTAATAATGTCTCCTTTGACTTTCTATTCAGCATCCACAAACTAGAATTCTTGCAAACAATGGGCATACATACTAAAGGATGATCACTTCTTTGAACAAAAATGGCACGGCACATCATCCGAAGATATTATTCAAATATCAGGCATTGGATTCCATGTCATCTTCCATCTCACGCACAGCTTGAAGTGGACCACTTCCAGACACAAAGCCACTCTCTGAAAGATTATTCAAAGGACCATTTCCAAATAGGCACACCTGTGGTTCAATCTGGTTCAACCGGTTCCACTCATCATCTGACAGAGACCAACTGAAAATGTCTATGTTTTTCCTTATCCTATCAGGCTTCAGGCTACACGGGAGCACACTGGTTCCTCTTTGCAGCCCCCAACGCAAAATAACCTGAAACAGAGTAAGCATGCCAAACACATTACTAAAACCATGAGCAGTACCTTTATTTCTGGTCCTCGTTGAGGACAGAATCATCTGGAAATGCAATTGAGTTTGGTTCCTAGGATCCTATGCCCAGTTGTGCAGCTTCTTGTTTTGGCAAAACCCAGTAGTAGTTTTGATCTTTCATTATAATACAGTTACACCATGGGTGCTTTTTAAAGCATCGGAGGGACAGAGAAGAACGAAGAGAAAATAGAAGTAATTCAGCACACAATTGTGTTTATTCAATAAGGAGCCCACTCCAGACCTTTCAGTTTTTAGTCTAGTTATATCAAGTTTTGATTTACATTTTCCCAAAGTCAATCTTGCAAGTTCCATGTTTTCTTAAGTTCTATCGTGTTAAAGGTAATATATTAATCTAAAAATAATTTGCAAAAGGCATAAATTAGTGGCCATGAGTTTTTCCTTATTCTTGCATAATTATTATAAGTGGTTACATCTCTATTCTAGACTTTTACTATGATCATTGCTATAATAAGTTTTATCTCCACTACACAATCCTGTATGATTATGTTCCTCTACAATTTGAATATACAAGTGCAATTAGATGGGTAACAAGTGTAGAGTTGCCCACTACCCGGATCACCATCTTTATGTTTTTAATGGTTTTGGACCACTGCAAGAAACTGCAGGATCATCTCAACTTTTGGTAAGATTTAGATCCTTTATCCTAGACCAGCGCTTTCCATTCTCTTTAAATTTGAAAGGCTTCAAACTAGATGATAAGTTTCCAACCCTAAAAGATAAGTCAATCACAATGGAGACTTTTCAATATCGATAGCACATCAATTTACCCAGTACTCGAGTGATTGATTCCTTCCTTGAAACAAGATCTCTCAAAGACAGAAAAGAAAAAAAGAAAAAAACCTATATGACAATGACTGGCTATATAATTGGTGGCTGAAAAGCTGATGAAAGCTTCTTGAGGGGGAAGATTGACTCAACTGAAGCACAAATTAGTAGGTTCTTTGGGGTAGAAGCAGCTGCAGCTGCAGCTGCATTGAGAGTTTGAGACTAACTGATGTCACTTACAAGTTTTAGAGTTTGTTATGTGACAAGCACCACTTCAATCATGAACCATGAATCATATTTTGTGTTCTGTTATTTAGAATTTACCTACACCTCAAAGTTTAGACTTAGAAGAAACTTTTACCGCAATCAAATGCAGCCAAGTCTTTTTACGTTAACCATGACCCTCAAATTGTAGTCCTGAAATCAACAATCCTCCATCTGAATTAGGACCAGAGCGATCAGTCATGCATCACCTCAAAGTTTTAGGGTTTGCGAGTTTAGCAACTTTCAGATTGCTATAACTTTAACACTACTAAGTTGAAGTCATATCTTCACTACTCATCATGAGTATGAGCACTTGTTTGTGCCAATGCTTAACCACTAGGGGATTGCTATACTCTTGAGCATATGCATGCCATTTCAACAACTTGCATTTGGTGTTAAATGGTTAACCATTTGATAATGGGATAGTTGATAAATGCAAGTGTACCTTGGTTACAGTCAGATAGTGGAAGAAATTATATACTATGGGCTCAGATCTGAATCTTTTTATTATTGAGGTAATAATAATAATAATTATTATTATAAATATATATATATATATATATATATAGTGATTTGAGCCCTGGACATTAGTTTATGGGTGTAGAGCAAAGGTTTAGGATACTAGTGAAACTTCAGACTTTAGGCAATTTATAGAAGCCTACTTGGTTTTGCAATCACAGGGATATGCAAATTATGCAAAATATGAATGGTACTTCTATTTCTGGTATCATAGCTTGGATGAGATTATGCTACTCAATAGTATATAGCTTGGAGGATATGAGTAGTATGAAAAAGAAAAGCTTTTGGAATCTAAAGTACCTGCTCAGGTGTTTTTCTGTGTCTGTCTGCTATCTCTGCAACTGTTGATAATTTTAGCATAGGCCCATGCACAGACTTTGACCTCCTGAATGATATGCGAGGAGTTCCAGGTTCATCTTCCCCACCTGAACTGCTATCAGATGGTCCAGGAGTCGAGGTTGGGACTCCTAAGGGTGTGTGAGCAGATACATGGATACCTTTCAATTGACAGAACTTTACAAGTTCATCTTGCCTCCAAAAGGGGTGCAACTCCACCTAAAATTTAATCATAAATCAATTAAGGAACCTAAATTATGTCATACTGTGATCAACAAACAGAAATTTCAGTCTTAAAGAAAAAAAAAGGGCAGCAGAAGCCACAAAACATTCTTATTTTCCCAAAGAATTTAAGCAGATTCAACATTGGGTCCTAACAACCTACATTGATGATAGTTAAATCTAGCAAACAATACAAGAAAAGAGGTGGGTATTACGATACATCAACTTTGCTTCATAATTGGTTTCTAATGTCAACACTGAGTCAGAAAGGATGAGACGAGAGGTAATAGTCCTACAACTCAGTCTCTTTTGATCAAATTAGATTCAACTAGTTTTGGAGAACAATTGTAGCATCGGTGCAAAGATATATGAACATATCAAACAAAGTTCAAATATCTAACGATCAAAATTAAGTCTTAAGCTCAGAATCATGTATGAACTGTGCAATGGTGGGCTGTTTTTAGAGCCAAATCTGTGCTGGTAGGCCACTTCTTAATCAGCTTACCAACTGAAATGATTGTAAGATTCATCTGATTCAAATGATGATTTTTTGCATTTCACATTTGCATACATATAGCAACAACTACCTGAGTATGATATAAATGGGCTGCTTAGAGGTAATGTTTATGCAACTGTTATATTAATGCAGGTTCCTTCATATTGCATTGAATCCCAGCGTCCAATACTTGCAAATTATTAGGTCAGCCAAATAAATGAGATGCTTTGCTCATGTGAGTAGACTACAGAGAAAATTGTAGACAAAAAACCTTCTATCCAATGAATTTTCTCATCAACTGTTACTAGATTAAGTCACTTATTTACTTTAACATATTTAGCCCTTCGATCAACATTGTAATTAAACGAGAAAAGGAAAAGATATGAAAATCCAGTGCACCATTAAAACAATATAATGGATAATATGATTAAAGAAGGGACGTGAAACGGTGAAAGCCAATTTATCAACAACTAATTGAAGACAAATTTTGATGCTGAATTATTGAAAAATAGCAAGAATGATTTACCGAAAGCCAACCTGATTGACTGCAGGTACAATTTTTGCAAACTTGAGCAATTGTTTGATTTGCGGAACACTGAAATTGCTGACCCCAATAGCTCTAACCAGACCCAACTCAACCAGACCTTCCATAGCTTTCCATGCTTTCTTCAACCGATTCAAGAATTGCCTGTACTCGCTCCCAGACTTTGAAGGAGGATCAGTGGCATCACCAAACGCTGAGCTGTCAGGCCAATGCATCAAATACAGATCCAAATACGAAACTCCAAGGTTCTTAAGAGAAACTCTAACATAATTCTCAATTTTATTGAGAGAATTCATTGTACAATAGAGTTTAGAAGTCAAGAAAACGTCTTCCCTCTTCAGTGAACCCTTAAATGCTTCAGCTAAAGCTTCCCCAACTTCGATCTCGTTACCATAAAGATGTGCACAATCTATGTGACGGTAGCCTACTGATAATGCCGTTTTTACGGCTTGAACACAAAGGTCTCCTCCACTCTGCCATGTCCCAAGTCCAATGGCTGGAATTTTATCTCCTGTGTTTAACACAAAGTAACTTCCTGGTGTTCCAAACTTTCCTTTCATCCCTCAAGCTTACAAGGCAAAAATGGATACACTTTTAATAACCCAGCAACCCAAAATCACCAGGGTGCAAGGATCAATTCAAACTTCCAACAATTCAGATTCAACTATATTAACAGATGGTATACGAGCTCCAAGCAAACTCTCTAAACCCAAAATCTCATAAACGGGGAGAGGTATGAAAAATCAAACAAAAACCCAATTAATGAAATACCAAAAACTGAGAAACCCAATTCGTAGGAAATCAAAAGAACACTTCCGGTCCAAAAAATTACAAGTTTTGACTACAAATTGCCCAACTTCTGTTTGCCAATATGTCTGAAACAGAGCTCACCATGACAAGAAGTGAAAAAGGCCAATGCTGAATCAAACAATCAAACCTTTTTCTCAGGAAACCTATAGAATCGTATCAACGGTCTGTCTGTTTAAGTATAGGAACATATTCAAGGGTCATGGTCAACAACGGCAGCAGAGAGTAAGAAGGAAGGAAGCCCCCAAACAAAACGCTTAGCTGTAATATCAATCTCTTTCTCTGAGAAGAACGCAAAAGACAAATAGTACTCTCCGTGTCTATGATATACTATATTAAATTGGTCATTTTCTATTTAGACATAGAAAAGTTAAGTTGGACAAAGATAGGTTAGGGGGATATAAAATTCAAGGTTACACACCTAACATAGAAGGCTCGTCTAACTCTAAATCCACCCACCATCCACCCAACCTACAACGACATTCATTGACGATTTGATATATTGTATTAAAGAAAATGGACTTTATATATACCAATAATACAACTAGTCAAGTTTACTACTACAACTATATACTGATCAGTCCGGCAAACTGAATTTTTAAAAATTTTGATTTCATTTTAAATTGAAGAACATTAACTAGAACTAAGGTTTTTCTCTTTAGACAATTTCTGATGTATAAATAGATATATGGTTCTCTTTGTTTGACCGTGACAATACTTTTCACAATTAATTATAAAAAGGTGCCGTTTATTTTAGGGTTCGTTTAACAACACCCTTTATAAAGTTGTAGCAAATACTTAAGGAGGCTTTGCCATAACCGGTAAAAGCAAAATGCATCCTTTCACTTTTGTGTTCGGATGTTGCATTTTGACTCTGCGCAGTAGAGATAATCATTCATTCATTGATTAGCATAATGACAAATAGACAAGTGATGAAAGTGCACTTTCGAGTTTAGACAAAGGCAGTTTATTGGTTTATTGGATCATTAATTTGCTGATTTAATTGCTTGGTTACTGATTAAACACACGTCAGTTAAACTCTGGTTGTTGGCTTCTGTCCTGTACTAACTAATACTATTATTAATTTCCATCTGCATCATAACATCTTTAATATAAAAGCACACTATAGTATTTCTGCATAAATTGAGTTGAAGCTTAAAAGCATAGAACAACGGCAATGGAATAGCTGCAACTGCAGAGGTAGCATTTTTATATACAAACTGAGGGAAAAGGTAAAGCACCTCTCATAAGTTCATAACAAAACAAACATAAAGGGGTAAAAGAAAAGGAAACCAGAACAAAGAGAAAAAAAAACATTGAAAGTTCTACATCCGCGCCTTTTATTCAGCTGCTACCTCCATCTGATTTCTTTACTGATCCAACTTCAGAGCTCCCAACTTCACCGTTTACCATCTCAGCTTTGCGGGAAAGTACTGCAACAGAATAGTCAAAATTAACCACAAGGAACAGAGAAAGAAAAAACAATGTGGCATTTAAGCTCTATTTTGAAATTAAATGAAATGAGAACTTCAGAATCTTGTGCATGCACTTGCAAAATTTCCTTCCATCCAGCTCCAATAACAAGAACAACTGGTCTTTACCTTCTCAATTAGACAGAGATAGTAGGGCTTCACTTTCTCAACATCAATGCAAACTTTGCTCTTGCTGTAAAGGTCATACTTGCTGCATATAGAATGGCAAAGTTAATTTTTAGACTTGTATCAGATTTTGGCAAAGCCGTAACTATGGTAGGAAGGACATATAGTCTTACTACATTACTGTGTTTCTAAATGGGGAAGTGAATATCCTTACTTGAATATTTTGAGCCACTTCAAATTCTCAGTGTCCTCCTCATTCATCAAGTGCTTATATGCTCCTGCCCTGTGTAAAGCTGCAAAGTAATTTTGATCCATAAAGATTAAATACTAATTTGAAAGCAAATTGAAGGGCTAGCTGGTTTCACAATGTACCATAAAATGAGTGGTATCTGATAATGAAAAGACCAGCTGAAGGGAGAGTGCTTTTGTTTTCCTTGGCCACCTGGAGACAGGATACATAAATAAGTTTACCATTGCAAGACTTGTGAAAATATAATATATATATATGTAAATTCAGATAGAAAATTATCAATTTCCCGTGCTATTTCCTTCCTAGTTCTAAGTACATGGATGGTAGTGTATGAACAATGCAGAAGTTGGAATGGGTTTGGCAAATATGTACCAAGTACATGTAGTCATCATGCCCCCATGACATCAGTACATTGTCGAGTCCACAACCTTCGGAGTAAATACCATACTTAGTGTTATAAGCAGGATTGTTGTAGTCAGGATTTTCCTTGAAATGCTGCAAGGACAGGCAGACAGAAGTTAGAGACTATCCACAGAAAAATGATTCAGAAATTAATGAAGTTGGGGGACTGAATCATTTCATATTCCAAAGGTGGATCCCGGTACAAAATTTGTGAGAGACCTGGTGATGAACAATTGACTCATCAAAGGCACACCCGACAGGGCATGTGTCACCTGTAATTAATAGATGATTTCAGTTAGTTTCAGAATAATTATAGAAACAGAGGTGAGAGAAGAGGTTATCTGAACCAAAGATTAAACAAGAAGATGATCCTCACCCACAACAGCCCATTGAGGAAGCTCTCCAAAAGCAGGAAGATGAAGAACCTTTCCAAGATCTAATTTTCATGGGAAACAAAGTTTAAGCAATTGATCCTCACGGTGACATATGCAAAAATCAAAATGAAGCAAATACATAAACATGGTTGATATGACTCAAATTCGAGAAGCATATAATTAAATTAACTAAGAATAAAGAGCACTCAAAATGATGAGAAACTAGTATATGTGTATATATACCATGGATAAGGGCAGTTAAATGCAGCCAGCCTTCATCAGGATAGTCCTTTCTGATGGCTTCAGCAGTCTGCAAGAGGTGCTCAATCTGAGGCTCATCCAAGTCAGGATCACTCTCATCCACAACTTCATTGAGAAGTTCACAGCATTCCCATATGCTCATTTCCACCTTATCCAGTTTGCCATATTCTTCCCTCATCCGCTTCACCTGCAATTAATCATTACTAATATAACCTTTTCCAAATTGAAGAAAATCTAATCCTCAGCTGTTTGCTTACAAAGTCAACACTTTGGTTAATGTGGTTGATTCGATAGAATTCCTCAACCCCATCTCTCCGGTCACTGTTAACATCATAATCCCTGCATTTTAATGAATAAACTTCACATAAGTCGTAATAATGACGATATATAATATAAAGGAAAAGGGAATATGACATTTCTTGAGCTTCTTTGGAAACAGAAAGGAAAGGCAAAATGTATATTAAAATGATTCATGATCATAATTGAATGCAGCCTAGAATATGACAAGAACAGAAGGGACCTGAAAGTGTGGCCAAATGCGTTTGTTGGAGGCACCACAAATCCACCATCCAACACCAGTTCATTCTCCTCACCCGTCTGATCAGAGACCTTCTTTTCTTCCACCTCAACCGCTGCTAATTAAAATGAATTCAATGTCGAACAAGAAAAACAAAAAAATGTAATGCAGCAAAAACCCAAAAAATAAAAAGTAAAACTTTACCAAAGTCAGGCTGCTCAATGGGGATGGTCATCCTGCTGAATCGAAAAGCGATAATCTAACAAAAAGGTGAAGAAGAAGAAGAAATACTGTTGGTGATGAGGAGGAAGGCATAATGAAGGGTTTTGGGAGAATGGAAAGTATTTATAATTGGCCGGAGAGTCCTTCCCTGAGAATTCCGAGTGTGTGAGTCCTTGCACTGAAAATCCGAGTCACCAAGTCCTTCGCTGAAAATCTGTTAATTCAAATTCTAATATATATATATATATATATATATATCTCTCCTTTTGTCTCAGTGAGTGAGTGAGTGAGTGAGAGATGGACAATACAGCAACCGCCTCCTAACCTTGGCTTGGCCTTGCCATGCAAATAGGCGCGTAACCACCAATTAATTAGCTGTCAACCAAATTGGCTTCTTTTTTTTCTTTTTCTTTTTTCTCTCTTAATTTGTATTTCTTTTTTTCTTTTTTTTTGTTGAGAAAACAAGATATCCAGGATAATTATCTTTTATATATTGCGTCACCGAGGATTTGATCTCCATGTAGATGCTGAGTCAGCTTAGTGTCGTGAACGGGTTTTATATAAAGAAGGAGGCCCAATGAGTGGGGCCCTAATGACGTTGCATCTTCTAGACAACAAACACATCTTGACTCACTCACGACCTTAAAACGGTGCGCGTTGGCTCTTTCCCACCGCACAAGGCATTTAATTTATTTTGGTAACAATTATATCGGCTACTTCATTATTTTTCTTTTTTAGAATATAATATGATAATAGTTTGACCTTTTTTTTTAAAAAAAAATTTTGGAAAATGTTTGAATCATTATTAGAAAATTCTGTATTTACGGGATTGACACAAAAATATATTAGCAGTAACATAACATGTAATCTAATTTTGGTAAAATGTAAGATAGGGAGCAAGCGATCAAAATACCCATCGGTTTGGAATTGGATCGGTTGTTGAAAAATGTAGGGTTTTTGAGTGCACTGGTTATTGAACTTTGACTTAATTTGCATTTTGGCCTTTTAAATTTTAAAATAATTTTCATGGTCATTCAATTTTACTTTTCATTGCATTGGTGGTTTGACTTCAATTTTGTTAGTTTTTTTTTTGTAAATTTTAAATATGTGTATGACTCATGGTGTACTATTGAGGGTTAAAAATGGGAATGATTTGTCTCTCTTTAAAGGATGATGTGGCCTACTAACAAGATAACACATGTATTTAGATAAAAATAATAATAATGACAGACCATTATAAAAAAACTAATAAATCTGAAGTAGAGAATGCAACCACGGAATCACTTTTTTTTTTTTTTGTCTGAACCACGAAATCACAAGATCTTTTTCGTTCTTTCAACATTCTTGATTTCTTGGATTTTTCTCCACATCTTAGCATCTTTTTTCATTATGAAGCTTTGGTTTATCTCAAAAAAAATAAAATTCCGTGAATTTCATCTCAGATTTGGTTATTTCTATGCCCTAATAAGGGTAAATGGGAGATGAAGGGGTGGTGGGTGGGTTGTGGCTGGAGTGAGTGATCGGTGAGGTGAAATGGTTAGTTTGGATCTGAAAGGGGAAGCAGTCGAGTTGGGTAAGGGGTGAGGAGTTCAGGTGGGGAGGGGGACATGGCAGATAGGTGTGGTGGGTTTGCCGTGCAGTGAGGGGGGAGCGTGGGGGAGGGGAGAAAGGGGTGGTTTACAGGAAGGGAGAGAAATTTTTTAAAAGATGCCAAAATGGAAAAAAATGTCTTTATTTATTTTTGGATTTTCTAAGGAATAATTTACATTTGCATGTTTTTGGTTTGAAAGTTGAGAGATTTTTCTGTCTTTTTTGTAAAAACTTTGGCTTTTTTCAAAAATGAAAGTTTTTTTGTGGTTAAAACTTAAATTTACTTTTTAGAAATTAAAAGACAAAAATGCGAATCAGGTCAAAATTAAACGACTGTTAAACCTAAGAACCCAAAAATGTAAGATGGGAAAAAAAAATACACTTAGAAAGAAAGTAAGAAAGAACAGCAGACCCAAGTAACTTTACTTATTCACAAGTTAATCCGAGTTTAGAGTTTCAGTAATCTCCTAACTCAACTCAGTCCAAAAACACACAAAAGTAATCTTCTAAGTTAACCACCTTTGTTTTTAAAAAGGAGTTTTTGGGGGAAAACAGAGAAAATCATCCGTTATCATGCAGAGATCAAGGCCATACATACATACTAATTATAAGCAAACAACGAGTGTTTATGTACACCCAAACCCAAGTGAGTAGTAACTTAAACTAATTTCGCAAGTAATCCAAGCTTTAGAACCACGCACGAGTTTCATTAGTCTCTCTTTTTCTTACGTTGGAGTTGGACATTACCTACCATTCAAAACCCACTTGAACAATCAGTGGTAAAACCTACCATTCAATATGGCGGTTGACACAGACGACCAGTAGAGGGAGGGAGGGTGAAATCAATGGCTTCCATCACATATAGTCAACCATCTGAACCACCCTAATCAATTGAATACAATCCATTTTCTTAACACCTTCATTTCCATTCTTGTTCAACCAGATGGTAAACCTATCTCATCACCTCAGAGTTCCAACTTCCGGGTGCAAACTTCCCTGCCAAAAGGCCGGAATCTAGATGGCGTTGAAGACGACCGCAAGTTTCAGCCATGAAGCGAAGCAGGCAGAGTCTTGGAACAGGTACACACCATGTTGTAAACAAAACTATCACAGAGCAATTTCCAAGATCAAGTTATTTCCAGCAAATTTTACATAATTGATTCCTAATTTCTGCTGTTTACTCCATGAATATATGGCATTGTTCATACATGACATGACATGAAATGAAATGATATTTGGCAAGGCATGGACTATATATCAGACACAACACCACAATTCACAAGATAGTCATTTTTATAGTACAACAGATGACCGCAATCACATGTAAACACCGTATTGAAGAAAAAACTATCAAAGAGTGCAAGTTTTCTTCACACAATCTCTCCAAAATACCCACCCAGAGTACGTGACAGCAATCATACAGAAATCACATTTTTTGGGGTCCCCTTTTCCTATTCATGGAATGCTCAAGACTGTTAAAACAACAAAGCACCAGTCGTATGATTCAACACACTCAAAATAAAAGACCACGATACTAACACATTTGACAATCCTTAAAAGGTCATTTCTTTTCAACAAATCTACCACCCCCTGCTGAGAACAAACACTCAGAATCCAATAAAGCTGTTCCTCAAAGCACACAATGGTCAACTTTTCCCTCTCTAACCAACATTTCGTTTTCCATGGTGGGTAGATAAGCATCTCAAACTTCACGTATTCGTAAGACCATTCTTGGTATTCTTTCATCAAATGTTCTCCATCCTCAGCGAATAGGGTGATATTGTGTGATCCCGCGCTTTGGAGGCAACTTCCTCAAAATGAAAAGGACCAAAGAAGAAGGCAATATCTCCACCAACTACAAGAAATGGGGAAGGAAAATTTCAACGACCAAACTTCAAACTCCAATGAGGCCGCTTAATGGACAAAAAAAGTTACTTTAGCCAAGCAAAAAATATAAACCAAATGCTTACCAGGTAATATATAAAGTTTAGAATTGGGTGATTCAAAACATCAAGATCTGCTGCTTTATCAAATGCATTGAAGCACATCTGTAGCACAATATAAGAACCATAGAAGCTTAAGTGAGGAATTAATAAATCAGGTGCGACAATTCAGCTATTACCATTCGTTGAGCAAAATGAACAGCCTTAGCAAATTTGATGACAGTTGGTACAACATCCAATGTAAATTATATGGAAAACTAAAAGAGTCTGTCCATGTGGTTTTGATTGTTTAAAACTTTGACCTACTTCCTCAAGTTCAAGTAGTACTAGTAGTAGGCTTACTCCAAAAACATTCAAGCAGACTCACCATTATGCATCTGACAAGGAAACATGCAAAACATATGGTTGTCACATAGCCAACCTGTCAACGCCAAAAACACAAAAAAGGGAAAATAAGTACATCTAAAGATGAAAACTTATGGGTGCTTAAGAAAAACTTTTTGAAGTGTTTACCTCCTGCAGCTTCTTACGTCGTCCTTTTGATTCTACAGGAAATCGCTGCAACATCAAGAAGAGTCTGCCAGAAACAACAGCAGAGACTACCTTAGAAGATTGCCCATAAAGTAAGTTTTATGTCAAAATTACATTTATACATACATGTCAAGCCTGTAAAAAGAAGTATCATATTATTTGGCAGGAGATACGTTGCAATCAGAAATATAACATACACACCAAATAACCAGTGGAAAGGAGTTATATTTCCAAAAAATTTCTCTGAGAAGCACACATGCCACAGCCATGCTTACTGCTACAGAATTCATACTTTATGCGTGATTTTCGCATAGTGAAATTAGCTGTAGCACACATGCATGCATAACTTCAGAAAGGCAATGACATTCCATTACAGAAAGGGAGAAGGTGAAACAGGCGTCTCAGCAGTCTACCATCTTACAGGTACCCATAAAAATTAAACATTCATCACTCACAAGCACCATGAAAGACCTACTTATCTTAACACTATTTGAGGAGAGAGAGAGAGAGAGAGAATAAGAACCATTTGTTCAACTACACCCAAAATTCAGTGACAGCTACACATAAGTAAAACAAGAGGCACGATACATAGTTACACATAATTAAATATGATGCATCAAAGAAACTACAATTTTTCAAGAAGACTCTCTATTGTGTTCATTTGTTTCAATTATTTGCTCTTCTGGGCTAAAAGACGTATAAGAGCATTATGCCGATTGAACTTCGTCCACAGTCTCCTCTTGTCTTAGAGCTTCTAATGTCCGATGTTTATCATTTAGAACCAAACACAGCATAATTCGATTCAACCCGTAAACTTATGTGAAGGCAACTAAATTCCAATTTGTGCTTTTGTAAGAGTTTCTTTTTACACGCCACAATGCAACTTTGCAAGGCTAGATGTTTCATATATCAGACAATGCAGCAGACAACCAAATGCAGAGCGATTACCTTCCGCCATATAGAAGAAACCCAACGGCTGCAAATAAGGACACACCTGCAGGAACATATGTCTTAGAATAACAGATCATTGAGATAAACAAACAATCTTCAAAACTATATGTGCTTAGAAAATAAATACCTGCAAAGAACATCTTAGCTAAGATGAGCAGAACTGGTATAGGCTTCCACCATAATATCAACCACATAGCAATCTGTAACAATTAAATCAAAAAAATTAAAGATGATTCAATGGTATTACTATTATTCCCAAAAGGTAACAAGTAAACTTAGCAATATACATACAACTGTGCAGAGTGCACTACATGGTTGTACTACAATAAGGGCTTGTTTGGGAGTGATTCTCGTATGGCCAGAATCACTTTTGGGGAGAAGCACCTCCCACATGCTTCTCCATATAATCACTTTAAGCGATTTTAAGTGACTCTGGGGAGAAGGTGCTTCTCCATAAAACCACCTAAAATCACATAAAGTGATTAAATGGAGAAGAAATTATTGGTGTATCCAAAATCACTCCCAAAACGAGCGCTAAGTGTAATCTGGACCATATCAACTATAATTGAAGAGCCAACAAGTAGTCAATGATCCTACTTCAAACAGGCACCCCTTAAAACTCTCTCCATGTTTCCAGTGAAACAATCTCCCAACTTTTGCTATAATTTCTAAAATTTTGAATTCAGTCAAGACCAATATTTTTCTATATTTCTAAATTTTCAATTTAATTAATACAAAGGTGGAAATGAGCAGAAAACTCTTCTAAACTATTTGGGGTATGATGAGTGGCCAACAAAGAGCTGAACCTAGCGAGACTTTGTTTGGAGATCAGAATATCTGTTGTTAAGCATGGATTTCATGCAAATAGGTGAGTAGGAGATTAGTTTGGACTCAGTCCCAACAACAGTTGAAAGACACGTGAGTTAAAATGGCCATAGTTGTGTCTGCAATTGCACATGCAATTATTCCATTCTAAAATATGCAAATATAGAAAAAGAGAGGGAATGGAAAGAGCTTCTACCACATTTTTCTTTTCCCATTATGGAAAATAAAAATACATCATGATTCAGAACAATTTTTCATCTTCCAAAATAATTTTAAGGTCTGGTGAAATAATATTAGAATCTGAAGACACTGATTTAAGGAGTTAATCAATGACAACCGTGAGGACAAGCCAATTCCAAATAACATGCACGTGCATATAGGAGCAGTCTTTCTTGCAATTATAGCATTATATAACATGTCAAATAGTAGATTGATAAACAGAAATAATCCCACGCTGCTTTTTCCCTTTTCTCGTTTCTATCACGTGCTTTCCCATATACTTGCAGGATGAAGAGGGAAGACACCTCATTGAAGCTATTTTTAAACATCCCATTCTTTAAGTCCCTCAATGCACTAAAGGGAATACAATGGATAGATATGGGCCTAATCGTAAACCTAATTATCAGGAAGAAATGAGTTGCATCGTGATATTCCCATCCAGCATGACATTTAAACAAAACCATCAACCCATTGCCTTCCATCACTTCCTCACATTTAATAATATCTAATAAATAGGGATGGCAATGGGTCGAATCGGGGGTGGGTATGACATTCCCATCCCCATCCCCGTTAAAGCTTTTTTCCCCCATCCCCGCCTTCATACCCGCAATATTCATATCGGGGATTCCCCATCCCCACCTTCATTGGGGAATGGGTTCCCCAACCCGCCCCATTACGGAAGAAAAAAAACCAATATATAACTACTTTTTTGAAAGGAAAAAAGGTACTAATTCAAGATAATGAATATATATGATATATACTTATAAGACAATATAAGAATGTTTATATATGTATTGGAAGTTAACTAAATAAATAAGTAGTGTGGCTTAAGATTTGTATAAATTATATAAGTATATAATATAACAATATAAAATATAAAACTTAGTCGGTACAATCACTTCAATAGTATATATATATATATATATTCTAAACGGGGAGGGTTCGGGTTGGGGATTAAAATACCATCCCCACCCCTCCCCGAACACCATACCCAAAAAATTCCCCATACCCATCCCCATACCCCTTTTTTGTCCTTCATACCCAACCAATTAGGGTCGAATCCCCGCGAAGACCCTTACCCACGGGTAAAATTGCCATCCCTACTAATAAACCTCACTAAACCCCTTGGATGCTTCCAGCCAACTATGGGTCAAAGCATAAACAAACAATTGTGGGCACCTAACAAAGCCATCACCCCATTACCTTTTATCTACTTTCTTGCATTTTATAATATCTAATCAACAACTCGCTAAACCCCTTTGGTGCTTCCAATCAACTGTAGGTCAAAGCATAAACAAATTCTATAACCCTAGCCTACCACTCCTTTTCAAACTCTTTTCTTAAGAACCTTGGCCCTTGACCCCATCGAACAGATCTATCAGTTTTGACTTCTCAATTGACATCTGGTTACATCTATATCTCATTAATATACACCAACAAAAGGTTTTTAAGAGCCGTATTCCTGAAAGAGATCTTGTGTTCATATATGGAAAGTTCCTTCAAAAACCATTCAACTGCATTGTTTACAGGGTCCCTAAATGACTCTCTCACAATCATTGTTACTTGATACACCTGCTAAATTATCTTTGATATTTTTCAAAAGTTGCTGCCATATAATCAAAAAATTCTACATGTACATGAATTGAGAGAAACAATTAAAAAATATGGTGGAAAGAAAATAAGCTGGAAACAAGATTATTGTAATGCGCTATTTAGAAACCATGACTTGCTTCCATGTAGAAGACTCCTACTCCAAAAGCTCCTTTTGGCAGGACTTAAAGTCAAACAGTGGAACAGAAATTTCACCTGAATTACATAAACCACAGCATTAATAGTAAAGAAGCTTGGCCTCAGTCCATCTGTAGAAACAGCACGTGCCTGTTCAATGTACACAGTAAGGGTCAGAATGAAACCACCTTAGTCCAACCACTACCCACCCGCAAGTAGTTTGAATGAAATATAACCTGATAGTAAATTTCTGCCCAGAACAGAACCAAGAGTGCGTAAGTTGTGAAGAAAGCAAGACTTGGCATATCAAGCAAGATATGTTTGACAATCTGGAAAGCAAACAAAGAAAAACTTCAGTTAGCAGTTACTAAGAACAATTAAATTTAAGAAAAAGACGCCAACTATCAATTTCAACCTCTGGATGCAGCTTCTGCACTTGCCGGCGGAAAATAAACACTGCTGCTCGAACTACAAGAATAAAAAAGAGAAAAAATAAATCAAAACTTACACCCAACCCAACACACATCAAGAACACTATTAGAATCCTGAAAATGAACCAACCACGATAAATAAAATTAAGAAAAATAAAACTTGAGAAACGCACAAACCTGCATTGACAACAAAATTGAGAAAGTGGAAGACCTTCTGTGTGGTCCAACCGTACTCCGGCACTCTCAATTGTATACGAATCAATTGAACCTAGTATTGAATAGTTATTAAAATAACGTATAAATCTTCATCAAATTTCTACATTAACCATTAAATTAATCTTCGAAGCAACTCAAAAGTACTGTATCTTTCCTTCATTTTACAAGCAACCAAACGAAAGCTAAAAAAATCCTAGTATGCGAGATTTAGAATTCAGCTAAACAAATCAAAATTGGCACCTACATGCTACTCGTATGGAAATTGATAAAGAAATACATAGAGATAGAGATGGAGACGCATATAGATAAAGATAAAAATACCAGGGCAACGATGGCGACGAGACCGTATAGAAGAGCGAGAGCGTGAAATATACGGTCTTGCCAAATAGGAGAGTCATTGACGTCATGCCACCAATTGGACGCGTCTCTCAGATTGTAAGCTTTCACCGCCGACTGAACCAGCCCCACGCTGCTACCGCCGCCGCCGTGCCCCATCCCAAATTCCACCAATTTCTTCGTTTTTTATTTTTATTTTTTCTATTTATTGGTATTATTCTGGATAATGGAATTATACAATTATAAAAAGGGAACTTTCCGAATCCTGGTGATGAAGCCAACACAGTTTGTTTGGAGATTTGAGGAAGAAATTAGATTGGAGTTGCCCCGCGAGAAAGCGAAGAAGAAAGAAAGAAACGATCAAATCCAAACTAAATTTAAATTGAATCGCCTTCAGTTTTTCTTTTTTTCTTTTCTTTTTTTTTCCGCGAAATTGGAAATTCCAAAACAGCCGGCAAAAATAGGAGAGCCCGAATCGGAGTATTGTTCTGTTGGGCTTTGAACATTTATGGGCTGCTTCTTGAACTTTGGTTAATTGGTCCTTATCCCTCTTGTATTGGGTTCATATTTATTTACACGTGTGACTCCTCCGCTCATTCTCCCGAAACAGGAAACACACTTGCGAACATGACACCTCCATCAACAAAGCCATTTAATATCTATTGATTCTTATCCATTTAGTGCGTCTCTTTTTTTTCCTTTTTTTTTTTCCTAAATGAAACGATGTATTGATAATCAAAAGCGTTACATTAGTTTGATTACCTTGTTGGACAGGATTACTAATCCTAAAATCAAACCTGGGTTGGATTATATGTAATCTTATTATAATCAAATGGAGTAGGATTATAAATCCTACCAAAAAGTTGGAATTAAGTTGAATTCTAGTAACCTGCATGTCAACAACAGTTAAAACCCATTGGCAATAGCATATTTCATACTCATTAATGTTACCATTTCAAATACAATATAATCCAATACAATCCAATTCTACTTTAGAATTCAATCCAATTTCGATAACCAAATATAACCAATATATAGGTATATATTATGTGAATATCTATTTATGAAAAATTGCGTGGACTCAATAATAAATTAAAATGTGGGGTTTCAAGGCCATTTCGGTAAGAATTCACATAAAGGTGTCTAAGATTCATTACAAGTGCGGAGCATAATTGAAGCTAAGTGCCTCTACATGGGCACATTTAGGTTAACATTGGTGCGAAATGGACAATAGTAGACCACAGATGCATCATTTCAAAGTATAAAAGTTGGAACATGATTATGCCATGCAAGATTTTAAAATAAAACAATTCATCATCAGAAGTTACTAAATCTGGTGATGTTGATGTTGTTTTCTCTCCTCTAAGTGTTCGAAATGCCGTTTTAAAAAAAAAATTACATATAATGAGAATAATATTGTTTTACTATTTTCGTTACAAGAAAATATTTTTATATTAAAATGTAGAAAGTTGTCATATTCAACAAGACCGAACCATATATAATCAGATCGACTGCTATATTTTTTTTTGGGGGGGAAACGTCCCAATCATTATTACAATAAAAATTTGGATTTGATATGTAATATTAAAGGAAAAGTTTCACTAAAATAAAACTTTAGATCCAAAATAATCTTTGTCCACCAAATGAATAAACAAAGTATTGGGAGCATGTGACAATGTGGCCTTTCAACCTTTCGATTTGATTATGATACGTGTCTAGGTGCTCCACGTCTAAACTAATCTGGAATCTGATGGGTTTGAAGTTTGAACGGTCAAAGGGGTAGGAGGAGCCAAATGGATGTCTGTGGGTCTCTCTCCCTCAATACTGATAGTCTGTGTCGCTTGTCATCTAAAAGGAAAGAATGTTTGCATATTCAATGCATATGCAGCTACGAAGTTAAAACTCTCTGTTGGTTTGTTGAATATGAATTGGTTCCTTTTTACTGGAAAAATTTACTGCTTACTGTGTTTATAGATTACTTATACAAAATTATTTCAGAATAATGTTGTATATATTAAAATTTTCCAAAGATAATTTAGGATTGCCATTGCCAAAGCTCTCCCATCCCATGTCAAGCAGTCAAGATATTTGAAAGTAGCAGATCTTCTGCATTGGGGTCATGGAGAGAGAGAGACACAAGCCCATGCCAAAATTTCAGAATTTATAAAAGGCATCCAATGAGTTTCGGGCCTTGAATTAGTGAGACTTTTTTCCTTCTTATATTTTATTTTGGCACACAGTTTTTCTTTCCTTTTCTTCTTCCATTGGTTTGATTGATATATATATATATATATATATATTTTTTCCATATATACTGTAAACTGAATAAAGCAGAGTCACAGTGGAGATAGCTAAAGAAGGTACTTTCTGCGGGTCCTATGCCTACGTTGTCTGTCAACATAAATAGTCTCAGAGAGAGAGAGAGAGAGAGAGCGCGACTGAAACGTGACTTCTTGACTGCAACTTGAAGCTCAAAAAGAAAAATCAATAACTCACGCATCCTGAGCTATGCCTATTCTATATACAGAGAGTAGAGACTGAGTAAAAATGTTACAGATACAACGCATTGCATGATGTGCACGGAAAAATTCCCATTGTAGGTTCCTCATCAACAGCAAAATTCTATGGATTACGAAAGGATCCAAAAGCCTCAGGTTCCTTTCTATTTTCTTCTTCTTCTTCTTTGACACAATGTGTTGATTTATATTTTTCACTCCTCTTCTCTCATTCCAATGTATTACTGTTATAGATACACAAAACAACGCATCGTTTTCAAATATTGTTTGTTGTTATTTATTTTTCTTGCTTCAAGCGTGTGCAAAATCCAACCTTTTCTTCTCTCTCTCTCTCTCTCTCTTTTTATTCAAAAGAAAACATCTGAAAAACCCAACCTTTTTGATCTGTCAATTTCACGAATTACACCCACAGTTTGCATCAAAGTTTTCACCTTTCTCATCTTTTTGGTGCAAACACAAAGACCCAGTACCAGACGCTTGCTATTATTGGATTGTTCATTGGTTATTTGAAAGTGCAGGGCGGTGGGGGGTTTTCACCAGGGAAGTTGAGGACTATGCTACTGGGAGTAGAGAAGAAGAGGAAGGAAAAGGAAGATCCTGAATCTAAATTTGCTTTGAGATCTCAACCTTCTGACTTTGATGAAGCTGGTTAGCTCTTTTCCTTTTGAGTTTTGGTTTACTTTTATTTTTTGATTAGTGATTACTTGCTTGCTTCATTCAGTATTTGAATCTTAGATATCTTATTCTTTGAATTAAGCCACTGGGTCAGTGGCGATTCCGATATATAACAGAAACGGAGTGGTTGGCTCTGTTTGCTTCGATTGAAGCAGCAATGGTTGCATATGTACTAGCCTAAATAAACGTAAAGCTATGGCATTTCGATTGGGTTCCGCAAAAAATGAAATTTTTGTTATTTTCTTTGGAAGAATAAATTTAATGCGATCTAATAAAACCTCATAAGAATTGGCGAAATTGATTATTGATTTTCTTACCCTTCGGGATTGATGGTTAATCTATTCTTGCAGGGGGTGGCGGTTCTGATAACTGCAAAGATGTAGATGTTGTTAGTGTCCTTCCTGAATGCTCGACTTCGACTGCTGCTGACTCTGTAGGCTCAGAGATGCTTAGTGACCGTAGATTGAAGGATAACACATCAGTCAATTCCAGAGTTAGGAACCAAGAAGACCCTTCTTTAGATTATGATAGTGGGCATGATGCTGTGTGTGTGTCCTCATCCATATTTGAGTTTCAGAAGGCAGAGCGTGCCCCACAAAGAGTGCCTCTTGCGCCCTTCTCCAAACCAGCACCATCCAAATGGGATGATGCACAGAAGTGGATAGCGAGTCCAACTTGGAACCGCCCAAAGATGGGGCAGGCTCAAATGCAGGGTGGGCAAGGAGTTGGATCGAGAAAGGTGGGTAACTTTGGTTATGGGAGTCGACAACCGACCACAAAGGTTGTTGTTGAAGTTCCAGATAAAAAAATAGCCATTTTTGAAGAGCCAGATACGAAACGAATTGACACAAATCAAGCTAAGATGGAAAGTGGGGGGAAGAAGTTTGTTAGTTGGGAAGCTGACCCATATCCCATTGCTGATTCGTATGGCAAACCTGTGCTCATGATTGAGAACTCTGTTGGAGAGTCAGCAAGTAAGAATGTGTCTTTCTTCTTTACTGAATTGGATTTTCAGTAGGAATTATCATTTAATGCTTGAACATTTTAACATTCAGTCAATTTGGTACATCATTTTTTATTCATACCATTTTATAACAGGAAAAGCCATTATATATAGAAAATGAGTAGGTGCCCATGTCCTTACTGGTGTCTGGTGTGGGAAATGATTTGAAGACGATGGTTTTATTCTTGTGTTATTGCAAATCCGTACCACCGTTTGACCATAATTCAGATACATCAGATACATCGGACCACTGTTATCAGTATTACTCAAGCGAGCTGTTTGGTAATCACAAAAACACCTTTTTGTCAGTGGTAGACCCTTTTAAAGGATGAGGTTTTTTTGTGCCTCCTCTTCTTCATATTGTCAAGTGAGGCCTACCAGAAAGAAAACTGCTTCTGTAATTTGTTTATCAGGCTTATTCTTCCTTTATAGTCTTATCTTTGATGGTTCTTAGACAGGCCTATATCGTAGGTATATTTAATTTGTGTATTCTTTAATTTCTTTGTATTTTTTTCTTTTGCACTGGGTGGTGTGTTGGTTCTCAATTAAATTAACTTTCATGCACAATACTTTACAAAGTGAACTTTCGATGAAAATTTGAAACTTACTAGCTGTGCACTTGCATATGATTTTGTGCAGTCAATCTTAGTCAGCATGATGCTTCAGCAGCCTTGCATGGAACAACAACATTTATTCCTCCCCCTTCAACAGCAAGGTCTGTGTCAATGAGAGATATGGGTACAGAGATGACACCTATTGCTAGCCAAGAACCCTCCAGGACTGGAACTCCTGTGGGGGCAACAACACCAATTCGCAGTCCTACTAATTCAAGGCCATCAACTCCTGGCAGAGCTGCACCAGCTTCATCTCTGATTGACCAAGAGGCTAACAAGGAGTTGTCTGAAAAGGAGTTACAAATGAAAACTAGGAGAGAGATAATGGCTCTCGGGACACAGCTAGGCAAGATGAACATTGCTGCCTGGGCTAGCAAAGAGGAGGATAAGGATGCATCTACGTCGCTGAGAACTGTACCAGCAGAACAACCGGGTAAAAGTGTTATTGAGACACGTGCAGCAGCTTGGGAGGAGGCTGAGAAAGCCAAGTATATAGCTAGGTTAGTTCATGCCCTTCATTTATGCTTTGGCTTTTCTGTAATTATAAATTGTGGAGTGATCATGTGTCCATGACTGCAATTATCCAGGTTCAAACGGGAAGAGTTGAAAATTCAAGCATGGGAAAACCATCAGAAAGCAAAAACAGAAGCCGAGATGAGGAAGATTGAGGTACTTTTTAGTTGCTTTCTATTAGAAGTCAAGTTGCGGCAGCCATTCTCTATTCCCAATCGCATATTTCCCTTTATTATTTTTTAATATAAAGTCTATAAAGTAGCGTACAAACTCTCGCAAGACAACATAACAAAAGCCAATTTAGGTTAGCTGGGTGGGACTGATCATCTAACATTGTAAGACTATAGCCCAATGTTAACTGGAACATAAAGACTGACCGTGCTAAACTGCAAGAGGGTGGCTCCTGATGAAGAATGCACTCTCTAGAGCTTCATCCCCTAAAGTCTCAGTGCACTTGCTCATTGTGGCATAATGCAATGCAGACATGTGAGAGATCCTGTTAGGCAGCAGATACTGTTTTGCCCAACAGCTTTTATGAGGTGGAATCAGAAGGCATGCCCTTCTAATTTTCTGATAAATTAATTATTTCATACTTCAGTTTCTCCTTCTCATAAGGCATACAATCCATCTTTGCGTTTGAAAATTGTTCAAGTTTATTTTTGTATGGTAGCCATCTTTCTTTAGGTCTTTGTTGTTGTCAGGACAAAAAATGGTTGAACGCCAGCCTTCTCACAGGTTGAGTTGCTTGGGCTGTGTTTTACATATATCATGTTGGTTGGTTATTTGATTTGCTCAAATACTTAAAAGAGTGTAAAGTAACGGGCTTTCCTCACTAAATATAGAAAATCATCAGCTTCAAAGACTTGTTAGCTAACTTGAACTTCTAATCTATGAATCCTATTGGAAATTATGCAGTTTCTTGATACTGACAATCGTTGCTTTCAGGTAGAGGTTGAAAGGATAAGGGGACGGGCACATAGTAAGCTTATGAATAAGTTAGCTGCTACGAGGCATAAGGCTCAAGAAAAGCGAGCAGCATCAGAGGCCAAGAGAAACCAGCAAGCAGCAAAAACGGAGCAGCAAGCAGAGTATATTCGGAGAACTGGCCGCATCCCTTCCTCGTTTTCTTGTTGGGGTTGGTGCTCATGATATTCGAATTCGAATCACTTCCTACTGTGGAGGCCTTTGTTCCGTTCTTCCCCATATGTCCATGCTCATACATGCGTTATATTCATGAGCATGTCAAGGTGTCCAGCCATCATCTCCAGTTCTAATGTAAAAACCTAAAGACTTGATTTGGCCAAGCCTTTTAAAAAAAGTTAGCAAGTACTCAATGTAAGTATCAACGCATTTTTTGTTGTGCAGACCATTGGCCTTTGATTTGTGATCCATCCAGCAATATTCAAAATGAAAAGTAGAAGCCTCATTGAATTGTGGCATTACAAGTAGGGGATATGTTTTAATTTTTATATTTGTTCTTTCCAGGAGAGAAGGGTAATGTTGGCCTTTCACATCCTTGTTTGACGAATTTGGAATCTGATCAAAGGAAAAAGAACGATTTTCACCAGGGTTGGAGGGAGGACAGTTTAAGATTTACTGCTTCCCAAATGCCAGCAGACAACAATGTCCTTCCGGACTTCCATAGTGAAAGTCTTGAGAAACTTGCCCAACAACTCATAAAATAACACAACACACGGAAGTCACAATGTCGCATAAAGCACTTACCAAAATAAAGGTCGCACAAATAAAAGTACTTTTAAATCTATTGATATAAAATATGGTTTAAATAAATATGGAGTGTTTCGACCAAAAAATAAATAAATATGGAGTGCAAGTATTTATAATTTATACTGATAAATTTAATTCATATTAAAAAAATACTGATAAAATATAAGATCATGTACTTATAAAATAGGTTTTTTTTATCACAAAACGTCCATAACGTTTACGAAACTATCAGATTGCATCTTTAAAGTTTTTTTGTATCACTCATGGTCCCTAATGTTAATATGGGTGCTCTTAAATAGTCGCTTTGTCAAAAAAAACTGTTAAATTCAGGGATATAATCGTCAAATCAATCCCTTTAGATTCCACCTCTATTGGAGCCTAGTTTGGAGGTAGTGATATGTGTGAGATCTGCCCAAGAGATTAATGGTCTGTGCATTTGTCCAAGGTTTGCAAAGTCGGTTCATCGCCCGGTCAGAGAAGTGAATAGTTGGCCCCTTCTTCCCATGAGATGTGACCACATCTTCATCGTCATTTAGATTAGCACAGTCATCATCTAAGCAATTTATGTAAATACCTACATTCTTATTCAAATTCACCTGATTCATTAATTTTTCTCGAAAGCTCGTTTCACCTGGGGATGGGTTAACCAACAGGGCAAGTACAGAGTCCTCCATTGACTCATGTAGCAGGGGCTGGTTGGCAGTCTCGGCATAGTCCACTTTGCAAGCTCCAGACCCCCGACTTCGTTTTGCCAGTCAAGAATTCAAGGGAGGAGGGCCTGGGGATCCTTCCTCCATTAGCTAGTGTCTCCGTTGCTTTTGGGCAGCGCAAAAACTAGGGCAAGTATGTACTAAGTTCTTTTCTTTTCCAAAAAACCCAGTCGCTATTTTGCCCAGAAATTTGAAGATTTTTCGTCATTAAAGGTTTTTAGCGACGGATGTTCATAAGATTTTTTGTGGCTAAACATTTTCTGCGATGGTGTTCTTCAGATTTTTCATCACTAAAAGTCAAATTTCTAGATCAACTTCAGACCAAATGTCATAATGATCAGAGACATCTACGATCATGATATCTCAATTTGTCTAGTTTCTTTTTCTCTAAAATGTAATTTTTGTTGATACAAACCTTGGACAAATGCAATGAACCGACTTTGCAAACCTTGGACAAATGCACTGACCATTAAAACTCTTGGGCAGATCTCACACATATCACTACCTCCAAACTAGGCTCCAACAGAAGTGGAATCTAAAGGGATTGATTTGATGATTATATCCCTGGATTTAACAGTTTTTTTGACAAATGGACTATTTAAGAGCACCCATATTAACGTTAAGGACCATGAGTGATATAAAAAAACTTTAAATACAATATGATAGTTTCGTAAACGTAAGGAATGTTTTGTGATAAAAAAACCTATAAAATAAAAGACATGAAAAGAGAAGTTAATTGCTTAAGTTTTTATATATATATTTTCTAAGTTTTAAAAAATGGAAAGTGCCTATTGCTTTTCACTCCCAAAAAAAAAAAAAAAAAGCGAAAACATATATGGGTAAAACTGGAAAGTCAAAGATCTTTTTGGGGTGTTTTTTTGTAGGGTGGGGTTGGGGGTTGGGGGGTGGTGGTGATGAGAAATACGTGCAATAGAAACACCCTATTGCTCCGAGAAAAGAAAAAAAAAAAAAAACCCTATTGCTAATTTATAATAATCTATATATTTTTATTTGTTTAAAATGAAAAATTATGGCTTAGCTTAAATCCTCATCATCATATTATACACCCACTTCCTCGTTCTCATTCTCTCTCTCTCTCTCTCTCTCTCTCTCTCTCTCTCGCTATAAGACTTGCCCATCTTGTGGCGGCTCCTCTTCAAGATTGGATCGGCCTCTCCCTCTCCCTCTCCCTCTCGCTCTCTTCCTTGCTTGGAATCGATCTGCTACCGAGACGATCCGTGGAAGTTTTAATTAAAGAATCGCCATGGTAGTTGGCGCACAACCACAGCCGCAACCACAACAACAGCAGCAGCAGCAACAACAGAAGCCAACACAGCAACCTGAGACGACTGCTGAAGAGGAGGCCTTGAAGAGGAACACCGATTGCGTCTACTTTCTGGCCTCGCCTCTCACCTGTAAAAAGGTTCGGCCTTTGTTTGAATTCAAATTGTTCTGGGTATCCTTACTTTCAGTTTTAGGGTTTTAGA
Source organism: Prunus persica (assembly GCF_000346465.2). Classification (NCBI taxonomy): domain Eukaryota; kingdom Viridiplantae; phylum Streptophyta; class Magnoliopsida; order Rosales; family Rosaceae; genus Prunus; species Prunus persica. The sequence continues at coordinate 32,166,482 of NC_034009.1, read as the reverse complement.
GTTTCGTTTTTGTTTCGTTTCTGGTGGGATCTTGGGCTGGTTGGAAGTTGTGGTGGAATTTCTGGCCATAAGCTTTCAGATTTGAATGTTTCACGATTGTTATAATTGATTATTTTCTCCGTATTTGGATGTCAATTGATGGGATTGAATTGGGTTTATGATGGATCTTTCTAGGTTACTATTTGTTCCTTTGGGTAATTCTGATTTTCCTATTCTCTTAAAAAAAATAATTAACCCTAGGTTTAAATATATCTGTATATAACGAGGACTAATTTTATTGAATTGCTGCTAGAAGTATGAGGGCTATGGTTTCTTGAATAATTATGCGATAAGGTTTCTCTGTCAAAATCACTAATGGGTTCCAGTCCTTGGAATCTTGATGAGCTTTCTTTTAGGGGCTTATTCAGTTGATCTATGAGAAACCTTATCCCAAGCAAATTTATGTTAGAATATAGTGCCTGCAGGTGAAAATTAAATCTTTTTTCACAATTGATGTATGCTAAGGTTTTTTGGTAGCCTTCGGGATAGTCTCTGTTACTTTTGCTGCTGAGCTGGGAAAAGTTAATTTGTTACAGAATTTGGGTTCTACTTTAGGCTATTTCTAGATATGGGTTTGTGTTCTTGACCATGTATGCCTTAGTAGGTACTGAAATTGTGTGAATGGTATATATAAAGCATGTCCACGGCCCTTTTTTTTTTCCTCTGTCACCATGACTTGATATACTTAGCAATGTATTTGACTTGTTACCTTTGGCATTTTCTTTTCCTCTATTACATAGTAGTGTCTCAATGTAAAGGGAAAACACATATTTTATCTATACTAATACACCATAAATAATGGTTGGATTATCTCAATGTTAACCATATTGATACTCTGTTGACAGGGAAGTGAATGTGAATATCGCCACAGTGAATATGCTCGGGTCAACCCCAGGGATTGCTGGTACTGGTTGAATGGTAATTGCTTGAATTTAAAATGCGCGTTTCGGCACCCAGTAAGTATTGTTTTCTTATCTTTGTCAAAATTTACTTGTTTCATATTTAAAGTTATGCAAAAAAAAAAAAGAAGAAGTTACTTTTGCCTATAGGCCTCCAATCAATTTATTTGACATTGTTTCTGACCGCATGTTGTTCCTCTCCAGCCTCTTGATGGATTGTTAGGAAGCCCAGCAGCAACTTCAGCCGGACCTTCTTTGCCTCTATCACATACTGTGGCAACACCTACGACGCCTGCGACGCATGTGACTTATAACTCAAGTAAACAAGCGGTCCCCTGTATTTTCTTCCAAAAAGGGCAGTGTTTAAAGGGTGACAGATGTGCCTTCTCACATGGACCAAATCCTTTGACTGGTAGTAAAGTTCCACAGGCACCAGCAACTACCCATGGCACTGAGCCTTCAAGTCTTAAGAAGGTTTTTGGTGGCCTTCAAAAGTGCACTCAAGAATTGAAGGTTCCCCAGGTAAGTGCCTCAAAGTCAGTTGGAGTGCCTCTTCAAGCTAAACCTGCTCCAAAATTTCAAACTGTTCCAGTCAGGAATGGAGTTAGCATTGAGAGGAATGTGCCATCAACTAAAGCATTGGATGACGATGCTCGTAGATACAAGACAACAAGTGTTCCTCCTGTTAGCAATGGAGACTCTACAAGTCAGGCCAATCATTTACTTCAGGCTCATGTAGCAGACCATCATGGTTACCAAAACGGTAAGGATGCTGATGAGCACTTGAGGGAGTCCTCTCCTGGATTTGATGTTCTTGTAGATGATGAGCTCGGGGATTCTGATTACTACCATGGTGAAGATCAATTCGGAAGAACAAGAGGTCATGAGGGGAGGAACTTGAATTCTGTGAATGAATATGATCTGGATCGTCCGGCTGATTACAATTCAATGGCTGATGTTGATCGAGAAAGGTTTTGTGACCCACGGGGCTACGACCCTTACGATCACATGCAAGGGCAATATGCTTGGGACCAGCACAGGGCTTCATCTGAGAGACAGTTAGTGGGTCCTACCCGTCTTGAGAGGAGGGGTTATCGTAAATCTGATAGTCCGGAGAACATTGATGAGTTAGATCTGCGACATCGTTTATCCAAGCACAGGAGGGTAAATGGTCTGAGATCCATCGTCAGCCATGATTATGCACTAGATGGTCATGTTGAGGAGCGAAAAAACCGTCCTCGTAGGGATTCACAGCAATTGCCCTCGCATGAGGGCTCTCTTAGTAGTCGTCTTCATGGTAGAATAAAGCTTCCGGGCGGGTCTCCACCAGTTAATGGTGGTGATTTGCACCAAGAAAGGGAAGTTGACAGAGGAAGGAGTCGAGGCAGATTGTCACCTAGAAGGGCTCCAATATCTTCCCAACAAGGAAGGCTTCGAGACAGAATAAAAGGAAGGGTAGAGGACTATAATAATGAGGAGAGAAATTTTGGGGCTCATCGTAGTAGGAGAGAAATAATGGATGACCGAAGTGATGACTTTTCTCGTCCTAAGCGTCTTTCAGATCTGAAAGGTGGGAAAGATGGAGAAAATAAAGAGCAATCTTACCTTGGAAAACGGAAAAATGTGATGGATAATTATCAACAATCGGAAGGCGATATTTCATTTGAAGGGCCAAAGCCTCTTAGTGAGATTCTGAAGAGGAAGAGAGAAGCTGAAGCAGCAGCTTCTGGGAGCGGGAAATCTTTTGTCAATAAACAAGGCAATAATCAGAGAGAAAGCAGGGTGAGCGATCCAGGTGACTCTGAGTTTGCAGTCGCAGAGGTGAAAAGCAGTCTGCCTACTGTGGCCAAGGAAGAGCCCAAGTATGCAACCGAAGATGCAGTTGGAGCCGAAGATGAAAAAACTGATGTTGCTCATGGTCAGTCTTCACAAGGACATAATGCTGGAGAGCTCGAAGAGGGGATGATTGATGATGAACCATTGGAGGACCAGGAACCTGAAGCTGAAGATCAGAGGGAAGGAGACTATGATTATGAACAAGGGGAAGATGGTGACTATAACTATGAAGAAGGTGAAAATGCAGATGGTGAAGAGGAATACATGGAAGATGAAGATGGGGATGACTTTGCTAAGAAGATCGGTGTCATGTTCTCGTGATTGGGTGAAAGAGGGAGAGAGGACTGACTCTGCTCTTTTTTCATGAATGTTATTGTGTCGAGGGACCTTCCAAACTCATTTTGGTGGTTGGTTCTGATTAAGTAACATGGCTGCTCTGGTTTCTTTATAGAATTAGGGATAGCAGGCCTTTTTGTCGCGTTATGTTAATCGAAACCTTTTCATTGTATTTAAATCTGATTTAATGGGAATTCTTCTTTATGCTTGAGGCATTTTGCTGTGCTTGTTTGAGTGCATGGCTGTAGCCTGTAATGTAACAGTAGATTTAATAAGATCTCTACTTGTTATTCTCACATTTTCTTCTTTTTCCTTATTTGTTGTAGGTTCTGATAATTTTCTTTTTCCCCTGATAAAACCACCAGGTGTTAATCAGCACTTAATATAATGCTGGCAAATTCAGTAAGAATATTTTTATTAATCATGTGGGTTATCTCTCTCCAGTGCATAATATTATGAGTACGTATGGATAAATATAAGTGAAATCTATCAAAAATAGGTTCTATTATTGAAAGAGATGGAGAAGCGGGTCGGGTCGGGCCGGGCTCTCTATTCAATCTATTCACTCTCCAGGCTCATTTCATCAGTTTCTGTCCATCCCAAGCTTCCAACCTTTAAACCACTCTTGCTTTGCTCAAAAACCCTAAACACTTATTTCTTCTTGGTTTTCTTCATCAGCCATACGCCACACGAGCTATGAATGCCCATTATTCGTCGTATTCATCTTTATATCCATGGAAGCCCCTACTCTCTGAAAATGGAGCTAACTAAAGGCGCTCTTGGTTTCTTCTTATTTTTATTTTTCATCTCCTCAAAGATGCTGATATTTCTTCGCAATCTCTTCCAAATGGGTTGCCGAGCCTCCTCTCATCGAGTAAGCCCTCTCTCTTCGATACCTCAATACTCATCTAATTGCCTTTTTATCAATGTATCATCATTATCATTATCATCATCACATAGTTCTCTTATAGCTTGCCCTTTGGTTTGGTTCACCAGTTTTCTCTTTATTACTCGATTCCCGTTTGTCACCAAATCAAATCCCAATTCGTTTCCCGATAATTTAAATACAGAATCCCTGAGAATAATTATTCAACACGACTATTGGGACGATCCCAGAATTGTGAACTTGTTTGGTTCGGCTTTGGCGCCTATTTGGGTGTCCAAGTTTTTGGTGGAACTCAGGGGAGACCCCAAGTTGGCTTTGAAATTGTTCAGATGGTCGAAAACCCGAATTGGGTTTTGCCACACTACTGAATCTTATTGTATTTTGGTTCACATACTCTTTTATGCTAGAATGTATTTTGATGCCCATGAGATTCTTAAAGAGCTGGTGTCGTTGAGGCGGGTGTTGCCGGGTTGTGATGTATTTGATGTGTTGTGGTCAACAAGGAATGTTTGTCGTCTGGGATTTGGAGTGTTTGATGCGTTGTTTAGTGTTTTGGTTGAGTTTGGAATGCTTGAGAAAGCAAGTGAGTGTTTCTTGAGGATGAAGAAGTTTAGAGTTTTGCCAAAAGTGCGGTCTTGTAATGCCCTTTTGCAAAGGCTTTCAAAGCCAGGGAAGGGGAATTTTTCAAGGAAGTTTTTTAAGGATATGCTTGGGGCTGGGATTACTCCTTCGGTTTTCACTTACAATATAATGATTGGTTATATGTGCAAAGAAGGCGATTTGGATACTGCTAGTTGCTTGTTTGCACAAATGAAAAGAATGGGCCTTACACCTGATATTGTGACATATAATTCTCTTATTGATGGATATGGAAAGGTTGGAACATTAGATAATTCGTTTTGCATATTTGAAGAAATGAAGGATGCAGGTTGTGAGCCTGACGTAATAACCTTCAATTCTTTGATTAATTGTTGTTGTAAATTTGATAAAATGCCCGAGGCCTTGAATTTTCTCCGTGAGATGAATAATAAAGGGTTGAAGCCAAATGTCATAACTTATAGCACATTAATTGATGCCTTCTGTAAAGAAGGGATGATGCAAGAGGCTGTTAAGATTTTTATGGACATGAAACGAGTTGGCCTTTCACCTAATGAGTTCACCTATACTTCTTTGATTGATGCAAATTGCAAGGCTGGGAATTTGAGCGAAGCACTGAAGCTGAAAAAGGAGATGTTTCAGGAAGGGATTAGCTCGAACATTGTAACATATACAGCTCTACTGGATGGGCTATGTCAAGATGGGAGGATGGAGGATGCAAAAGAAGTCTTCAGGGAAGTACTGGAAACTGGAATAATTCCTAACCAGCAAATATTTACTGCCCTTGTTCATGGGTATATTAAGGCTAAGAGGATGGAGAATGCTATGGAAATATGGAAAGAAATTAAGGGGAAAGGCGTTAAACCCGATTTGTTACTTTATGGAACCATCATTTGGGGCCTTTGCTCCCAAAATAAGCTTGAAGAGTCTGAGCTTGTATTCAGTGAAATGAAGGGTTGTGGATCAACTCCAAATCATTTCATTTACACAACACTTATGGATGCTTATTTCAAGGCTGGAAAAACCAAGGAGGCACTTAATCTATTGCAAGAAATGCTGGACAATGGTATTGAGTTCACTGTTGTAACATATTGTGCATTAATTGATGGTTTGTGCAAAAAGGGATTGCTCCAAGAGGCAATTAATTACTTTAGGAGGATGCCTGACATTGGTTTGGAACCCAATGTTGCAGTCTTTACAGCCTTAATTGATGGTCACTGTAAAAATAATTGCATTGAAGCAGCTAAGGAGCTGTTTAATGAAATGCTAGACAAGGGTATGATTCCAGATAAAGCTGCTTACACCACTCTAATTGATGGAAATTTGAAGCATGGAAATCTTCAAGAAGCTTTGAGCGTGGAAAAGAGAATGAGAGAAATGGGTATGGAACTTGATCTGTATGCGTATACTTCCTTGATTTGGGGGCTTTCTCACTTTGGTCAGGTACAGCAAGCAAAAATATTGCTTGATGAGATGATTGGGAAGGGTATCCTTCCAGATGAGATTCTTTGTATTCGTCTGCTAAGAAAGTACTATGAGCTAGGGTATTTGGATGAAGCCTTTGAGTTGCAGACTGAAATGGTAAACAGGGGTTTAATAACTGGAACTTGTGATTATGCGGTTCCTAATGCAAGAACTTGAGAGGGGGGTAATTGCTTATCCATCCTAGGTTGGTTGGCATGTCTTGAATATCTCAGTTGGAAACATAGAATGGCTTTACTTCTACTAATTGGAAGCATATGAACCCAGTGACCATTTGAACTGAGTTCTGGATGGACGGGATGATTTGTTGCAAAATGCGTGTTCGATTCCTCTTGATGAAATATGACAACTACCTGTTGAGGCATATTAAAGATTCTCTGTGGTCTAATGAGGGAAAATCTCCTACGTACAGCACCTTTAATGGGTAAGGGTTTTTTTTTTCTTCTTTCAGGTGCAGCCTTCATTAAAAAAAGAAGAAGCTTGCATTACTTTTGAATGATGAGATAAAACTACTTCTGGAATTCATAATTTCTTTTTAAATTTCCTTCTCGAATTCTTCCAGCTGTGGTATCCTGAACTGACCGTAGTAAAACATGTGGCAGCTGGAATTCCTGGATTGGAAGGTATTGTCTGGTTAGCCAGCTTCGCTAGAAAAAAAGATGCATAACAAGGAAAGGATTGACCAGACTCAGTTGAACTGGATGATGCTTTTGGCGAGCTATGCTAGCAAGGTGCGAATTTCACTCTTCATCTTATTATTTTGATATTCCAATCGTGGTATTCATGCCTAGATGTGGCAATGTCCTCGAGTAGCTATTTTTCTTTGCAATTTGCTTCTCATTGCCTAACTGATGTGATTATATTTCCTCTACTTTTTGTAGTACTTTAGTCTGTTGTTAATATTGTACTCTGGAAGATGGCTTTCACTGGCTATATCAGGCCAGGTCATCATAAAATAGATATATGCCAAATATATAAGGCTACTTATCTGCACTTGATTAGCATATTAATGCACTTGCTCTCCACTTTAGGGAAAAGAAAGATGGAAGGAAAGTTAAGTTATACATTTTGAAAAGCAAAACTAAATTTGTATCGATTATGTATCCAAAGCAAAGCCTTTAATTTCATTTTGGCGGGTCAGATAAAGCCGATCAAATTGGGCTTCATTACTTTGGATGGGATATAAGATTTGGATAAACTATCTTCGGGCCCAAATTATACATGATTGAACTGGATTGAGGATGAATTTTATTCTATGATTTGTTTGATTACTCTTAATTAAAAATAGTAGGGACGAGAGGCAGCGGTGATGACAGCAATGGTGGTGGCAACAACAATTGCGGTGCTGCATGGCCTCAAAGATGATCAGCTCTCACGTCGTGGTTGTGGCCGGCTGTGTCAACTATGATGGTTGCATGAGACGTGTGATGGTGGAGACAACAATGACACCTGTGGTGTTAGCTACTAGAGGATGAATTGTATTACGATGATTATATCCCCTCCCTAATGGATTTCTACATCCTCATCTAATTTCTTAGACATAAATGTATCAAATCAGGGCCCAGGCAGATTAATGTGGCCTTTACTTTCATCATTTTAACCTTCCAGATTAATGTCTCCTCTTTGAATATTGTTTGTGATTCTGTGAATGGTTATTGAGCTCTGCAATCCATGCATTGCATGAACTGATATACGAATGAATGGCCCAACGCGCAGAGGGAGGAGAGAATTATTATTATTTTTTGTTTTACAGCTTGTAACAAATCACGATCCTAAAATGATTCAATTTACAATTGATTGATTTACAGCTAATACCAATTTCCTTCTCTTTTAAGTATGAGTAATGCTACACTTACTACATTTTTATCCCGTATTTCTATACCACATGATGTATCATGTTCATATCATATGCCACATCAATTAAATCAATGAGGTGTATTTTAATAAAGAAAGTTTAATTAACAGTTTTTTTTAAGTGTTAATAAATTATAAAAGAAAATTATTAAATAATTTTAATTGATGTGGCTGTCCATCTCATCTGCCACATAAGATGGTATGAGAATGTGGGATACAAATGTAGTAAGAGTATCATTATTTTTTAAATATTTAGTGTGTGAGTTTAGTATACTATTACCGTTCAACAATAGAAAAAGTCATAAAAAAATATATTTTTCTCTTAAAAACATAAAAACAAAAAAACAAAATGTATCAAAGAGGAAAAGGCTCATGGCAGAAAATGTGAGGGCGCGCCCAATTTATATCCGTAAACCTCCGCAAGTATAAGTATACAAGAAAAGTGGCGTCTACCTGGCTTGGGTTGGGAGCTGGTGCGGCAGATCGGTGGGAGGCTTGGAAGCGCTTTTGGCATCCGAAAGCTGAGGTACGGTTCAGCCTTGGATTCTCACGCGCCTCTTACACTACCGCCTTCTCTCTCTCTCTCTCTCTCTCTCTCTCTCTCTCGCACGCTTTCTCAGTCTGTATAGCCGTTAAAGTTCACTATTATGCTTCAAACCCAGAACACACCAATTACTGATTTACTAGACTGACTAAAACAACAGCTTCAGAAATTCAACAATGTCTTATTCCTCTAAACACACAATCTCTCTGCTTTGCGATTTGCAGTTTGCAGTTAAAAAGGGGAAGAAGACGACGAATGAGATGAATTCGAAGGGCTTTCGGTTAAAATAAATTTGGAAGAAATGGGGAGTAGGGTTCCAGTGCAGCACTACAACATGAGATCACCTAATTCCTACATTGGAAACCCTCTTCACGACCTCAACACCGTCGATGCTCGCCCCGCCGCCGAAATCGACTCCATCAGCGACGTCGACCGCGACGCCGTCACTGAGCATAGCCTCGACAACGACGACGGTTCCAGTGCCGTTGTTAGTGACTGTATACATGAATCCTACACCAACTCTTTACCCATCCACGGCGTCCGCGTAGGAGTTGAAGAAGACCGCTCGCGCCTTGAAAACCATGGCGGCTCTTCCAGTTCCAGGGCTCCCTACGATCTCTTATCACTTCAAGGTACCAACTTTAACTTGCTTCCTTCGAATTTTGTGTATTTGTGTTGGAAAGTTTGAAATTTGAACCGAACCCTTTTGGCTTTGGAGTCAGATGTGTCACCTATTGAATCAGCAAGGGCACGATTTCTGCAACTTATTGTGGATCATTTTATTAGTGAACATGTCGTTGAAGTGCCTAATTCTGAGGCTGCTGCTGACTATGATAGTGCTCAGTCTGGCCAAGATAAACTCAATAAGAGAAAGCCCGGGGAGGTCCGGTATGAAGGGGACCCCCGACTGGCTTTGCCCCTGATGTATGTCGCAAATATGTACCAAACTTTGGTTAATGAAGCAAATATTAGGCTTGATTCCTTGAGTGGATTTCGTGAGAAGACAATTGGGGTTGCCCTTGAAGCTTCTGGTGGGTTGTACAGATGCCTGGCTAAGAAATTTCCCAAAAAAGGTATTCAATTTCTCGGCATATAAGATCTATGCTGATTTGTGAATCAATTTTACTCGTAATAGCATCTAAATAATAAGTGATTCCTAAATAAATCTTGCCGTTTTTTGTGATAATATCTTATTTGCCTATGTCTTTCTGAAAGGACCGTGTACATTTAAAAGAAGAGAGTTGGCCACATCTATCGAAACAAGGACAAGATTTCCAGAGTTGGTCATACAAGACGAGAAGCGAGTTCGTTTTGTAGTAGTAAATGGTTTGGATATTGTTGAAAATCCTAATAACATGCCTACTGATGATGCAGAGTGGTAAGTTTATCAATCAATTTGCAATCTTCTTTTTTGGGGTGTGATTATCTGTTAAAATATTCCAAAATTTGGCTCATCTATTGCACAAATTTCCCTTTCTTAAGACTTGATCAATGTTTTCCCTTGGGCAAGACATCCTCTTTGGTCAATGTTAGCTTGCCACACTCCTTGTTTAGAGTGCAAAGTAAATGAGTACATGGAAACTTGGCACAAGGCTGTGCTGAGCTATTTCTGGAGTACGAACGATAGCCACTGTTATATAGTTTCATGACTTCGAACATCTCTTAAGCTTGAGATTCTGAACCACCTGTTACTACCTCTATATGTGCTTATCAAAAGCTAAGCAACTAAGTTGATGATAAACAGCTGCTGTTTATGCTTTTCAAAACAACCTTTTACAAGGATTACAAGGATGAATTTGGAAAAGCCCCAAGCGAAGACTATCCTTGTAGGACCCATGGGATATATACATATATATATATATAATATTCAATAACACATATAGAAATTTCTGAGAATGCGATTCGTGAGTCAAGATATTTATTTTAAACTGGGAAGAATAGTAGGATTTTTCACTTCCATATGATAGTTTGTGCTGAAGTATCATTCTTTTATTTATTTTTTGTCTTAGTCGAGACCTGTCTGCATGAAGTACTGATACAACTCAGATTTGGTTTGAAGTTTGCAATGTCCCTAAATCTTTCCTTTTCCTTTTTTTTCTTTCTCTTTGCTGCAGGTTCAAACGATTGACTGGTCGGAATGAAGTAGCAGTTTATGCTCGAGACTTTAAGTTCTATTCTCCAAGACACAAGTATAGACGTGTTGCATCAAACTCTTCACCTAATATTGCTGGTTTATCTGTAAGCTTGATGTCACTTATTTTGTAATACTTGGAGCTCATTTTCATCTCATTAACTTTGACAAAGAATTTAGGTTAACCATGAAGAATGGGGGCCATTATAGAACATTCTGAAACTGTGGGACATAGATGGGTCTTAGATTATAGAAATCTCCTTTTGTTTTTCTTTCTCCTCATGGTCATGTTTGAGTGAATCCAAAATTAAAATTGCATGATTAGGAAATTTATATTTGGTGGTACTTATGATAACGTCACAATATTTTACTTTACTAACTAAATTGAATGCGGAGGTATCAATTCATCCTCTTAATATATCCTTTTCAGACATTTCCTGGCACTGATAATTCTTCCATTTTGGCTGCTGCTCAGGGATTCCGCTCCGTAAGTGAAGTAAGAGTTATTTCTATGCTTAATGATTATTGCAACAACGTTTTATGTTTGATTGGATTGTCAATATATTGAGATGAGCATCAGCCTATATCAAGATTGTTGTTGGCCCTAGATGTTTTATGTTGTTATCAGCCTTAGATGTTTGCAGGGCATGTAGCTGCATGCTGCTGTGAGATTGATCTTCAAACTTTTCTAGCAAAAAAAAATCAAGTTTTTGGATTAGTTGTATTACTGCCATGGTTCTTTTATAATTCAATTATTTTGCCATTTGGGAAAATAATCAATGTATATGTTGTACTTGCCATTTACAACACTAAACTTGATGCATCGAAGGCAAAATAACATGCCTCTTAAGTGGATGGAGATTCCAATGCTGGGGATTGTGAAGCTACTAATAAACTCATATAAGTCTCTGTTGACACCTTATTGGTTGATGACAGCAAGACATATCTGGTTTAGGACCAAATGGTGTATCACACTCACTTTTACCACATATTCGAGAATAAATCTCTTATCTTTTGTAGAAATCTATTTAAAACTTAATGGTGCTCAATATGGCTTATATTTTGATTAGTATGCTATTGTGGGCCCCTATGCCTGTGTTTTTTCTGGATATACAAAACATTGTCTCTGTGAAAATGGAGATTTATCTTTTTCCTTTTGGCAGCCACAAAATCAGCAGACGACTCCGTGTAAGCATCATATGCAACCCTTGTTGCACCAACCTCAGTTTCAGCCTGTTCACCAGACTCATCACCAATCCATCAACCAAAGTCCACATGCTGTTCATTATTCTCAAAACCATCAATGTGGTGCTACCTCGCACCTGCCTGAAATTGCTCATGCTCACCATTCACCGACTATATCGCAACACATGGTTTGCCTACAACCCCTCACAGGAGGCCATGTAGGGGGACGCATGCATGTATTGGTGAGTTCTATTTTGCATGCTATGTCTCAAATTCACGTTCGTCTTTTGATGTTTTTGCTATTCGTGAACGCTCCCTTTGCTTTGTGCTGTGTGTCTTTTGTATTGTCTCCTCTATTAAGTGATGGATTATGTTAACTGCAATGGGAAACAAAGTAGAATGATTTTAATGTCTGAAGCATATTTTCACGACCACATAAAAAAATGTCTTTATTTATTCCTTACTGACCAAGTTTTATTTCAGCCATCCAGTCCTGCCAAGTTTTGCGATGAATGTGGGGTTCCATACTTGAGAGAAACCTCTAAGTTCTGCTCAGAATGTGGCGTTAAGAGGTTGGGAGTATAATATGGCCTCTATCAATTCTTCACTGCCCACCATGAAGTATATTCAGTTCACAGCCATGTAATGTTTGTTCTATATTTTGTTGTAAATATGTATATTGGTCTGAGAGTCGGAATTTTTTAAGAAAAAAGTAGCATTGTAACTCAAAGATAATCTTTCTTTTTTTTAATTATGTTGAAACACTAGCAAAACATGAGGAATCTACAGAAGAGCAGATCTGCATGCCAATTTGTTCATTCAACAATTGGCTGCTGGAAAAGGAAAAAAATTAGCAACGACCAGAGTAATGGTAATCTTTTGATTCGTTTTAGTGGGAGTGAGAAATGCAAGAGAAGAGAAGCGTGAGGTAAAGTAAGGAATTATGCAAGTTGGGGGCTGGGCCCATATGATTGGGTTTCGTGTGGCATCTGGGCCGGCCCTTCAGACTAACTTTGTACAAAAAGCCCAATTCTTCTTGTTCCAGTTCTGTTTTGTAAAACGCTGGTTAAATTTCCTTTTTCCTTTTAGTAATTGACTAGCCTACAGCCTACATTACAGGCGGGTTATTATTTAAGAGAAGATGCTTCATCAACCCACTGTTTTAGAAAATACCTCTTATGTCCCTATTTGATCAATTTTACCCTTATTATATGAGAAGAGAAACAAACATATTAAGGGTAGATAAGTAGTTATAATTTATTTTAAATAAATCTACAGAATTCCTCACCACTCTCAGTAATTACCCAAAAAATTTATTCTCCTTCAATAACTGTTTTGCATACATATAAAGGAAAAAAGCCCGTTTTGATTTAATTTTCAAAGAACCCTTGAAATAGTCTTGATTATCCAGAAGGTCAAAACACTTTCGAACAAGAAAAAGCAAAGAAAAGAAGGTCAAAACACTACAATTCAATACGACAAGACAAGGATAAATTAGTAAAGTTCAATAGGCCAAGTAACAAATGGAAAACATCCCAAGCATTTAACCCACACCCACCCACATTTATTTTTATCTATATACATAAAACAAAAAGCAGAGAATTGTGAAACATTCAAAATACCAAAAAATACTATTAATTAATGCAAATATAAAAAATTAAAATTATTAATTAAATAATTATAATATGATAAATTCACACTTTTTCATATTAAAAAAATTAAAATTAAAAGAAAAATAAGATAATGGATCATATTCAAACTTTTTTTTTATAACAAATAAAAGGTTAATCATTTTTTCAGTCTCTGAATTTTGACCCGATTTGCATTTGAGTACTTTAATTTCCAAAATGGTTCTCGTGGTCCTTTAACTTTAGTTTCGTTTGGACAAATGATCCTGCTGTCAATTTTGTTAACTTTTCTATTAAGTGCAGGGGCAAAATGATATTTTTGTATCAAAATTGATTAAAATATGAATAAAAAATTAAAAAAACTAAAAAATTAAAATTAAACTCTATCTCCCCCCTCTCCTGATTTCTACTCCCCCAAAACTTGATTTTTATTTTTATTTTTATTTTTGTTGGTTTTTTATTTGATTTTTTTTATTTTTATTTTAAAGATATAATTTTTTAATTTAATATAAAAAAATCATTTTGCCCCTGCATTTAACAGAAAAAATTAACAAAATTGACGGCAAGATCATTTGCCCAAACGAAACTAAAGTTAAAGGACCACGGGAACCATTTTAAAAATTGAGGTACTAAAATGCAAATCAGATCAAAATTCAAAGACTAATAAAACGATTAACCCTAAAATAAAATAAAATAAAATGTAAATCATATTCGGTTTGAAGTCCAAACATAACAACAACCAAACCAACGGTTCTACTTCGAGTTCCCTCGGAGTAAAACTCAATCTCTCTCTCTCTCTCTCAAAAGTCACTCTCCTACTCCTCCCCAGCTACCTACCTTCCCATAAACTCCAAACTCTCAAGAACTCGTCGGCCGCTTAACCATGAACTCCTCCTCCACTCTAGCCTCCTCCTCATCGTCCTCGTCTCTCTTTCATTTCAAACTCACTCCCTCTAAACCAACTCAACCTTTTCTTCTCCGTTTTGCCCCTCCACATTCCCACAATTCGCACCATGCCCCTGCCCTCAAAATCACAGCTTCCTCAACCAACCACAACACCCTCCTCCCAAGCAACGGCGGCCACAACTCAAACCCGATTCTCCAAAATCTCAAACATTATGCCAAAGCTGCAATTCTCATTGGCGTCGCTGCCACCATGTTCACCAAGTCCTCAACTTTGCTCGCCAGAGCCGAACCTCAGCCTACATTGACCGAACAAGCCCCAACCCAGGTCTCGGATGACGAGAATCAATCCTCATCGCCCTTGTCCGACTTCCTAGGCTCCAATTCGGAAGCCATCGAAGCCTTGAAATCGCTTCTGCAGCAGAAGCTCGAAAACGGCGAGGACGGTGAAGCGCTAAAGATCCTGCAGCGCTTGGCCTCGGCGCAGCCCTCGGCGACCGAGTGGAAGTTCATGATGGCTAGGGTGCTCTCCGAAATGGGCGAAAACGAAAACGCCCGCCAAGTGTTCGAGGAAATACTCGCGGCGGATCCTTTGTCCTTCGAGGCGTTGTTCGAGAACGCCCTGCTGATGGACCGCAGCGGCGAGGGCGAGGCGGTGATGAAGCGATTGGAGGACGCCTTGCAGATTGCGGAGGAGGAGAACAAAGCAAAGGAGGCTCGCGACGTTAAATTGATAATGGCACAAATTCAGTTCCTTCAGAAGAATGTGGAGGACGCTTTGAATAGCTATAACGAATTGGCAAAGGAGGACCCCAAAGACTTCAGGCCCTACTTTTGCCGCGGCATGATTTACAGTTTGCTTGACAGGAATGCAGAGGCGCGAGAGCAGTTTGAGAAGTACCGCCAGCTTTCGCCGAAGAAGTTCGAGGTGGATGGCTACTTGAGGACGCCATTGTCGCGAGTCAAGCTATTTGGGAACGATGAGAATTGAGTTTTGAGGCTCTCTCTGCCTGTGTCAAACTCTTTTTTGTTATTTTCTTGTTTTGATTTTTGAGACTAGGTTGAAAGTTGAAAATAACAGTTGAGAGATGTCGTTCAATTCTCTCTCAGAAACAAAGGTCCTAGTTATACAAGTTGTTCAAATCAAAATCTTTCGTTTTAATAATCCAGCTTCTTAAATTGTACCAAGCTTATCTCTAAGCCGATGCATCCTGCAAATCACTAACATGTAATGAAATGTAAAAAGTAATACACATCAAAGATAATTGTCTGACATATATATATATCAAAAGAACCATCAAGTTCCAACATAACAAGATTCACATAGCATATATATAATATATATTAACATGTGATGGTTACTTTTTGCCTCCTTTCTTCTTGGGCTTCTTGTTCTTGCCCTTTTTCTTCCCCTTGTTTCCAGTTTCCTTACTGCCAGATTGGGATCCAGAAGCCGCAACATCAGCTTGCTTAGACTTTGGATTTGACTCTTTGGTTATGCAGCTTTCCTCATCTTTAGTGTGACTGTCCCCAGCATCGCCCGGCTCAGAAGCAGCATCAATGTGCAGAGACTTTGGATTTGACCCATTGGTTATGCAATCTTTCTCAACTGTAGTGTGACTGGCCCCGTCCCCAGCATCACTCGGCTTATCAGATGCAGCATCAGTCTGTAATGGTTCCACCACACCAGAGTTCGATGGCAGGATCTTAGAACTCTTCCCCTCATAATTGGTTGCATGAAGCACACGACTGCCAGAATTATTGCCTCCTGCTTCAACAGATCTAGCTTGGGAAGCTGGTAGTACAGGTGGTTTAGGAAACAACTTCCTCAGAATGTCATCCTTGGAATGGTTGGCCTTCATGTCAAAAAATATGGCATCTGGACATACGATCCTTGCACAATTGGACCCAAAATCTGCAACTACCAAAGTATTACCAATCTTCCGAAAAGCTGCACCTAGCTCACTCACATTTATACTAAGAGATTTGTGTCTCCTCCTCTTAAGGGCGTCAGAAAATTCCCATGGCAGCTGCTCGGTGATATATTCCTTCCCCAGCAAATGGTAGAGTATATCTTGACCCATATCAAAATTCACATAAACCAAGCATAAAACAGTAACAAATCTCAACATGAGCTGTGAATAATAGTTCTTCCAATTTGCATTGGTCTTTTTAATCCATTCAACCATATCCCCCTTATTAAAAACACACCCCTGAACCATATAAATCACAAAATGAAGGATGTCATCCAAAGATGATGGCACATCAGCAACTATGGAACTTATTTTGGTATCTTCCTCTTGGTACATAAGCCACTCAATAAAGCAAGAACTTGTAGTGATAGCACAACCCTTAAAGCGAGTTGCCCAAAACAGAAGGCGCTCCACAAGGTACAAAAAGCAACCAGGTGATATGTAATCATTAACAACCCTCCAGTTCGCATTATAAGTATCAACCAAAGCTCCACAGAACTTCAACATTACAGAAACCTCTCTCGGTTCTAGACTGGTGTTTCCAGGGCCAACATTCCCACAGAGGTTCTCAATGAACGCCATCCATGGCTGTTGGCAGTCCAGTTTTTCCACAAGCTTTTCGTATAGTTCACTATTCAGCTTACCGGACCCGAGAATAACTGTTACAAGCCTTCCAATTTGCCCAAAAGACAGCTCCCTCTTCGAGCTGGTATACTCAACTATTACTTGTTCCAGTGCCTTCTTTAGAGCATCAGTTCTTCTAAGAGAAATCATATTCTCCCTCAATGAACTCCTCCAATCCATAGGAAATATGTGCGTAACAACACTCTCAGTTGAAAGCCTTACACATCTCTGCAATCTCAACATATCCTGATACTTTAGCTTCAAACATTTTGATTGCAAAAGATATAGTGAGACCTCACAAATATGGGTAAGGCACCTGCTTTGGCAGAACACTTGATCAGCATTCTTCATTGGAAACTTGTAAAGAATTTCAAGCTTGTCCAAAACTTTCATGCCAACAGAAAGCATTTCTGAACTCCAAAAATTGCGAGCAGCTGAGACAAGCTGGTGAACATGAACGGAGACCAACTTTCCATGACTTCTAAAATATCTTTTGTCCACACCTCGAACCCAATCAGCACCAGATATGAGTAAAACATAGACTGGACTAAGATTATGATACAATCTCCACACTCCTAAGTAATCAAAACAAAACTCTCCGTAGCTTTTGTATTCATTAACATCTTGGGTTTCAAGGCATCCAAGATATTCAAAAATTAAAGCAACTTTATCCTTCCAAAAATTCCAGAAGTAAATCAGTGAATCTATAGATACCTGATTTTCAGATATTCTGTCTTCCGAGCACTTGATCAGATCATCCCACACATACTTATTGGCGCTGGAAGAAATATGAGCATCCAATATTTTTCGAGCAGATATTAATTCACCTCTAATACTCTTATGCCTCTGACAAACATCCATATGATTCTTTATCAAAGCCAAGTTACTCTGCTCGTTTAACAGAATGTCAACCTCAGTGCAAACAAGCTCATAAAAGCTTTCTGTTTCATTCTTAGCAAATGACATGGCTTTTGATAAAATCTCCCCCTTCTGTGAAAACTGTTGTATGGGCCAGCCCTTTCTGCCAGATGACCAAAGAGAGTTGGCAAGCACATAGAATAGAATACGTAATGACGCCTCTCTGGACTTGCCTGCCTTTTCAAGAAAATCAGCTTCGAGTAGAATATCGCCTTTTAGCTTTGCGATGTCCGCTGCTTCAAGATAGTTTCCAAATTCTGCTTCCAACAAAAGAAGCTCATCAAGGATACCTAACTTCTTCAAAAAGTTCCGCATCGATATTATAGAATCAAAAGCTTTAACAAATTTCATCATGGATCTGTCATCTTTCAACTCATAATAGTGAAATGCACAGTTCTCCAGAAATTCTTGCTCAATTTTATCTATTCCTTCACCTCGTCTAGCCACAACACAGTCCTCTGTTGCATGCTGTTTCCAATAATTGATGTATTGCAAACCCATTTCAAACAGTTTTCCTTTCACACAAACAGTGAGACACTCAGAGAAAAAGTTTCCCTTGGCATACACATCTGCAGCCTCTTTGTAGCATCCTGCTAGAGAAAAACATTCCGCAGCTCTTTCCAGATCAGACACGCCACATTTATCCAAATAAATCCAAGCTGCACCAGTACAAGTTAAAAAATGAGAAGAAATTTATTACAACCAAAATTCCACAGGCTTCATAGCATTATGCAAGATATTAAAAGATGGTGAAATAAAATCTAGTAATTGAGATGTTAAATAGTTATACCTGCTCTTTCATATTCGCCCAAATCAGAGAAACACCTGGCAGCAGAATCTGCCTTGCCTATAGCATCAAATATTTCAGCAGCTTCCCTAAGAATGGAATTGGCCTCTTCAGGATTTGAATTTCGCATACGGTCAGCCATAGCTTTAAGGCCGGCAGCTTTTGACCTTCTTTCCCAATATGTATCACCAGCTCTTTCAAAGCACATTGTGGCCATTTCGTAGTTATGTTCATGATATAGCTGCAAGAACAATTTGATGCTTGTAATGCAAGGAGTACAGTAATGATGACAATAAGAATAATATAAATTAACTAATACTACAACAAATGCTTTAATTGTTTGTCGCTACTATAAATTAACTAATACTACAACAAATGCTTTAGTTGTTCATGCTATATCTTAATTGCTTTAAGACGAAAATTTTGCAAACCTTAATGCCCCGTGATTTCCACTCCTCTGGATTGCTTGCAACTTGCATTGCTTGTGCAAGTGAATCATCCAGTTGCCTAACCTGTACAAGACATTTCTTCTTCCAATAGTCAAACATAGGTTTGGAGAGATCTTCTGCATTCTCACAAATCCACAATCTCTGTCTGGTACGAGTAACGGCTACATATAGTTGCTTTAGTTCAGAGCACAAGATGTTGTGCTTGGCTCCATTGAAACTTGGAAAGCGCTTAGGTAGTGTTGAGTCAAGTAAGTCTTGTTCCTTCATGTAATCATATATTACCCTCCATTGATTTTTCAATGGTGATGAACCAAAAAAGTTGTACAAGAGTACGTCCTATAGATGGGACATGATTGTCATGAATTAACAAAAGTTTAAACATAGTAAACATATAAAGGACTGAAAGTATCATAATTCAATAAATAGTCCAGCAGTAAACCATAATTTTCTAATGTGAAGCCAGAATCTAATTTGATTCCGTTGGGAAAACCAGCCACAAAAAATTATGCAACAGAAAAAGGAGAAAAAAGACCAGATCATGCTGGGATAATAGCTTCTCCAAAAATTGAAAAAAAATTAAAAAGTAAATAAATATTGTAATCACCTGGAACTCGAGGCCCTTGCACTCCACAATGGTCAGGACAAGAGCATGTTTCCCAACAAACATGGAAACTTCTTTCCTAGCACCATCATCTCGCACCAAAATAACCTGCTCTGCACCGAAGCCAACTATATTTCCACTGTCAGTTCCACTATTTCCAAATATTTTTATGATTGCATTTTCATTTTCTCCAGATTCAAGCAAAACTGGAGCTTCCCCGTATATAAGACTGGTTTCAGGTTTTAAAACATCAATAGAGTGGGGAAAAAAGCGATAGATTAGTTCAACAATGCTCTGTGATAACTTCAGTACACCAGCATGGGTACGGAAATTTTGAGTCAAATGAAATATATCTGAAATTTGTCCCTTTACTTTTCTTTCGTCATGCATATTACTTCTTGATTCCAATACAAACTTCTTGTGGAACAGATGTCGTATGTCTTGGAACCTAAAATCAATACCCCTTGCAATTGTTTGAGCAGTATCGCCCGAAAAAACGAAACCCTCCTCAACATTGCTGCACATATGTTTAAACAGAGCAATTTGACTCATTGTAAGATCTTGAACCTCATCAATATAAACAAAGTCCATTTGATCACCCCCATATTTTTCATGCCTGAGACGGCGGTGAAGATCAATTACAAAATCAGCCAGATCATATTCACCATTTTCCATCTTCATTCTTTCATAAGCCTGAAATATATCGTATATTGCTTCTCTCTTTTGCCTGCTTAAATTGGAAGCCCGGCCCTCTGACAATTGAACATAATCCTCCCTATTGAGTTTACCATCACCTGCTTCTATGGATCCCAAACCACCTTTAATATGAGATATTATCTCTGTAAAGACTCTTGAAGCATCAAGCTTCTTTGTTAACTGGATATTAAAATGGGGCCAATAAGATGAACTGAATCTGTCATACTTAACCTCCTTTGTCCTTATAAATGTCTGCAACGCAACTGATCTTGAACTTTGCAATTGACCGAGAGTAAGTTTTGTTGCATCAGGGAATCTTTCAAAGTATGAGTTACTCAGTGTTCCATCTAGCATCATCAAGAACTTATGGAATGTTATAACAAGAGGGTAAGAGTTGGGAGGAATATCACGAAATGAATCCTTGATATCCTTGAATTGGGCTTCCTCCTCATCAAAATCAGCCATATCAATCAAACTCTTTTCGGTTGAATCACTTCCACCACATGCAAAACTGTGTACATACAAAAGTTAGCAACTTAGAATTATGCTGTTTTGGTGACTGATGTAATGTTGATATTTAGAAAACAATTTAAGTCAGGAACGAGAAAGAATTTTGCTTCAGCAACAGAAATCAATATTCCTAAATTAAAATTTCTTCTGAAAAGAGAAATAGTGTATCATGATTCACAATTTACTACACTACAATCAAACAAAATAAAATAAAATGCAGTATCTTTTTGTTGAATAATACACGCACCTTTTTAAGTGTAAAACATGTTGCTTGATGGCAAAACACAATTTAGGACTCACGGTCACAAAAATCTGGTGTAGGTTCCTCCCTCTAGTAGCTGAAGAACTCTGCTCAACCATGCTATTTGGACTACCAAGGCATCCATGCACTGCCAATTGGTGACATTGTTCATTCTGAAATAATTTCATGGTTAAAACTGTGGTCTTCCCCGTTCCTGACCGTCCAACTATAAACGTACTTCTATGATAAAGAATAATCTCCATTTCCTGGTCTGTAACCTCAAATGGAAGATCCAACTCTCTACCCTCGCGGTCAGACAGCAAGTGGTTTACTACACCAGTTGACAAGGAATAAAATTTCATGAGCAACAAACTCTCGCTGACCTGTGAATTCTCAACATAACTTCTACCATCAGAATCATCGTCACCAACTAAATCACTCTGGTTTTCAGTGACGCTAAGATCCTTGAACCGGGGAACATCCAAAGAGGGTGGCCAGCTCTTCGGAACTTCCAAGTCACTGGTCAAAAATGACAAAGAAAAATATGACGAAGGATTTGTATCATTAAATGATTCAATTCAAAAAGGAAGCACTCACTATTATACATTCAAATATGATCAAAAGAAAAGGCGAGAATGCAAAACAACATACCCATCAAGGCATTTCTCCTTGCACCGATTGATAAAATCATCTGTATACCTTTTCAAAATACTCTCTAGGCGATTTACCAATTTTGGAATATCCTCTAGAGGCAATATGTCCCAGATCTTTAATATTTGAATGTATTTCACATCCTTTGCAATGTCAGCTGTGCAAACAATTGATAGACCTTCAACTTTATATTGCCTCAAGATTGGTGAAGAGCTTCCACAAATTGTCCCTACATTTCGCTTCTTAGGTCTCCAACCACTGGAAAGCCTCAGAAGAAGATTTAATACAGACTTCTTCAGACGGATTGACTTGAGCTTTTTGAATGACTTCAGAAAGTTATCACTGAAAAGTACCTAAAGATAATGGATTGGGGGAAGAAAAAAATTATAAAAATGAAATGAATATCTAAAAGAAAGTCCAATTTCAGAAGAAACATCGAGAAGGTCGAGAATAGGGAGTTCTTGCAAATTAAGGGAAAAAAAGAAGAAGAAAATCAATCATAAATAACTACCTACAGCTTACCTTCCATCTAGAACTTCTAAAAAGTACGCTGTCAGCATTAAGCAAATCATCAAATTGTTCAAACTCTTTCTTCACCTCTAATATGGCCTTGGCCAAATCCTTGTCTTCATCAGCATTAAAGAAGCATTGACGACTTTTGGCATCAAGGACCAAGGACTTCCAAACAGATTCACTATCAAGTAGTGTTCTTTCATTTCCCAGAATCCAAAGACAATGCCTGAAGTAATTAGAGAAGAGTAGTTATTTTCACCAAAATTATTAACAATGATGCAAAAACATACAAGTTTACATAAAACCATACCTAGCCCTTGTAAGAGCGACATTAACTCTTTGCAGTTTTGATATAAAATCAAGGGATTGATGACTATTAGATCGGACAGTGGACATTATAATTACATCCTCTTCCCCACCCTGGAACCCATCAACCGTCTTCACCTTAACTGTAAATCCATCAATCTTGTCATACTTCTGTCGAAGTCTGTCCTGAACTGCAACTACTTGAGCAGCGTAGGGTGATACCACCCCAATACTGAGTTTTTGTTTTGAAACAATCCATTCTGTATTCAAAGAGAAAGCAAACAAGAAAAAATTTCAGTGTAATCCAAACAAAAACAAAAAAAATACCTTTGACACCCTAAAATGTTCCAGACCCACCAAAAAAAATTGATGCAGAGAAAACTGAAACAGATTTCAACATTACTTACTGTTCAATAAACCTTACAAGCATATAAAATAAAACATCTTGGAAATTAAAATCATTGAAAACATTGAATTGAGAACATGAACATGACTCCCCAGCTAGACATACCTTTGTACAGATTGCGCAGTATTTTCACAATAATAGCAACCTCCACCAAATTCTTTCTACTATGTCCATCCTCATCCTTCTCCTCTCTTCCACCAATTACATTTATAAAAGAAAAAGGACCAAACATTGACCCTGGAAGATAGTATTTCTCATGCCTTCGTTTTTGAACCTTTGGAGCATCTAGGATCTGGTTATTATAGAAATTTGAATTTGGGAAGAAACTTATTGAGGGATGCATTCTGTATTGCATATTCAGAAGGTGTTTTGAGTGACCCAATGAGCTCAACCTCTCAAACAAGCTTCTTGAAAAACCAGCCTCATTGGAAACCTTTGGAAGATAAGAAGTTAGATATAAACACAAATGAAAAAGAAGTGGAATGAAAAGTTGCAATAAGAGAAAGAAAGGATATATATATGTATGACCAAGTAGCATCAACGTACATTGCTTTTCACCGTAGCTGGTAACTGACATTCATCACCAACAAGAACAGCATGCTTCACACCTGGAAGTTGCAGGGGTATTGTTGATTCGCATTCTTTCAATTGTGCAGCTTCATCAATAACAACAAGGGTCAGTGGCTCCATTTCCACTCTATGCAGCTTATAGGAACTTGACGCAGTGCAAAATATTAAGGAAGCTCTTTGAAAACAGAATTCCATTAAAGATTCTTCATTTCGAACATTTGGAAGGATAAGTCCTCTAAGAGAATCCTGTAGAGTACGTAATATTGAAAGGCATTCTCTTCTCTTCTTGCACAGCAGAAACAAGTTATCTATAAATGAGTCAGGCACATCTTCAACTTCTGAAAGAGAGAAATGGTGTTCCAATGCTTCAGAAACAACATTACCTTGCAACAATAGTAATTCAATGGAATCCACTATGCCTATGAGTGAAATCATGTTTTGGAAATTATGTACCGAAATGTAATTTTTGGCTATATGGGTACAAAAGGTAGAAATGCAATATCTTAGCGGTAATGCAGTAGAAACAAATCTATCTATGAAGAATTCAAGAAATGATTTGCACTTCCCCTTCAAAACTTCAGTGTCAATTCTGCATTCTTTCTCTGTCGCTTCACCAACACCATTATCTTCTTTCTCTTTGGTTAACTCGTTTTCCAAGAAAATATGGTAATGAGAAACACAATCTTCAAGAAAATCTATCATGGAAACAAAGCAACTCCTCCAACCAGTCACTGGCCCCAAGCACTCGCCTAGCTTTCTGACACGGTAATTCAAATATATATTTTCGATGTGTGGACCAACTTTGAGTCGCTCGTTATTCCCAAATAGAAGAACTTCTCCCAAAGAACAGAACAAAGAATCGGACTCTGCTTCAGTTACCATCTTTAGAACACGAGAAGCAACTTCAGTTATTGCAACATTTGTTGGGGCACATATAACAGTCCTACAATTCATCCGTAACAGAGTTAAAAGCAGAGTAGCAGTGGTTTTAGTTTTTCCTGTCCCAGGTGGACCCCATATAAGTTGCACAGTAGACTTGGAATCACAATGCAGCATTTCAAGACAGGCCAAAACTGCCCCAGTTTGGGATTCATTCAATCCAGATGATAAACTCTCAACTAACCACTTAACCCGGATGCCATCATTCCTTTCACAATAGAGATAATTGTTTCTCTGAGCCTGTTACCAAACATAAGATTTTCAGTCAATCACAACAACAAATGCCATTGTTCTTGTTACACTTGAAGGAGGATGATAATGTGTCACAATTACTAGAGTATTATATTTAGGTATGACAAATGTAATACACTGATAATTTAGTATGATGTGTGGTGGATACTACATTACATCTTTGGATCATGTATGATGTATGGTTCGCATATCATGAATTGAATAGGCCCCATTTTAGTTAAGGCAATGCTAACTCAACTGAAGAAAACCTACAGTATTGATCTTAAGGTCTTACCACAGAATCAGCGCACAAAACTTTCTTGATAATCTGCAGATTTCCAGACATGTTCAATGCTTTCCATATTCTGCTATTAGGGATTAAATTCACCAGGAAAACCAAAAATAGTGATGTGTGAGTGCTATCGTTGACTTCAAACTCTTTGGATGCCTTCACTTTAAAATAAAGAGAAGTACTATCATCCTCGTTCTCATTTTCTGAGACATTAATGACTGAAACAAAAGCCCAGGATCTCCCTACCCTTTGTAAATCAGAAACTGTTTCGGGTTTGGCATCTGCTAAGACAAAAAGATCCCCAGGCAAAGTTTTGTATGGTTCCTTTCCACGATCGCTGAACCTGTTTCTCCAGCAATCAACCCTGATATCATATACATTTTCCCCATATGGCCCATGAGGATTGCATTCTTCAAAACCAACCACTTCAGCAAATGGTACTCTGTCAATAGTTTCCATACTTGAATGCACCTGTGCTCGAGTTTCTTCCAATAAAGGATATAAATAAGACCCAAAATATTGCCAAACCGAATGGAATGTTTCAGGAATTTTTTCCACCTGAAACAGTAAAAAAGGTTCAGAATAAGATGACAAACTATAGATGACATTCTTGAGGAAACGTTAACAAAGTGCAAGAAAATACCTGGTTCTTGTAAAGATTTTCATTGGAAATGTCTTCAAGCGACCAAGAAAACACAATATCAGTGAAACGTTCTGTTTTAGCTTCCGCCATCTTCTCTCACTCAGACTCTCTCACTTTCTCTCCCACACTAGGCTTTTCTTATATGCATTCAGTGTAAAGCATATGACTTTGAACCCGGTTCAGAAAACCCACTTCAATAGAGATTAAAGGATATTGGATTTCTTAGCCACGAAGCTAGGCAGAGAGAAAGAAGATATGATCAGTATCGATTAAAAGAGAAAAAGAAACAAGAAAAAGAGAAGTCTAGGAGTCTGGTAAAAGTACGAGCACTGCCATGCATTACAAGAAAGAGATTTACATTATAGCATTTAGCAACCCTTTGGCCCAAAACAGAAGGCAAATTCCATTCAGCAATCAAAGAAACGTGAAAAGAGAAATGGTATTCAGGGTTTCTAAACTTAGAGGGGAAGTTCTTTTGAACAATTGGTTAGTCCGTACACCTTGACCATTGGTCCTTTAAAGGTCCTCACTTTAGACTTGCATATTATAAAATGCAAAAAGTATTCGGACAGTCAAGTATTAACCAGTCATAGGATGACGAATCCATCATTTTTTATTATTATTTTTTTTTAATAAAAAAGAAATTTTTTTAAAGATTCTTCAGACCACATATCCCCTTTTTTTCGAAACATTTTTAAAAAACGTTATTCAATTCAATGCGCACAAACACACACACACACACTAATTCCTTCTTAAGATAAAACACTCGTGTGCTTTGTCTTCCAAAGTACACAACATTTTAACTTGATTTGAAAATGATCAAAACAAATCTAAAACTCCTCCTTTTAATCATAGCAAGTATTTCTTGTTCAAATTATAAACTACATCTCAATTAATTGCTGAAGTTCGTTACTCACAAGTAATTAATCAACACCGGATAATTTCGATCTAGTGGATACAATGCGAGATGTAGATAATTAGTAAGAAAGTATCCGTAAAAATGCAGTTTTCATGCATTAGAAATCAAATGTTGATATATACCTGTGAAGAATCAACGATGGTAAGCTGATGAACTTGTCTGTCTTTCTCCTTGGTTTTGATTAGCAGTAAATCTTTGCCTAATTCCTTTACTTATTATTCCCAGTTGTTTATTTTATCTTTCTTAATACAAGACAGCAGCATTATTAACGTGGAGAAATGGAAAATGCGGTCTCTAGAGTCTTCCATTCCAACTTCCAACAAATGCATGGAGAAGCTCAATGGTTGGGGATTGGTCCCTGTTTGGCCAATAGCAAGCAAGGCATGCTAACATAAATATTAATGCATGTATTCAAATTAATGAGCAGTACTTGCTGCCCAGAATCCATGGTGATCATCAACCTAAAATAGTAAATTTTCTTTGGTATTCAAGAATTATTCGATATCCATATCGATCCGCGACTAATGAAGTTTTAAGATATTGCCATAGTATATATTACAAAAAATAATAATAACCTAAAGTGATACTCCAGATTGTTTGAGGTAACTCGAACCTTTTTCTAAAGCTTTGTAAGGGGTAAAGTGCTCTAAAGTTGTTCAAATAACAAACAAATTCAATGAGGGGAAAAGAAAAAAACGAGAAAGACTTAATTATGAGTGCATGGAACTTAACAATTTGAGAGCCAAAGCTTCTTGTTCCGCTAAAGATACTGAGTCAGGCTTGAACCCCAGTTTATCCTTACTTTCTTCTCTCTCACCCTCATCATCACTATCAAAGTATATCTTTGACCTCTTGTGGGGTCGATCCTCAGATGGCTCTCCTTCTGAATCAGAAAGATCATCATCCTCCTCTTCTTCTATATTTCCTCTCTTCTGCTTCATCTTATCCTTCATTCGCTTTTCACGACGACGCTGGCGGTCCAAATCCTTGTCTTCCTTGTCCACCTTCTTCAAATCTTCTCTAAGCTTCTTATAATATTCGGTTTTCTTGTCTGCACCAAAAATAAGAAATGTAAAGACAACACTTTCTCCAGAATAGGACACAAAAATTCATAAATGTATTTCTTTTTTTCTTTTTTTCGGGTCAAATTCATAAAGCTATTTCTATTTAGCTCAATTGTTCATTTCGATGGACGGGCACCACCCCAATTATACGTCATGTTTATAATATTTCCAAGGCAAGGCAAGTAATAGGCAAATAAAGGTAAAACGCCATCTTTTTTTAACACACCTCAAGGTTTAATTATTTTCCGCTTTTATTCCCTAGAGAACAATTCTTCCGATCATAGCAATGTCTTCCACCAATTACTTCTTGGCACATTATTCTGGTTTTATTTTTGTTGGAAATTACAGATTTATTAATACACACCTTCAATCTGATCAAGCAGGCCACTGACATTTTTTGTGTCAGCCAGCTTCGCTAGTGGCGGTAGCGTGTTGCCTTCCTCGTCAAAGACGACTCTAGTTCCCACTGGCCTATTGATATTGATCTTTAACTTCTTTTTCTTCGAAATCCGAGTTGCCGGTCTACAAGGGAAAAAACGAATAATGAACTCAAATTTCTCTAACAAAATAGAAAGCAAATGACACATAATATGTCAGTCAGAATTTTGTAAGCCAATTGTTAGGGTTGAAACATGCATAAAACGTAATAGACAAGCAACTTACATAAGATCTCCAATTTTTCTTCCTTCCTCCTCTGCCTCATTTTCTCTATCATTTGTTAGAAGAGCATCTTTCTCCCCCTCTTCCTTAAAATCACCAATATCAAGCTCCTCTTTAGGAAGCTCCAATTCATTCTCCTTGTCCAAAATTTCTGGTTCAACAATGGGAGATAGTTTGGACACTTTCTTTGACTTGATTTTCGTGTTTAAAAAACGGATTTTGGGGGTCATTGGTAGACCTATTGATGCTGAAAATTCATCAATTGGTAGTTTCATAACATCAAAAATCTCTTTGTCCTTCTGATTGTGAACCGACTTCAGATACGTGATAAAGGCCCTTTTAGCCAGACCCTGAAGCGTATCCGGGTACTTGACTAGCAAAGCTGCTAACAACCCAGACACCGGTTGCATTCGTCCCTCGTTATGCTGAGAAAGAATTTTAAACAGCTAAATTAGCCCGGCACACAAATCAAAATGGGAAAAATGAAAAGATGAAGTGGATAATAGACTCCTCCCAAAAAAATAAAAAAATAAAAAAAGAAGGAAAGAAAACCTTTAATTTCTTTATGGGTATTTTTGCTGCTTGTAATTTATCAAGCATTTTTTCTTCTGAAGGCGTCAGGAATAAAACTGATCGCCCAGAAGAATCATAGCGAGCAGTTCGGCCAACTCTATGTATGTAAGATGCAACATCTTCTGGACAATCCACCTGCACATGGGAGAAAGTATTTTACAAAGGAAAAAAAACTGAGACCCCAGTCAAATGATATTTTGATTATTTATGTTATAATATAATAACCCAGTCACCTGAACAACCCAGTCAACTGCCTTGTTGAAATCAAGGCCTCTTGAAGCCACATCAGTCGAGAAGAGAACTGAATGCTTTTCAGTAAACTGTGAGTATGTTCCCATTCGTCCCTCTTGCTTCATCTTACCATGAAGACACTTCAAGGGTGTTCCAGGACGGAGCTTTTTAAATGCTTCAAAGACAAATTTTACCTATTAAAAAAGCAATTCAACATCATGAATAAGTAAAATTGGAGGTGAAACGTGCACCCCAATTATGAACCTGAGTAAATTTGGGGTGAGTGAGACCAACACAATTTGGAGTAAGAGAAGAAATTTCCTTGTACTAAATGACTCAAGCAACATAGGAGAAAGCTACATTCATTATACATGTATGTATGTATGTCTACAAAGATCATAAACTAGAATTTAATGATAGATCAAAATTTCCATGCTGACTTGTGCAGGGAAGAGTGGGGGAGTTAACAACAATATATGATCTACATGGAGAACAATGAATTCAAACTCTAAAGACCTGTTGAAGTGTGCATCTGTTGATTCAAGTTCAACGTTCATTCATTGAACTAGATAATTGATTCAGTTGGCCACATTGACTGATTTGCCATTACAATGGCTTAAGCTGGCCTCAAACAAACAGATGAATTCAGATGTTGCATATATTATGCAGACATTATCAGGTATGACACATAGGCATCTGAGCTACAAGCACATAATTCAAAAACAAAACCGCACCTGTTTTCGGGTTGATAGAAACACTAAAATCCTAGAATTTAGGTGTGTCTTTACGAAGCTCCACAGCAGGTCTAACTTTTGGTCAAGAGGAACGATGATTGCCATTTGCTGCAAATTCTTAGGAGTGGCTGTCACAGACTTCTCATGCACACTGAGATACTCTGGATCCTTCAAACTGAGTCTTGCAAGATGTTGAACTGACTTTGTTTGAGTTGCTGAGAACAGAAAGGTTTGTCTTCTGTTGGGTAGCTGTGAAATGATTGCATTCAGTGTCGCCTCAAATCCTGAATCAAGACAACGGTCTGCCTCATCAAGGACCAAAACCTGTTCCCTGACCGGGAAAGTCCACCCAAATCAGCAGGAAAATAGACAGAACATATGTGTGTTTAGATATAGATATATATACACTGGATAAGACTTCTAGGTCAGCAGGAAATGGCTTGAATGCATAAAGAAGAAACAGGCATAACAAACTTCTAGGTCGAACAATAATATTGTACAACGGGGAAAGACTGTTGGTATGCATGCAGAAAAATAAGAATTAATAATCAAGAAAACACCTTCTATGAAAAAAAGAAGAAGCTGAAAATCTGGAATTATTGGCAAATGTATGTGACAAAGTTAATCAGACCAAGAAATAGCAGAATTAGAAAGTAAATCTGATAACCCTCATCAGCATATTCAAAATCATACTTCCGATAGACGATAGAGCATTATGGGTTGGAAACAGATTTCTGAGAATATACAATTTTCCCCTCAAATTTCAAAAAGAAGAAGAGGAGGATAAATTAGACCTGAAGCTGTGAACAATCAAAATTTGGAGTTTCATCCATGTGCTGAAGAAGCCGGCCAGGAGTGCAAACCAGTATGTTCAGCTCATTTACACGCTCCTTCTCTGCTTCAACATCTCTGCGACCACCAATTAGGAGGCCAGCACTAAAATTATGGTGCTTCCCAACCGCTTTTAACACATCAAAAGTTTGACTAGCTATTTCCCTTGTTGGAGATAATATGATGCTGCCTACCCCATCCTGAGGACACCATCTCTCTCTATACAATTTTTCCACAAGCTGAAACAGAACAAAATTAAAATATGACAGGGCATCAAAAGATGGTTCTTTTATAACCATTGAAAAATGCCTAGAGACTGACAGAGAAAGAATGGAAATTTGAACACATCACAACTTACCGGTATAACAAAAGCCAGAGTCTTTCCCGAGCCCGTCTTGGCGGCACCAAGAATATCTCTGCCACATAGAGCGTGGGGCAAAGACGCCTTCTGAATATCGGTCATTTCGATGTACTTGGATTGGCGTAAGGCGTCCTTGGTCTTCTTAGAGATGGGCAACTGGTCGAACCTGGTGGCGCCGGCGTAGCGCGACAAGATTGTGGGGCCCATGCGGCCGACGGGGGCGTCGGAGGGCAGAGGAGGAAGAGACATGGGATTGGAGCCACATTCGGGTTGCTGGGATTCAATCCATGATTTCAGAAGCTCGATTTCTTGGAGCTCCGAAAGTTCCTTTTGCTTGCGGGAGGTCTTTGATATGGGTTTTCTCATTGTGGCTGGCTGTGTTTCAACTTCCGACTGGAGGAGAAATAGATGCTAGGTATTTGGGTTTTAGAAAGAAAGCGGCGAGAGCGCTTTGGTAGAGACAAGGGTTTAAGCATTTCCTTTCTGTTGACCAAAAAAATAAAGGGAGATTCACTATTATACCCAATATGGGGGCTAAAATTATAAAAATATTCTATATAAAATGGACTTTAGAAACACACCCAAAGCCCATTTACAACATAACAAAAAAGCTTTTAACTTCTTATAAATTATAAAACTGCCATCAATTTCTTAAAACAAGCCCAACCCCAAAATCTCATAAAAATACCCAAAGCACTCAATAGGGCATCAAAGTAATTTAATAATTAATATTAAATTCAATAAGGCCAGCTATCATTTTTTGGGTTTTTTTTGGGTTTGTTTATAGGAATTCAATTGTGTAGGGTTTATTTATAATATTAGTGCTAGAAATGGGTATATCACTAAATATCTCAAAAATAAATTAAAACTTTTCCTTTCTAAATTCTAACGACGAAAAGAAAGTTGTAGTTCTTCCTTTTGGTGATTCTCAAATAAGTATTTTACGTTAAGAATTTGTTACTTATTTCTAATTTTAGTTGTTAGATTACATTCATTAATTGTGTTAATCTATCTATATATATAAAGTAAAAGGCAGAGAATGGTGAAACATTCAAAATACCAGAAAATGCCCTTGGTTAATGCAAACATTAAAAATTAAAATTATTAATTAAATGATGATAATATGGTAAATTCACAATTTTTCATATTAAAAAATTAAAATTAAAAGAAAATTCAGATAATGGATCCTATTTTTATGGAACACAACTATCCATTATCTTTTTTAATTCTAAAATAAATTTAAATTTTTTTTAAAAAAAGCCTCTCGCAAGCGCAGAAGCGCGTGCAAAGAGGCTAGTGATTTATTAAATACAATTCAACGGTTGAGATTAAAAATATATAACCAATTCTTAACATAAATACTTAGTGGAGAATCTCCCTTTGCATTTATATATCAGTAATACATACTACATACATTTTTTTTAAAGAGAATAATTATTACTTTAAATCAATTCTAATTAATTAGGTAGTTCTAAACTTATCAAACCAAAGGGCAAAAAAGAATTGTTGCTTAGGCCCTTGAAAAACCCAATATGCTCCTGTTTATTTGCATTTGAGTTTGATTTTCCTCATAACAAAATTACAACATTACCTTTGATTATTTTTGGTGCTGCACATTAGTTTTTTCATAACCAAAATTAAGAACAAAACTGACTAAGAAGAAACCCTTTCCTTGCTCCAAAAACATAGGGAAGAAGAAGAAGCCCTTTCATCTCCACAAAAATTTGAACAAAAATCTGATAAATTCGCGACATGTTTATTAGTCAATCTTTCCACAAAGAATTGGACGTCACGTGGCCTTCGTTTTGACCGACATTTTTATGTCCTTGAATTTTCCGAGTTTCGACCAATAAATAAATAAATAATTTCCGAGTGTCACATTACTAGTGGCTCGTAAGATTTACAAGCATGGCAAAATCCAGTCGGGGATAAGGTATATATGTAGTGTAGGAGAAGAAAGCCACATAGTCTCAGTCCCACTCATTTCATTGAAGCCTTATCTGCAATGGCCATCTCCAGTTCTGCTGCAAGTTCGGCAGACTGGTCTTTGGCTTGGGTGATATCATGCAGAGAAACCCACAAATTCAACTTCTTCACATCCTGCAAAACCAGTTCCTCGTTTTCCATCCCCTGCTATAATCTCCGAGTTTTCAATGTAAATTCTTCAGGTTGTCACTCTCCGATCTTAGAAGACGAAGCATCCACCACTTTGCCAGTCATTGAATTGGACCTGAAGTTTCCAGATCCCCAAGAAGAATTTTCAACCCCGGATGCTGATAACTTGAACGATTTTCTATGTGGGTTGTTTCAAGATCGTCAGACTGAAGAATTTGCGTATGAACAGTATGAGAAAGCGAAAAAGAAGAGGCCAGAATTCATACCAAACAAATCAACATTTGAGCATCTAATAAGGTATTTGATACGTTCCAAGAAATGGGGTTCAGTGCTTTCAGTTTGTGATGATTTTAAGAATTACCATGTACTGCCTGATAGTTATACTTGCTCTAGGCTGATCGCTAGCTGCATTAGAGCTAGAAAATTCAAAATGGTTAGGACTTTGCTTGAAGTATTTAAGGCTGATGATGATGTCGCTGTCCCGGCCTTTGATTCCGCAATGAGAGGCTATAATGAGCTTCATATGTTCAAAAGTACAATTTCTCTGTTTGAACGAATGAAATCTAATGGAATTGTTCCAAATTCTGGATGTTATTGCCGGATCATGGAAGCTTATTTCAAGAAAGGCGACAGTAGAAAAGTTGTTGAATTGTTTTATGAACTAGGAAGTAGGCAATTGGATTTTACCCCATTTTCAACTCAAATATACGGAATTCTATGTGAGTCACTGACCAAATTGGGACAGCCTTTTGAAGCTCTGGAAGTTTTTCGAAGTAGGACAAAGGAAGGAATTTCTTTAGACTCTTCAAAGATCTACTCTGTGTTGATTAGCTCATTCGCGAGCATCCGAGAAGTGGAGGTGGCTGAAGAGCTTTTTGAGGAAGCGGAGACCAAGAAAATGTTGAGGGATCCGTCTGTATTTTTAAGACTTATATCAATGTATGTGGAAACAGGGTTGACACAGAAGACTCTTGGAGTAGTTAAGGCGATGAAGGGTGCAAATATCAGAGTTTCGGACAATATATGCTGCGCAGTTGTTAGTGGCTTCTCCAGGAAAAACAGGTTGCTGACTGCGGTAAAAGTTTTCAAAGATTTGGTGTTAATGGGATGTGAGCCAGGACAAGTGACATACGCGTCGATTATCAACGTATATTGTCGTCTGGGGCTTCACTCCAAGGCTGAAATGATTTTTAGAGAGATGGAGGAAAAGGGGTTTGATAAATGTGTAGTGGCTTATTCTAGCATGGTTGTAATGTACGGGAAAACAGGAAGGCCAAGAGATGCAATGAGACTTGTGGCGAAGATGAAAGAAAGAGGGTGCAAGCCAAATGTATGGATTTACAATTCTTTGATGGATATGCATGGAAGGGATAATAATTTGAGGCAAGTTTCAAAGCTATGGACAGAAATGAAGCGAAGGAAGGTTGCACCAGATAAAGTAAGCTACACAACTGTTATAGGTGCTTACAACAAGGCAGGGGATTTTGAAATGTGCATGAGATATTACCATGAGTTTAGGATCCATGGGGGTGTTTTAGACAAGGCCATGGCTGGAATGATGGTTGGGGTTTTCTCGAAAACCGGTCGAGTTGATGAGTTGGTGAAGCTTCTGCGAGATATGAAATCAGAAGGAACAGGATTAGATGGGAGGCTTTATCGGTCAGCCTTGAATGCTTTGACAGATTCTGGGCTGCAAACGCAGGTCAAATGGTTGCAAGGTAGCTTTAAGGTGACCTAGTCTTGATAAGGGTTTGTATAACTGTACAGATCGAATTCCAGTTTTGGGCGCAAATGCTCTGTTTCAAGTACTCTGTTATGCTACAACTTCATTAGGATTTCTTACTTTTTCTTTCAGTTGAAACCTGAAAATTAATTTGCATATATATACTGAAATTGTTACACTAAGCACCATCATTTTATGTACTTAATATTTCAATGTGGAATTTACACAGTAAATAAATATAAATCATGATTTTTTTATTTATTTTTTGAATCATAAGTTATATTTGCACATTAAAGTTAGACATCATTTCATTATTTGTTTAGTATTTAGCGTTGTTTTGTTTTGTTCCAATATTATTTCAACTATCCTGCTTTTGATTTTTTACTTTTCCTACGTTATTACCGCTATGGGAAATGCTAGCAAAATTATTTTGTAATTGCATAACGTCTAACAAACGATGGCCGCCATGGTTATCCTAAGATGACTTATCCTCGCAAAATATACAAAACAAACCAAAATGAAGTAAAACTTGAATATGAGGCACTTGACTAGAAACAAAAACAACAACAAAACAAAGATTACAGAGAATGTTGTTAGCATTTCCTAAAGAAATTACACTTTTGAATTTTAAATAATACAGCCGCATGTTAAAAATTATAACCGTGCTATTATACGCTTTAAATATATACGAATATATTTAAATTGGTGTCCTCGGCTATACTCTTTCAATATATTTGAATATTTAAATCAGTGTCGGTCTTTCTCTTTGCGTCATTGTCACTCTCATCTTCCAATCGGCTATACTCTTTAAATATATTCGAATATTTAAATCGGCGTCGGTCGGCTATACTCTTTAAATATATTTGAATATTTAAATCGGTATTGGTTTTCTCTCTGTGTCACTGTCACTCTCATCTTCCAACTGGGAGAAAAAGATAAATACGTAAAGCCTCTCTCCAACTCTGCATTAGTAAACCCACACATCTCTCTCTCACTTTACAACTACAATTCATTCATTCAAAGAAAAATCGAGCGGCTTTACTAAGGTTTTTTTTTGTTTTAATTGCCTTTAATAAATAGTATAGCCGTGCGGCTATAATCTCTCTTTCTCCCTCTACACATATATATATATATATATATATATATATATCACTTGAATCCAATATCATTTGATCACTCAATTGAATTATTGAAATTTTAGTACTTTCTTGAAGTACTATATTCATTGATTTTGTAAGACACAATTGGATATCGAAACGGTTTTCGATTTGTCTATTTTTTTGCAAGGAT
Organism: Prunus persica; assembly: GCF_000346465.2. Taxonomy (NCBI): domain Eukaryota; kingdom Viridiplantae; phylum Streptophyta; class Magnoliopsida; order Rosales; family Rosaceae; genus Prunus; species Prunus persica. Next base: position 32,130,311 of record NC_034009.1, on the reverse strand, counting down.
GATCTATGAATGTAGACTTAAAAAATAGAGGGTTTGGATCGTTGAAAAATATTTCGTAGAGGACCTTAAAGGGTGTCCCTCAAATAATTGTATTTGAGGGATCCCTCAATAGAAGGGGACTATATTATATTATTAACTAGTTTAGCCGCGCGGCTATACCTCTTAAATATAATGTATTTCAATAGTATCGCTGTGCGGCTATACTACAATATTTTTTTTAAAAACTTATTTTGACACGCGGCGATTTGGGGTCTTTTTTTTAATTAAAAATTAGTACAGCCGACCGGCTATACTCAGTGTTTTTAGTTTTTTTAAAAATTAGTATAGCCGAACGGCTATACCGATTTTGACACATGGCACCTGGGGGTGGTGCGGCAACTCTTTTTTTAAAAACAAGGAGTCTAGCTGAGCGGAGATACGTGGTTTTTATTTATTATAAAAATCTTATAGCCGCGCGGCTTCACTGGGTTTTATATTTTAATTGCCTTTAATCCATAGTATAGTCGTGCGGCTATACTCTCTCTCTCTCTCTCTCTCTCTCTCTCTCTCTCTCTCTCTTATGCGGGGATTCCTTTTTTCTTTTAAATTTTTTCCCCAATTTTCGTTTATCGATAAGAGTAATTTATAGCATTATCCATTACTATTAGGCATTACCCAAGTCTCTTAATTTTTCTTAATTTTTTTATTTATTAAATAGTATGGTCGTTCAACTATACCTCTTAAATATAATGTATTTAAACTATACTACGATATTTTTTGATATGTGGCACCTAATTGCTATAGGGTCCCTCTTTTTAATAAAAATAGTACAGCCACGTGGTGATACTTGATGTTTTAATTATTTTTTTAAAAATAGTATAGCTGCTCGACTCGACTTATTTTGACACGTGGCTCCTAGGCGCTGTGCAGCTATTTTTTTTTTTTTTAAATAAAGAGTATAGCCGAGTGGTAATACTCTTTTTTGTAATTTTTTTTATAACAAAAATGGTATAGCCGACCGGCTTTATTGGGTTTTTTATTATTATTTTAATAGCGTTTAATAAATAGCATACCTTTAAATATGTATAGCCGCACGGCTATACTATTTAAATACATTAGTATTTTTAATTGTTTTTTAAAAATAGTACAGCCGGGTGGCTACACCTTTGAAATATAATGTATTAACATAGTATAGCCGCGCGGCTAGACTATGATTTTTTAAAAAAGATAGTATAGCCGATCGGCTATACGTATTTTGACACGTGGCATCTAATCGCTAGGGGGTCTATTTTTTTGAAAAAATCGTACAGCCGTTCGGCTATAATCTGTGTTTTAATTGTTTTTAAAAAATAATATAGCCGCCCGGATATACCGCTTGAATATAATGTATTTAAATCGTACAGCCGTGCGGCTGTACGTATTTTGACACGTAGGCGCTATTCTATTTTTTTTAAGTAAAGCGTATAGCCGTTCGGCGATACTGGATTTTTAAATAGTATAGCCGCGCGGCTAGACCTCCGCGAAGCACACATCGACTTGCTCGGTGTTGATATGCGTTGGCCTATTGGGGCTTGCACTGATTGCTGATTTCCTCTGGGCTTCCTCACCTCGTTTTGCTAATTCCTATATCTCCATTGCCTCCAATTGGCTCCTCCCCTTGATATTTCAAAACCCAGTCTGATCCTCACACCCAAGAAGACTGACGACGAACCCGTAAAAGGTTTGTTTGGCTCTTTGTTATCATCTTGTTGAAGTCTTGCGTTTTTATGTGAATTCTCATCTGGGTATTGGTTGGCTTGTGTCAAAACGGGGAAGAAAATTATACTTTTTATTGTTTGGTTGTTTTGTTGAAGCTCATTCGTGCTGGTTCAGGATTTTTCATGTGAATTTGATCTCAGTATTGTCTGATTTGTGAGGAAATGTGCCTTTTTAGTTTGTTTGGTTGCTATATTGAAGCTGGTTTTTGCTGCTGAGTTTGTATGAATATTTTAGTCACGGTCTTGTTTAGTGTGTTAAAGTGTTCCGCAAAGGAATTGGTGCTTTTATTTCTTGATGTGAGAGTTGGTTGATCATTGAAGCTCATTGTTGGTAGTTGTACATTGTGATTAGTGTTTCTGTGGATTTCGACGAGCTAATTCACCCCCATTGTTGTGGGTTTTTCTTCTTCATGTGAATTCTTACCGGCGGTTTGTGAAACATTGTGGAAAATGAAAAAAAAAAAAAGTTTGCTAGGTTTCTTTGTTGAAGTTCATTGTTGCTTATTTGATTAGTTTTTGCAAATTTCAAATTTGATTTTGTTGTGGGTGCTGAGAAGATGCCATAGAAGAAAACGGATATAAGATTTTGGATATTAGTATATTCGGCATATTGAAAATTATGAAATTGCATGAACTCCTATTCTTTATTTTGAGCTTTTAGGATGATTTTCTGGTTCCACTTGAAAAGCAAAGTGAAGATTTCATGAATTTGGGTTTCTGTTATTGGGCATATGAGTAAATTCTGTAGCTATTAGAAAAACAATGGTCCTGTTATTGGAGCTTAATTCCATCCATCAATGGGTTAAGCAGAAGTGAATTTCCACTTTTATGAAACCAATGCGTTGTCCTTTTACTTATCTTCTAGAACCTTTTCCTGTTATGTTAAATTAATGGCAAATAAAGTTCTAACTGATCCTTGTTTCAGCTCTGAATTTGACCACTATTCTGTTACCTTTAGGTAAATAATAAAAACGATACTGCTCCTGGTTGAGTTTTATTAGCAACTTTGGCTGATTTGCCTGGACCAGAATTAAAATGGGAAAAGATGGCTGATGCACCTGTAGCTCGCTTGGATGGGGCGGCTATACAGATAAAGAATCTTCTATTCGTGTTTGCTGGATACAGTACCATTGATTATGTGAGAACCTTGTATTGCTCCTTAACTAAATTGTTTTTTATATTGTTCATGCTAGCTGTCTCTACTGAATTTTTCAGGCTATGTCCTTTTTTATTTATTAAAATGGTCTGTTGCTTATTTTTTAACATCCAAATTTTCATGATTTAGCACATTACTTTTAAACTTAACCCCTTTGAAATGACTACTGTATAGATTAGTCTTACATTTTCTTGAGATCTTGTTTTAGCTGATGCTATGGGAATTCTATCTTCTTTTGTATTTGGGAAATGAACTGATTTAATGTAGTCCCTTAACGAAATAAATTGTTGATGCTTCTGTGCAAATAACTTTTAAGATAAATAAAGAATAGCTCTGCGCATTATTTTGTGGGTTATGGAACTTTTGGAAGTGAAGATTGACTAGTTTGACGCACATGTACTCAATATGAATATTCACACTGTATTATGTTATTAGCTACATTTGCTGAAGAAATTATAAAATAAAATAAAAAGAAACAATGAAATCGTGTAGAAACTAGAAATGGTTCTAGATTTGTTTAGCACTATTGTTGGGGGAAGAATTTGTTGAAGAGGTGGTTGTATCACAAACTGCTACATGAGAGAGAAGGGTTTCTATTCTATGGAGCATGCAGAGAATTGGATAAGAATATCAAGATTTAAAAGAAGATGTTTGTGTTGCAAGTAGATTAGGAATTGCTAGGAGTAGCAAGGCAAATCGAAGATTGTAGTACAAACTGCTCAGGATAATCCTTATTCTTTAAATTTTTGGAATCCGGTAGTTAAAAAGTGAGATTAGATGGGTTGAAGAGGGTGTGTTTTTATGGGTTCTTACTTTGGCTTAATTGTATCGAGTAGAACTGTGGTGTCTTTATGGGAATCTATTCAAAGAGTTTTAGGATATTGCCTTTAGTTTAATTTATCTTTATTTTGTGGGTATTATGAAATAGTTGTAAATTTATTCTGTAATTTTCTGCATCGTCTTTTTTTATTATAGAGAGACACATGATCACATATTTTTTACTCTATTTTTTCGAATTAGATTATAATGTTTACTACCGAAAAAAGAAGAAGAGGAAAATCACAAACTGCTTCATGACTGGTGACATCAATGAATTGGGCCTCAACTCAACTGCTGGGGATAGATCAGATCCTACCGCTTATGCGGAACTATGATAAACATGTTTTATTATATTCACTTGTTCACCAAAACCGAAAAGATTCACCCTCCCTTCTTATGTTAATGGGCTGTCCCTTCTGTTTATTGTTTACTTTAGGTACATTCACATGTTGATATCTACAATTTCAGTGATAATACATGGGGAGGAAGATTTGATATGCCAAAAGAAATGGCACATTCAAATCTAGGAATGGTAACCGACGGAAGGTACATTACATTGTCACAGGACAGTATGGGCCACAGTGCAGAGGGCCCACTGCCCATACATTCGTGCTTGATACTGAGACAAAGTAGTGGCGGGACATGCCCCCTTTACCAGTTCCTAGGTTTGTTTTTGCCTTAATAAGATTGCATAGAATGAAGTGTATGTTTCTGTTGTTAAATGCTGTATGATACTGAAATCGATCACTGTGTATTCCTGTATTGTGCTGCGTGCATACACATGTTTGTGAATGAGAATGTCATTTATACCATGTATTTCTGTCATTTTGCTCGTATTTAATACCACCTGATTTCATTGTAGGATATCTGTTTATATATGTATATATTATAGATGTATTTGTGTATTTTTGTGTGCTCATGTATATATAGACTTCATGTAATGGAGAGGTAGATCATTGGAGTCTTGCTGTTAAGGATGGAAAAGCATTAGGAAAGGGATGGAGGACTGAAATTCCTATTCCCAGGGGTGGACCTCATAGGTCTGTCCACTGTCTTATTCTTGCGTTGTTTATGTAACTAAGCATTTCATCATGGGAGATTTGGTGGAATTTCCGCATATGAAATTGAGCACAATTTTGCATTCATTGGCCTTGAAAGTGATCACGTAAAATTAATGACAATTTAGAGTCTTTCTAAATAATGTATCTCTATTCATCGAGAATTGCCCATTATATGGACAGAATACAAGTTAATTAGGAAAGAACACAGGCTGATATTCAGCCCCTGAAAACAGCTCACCTACCACATATACATGTATCTAATTATAGCTAACCTACCACATATACATGTATCTAATACATATATCTAATTATAGCGAACCTACCACATATACATGTATCTAATTAATGAAAGAATCTGCTGGCATTTAAATCTGATTTCCTTTGACATCCCCCCTCAAATTGATGCTGGGAAATCGACAAGCATCAATTTGCTAACGATGAAATGATGGCGCTGACGTGGCATGGATTTGGTGAAGATATCGGCAATCTGCAGAGTAGTGGAGACATGTGGAAGGGTGATAACCTGATGATCATAGGCTTCTCGGATGGAGTGACAGTCAACCTCGATGTGCTTGGTGCGTTCGTGATAGACGGGGTTGGCTGCAATTTGGATGGCACTTGTGTTGTCAGCATGCAGTGGAGTAGGATGAAGTGGATTGAACCCAAGCTCTGTGAGGAGACCACACAGCCAAATGATCTCGGAGCACACAGCAGACATGGCGCGATACTCTGCCTCAGTAGATGATTTGGAGACGTGGTCTTGCTTCTTGCATTTCCAAGAGATAAGGGCATCACCAAGAAACATACACCAGCCAGTAGTAGGTCTCCTGGTGTCTGGGCAACCGGCCCAATCAGCGTCACTATAGGCCTGAAGCTGAAGAGAAGAACCTGTAGGGAAGAACAAGCCACGACTAGGTGTGCCAAGAATATAGCGAATGATGCGGCGAACGGCAGAGAGATGGTGATGCCTCAGGGCTTGCATGAACTTGCTGACAGTGTGAACAGCATAAGAGATGTCTGGTCGGGTGATGGTTAGATAGATAAGACTACCAACCAGCTTCCGATAGGTAGTAGGATCCTCAAGAAGCTCCCCGTCGTCACGTCGATATTTCACATTAAGTTCCATGGGAGTGTCAACGGAAGTAGTGTTGGTGAGGCCGGCTAACTGAACCAGATCTTGACTGTACTTGTGCTGATGCAAGAAGAGACCATGAGGGTGATGATGGACCTCTAAACCCAAGAAATAAGTGAGCTGACCAAGATCTTTCATGTGGAAAGTAGAATGCAACAAAGTCTGAATTGCAGAGATTGCCTCCAAGTCAGAGCCAGTGATGACAATATCATCCACATAAACAAGAAGAACAACGATACCCATGGATGTCCGTTGTAGAAAAAGAGAGGAGTCATACTGACTCTGAGTGAAAGAAAGACCAAGCAAAGTGGAGCGAAACTTTTCAAACCATACTCGCGGGGCCTGCTTCAAACCATACAAAGAACGTTTCAGTTTGCAAACATCATTAGGTGAGGAAGTAGGCATACCAGAGGGAAGTTTCAAGTAAACTTCTTCCTTGAGATCACCGTGAAGGAATGCGTTCTTGAAATCCATTTGATGTAAGGGCCAGGATTGGGATGCAGCAAGGGCGGACAGTGGTCATTTTGGCAACTGGTGTGAAGGTCTCATCATAGTCGAGACCATATTCTTGTTTGTTGCCAAGTGCCACTAACCGAGCCTTATAACGGTCTATGGACCCATCAGAACGAAGCTTGACAGAAAACACGAACTTACTGCCAAGGGGTTTCACGGAGGAGGGACATGGAACAACGTCCCAAGTTTGGTTTTCCTCAAGTGCGAGAAGCTCAATTTCAATCGCTGTCCGCCAACACTCATGCTTCATGGCCTGTGTATAAGACGAAGGAAGAGAAATAGAAGACAAGGTGGCAGTGAAGAGGGAAAGAGGAGAGGAACCAAACCTATCTGGTGGTCTACGAACCCGAGTACTCTGTCTGAGGGGGGGAGGTGCAGTTGCTGGAACAGGAGCAGCAGTCGGGGAAGGAGCCGGAGGGGGCTGGGGAGGTGCTGGAGGTTGATGGGAAGTGGCGGAGGAGCGTCGTTGATACACTAAGAGAGGCTGAGAAGGGACTGGAGCTGGAGAAGAGATATTTAAAACAGGAGCTGCAGAAGAGTTAGTAAACATAGGCAAAACAGAAAATGAAGGAGAAACGGGGTCCTGATGCGTGGGAAAAAAATACTGATTTTCTAGAAAGATGACATTTCTAGAAACTCGAATGCGGCGCAAATTTGGATCGTAGCAAAGAAAACCTTTCTGGTGGATTGAATATCCTAGGAAAGCACACTGGATCGATTGAGCCGTGAGTTTTGTGCGTTCATGTGCAGGAAGATGAACATAACAGACACAACCAAATGTACGAAGGTTGGAATAAGATGGAGGGCGACCAAATAACTTGGTGAAAGGAGAGTTGTGGTGCAATGTGGGAGAAGGCAACCTGTTGATGAGATGGACAGCAGTGGAGAGAGCTTCACACCAAAAACGAGAGGGCGTAGATGACTCTAACAGGAGAGTGCGAACAACATCAAGAAGGTGACGGTTCTTCCTTTCAGCCACCCCATTTTGTTGAGGTGTTGAAGGGCAAGACCGCTGAGAGATGATGCCATGAGTCTGTAAGAAGTCCTGAAACAAATGAGACATATACTCACCCCCATTGTCAGAACGAAGGATTTTGATATGGGCCGAAAATTGGGTCTGAATATATGCATGAAAAATCTTTAAAACAGAAAAGACTTCATCTTTAGAATGTAGAAAATATATCCATGTGAAACGGCTATAGTCGTCAATAAAAGTGACGAAGTATTTGTAATTAGCATGAGAAGTGACGGGTGCCATACCCCACACATCACTATGTATCAAATCAAAAGGTTGGACTACATGGGGTGTGTGAATAGGAAATGGCAGAGTCTTACTTTTGCCAAGTCTGCAAGAATTGCAATCAAATTGAACAGCACTAAGAGATGGTGATTCTTTATTCCCAAGAAAACCAGATTTCAGTAAATCATGAAGTACAGTAGAGTTTGGATGTCCGAGACGTTTATGCCACGCTTGGTAATCAACATGAGCAGAATTACAAGAGACAAAGGGTGAAAAAGAAGACAAAGGAAATTGAAGAGGAAAAAGACGTCCCACTTTAGGCCCCCTCGCGATCATCCTCCCTAACTGTTGATCCTGCACAACACAACCAGATTTAGAGAATTCCACTTTGCAATCATTATCAACCAACTGACCGACAGACACAAGATTGGTGGTAAGACCAGGAGATACAAAGACATCAGTGAGAGAGGAAGAAACATCACCAGTGGCCGTGATAGGTAAATGATTGCCATCAGCAGTATGAATTTTGAGATTTCCGAAATATTTGTTTACATTGGTAAGAGAATCAGCATTGTTTGTCATATGATGGGAAGCCCCGGAATCAAAGTACCAAGGAGATGATGTAGAGAAGGGTTTACCTGAGAGTCCTAAAGCTGAAAATGCAGAAATGATCATTTGTTGAATCATGTCAGGGGTCACAGGTTGAACAGGAGCACTTTGTGTCAGCGGTGCTGCAGTCACAGAACTACCAGCACTAGAAGAGCCAACGGAGACAGTATATGCGGTCTCTGATTTCTTGGGGGGTCGAGTAGGACATTCCTTGATGATATGGCCATCCTTTTTGCAGTAGTGGCAGAATTTTCGGGGACAATTTGCAGCATAATGACCAAATCCCTTGCAACAAAAACACTGAACAATGCTCATATCCCTGCCTCGTGGCTTACCTTGTGCTGCATAGGCCACAGGAACAGATGCAGACCGCCGTTGTTCCATGGTGGTTTGAGTGAGAAGGCGCTGTTCCTCGCGAACGAGATCATTGAGGCATGTATCCAAGGAGGGGACAGATTCTCGGTTCATAAGATTGGATCTGGTGCCTTCAAATTCAGGTCTCAGTTTCATTAGAAATTGATCCCTCTAGGTAGTTTCATGGACAGATTGAACAGAACTAAGACCTTCGGATGGTAAGTCAGCATAAACTATATCAGTGTATTAACCCCAAAGATTAGTCAATCTAGAGTAAAAATCAGAGATAGAAAGGCTATCCTGTTGGAGAGCGGCCAATTAATGTTCAAGCTGGAACCGACGAGCAGTGTTTCGTTGACTATAGATCTTCTTCAGGTAAGTCCACATCTGAGCTGCAGTCTAAGATGATCGAAGGTTCAAGATGATATTAGGTTCGACAGATCCTAAAATCCATGTCATAACTTGAGCGTCCTTGACTTCCCACTTGGCGTGCTGGTCTTTGTCTTTGTTTTTGTCAGGAGCTGGGTCATCAACATGTCCCCACGCCTCCTTACCTTTGACGAAAATCCCGAAGTGAAACACCCAAGCAGAGTAGTTCTTGCCATTGAAACGAATCAAAGAAACCTCAGACTTATCCGAAGACATGATGTCAAGAGAACTTGATCAAGAATAACCGAGACTAAGAGACTTGAGAGCAAGAGATAACTGAGACTAAGAGACTTGGGAGCGAGAGATAATTCAGAGCTATAGCTCTGATACCATGACAATTTAGAGTCTTTCTAAATAATGTATCTCTATTCATCGAGAATTGCCCATTATATGGACAGAATACAAGTTAATTAGGAAAGAACACAGGCTGATATTCAGCCCCTGAAAACAGCTCACCTACCACATATACATGTATCTAATTATAGCTAACCTACCACATATACATGTATCTAATACATATATCTAATTATAGCGAACCTACCACATATACATGTATCTAATTAATGAAAGAATCTGCTGGCATTTAAATCTGATTTCCTTTGACAATTAAATCATAAATTTTGAAGTTTTTTTACCAATAACCGTTGTTGAAAGTTGTAGGCAATCTGTTGGTATGAGTGGTCTCTTCTTGATTATTTTCTAGGTCTATCTTTCCGTTTGTGATCTATCAATTCCAGATTCTTTCTTATATGTAGCAATGAGAATAATCCTCTTTGGTGTCTTAGGGCAATAACATAAAGACAATGATATACACTCCCTGCTTAGAATGTTTATGGAGCTAAACTTGGGGTTCTGGTGTAAGCTTATTGATGTTCAAATTTTGCTGATAGAATTACTTGATCTCCATCACACCTGAAGGGAATAAATGGAGTAACTTCTCTAGAATTTTGTTATCAAAGTCAGGACCACATCAGGTCCCGTATTAACTGGAGGCATGCCTGGTCCAGCTTCCTTAAAGAAGTCAAATTCTGGACCGCTAAATAAGCATGGGAAACCTCTTAAGAAGTCGTCTGGTCCTCAATCTGGTGGGGTAACACCAACTGGCCGCCAAAACTCTGGACCTCTTCCTCCTGTTCTCCCTGCAACAGGTCTCATTACATCTGGACCCATTTCTTCTGGCCCACTAAATGCTTCTGGGGCCCCTCTTAAGGTATCTGGTCCTTTGGAGTCAATGGGATCAATAAAAGTACAAGGTTCCTCCATTGTTCACAATCAGGCCATTACTACTCTTAGCCAAGGTGACGAGTTTTCGTTTAGGAAGAGCTTCCCAAAGCTAATATTATGGTCTTTCTACTTTTTGTGATGGGGTTCACAGCTGGTGGTTTTATTCTAGGTGCAGTCCACAATGCATATCTCCTCATTGTGGTTGTGATCCTTTTTGGTGCAGTTGCTACACTATTCACATGGAATACTTATTGGGGAAGACGAGCTATTATAGGTTACATCGCTAGTTATTCAGATTCTGAGCTGAGGACTGCAAAGAATGGGTAATTTGTGAAGGTCTCAGGGGTACCATCAACAGATTATCCAGTCTCTGTTGATGGTATGGCTTATAATTGTTATTGAGATCTATGAAGGACGGTGGGATGAAGATACATGGAGGAATTTAATTGCTGGAAATACTATATCTCTATAACATTTATTTTCTAGGTTCTACAAACGGGTTAAAGGACTTAGTGTTTTTCCTTTTTGTTGAGCTTAGCTATTCTTCTGCAAATGTTAATCAATAGTTTTCACAAGTTATTTCTGGTTCTGTTTTTGAAGGTGGTCACTTGTGGCAATCTGCCCCTTGAGTTGTCCTTTCAGAAGGTTCCTAGATGTGTGTATACATCTACAAGTTTGTACGAGTATCGAGGATGGGATTCAAAAGCTGCCAACCCTACACATCATCGCTTCACTTGGGGGCTCAGGTCCATAGAAGTGAGTAACTGAGTCAGCTTAATGTTTGATGGATAACTTATAGTATTTCTCTTTCTGCTTTTCTTTCCCTTTTTTATTTGGGCTGGGGTTGAGGTTTTCATAATTAACGAACTGAATTTTACTTCTCATTAACTTTCAAAATATTTAGATTTTGCCGTTGGCTAATTTTAATTCTAGTGCCTGGACAGTTTTTAATGTGTTTGTAGAGCTGATGTACAGTGCAATTGCCAATCCACTAAGTGTTGCTATTTGAATTTTGTTAATATATTTGTTTCTGGTTTATTTGCCTTCCTGCTTTGAATGTTCTGTTGCTGCAAGCAGCCATTGCATGGTGATGCCAAGGGACGACTTTTATGGCTACCAGGCTTGAAAATTCTTGGGCTTTAGATTTCACACTTTTGACCATAATTTTCTATTTATGTCATTTGACAGAGGCGTGTGGTAGATTTCTACATCTCTGATTTCCAATCTGGGTTAAGAGCATTGGTTAAGACTGGCTCTGGAGCAAGGGTGACTCCATATGTTGATGATTCGATTGTCATTGATGTGAACCCTGAAAATGAAGAGCTGTCTCCAGAGTTTATTGGGAGAGAGGAACCTTTCAAGTGATGATCGCATGATGCGGTTGAAAGAAAGGTAATAGCTCTTTCTTACAATTAATTTACGTTGATGCTTTTTTCTTATAATTATAAATGATAAATGCTTCTGAGTTTTTCCCTCTTAATCTATCGTTTTTATAGTTGTGTTAAACATAAATGCCCCTTATAAGGAGTTTATAGTGTGCTTTCAAATATCTAGTCTTCATGTTTTTAGGAAGTGTATATCGGGTAGTAGCAGTTCGTAGTTTCTACTGATTTTAGCTTTTTCTCTGTGCAGGCATTAGCACGAAGTTGGGTGGTTTGTTTGGGTTGAAAAGTGCTCCAGCTCTCTAGCTACTCTTTCCCATGCAACCTAAAATTTTACCCATAAGATTGTTGAGTCATCCAATGAATCCAGTACTAAACTAGCAATGGTGCCAGCGCGATGCTACGGGTTTTAAAACTTTGTGAAATGTGTACAAAGTCGTGAAAATATGTTAGGAAGATGGTACTATTTATATAGACATGGAGATCCAAATAGTGGCATCATGCTTTGTTTAGCAAGTTTAAGTTACAAAAAATAGACTAATAACATGTTTTATATGTTGCTTGTCATGTTAAAATATTGACCATATATTAATAAACCAAGCAGCAATCAAAACATCAAAATATTAGCAGTTTTGAGTTGCTCATTGTTCAAAAGATTTTGGACAAGTCTTTATGTAAATGCTGTTGGATTGTTGAAGGGGATTTTTTTGCCTTGACGTCGGTTGGAAGGGGATCTTTCTCTTGTTGGCTCTGTTGCAGAGGTGGCTTCTGTTCTTTGGTGTAAAAGATTATGAATTTGTAGACGGAAAGAGGCCTTGGAATAACGCCGGGAAAAGAGAAGCTTCAATCTCCCAAAAGTATATTTAAAATAGTTTTGATTATTTAAAAATGAGTAAAATCCTAGAAAATTATTTTATTTCAATGTGGAATTTACACATTAAATAACTGTAAATCATGAGTTATATTTACACTTTAAATTTAGACATCATTTCATTATTTTTTGTGTTTAATTAGCGTTGTTTTGTTTTGTTCCAATATTATTTCAACTATCCTGCTTGTGAATCATTTTGATGATATATGTACAGGAGGACTTGGTCTTCAAACGTAGGTAGCGGTAGGGGGTTCATAATTCGTTCCCAAAAAAGATTTTATTGACAAATATAAAAAGCTAATATCGTTGACAAAATATAACAATCCGAGTAATTTCCATTATCTTCCTCAAAGTATTCATTGAGGTGTAATTTATTCTTACAACAATAACCACACTGTATAATTGAGGTTACATATGAATGAATCAAATACAACAAGACATCGGCAAAAAAATAAAAAACAAACAAAAATGGAAGACATTCGCTGTTCAAATTAGGTTGTACATTTCATCTTGATTCTTGGGGCTCAAGAAATTTTTAGTTGACAGCAGTGCAAATCCTTCTGATCTCTCCAGCTGAACCGGTGAGAGGAGAAACGTCTCCCATCTTAATCATGGCGATTCCAAAATCAGACCTAAAAGTTGCGGGTTTCGAACTATACTCAGAGACAATGCTGTCTGTGGATCCTCCACTAAAGAGAACTTGATCTGATTCAAGAAGACCCTTCTTCTGGATTAAATTCTTGAAGTAATTGTAGTCGAATGAATTTGGTGTCACCAAATCAAGTGGTGCCAAATTGGTGTTACCGTTGGGTGCAGCAGCTGGACAGCGGCGTCTGCGAGTAGTTGCAAAGTTAGAATCAATGTCACTTCCATTGTTGTAAATCCTGTCACGAAATGTGAAGCACTGAGCCTGCCCTATTGTATGTGCACCTGCATTCATACGTATATAAGTTCATTAGCATAAAGTTTTAATTAATATAGCATTTTCTAAGCAAGGCAGGCATATATGATTCATTTAAATAGTTACCTGACAACGCAACCAGATCTCTGGGACTGAGGCCTCTGTCACCAAATCTGGAAATAAGGCGGTCAAGGGAGTCTGTGAAAAGTGGAAGGTCACTTTCAGCTTGGGCTTGGCTTGCTCTGGTCGCATCTCTTCTTCCAAGCTTCACAGTCCAAGATGGACCACTCACCTATATCATATGTATATATATATATATATTTAGTTAATTGCAATTATTACCATAGTAGTAGTACAAGATTAAAGCCACGAGATTGACATTACCATAATTCCAATTAATAAAGATAATAAAAGAATCAAATTGAAATATTATTTATTTATCTACTCACAGCAACTGATGCATCCCGAGCTGCCACAGCAAGGATATCTGCGCAAGATACAACACCAGGGCAAATCTTCTCCACTTGAGCTTTTGCATCATCTATGACTTCGAAGCCTCTAGCAGAACCCCTGTTTTGAAATGCGTTCTTTTCGCTTACGATAGAAGCAGAATCATTAAGTAAGAGTGAGGCGTCACAACCCTGCAATCGATCATCAAAAACAAAAACCAAGAGTCAAAGACTGCTTATGATCAATCAGTGGCTGGCTTAATTAATGAAGGGGTAATTAGTACGTACCTGAACAAAGCAATCATGGAAATGGAGGCGCATTAGGGACGCCGCCATCCGGCGTTCTTGCGAAACTGCTCTGCTTATGGATGATTTGATAGTAGCAAGAGCGTTTGGGCAGGTTCGGTCATAGAATGTTGAAGACAGTTGCGCTTGGCTTGCTGTGCTCATGATGAAGAAAAGCAACAACATCGCGAATGCAACATTTGCATGGGACGTGAAAGAGAAAGACTTGGTCATGATTAAAACTCAAATCAAAACTCTCTCTCTCTCTCAACTTCGCAAGGTAATTAAGGGTAGGTTGAGTGGAAATGGAAACTGAAGAAATAATGAGAATGAATATTGAAGATGTTGATGAAGTAAGCTTGTAGCTCTCATCTATATATAGTGAGTCGCCAGCCAGCCAAGCTGGTTTGTCCAGGTCGCTGTTCAATTAATGTGCAAGCCCCTCAAGTAATTGCATGACTCATTCTGATTTGGTTGCCGTAAAAAGTCTTCGTTTTTAAACTATAAAAAAAAGTAATGTACTTTGAAATTTCTCAATTGGTAAAATATACGTATAGCTGGTCAAGCATGAAAAGTAGTCGTTTATTTACAACTTGTTATCATCTTTTATTTGTTTGTGCGATGCATGCAATTGGGCATTATATTTATATGTAAAAAGTAGCTGCATTTCGTATTTTTCGCGATTCGCTCATTCTCTTTCATAGCAGCCCACGTTTCGTTGTTCTAATCAAAAAAAATTCCAACATGGAAAACTTAATTAAGAAAAGACAATTTTAATTAAGGGCAAGATACATATGAGTAATCTTCTGTTTAACAGTGGAAAGAAGAGTGGCTAACGCGTCTTATTACCCTAAACTGTATGTAATTAAAGGGAAAAAAATGAACAAACATTTTTTGCTTAGTGTTTGGAAGAGTTGTAAACGTGTCCATAACTTTTGTAATTAATTTATAATCATCACTTTCACTGGGAACCAAACAAGTCTAGCTAACTGTGAGCCTTCAATTAAAAACTTATCATAATTTCTTCACTTTAATGATAAATTATAAGGACTTAGTTTATCTGCATGCCCTCCTTCTGAACTGATGGGCTTCTGGATGTATTCTTAACCATGACTGGGTGTATGTGAGATGTGACCCACCCACCACAGCCTGCTTGTCAACGTTATATATATAAATATATATATATATATATATGTCGCTTTTATGACTTTTGATATATTCGTCGTGCATGCTTCTTGTTTTTAACGCACCAAAACAAAACAAGAGAACCTAACTGGCTGCATATGTTATTAATTCTCTTTCCTAATGTAAAACAAAAAACTAACAGCTGACATGCGATTTGTAAGTCACAAACACGCACAATGAAGATCATTGAACTTTTTTTTTTTTGGGTTGGTTTGAATCAGAAGAAAGTCAATTTATTAAAAAGAAAAGTTCAATCACACGCAACAACGAAAGAAAGCCATGGGAGTGGCGGCTCCTCCTTCTCTTCTAGCTAGCTAACTTACACCATAATTCACATATTAAAGTGCATTAAGATTAAAAGCAAAAGCAATTGAATTTTTGCAAAGCAGAAAAACTAGGAGGAAGAAGTGATCCATTTCATTCTTTCTCAGGTTGCTTCCCCTCCTTGCTCCCGTTTACACCATCCACAGGAGGCAGCGTCTGCACAAAATGCACAGGATTTATAAGCGCCTAATATTATTTTGATTCAATGACAAACACAATAATAGAGCAGGTAAGCCTAACATTTTATCGAACACCTCGCCTGCAATACGTCAGGGTCAAATACAGAACCTAAACAGCATATATTCTTTTTTTCGTAATTGATCAACAAGAAGGTATTACACTCCGTGAGTGTGTGTGTGTGTGTGTGCGCGCGCGCGAGAAAGAAAGAGAGAGAAAGAAAGCGCGCGTACGAGATCTGGCTTGTAGAGATTGTGGACAACGGAGGCCCCAGCGAGAAGCGAAACGACAACAACGACGGACGACCAAGCCAACGAAGGAGTGCCGGTGGGCCGCCTCCCTCCCCCGAATTTCTGATTCATCCCCAAAAGTATACAACACCAACGGCGCCGACTGCAGGGGAGAAGAGAATCCGCTTGAATTCCCGCTCGCGGTTTTTGATTTCCCCTTCTGTAGTCTGGCGGGCTGTATTCTTAATGGGCTTCAAGGGAATTTCATTTTCCGTGGAGTCACCAGGCCTCGAAAATTTAGCTACGTTCGTTTTGTTGTTATTGGGCTTAGCCCATGTAACCCGAAAAAGAACAGAAATTTTTTTTCATTTTTTATCCTTTTTGACTCACAATCCTCATACATAGATTAAGTTAGTTAGTCAGGACAATGAATCCGTTCTTTTGCACTTAAATTCAAGTTCCAATTCTCGTAGATTAAATTAATTTAAAATACTTTAGATTATTGTTTATGTTTATTTTAAAAAAAAAAGTGAGGTGAACACGCAACACAAGGAACAAGTAGCAAAAGCAATTAATCCAGCATACACAGCTGGGTCAATTAATCGATCCCATTACACAAGCACGCTCACAGCTCTCTCCCACACAGATAGATCCATTATAATCAATTAACATGCTTTGGAGCAGAAGCATCTACGGCGGAAGCCACGGCATTGGCCTCCATTGAAGCCCTCTGTTGTGCAACTCGTGGCACAGTTGCTCGACAAGAAGCAAATTCCCTTGAATTTTTGGCTCTGACTCTCGCAGGTCCTCTTCTTTGGCTCAACCTTCTTAGCGCTCCTTCCCTCGACAGCCATTGGTTCTATCTCTGTCAAAGTAACATCCACGCATGCATGCATGCATCCGTAAGTTAATTATAATTCATCTATATAATTAATTAATGTACTCATCATCAAACTAAGTGAAGAAGAGAGAACTAAAGATATACCGGTAGCCACCAAAAGCAGGGCAAGAACCAAGGCGGCGGAAACAAGACGCATTGAACTTTCCATTTTGATCTCTGTGTGTATTTGTGCGTGTGTGTGCTTGTGTATGAAGCAGAGATCTCAGATGCTAATGCGAAGAACAACAAGCATGCACTGGTGTTTATATAGGGTCGAAGAGCAGATTCAAGAGGATCCATCTCCGTAAAGGTAGGTTACCTCCATAGCCAAAAAAAAAAGGAGTTGAAAAATTCCAGCTTCAAGAGGCACCATAGGCAACTTCCTATTTTAACTGGCAAACTTTTGGCCCTTGTTGTAATAATAACTCAACATATATATATATCACTTGGAAATGTGAAAAGCCAGATTAAAAATAAGAAGGGGAAACATAATTGTGGGAGATGTTGATTCTGTGGGAAACATAATTAGCTTTATCTCATTCCCATGTTTGATTTACAAGTATGTCTTCAAGATATAGGAAAAAGACTTTGTGTTGCCTCAATTTTCACTACTACATTTTACACTTTGCGCGACGAAGTTAATTTCGTCGCGCAAAATAAATTGTGGTCGCACAAATTTCAGCGCCACAAAAACTTCGTCGCGCAGAATCCGTCGCGCAAAGATCGTGAAGAAAGACTTTGCGCGACGAAGTTTTTTCATTGGTCGTCGCGCAAAGTAACTTTGCGCGACGAATGCAAAGTGACTTTGCGCGACGAAAAATATTGGTAGCGCAAAGTTTTGCGCGACGAAATACATTGGTCGCGCAAAGGTTTGCGCGACGAAAAACATTGGTCGCGCAAAGTTTTGCGCGACGAAATACATTGGTCGCGCAACTGTTTGCGCGACGAAATACATTGGTCGCGCAAAGTCTTAAAAAAATTCCCGCGTCAAATTTTTGGTACCCGCCCAAATTTTTAGAGTTTTACGCGACAAATAGTAACGTCGCGCAAATACTTGCGCGACGAAATATTTTTTGTTTTAAATTTTTTTAATTTGAAATAAACTAATTTAATAGTTTGCGCTACGAAATATTTTTTCTTTAGTATGAATTTATTTATATGAATTTTTTCAAATTTTTACTTTTTAAATTTAATTTAATTGTATGATTTCTTTTTAAAATTACTTCAATTTAAATTGACATATTCAAAATAAAATTACATATGAAAAATAGTGATCAAATTATCCAATAAATATAAATATATATTCAAAATGTACATATAAATTAACAAAGTACAATAATAAAATCCTAATACAAGCGCATTGTGGTGGTAGTGGCGGAGGATATGTTTTGATAGCTTCCTAATCCTCAACTTTAGCCGTCAAAGTCTCGATGATTCCCTACAAAAAAATAAATATAGTCAAATAACAACAACAACAACAACAAAAAGAATGCACAATCTCCCCTAAAATTGTTATACCACAAATCCAACCCAAACTCCAATCTCTCCCCTTTACTCAACCCCAAACCCCACACAAACTCAAAACTAACTCCAAAAACACATATTAATGAAAAAAATTTAAAATTTGGAGAGAATATACCTTTTGGCAAGATTGAGAGTGAGTGAGAATGAGAGGGAGAAGTGAGTGTGAGAGAATTAGAAAAGATAGTGATAGAGAGATGAGAGAGTGAGAGATAGTGAAAAGATAGATGAGAGAGTGAGTGAGAGTGAGAGATAGTGAAGATAGAGATGAGAGATTAAGTGAGAGGAGTTAGTGTGAGAGAAAGGGTGGGATTTGGGGAAAGGGAAAGAGAGAGGAGAGGTAAGAGTAGAGAAAGAAATTGAGAAAATGGTGGAGGAGTTATTTCAGTTTTAAAAATCGTATCACTTTGCGCGACGAAAATATGGTTGGTCGCGCAAAGTTTTGCGCGACGAAACATATTGGTCTCGCAAAGTTTTGCGCGACGAACAGAGGAATATTGGTCGCGCAAAGTCTAAAAAAATTCCCGCATCCCATTTTTGGTACCCGCCAAAATTTTTAAATTTTTGCGCGACGAAAAATACTTATTGGTCGCGCAAAGTCTAAAACAATTATATATAAAAAATTCCCGCGGCCCATTTTTGGTACCCGCCCAAATTTTTGCGCGACGAAACATATTGGTCTCGCAAACTTTTGCGCGAAACATATTGGTCTCGCAAACTTTTGCGCGACGAATATAGGAGTATTGGTCGCGCAAAGTCTAAAAAAAATTATTTTTTTTTTTAAAAATTCCCGCATCCCATTTTTGGTACCCGCCAAAATTTTTAAATTTTTGCGCGACGAAAAATACATATTGGTCGCGCAAAGTCTAAAACAATTATATAAAAAAATTCCCGCGTCCCATTTTTGATACCCGCCCAAAATTTTTGCGCGACGAAAAATATATATTGGTCGCGCAAAGTTTTGAGCGACAAAAAATATTGGTCGCGCAAAGTCTAAAGTTTTTTTTTTAATTTTAAAAACCCGCGTCCCATTTTTGGTACTCGCCCAAATTTTTTGAGTTTTGCACGATGAACTGTTGGTCGCGCAAACTTTTGAGAGACGAAAAATTGGTTCGTAGCACAATATTTATAAAAATAATTGCTATGAATAATAAAAAATAAAAAAAAATATTTTATGATTTAAAATATAATTAAGGTGAAAGCTACTTAATAAATGTATATACTATTCAATTTCTTAAGTGTTATACGTACAAAATAAATAAATTTAAAGCTACTTAATAAATATATGTATATAAATATATATATATATACACACACCATTCAACGATCCAACCATAAGACTTGTTTGTATATACTTCAAGATCGTATACCCCAAAAATCGCAAAAAACAAACATTCAGAGATCTAGTAACGGGACAAAACTTTTCGATAGTTATAAATGAAAAATCACGATTTAACGGTTATTTTAACTCCGATTTTGATGATTTTTTTACAGCTACACTCCTTGACCCTATATGAATACAATGACTGAATTTGATCTTCAATTTAAAACATATGCACTAGTGGATACCACAAAATCTTATGTTATATTTAACGAAAATATAAATAAACTCTTAATTGTTAGTGAATATATTGTTTTGATGGCATATGCATTCTACGAAACTAGTTTCAACGATCCAACCGTCAAACTTGTTTTTTTATACTTCGAGATCATATACGCCAAAAATTGGAAAAAATAAATATTCATAGATCAAGTAACGGGACAAAACTTTTCGACGGTTATAAATGAAAAATCATGATTTAACGGTTATTTTAACTCCGATTTTGATGATTTTTTACAGCTACACTCCTTGACCCTATATGAATACAATGACTGAATTTGATCTTCAATTTAAAATATTTACACTAGTGGATACCACAAAATCTTATGTTATATTTAACGAAAGTATAAATAAACTCTTAATTGTTAGAGAATATATTGTTTTGTTGGCATATGCATTCTATGAAACTAATTTCAACGATCCAACCGTCAAACTTGTTTTTTTATACTTCGAGATCATATACGCCAAAAATCGGAAAAAATAAACATTCATAGATCAAGTAACGGGACAAAACTTTTCGACGGTTATAAATGAAAAATCATGATTTAACGGTTATTTTAACTCCGATTTTGATGATTTTTTACAGCTACACTCCTTGACCCTATATGAATACAATGACTGAATTTGATCTTCAATTTAAAATATTTACACTAATGGATACCACAAAATCTTATGTTATATTTAACGAAAGTATAAATAAACTCTTAATTGTTAGTGAATATATTGTTTTGATGGCATATGCATTCTACGAAACTAATTTCAACGATCCAACCGTCAAACTTGTTTTTTTATACTTCAAGATCATATACGCCAAAAATCGGAAAAAATAAACATTCAAAGATCAAGCAACGGGACAAAACTTTTCGACGGTTATAAATGAAAAATCATGATTTAACGGTTATTTTAACTCCGATTTTGATGATTTTTTACAGCTACACTCCTGGACCCTATGTGAATACAATGACTGAATTTGATCTTAAATTTAAAATATTTACACTAGTGGATACCACAAAATCTTATGTTATACTTACGAAAGTATAAATAAACTCCTAATTGTTAGTGAATATATTGTTAGTGAACAAAAAAAAAACTAGTTTCAACGATCCAACCGTCAAACTTGTTTGTTTATACTTCGAGATCATATACGCCAAAAATCGGAAAAAATAAACATTCAGAGATCAAGTAAGGGGACAAAATTTTTTGACGGTTATAAATGAAAAATCATGATTTAACGGTTATTTTAACTCCGATTTTGATGATTTTTTATAGCTACACTCCTTGACCCTATATGAATACAATGACTGAATTTGATCTTCAATTTAAAATATTTACACTAGTGGATACCACAAAATCTTATGTTATACTTACGAAAGTATAAATAAACTCCTAATTGTTAGTGAATATATTGTTAGTGAACAAAAAAAAACTAGTTTCAACGATCCAACCGTCAAACTTGTTTGTTTATACTTCGAGATCATATACGCCAAAAATCGGAAAAAATAAACATTCAGAGATCAAGTAAGGGGACAAAACTTTTCGATGGTTTTAATGAAAAATCACGATTTAATGGTTATTTTAACTCCGATTTTGATGATTTTTTACTGCTACACTCCTTGACCCGATATGAATACAATGAACTAATTCGATCGTCAATTTAAAATATATATTTTCTAACAAAAACCCAATCCGAACAACAATAATATATTTTTCTAATAAAAATCCGATCCGATCTAAAATAATAAGTTTAAAGCTACTTAATAAATATATATACCGTTTAATTTCTTAAGTGTTATGCATACAAAATAAAAAACAAAAATAAATTGGTTTAGGTGACAAAATGTTTGGATTATGTCATGCAAAGATTCTAAAAAATAATTTTTTTATTCTATTTATTTTTGTAAGGACTTTGCGCGACGAAGTTTACTTTTCGTCGCGCAAAGTCACTTTGAGCGACAAATTATTTTTCGTCGCGCAAAATTGGTCGCGCAAGACTTTGAGCGACGATGTATTGTCGTCGCGCAAAAGTTTGTCGCGCGAAGTGACTTTGCGCGACGAATTATTTTTCGTCGCGCAAAATTTGGTCGCGCAAGACTTTGAGCGACGAAGTTTCAAGTTTCGTCGCGCAAAGTAACTTTGAGCGACGAATAATTTTTCGTCGCGCAAAATTTGGTCGCGCAAGGGGTTTTTTTTACTAGTGTTTGATCTAGTTTAAGACGTTGATGAGTTCCAATAATCACAAAGATCAGACAAAAATAATGGAGCAACACAATACAGGCCTTCCTTGATTGGAGCATAACATTTGTGTTTAAAATTATTATTATTATAAGAGATTGATCAACAAAACTATGTGTAGTATTGAAATATTTTGTTAATTATTTCTTAAAGAAAGATTACATAGTCACTTGTGGATGAAATTTATTTAATTTC
Organism: Prunus persica; assembly: GCF_000346465.2. Taxonomy (NCBI): domain Eukaryota; kingdom Viridiplantae; phylum Streptophyta; class Magnoliopsida; order Rosales; family Rosaceae; genus Prunus; species Prunus persica. Next base: position 32,107,806 of record NC_034009.1, on the reverse strand, counting down.
GTGGTAGCGTTGCAATATAAGCATCAATCAAGACACATGCATTTTTCATCTTGACAAATAACCATTCTTGAAACATATGATGCTCTTACATCTTCGCAATCAACATATGCAGAACACGTGTGGTACTCTTTCAAAGGAAAAGAAGTTTGGCTTTGACTTTGTCTTTGACTTTGATCATGATGATCTAAGCCAATTGAATCCATACAATTTCATTTGTGGTTAATGCAAATAACTGTCTTTGAAACACATGAAGCTTTGTCACAATCCTTGCTAGTAGAACATTGTTGCTCTTCTGCTCTTGTTGAGAATAAGGCTACACTTGAAATTAACAGAAATTTCTTTAATTAAAAAAAATTCCTTCTATGTAAAATAATCGGCTACAAATATTGTTATTACTAGCTAATTTCACAACTTAATTTTATGAGAGAATTTGAATGGTTAGAAAACTCACAAGTTGCAATAGCCAAGAGGATGACCCAAATAGGTTTTGTTAGATGTCGCCATCTCCATATTTTTTTGATTTGTGTGACACCTAGGGTAAAGTTGAATTTCAAGGTTTGTTTTGCGCTATACTATTGAGCACTTTTGGGCTATATTTATAAGGAAAATGCTAGGGAGACCAACTTTAGATACCAACTTGTGTACCAACTCTCTAATAGAGTGTGGGACCCATTGTATTGGTGGGCTCCACCTCTATTAGAGAGTTGGTACACAAGTTGGTATCTAAAGTTGGTCTCCTTAGCATGACCCTATTTATAAAGGTTGCGTGTTCAGTTTAACACAAGAGAAATAGGTCAATTTAATTAATTTTCAAATGATTGGGATATCTTCGTGATGCATGTATAGTTTGATTTAGTTTGGTTTAGTTCGTAAATTTGTCAAATGAATAAATGTGATTCTTTATTTGGTATAATCAACGAAGAAATTATTTGGTCAGATTAATAAATGAGAATTTCTTATTTGGTATATACTATAAGAAAATATTTAAATATAGAATGGAAAAAATATGAAATTCAATGTAACAGATTTGAATTTTGAATTATACCCCGACTAAATAGGTATTACAAGCAAAAGGACCCGCGCGATGCTGCGGGTTATGAAATTACATCAAATGTGTATAAAGTTGTGGAAGAAAAGAAAATGTAGAAATGATGAGCAAACAAACATTACAAAAATAAAGAAATCAGTACCAAAAAAATAGTCAGAGTATAAGGAATAGAGAGGCAATCATGAATTATACCTTTAAAGCGAAGAATCGTTAAACAATTTGGTTGAATGACCGCTTCTCATATTTGGATTTCGTACCCAAGATCTCTTGAAACAATCAAAATTTCATGAAAGCCTGAGGGGGAAAAAAACAGAAGGAAAGAGAGCAGAAAACACGTAGTAGTATAGCCAAGTCGAATTTTGTGAAGGAATTTTGAGGCAACACAAAAGGAAAAAAAAGTCAATAAATCAAAATGAAGAAACATTAACCTAAAAGTTATCTTCGCTTCTTTGCTTTAGGATAGTTCCTTTTTGGTAAAGATGATATGCTGCTGTTTGGGTAACTATGTTTAAAGATATGTTCGTTCTTTTACTACAGGGTTTTAATTCAAATTCGTTCTTATACGGTTAACGGGACTGGGGATTTGAATTTGATAATTTTTGTTTTGGTAGGGGAAATAAAATTTGGGAGTGTGATTCTAGGAACTGATTGCAATGTTTTAGCATAGTTGACTTGAAGAATACGGGTTTGGGAAATATGTGGTGTTTGAGGAAAATCCTTTCGTATATAAGAAGCCACGTTTAACAATAAAACAATTAATAAAAAATTGTTAGAGGATTAAAGGACCAATTTCATGATTTGCTACCTTAACACTACGATAACACACAATTTTGGGTCTAAAGAGGCTTTAACAATGTAAAATAGGAGGACTACATGCAATTGTGTGCTACCTTAACACTAGGGGTGGGCATCAATCCGGCCGATCCGGTCAATCCGGCCGAACCGATTATATTGGATTGGTTTGGTTTGGTTTTGACCAAAGAAAAAGTCAACATTTTGAAAAACCGAACCGAACCGGTTTGGTTTGGTTCAGCTGTGGTTTGAGAGTTTTAAAAACTGTCCTAAACCGAACCGGACCGATTATAAATCAATTTATTATTTATTTAATTTAGTTTACATGTGGCAAGGTTTGTGTGCGTTTTGTGAGTCCGCGTATCTGAATGTTGGTGCACGTTTTGATCTTCTAATTTGCATATCCCAGTTATTTGTGTGTGCTTGTATTTCCCTCTCTTTCTATCTCTACTATGTGTGTTTGCTCTTTGTGTTGTGTGGCTCTTCTTACTCTATCTATCTTAATTAATGGGTCCATTTCATAATTTCATACGCATTCAAACTCCACCTCTGTGATAAAAGTATTTACCTCTCTGTGATAAAAGCTTTTCATTTGTTTGTATTGTGATGAATGCAATGAGTAAATTTAATGCTACAATTGGTTAATGCAAATTTTGTATATGTTTGTTTTGATGGAAATTGTGAACTTAGATGCATGCTAGACATTGGACAACCATTGAATAAATGGAATTATGTTGTATTAGCCTTTGATGGAATGGAATGGAATGATATAATGGCAAAATGTTAGCATTATAATGTAAGAGCAGGTTGAAAAATGCATGATTTTGTGTTAGGCACAAACCGGCCGAACCAATCCGAACCAAACCGGACCGTTATTTTCTTATTGGTTCAGCTGTGATTTGAGAGTAAAACCGAACCAATCCGGACCGTGCCCACCCCTACTTAACACCATGATAAACACAATTTTGGGCCTGAAGAGGTTTTAACAGTGTAAAATAGGAGGACTACAATTGCGTGATAATGCAGAAAAGTAATTTTTATATATATTAATTTAAGTCTCCTCACAAATACTATGTCAAATAAAGTAGAGGCATTTTCTATGTTTCACTTAAGTGCAATAAAGTACATTAAGAATCCTTTAGTTTTGTTTTGTAATTCTTAATGTGGTGCTTTTATAGCTTTTTTTTTTTTTTTTAAAGCATTTTCGGACCATTGTAAAGCAAATGTTCTACTACAGTGCATATATCAACATTTGGTTTTGCATCTATTTTTCTGTCGCATCTATTTTTATTGTCAACATGCTAGCATCTCCATTTGCTACACAGTCGACCCATTCCTGTATTTTTAAGTAAAATTAACCATATAAAATCGCGATTAAAAATACCTACAAATACCAGGATACTACACAAAACAGCATGTACTCATATCTCATTAACATATTTGAAACCTAACTTCATACAAATTCCGGTTTACAGAGTGGGGTGATTTTGTTGAGCATGAAGACTTAATGACCATATTCAGCTCCTGAATAATCAGATTTCCTCTGTTCTTTCAATTATGCAGCAATCTTCGTTCCCACCTCATTTATTTTGTTGTTGAAGTAGTGGAAACACTTCATTGCATAGAATCCTATAGCAACTCCCTGCTAATTGTTACATCAATCTTCCTTTGCTGCCATTGAATCAATCTCAGAAAATTAAAGACTATTATTGATATGTCACATGATTGAAAGGAAGTATCAGCATCTTCATATAAACATAGTTAAAATTTTCAAATAGTTCAAAATGCTAAACGAAGAAACAATAGGTCACTACCAAGATAATCATACATAAAATGTTTACTTGACAATGAAAAATAAGAATCACAGAGACAGAGAAGTGCCCAAAGAAATGTAGTAATTTAATGAAAACCACAAAGATAATACGGATTTAAGGGTGAACATGCATTTGAAACAATATTCTGCATAATAAAATAATACAATTCACTATGAACAATGATGCAATCTTGTACATCTTCATCCATTCCAAATGAAGGCAAATGGAAAAAGCAAAATCAAATTAAGAAAATCTCTACATTGCTTTTGTTCAGAAGAAAGATTTCATACAATGTATGCATTATTTTGCAACTGATAATTTTAGGATATATTAATTGTTTAAATAATACTTGTGTTAACATTAGTTATTATTGTCAAGATGAGAATGAAGACATTTTCCTAATGGTTATGTGATAAAGCAAACGATTAAGCAAATAAAAAACAAAGAAGAGGACAGAGAAGAAACTGAGGAAAGAAAATAAATTGATATCCTGTATAATAAATAGCAACGCAAACAGGAGGACATAGAAATGATATCTTGTTAAATTCACTCTCTTGCATAACAATATTAAATAAGGAAGACAAAAGAATAAACATGAGTAAATGAATTTATGCAAGATTCCCCAGATATTTAAATCTGTGCAAAATTCAACTCTCTTACATAGTTTTTCAGCAAACAGTTAAAAAAACCAAAGACAAAAAATTAAGCAAAAGAATAAACTGAAAATAAAAATTTTAAAGCTGAAAAGAATGGCTTCGAGGCATTTGAAAACCACAAAGTAAAAGCTGAATATATATATATATATATATATATATTTTTCAGACATAAGTCAAACAAACACACAACCACAATGATAAACACAAACAACACCTGCCAATCTACCAAACCAATTGGTAACCAGCAAGTCAAGAAACTGACCTCATTTAGGTGGGTGTATGGTATATCCATTGCCCTTCTTCAACCATGGATGGCCTTTCCCTTAAGAACCTTTTAACACCCTGTCACCTCGATTTTGCATCAAGGTGGAAGAGGAAATCAAGGTAGATGTATATATTCCATAAAACATGATAAAGGAGCAGTAACAGATAATACAAACAGGAAACATAGAAACAGGATTATAAGGTTTGAAATTGAAAAAAATTTGTTCTTCAAATCAATTCCCATTCCAAAAGTCAAATATGCAGCTCTTATAAGCTCAAAATAGAATAAAACAATGGTACTCCGTAATATTTCTATAGTTATCGTTAAATTACAAAAAGCTCTACCCTAAAATGAATCTCAACAAAACAACCAAAAGATTCAACAATATACTCAGATATTAGAGGGTTTAGGGTTTAGGGTTAGAAAACTCATTTTTTTTTAATTATCAAACAACATAATTGATAAACAACTTTAAGGAAGAAATACCTCATTTCAAAATCTGTAGCTTCCAATCAAATCAGTCATTAGTATACAACACTTCAAATCTCATGAGTAAATAGCAAGTAATTCAACCAAGAAGATATCAATTCCATACTATAGATGCCTATAGTAATACTGTAATGGTATCAGAAGTCAGAACCTAAAAATCAATTCCATATCTAACACTATAACTAACAATCAAATCGTGCAAAGAGATCAGAAGTCAGAACCTAAGAAATCCATTGCATATCTCAAACTATGACATTAATCAGATAGAGAAATTTAAATTGGTATATCATTAAACCAAATTGAATTTCAGATACTTCACTACAGTTTCATGAACCATAAAGAGAGTACACATAGAAGGGAAGATGGCACTTTATCAGTATTTTGGGATTTTTCAATCTATAACATTTGTATGGCTTGTTGGTTTTATTCTGATATTCTAAATAATCCTTTTGCAATCGTAATATTTTGGGGTTTGCATTGCAGCATCCATGTGATTATCAAACTTATACAATGGAACACCCAAGCAATGATGACCAATGCAAGAGTTCAGTGGTAGTAACATATGGGAATCAAGTTACTGGTATTGAATTTACTGTCTGATAGGCTAAAGCCTTTACTCTGACAACGGTCCCAAATGACCTCAACCATGTTGTGTGCTGTTGTTATACCCAGGTATGTTTTGCATTTAGTATTTTCATCAAACCAATGTGTTTTTTTCTCTCTTTAATCAATCTAAATGGTCTGTGACTACAATTTTATTCTACAGAACATAAATAAAGAATTGATACAAAAGCATTCTAGATCTGTCCGCTGCTAGAAACAATAAAGATGTACACCAAAGCGGTTAAGATAAAAGAGGTTAAGATAAAATAATTGTTAATTTCTATTTTGAGAAAAACAAGTCTGTTGACAAAAAATCTCTTCACAAAAAAACTGAAAGAAAGAAAGTTTCTTGACAAAAAATCTCCCAGCTAACAAATTCTTCATATGAAAGAAATACTTGAGAATGGAAGGTATAGTGCTACCACCCTTCTCTTTTTTTTTTCTCTTTTTCACTCACACAAACACATATTTTATTGTTGCAAACAATCAATGCTCTGATAATAAGAATGAAACAGGGAACACAGAAGGCTATATGAATGAGAGTATATGTAAAGAAAGAGCTGAAGTTGTGAAGAATGATGTAGAACAACCACTCTTCAATTGAAAAAGAGTGTTAGCTGTAACAAACAACTTCAATGTAGCGAATAAACTGGGAGAGAGAGGATTTAGCCTTGTTTTATAAGGTGACACTTTCTAAACTGCTTGATAAATACTAATGTACAGTTTAACTAATATATGCTAACTTGGACAGGTCGAAGACATAACAGATATAGATTTCTTAAAGGAGGCAGCACAAATATTCATTCCAGGTACATTGTAGCATGATTTCTGTTTGTTCAACCTCTCTAATTCTAAAAACCCAAAACTTCAATATATAACTTTAATTTTCTATAAGTGTTGATTTACATTCCCTTTGTCTTGACAACTCAATCAAACATCTCAATCAAAAGTCACCCTAGACAATGAAAATCACAAAACCATTCTGTCACTCAGGATCAAATCGTTGCACAAACTGTGATCTACATAAGCTTGCGACAATCTTAATATCTAGAATATTATGTTTAATTGTAATTTTAAAGAACAAACCATACATATTCAAGCAAGAAATCTACAGCATACCTACTCAATCAGGCCATACAATTTTCAGAATTTATGTATCAAGCATATTGAACAAAGAAAGTAAACCATATGTTTTCCCAGACATCATATGCTGGAGAGTCAATCTAAGAAGGGAAGATGGCACTTTATCAGCATGGTTGCTGGTTAATCATTCCTAATTTCTATTTTTTCTTCACTTCTTTTTTCCTTGTGTTTTATCACTAATTTTTTTTTCCATATTTAGAATACAACAACCAACAGCAGAACAAAAAAGAAAATTTTTTCAATAAAAAAAAGCATCCTTAGTTTTTGCTTTCTAATGTTTTATCAGCAATAAAAACAGAAATTGAGAATGATTTCCATTTCTAAGATTTCTCAAAGAGAGCAAAGTCATTGAATTGACAATTGATTTAAAAAATTAATAATAACAATGATGGAAATACTTGAGCTAATCTGTGAGATTCAATTCCCTTCCTGATAGAACCCAATATGTTCTGAAATTTAAATACCTCAACTTCTCTTATATAGCAATAGGGATTACTCAAGAACCTGAAATCAAAGTAACAGCAGGAATGAACCCAAATTCGTAAAAAATAAATAAATAAAACATTAGGGATTACCCCAAAACTTGAAATCAAAGTAACCAAATAAATGAATCCAAATTTGTAAAAAATAAATAAAAAATACGCTAAAGATAGAACATGGCTCAAAACAATATGCGTATATTAATATCAAGCTTAGTTAAACAGATATACACAATGAGTACATTTGATTCAAAACTCATAATCAACCAAGCCCACCAAGCCACCCTAAACAATCAAAATCACAAAACCACTCTCTCACTCAGGATTGAATTGTTGGACAGACTGTGATCTACATAAGTCTGCAGCAATTCTAATATCTAGAATATTATGGTCAATTATAATTTTAAAGGACAAACCATACACATTCAGGCAAGAACTCTACAACATAGATAGCACTTTATCAGCATGGTTGCTAGTTAATCATTCTTAGTTTCTATTTTAGCAAAACCTGATTAATGTCCACTTCTTTTTTGCTTGTTTAAAATGCAACAGCAAACAGCAATTCTAACAGCAGATAAAAAACAGAAACAGCAGAATGCAACAGCCAATAGCATATAAAAAAACAAAAAAATTTTAGAATGCAACAGCCAACAGCAGATAAAAAACAGAAAAAAATTTCAATAAAAAAAAAAGCATGTTTAATCTTTGCTTTCCAATGTTTTATCCAAAAACCTGAAATCAAAGTAACAAAATAAATGAACCCAAATTCGTAAAAAATAACTAAATAAAGCATTATAGATTACCCAAGAACCTAAAATCAAAATAACCAAATAAATGAACCCAACTCTACAAAAGACGAAAAATCTCCTAACCAACAACCAATTATGCAATTATGCATAATTTTCAAAGATCTTAAGTTCATCACGGGAAGCTTTCGGATACAATTATGCATTCCCAATAACAGACCTCTCAAACTTTGGTCTGCAAAATATCCATTCTAGACCATCATTTTCAAAGATCCTCCTATGTCTCATCCTTTAAAAATATTTATACAAAAAAAGTATTGCTCTCATGAGCTATAATTTATGCCTTTGCAGGTGCTTTAGCCTTTCAAGTGATAGAAGAGAGACTGAAAAAGGAAAGAAATAGCTCTTCAATCAATCTTCTAACAGAAGACTTTGCACAAAAATAAACCTAAGGACTCAAAATTCCAACTATGCAGTCTATATGAATTCACTTTCTAACATACCATTCATATTTCCACAAAGATGAAAATTCCGTACATACAGAACAGTCCTCTACAGAAGCATTTTGACCTAATTTATACCTAATTTATACCTACTTTATATTGTTTTGGCAACTTAAATGAAACTACAACTCAAGTCCATATGTAACTATCCATGTATAATACAAATATGGGTCTTCTGCATTAATGATGCAGAAAGCACTCAAGCTAACGAATATTCCCACCAAAAAATGCAAGAAAATGGTTGGCCTCATTGTATCAGCTTCTATATATTAATCCTTGAAATTTCTGAATTCTGCAGAAATTAAAGAACATGTCCGCACAAAAACTCATTAGTACCGAATACCGATTGGCGAAGGCAAGACAATCATAGTTGTGGAGTACATAGTTAGAAAGATGAATGTGCATACGTACTGATAGAAGCAAGTCAGTTCTATTTGATTCTTCCATCTAAGATAAAATAATTGCCAATTTCTATTTTGACAAAAAAAATAATAATAAGAAAAGAAAAAAAAAAGTCTCTTGACAAAAAATTCCTTGACAAAAAACTAAAAGAAAGAAAAATCTCTACTGTAGTTTGATAGCTTGATCAGCTTATGTATACTATATCTGGCTATGGAGAAGCGCTAGATAATTCACCAAAATTTTCAAGTCTGAGCATAATCAGAATCAACTACTCACATGAAGATTCAATTTCAAAGAAAAATACAACAGAGCATGTTTAACGCTTAAGCGGCAACTTCCTGTGCAATTTTTTATTTCATTTGTATCTGTGTTTTTTGTAGGTTGGTACAGCTTTTGTTCTGTTTGGTGCTTTTGGTTGAATATAATTTCATACATTGGGCATGAAAGCATGAAGGACATGGGAATGCCATGTTACAATGTAACGATTATACTCTCTGTTAGGTCCCTGGATAGATTCTGGTGCCAAGCCGTGGCATGAGTTGGGGAAAACGTGAACAATAGGCTAAGAGCTCTTCTATTGCTTTCATAGTTCACAATGGGCTAAGTTTTCTAAATCAGCATTACCCCACCATCCAAAATCCTTCAAAAGGCTAGAGTTCAGTACCAAAAAAAGAGTTGAGGTACTGGGTCAAAACATGCAGTCTGCCTCAAAGTTGTCAAATTTTCCTAAAATACAATGTCTAATGCAGAGGCCTGAGTACTCAGACAATTGTCTAATGCAGTATCACATGAATGGTTAGAAAGAGTTTTCCATTTTGCAGACCTATGCCTTAGATCAACCATTATTAGGGTACAAAGACTAATTTGATGGTCAATACCAAGGACAAAAATATTGATGCCTTATAACTGTTTCTTTATTATTCCTATCCATTATATATATTGTCAAAATAGTTTTTCCTCTGTAAAAGGACAAAAATTCTGTAGCTTTTGATCCTTTATTGCTTCGTTACAGAATTTGGCAAACCTGAAATCTATCAATTTGGAAAGCTGCCATCAATTCAATAAAAAAAATATATAAAAAAAAAACATGCTCAGTCTTTGCTTTCCAATGCTTTATCCAAAAACCTAAAATCAAAGGAATCAAATAAATGAACCCAAATTCCTAAAAAATAACTAAATAAACCATTAGAGATTACCAAGAATCTGAAATCAAAATAACCAAAAAAATCAACACAACTCTACAAACCAACAATCAAATTCATGAAATAAAGACCCAAAGATCTGTTAAAAAGTTGATGAGATGCATACCTGAAGACAAACGATGCAAATATTCGCAAGGAAGAAAGATGGAAGCCTGAGTCGAAGGGTGTAGAAAAGAAGAAATCTCCCGATCCCAAATCTGTGACACGAAGATTGAAAGCGCGGCTGGATTTGCAGCTCACCTCCCAAGCAAATATCGACGGCCTCCAACGCATCTCCAGCAACGAACACTGTTCTCCCATGGCTGCCCCCCAACCAGCTGGTTGGAAACAAACTGAAGCCAGGGCTTTGTCTCTGCGAACCAAACCCTCTCAACGAAGGAGGAGGGGCAAAAACGGGAACAAAAGAAGCTGTTTAGTCAAGGGCATTTTCGTCAATGTACTGTGCAGCAGGAAATAAAAAAAGAAACAGCAGAAAAATGAGGGGCATTTCCGTCATTACACTGTTCTTAGCTACAGTGTTTCGTTGCATTGGGCTTTAGTATATACATAATTTCCAAAATTATATTACAATGCTGGATGTGTTCTTAATGGGCTTCCAAACAATTTCATTTTCCTAGGTATATATCACTAGGCCTTCAAAATATTGTTTTTACACTCATTTTGTTGTGCTTTGGGCTTAGCCCATGTTACCCAAAAAAATTCAATTGTGTTAACTAATTGTGAGATTTTTCTTTTTCATTTTTTGTTGTGCACAAATCCGAATCAAGATTCCGAGCCTCTGTATTTAGTTCCTATGCATTTACTCGCTTTTGTTAAATCTAAGCGACTCAAATAATTTAACCATCCAACAGCCGCCACATTATCAAGTTGTAAGTCATTTTTTCAATTAATCAAAATTCATAACGTGGTTTGAGTTTTTTCTTTTATTGTTAACCCAAAATTCAAAGGTTTGTGATCCTCTTAATTGACTCATAATCGTCCAGAGGAGGGAGGAGATTAAGAATATTTTTAAATTAAAAAAAAACTATAGGAGATTAAAAAAAGGAGGACAGCACAAGAAACAATAAAAGAAATGATCCATGCAGTCATTTAGTTTATTAGGTAGCAAAAGCAATTAACCCAGCACAGCTGAGTCAGTCAATAGATCTCATTACACAAGCGCGCTCCGGTTCCACAGATTGTTTTTCTCCCACACATATACACTTTTATGATTAACTAATTCATCAACAATTTTTGGAGCAAAAGCATCTGCGGCGGAAACCGCGGCATTGGCCTCCGGTGAAGCCCTCTGATTTGCAAGATTGCACACAGCTACTTGTCAAAAAGCACATCCCCTTGAATTTTTGGCTCTGAGAATCACATGTCTTCTTCTTTGGCTCAACCTTCTTAGCGTCCCTTCCCTCCACAGCCATTGGTCCCATCTCTGTCAAATCAACATCCATGCATGCATGCATGCATCCGTAATTTGATTAATTAATCTACATACATAATTAATGTACTGAACAAATTAATTAAGAAGGGAATTAAAAGATATACCGGCAGCCACCAAAAGCAGGACAAGAACGAAGGCAGCTGAGACAAGGCGGATGGAGCGATCCATCTTGATCTGTGTGTATGTGTGTGTGCGCGCGCTTGATCTGTGTGTACGTGTGTGCTTGTGTATGCAGTAGAGATCAAATCTTATTGCAAAGAACTACAGCCATGGAAGGGCTTTTTATACAGGGTCGTAGAGAAGATCCATCTCCGTAAAGGAAGCTAGCTCCTTTACCAAATTAAGGGGTTGAAAAATTCCAGCTCCTATTTTGGCCAGCAAACTTTTGATTCCGTATATTTGTGGTGAGATTGGCTCTGGCCACCTTAAATTTGAAAGATTGGAATTTAAATTGCTCCCCCGCTGCATGTTTGATCAATTAGAAAAGATGATAACCCTTGCAAAATGACTACATGTATGGTTGAGGAAATCAATAATATTGCATTATTACAAAACGTAGGGGTGTTACAAAGACATCGTTGACAAAACAAGGCAAGGCAACTCACGAGGGTGGTACTTAATTAACAAACAAGAACAAGAACAATAACAAGGATATAATAATAATAACCCAACTGTTAATTGGCTCATCATATAATAATTTATTTTAGTAGCAAGTACGGCCACTGATATAAGGGATCATTCAGAATCGTCTCCTCCTAGGCCCACATAGAAATGTGCATGCAGGAGTATCACGATCATCGCTAATTAACAATGTTTAGTGCAAAAGCATCTGCGGCGAAAGCCACGACAATGGCCACCAGGGAAGCCCTCAGTTTGGCAAACAGATGCACAGTTGCTTGTACTCACGCAAGTTCCCTTGAACCGATTACTCTGAGACTCACAGGTCCTAGCCTCAGCAACCATTGGCCCCATCATCCCTGCAAATCATTCCAAACATACATTAATTAATCCCAACAGTTGAATATGTATATATATATATATATATATAGTTTACAAGTTAACCAGAGGAAAGACAAGAGAAGAAGCCTAAATATTACCAGCAGCTGCCAGAAGCAGAAAGAAGACGAAGGCAGTTGAAAATAAACGCATGGAGCGCTCCATATCTTTCTAATGTATATGTATCTGATGAGGTAGCAAAGCTAGCTTAGGTTGTATATCGATGTAAAAGATTACTAAGCTTGCAAGCCCTTATATAGATAGATAGAGAAGAAGATTCGAGAAATGAAAAAAAAAAAGTAATTAATAAAAAGAAAGAAAGAAGAAAAAGAGGAGCCACACGTACATTTCTGTGACTGTGTCGATAATAATACATTATTGGGACTAGTGCAGCAGCGGTGACTTGTCACTGCGTGATCTGTGCTTTCTGCCAACATTATATGACGACAATCCAAGCTCCATTGAGCTGTCAAACGTCTTATTTTTCTCTTTTACCTTTACTCATCATGGATATCAGTAAGCTTGCCTCCCTCTGGATTTTGAAACCGTTGTTTTTCCCAAGTATATGCTTATAAGTTATATATGCATATGCTAAGCCTAAAAGAAATTTTTTTAAATTAATTATCGCTGTACAGCTTGTTATTTTAGATTTGGTTTTAATGTCCTATGTATATAATAAAAGTAATCAGGGCTTATGATGAAAAGATAACTTTACAAGATTAATTGAACAAAATTAGTTTCAAATATTGGAAAACAGCTTGGAAAGGACTCGTCCTACAAAAAAAAATATAAGGAGGGAGAGCACTCCTATATTATTGACAGCATTAATCAAACATATTTGGTGTATTTTAGATTTTAAATGAGGTTTTAAGTTTAACTACTATATAAGTTATTTTCTCATCTGAATATTGTGCGGATGTCATTGTAAATATGAAGGAAAACATGGAAGAGTAGTAGAAAATACATGGTTTCCAATTTCCACACAGTAATAACGTTTGAATGTCTATATAAGAGAATTTCTGTTTTATCCATATATATATATATATATTGAAAATAAACTCTATATTTAAGTATTTTCAAGCAATGGATAACTCAGCACATCTAGATGAACATGCATAGATCATGAAAAGAACGTTTCCACCAAATCTAGCTTTTGAAAAGAAAGATATCGTGGCCTTAATACAATATATAAAGTAAGTAACCAAAAGGAAATATCTTTGACATGAATACGAAAATGTCGTAGCTTTTGATCTCTTTGTTTTTAAATTGTCGGTATGTGCCGACAAGTGAAACTTTTCTAGTTTTCCTCCCTTTCGTCCACATTTAATCGAAGAGAATTCTGTAAAAAGTTAAAATGTTCTGAAAGTTAGGCCCATGTCTCGTCAAGATTCCAGGATCCACCCCATCAAATTCCATCTCGGTTTGGGCTATACACTGTTGAGCCATTGGGCCTCGGGGTAGTGAGGCATAAAGTTCTTGGGCTACTATTCCGTCCTTTCTTCAAAAGATGTTGAGATACGATCCAAATCATAGAATGAATCAAATTGTTAAAGGTGGATAAAACCCAAAATTCTAAAGTGAGATTTCGTGCCACGTGGCCCATCCATACAAAACTCTAATGAGAATGAGAATATGAGAGAGAGAGAGAGAAAGAGAGAGCGCCAAATTTAGCATAAACAAGTGTAGATTCATGCGCCCTTTGCATGAGTATATACATAATAAATAGTACACTACAAAATCTGCATCCCCAATTCCCCATCCATTAAACGACACCTCCTAAGTCCTGGAAACATGTATAAACAAAGTGACAACCAAAAATTCCCCAACATGATTTCATTCATTCATTCATTCCCAAGTAACTGAGACCATAGAGTTGGCAAGCCCCGACTCTTCAAAAGTAGATTGACAATCATAATCCAGACTCTTTGAAGCTCCTGGGATTGCCTGAGTCAACCGAAACCGCCTTGTCTCAGCTTCCTTGAGTTGGGAATAGCAGAATGACCACAACATCTGCAAAACAAACAATTCAAATTTAGTGACAACCCTAGGATGGGAGTAGAATAGATCCTGCTAATAACAGCCTGTGCTCATCATTTCGATGGTAGCGCATGCCATATAAGTCTACTGTGGAAATTTTGTCGAACATATGCATGAACTCTCTGCAAGCATTTAACTTCGATAAAAATGATTTACAGAGTCAAACTCTCTCAGTTTAGATGCAATTAAGTGTTAAACGCTAATCACAATTCAAATCTTTTCCATTATATACTAATACAAAAAAACTTCTTTCACTTCTTACCTGAATTGGATCAGTGCGAAGGAAATTCCGCTGCACCCTGCGCCCATCTGGAAGACGGACTCCAACCCTGCAAAGGAGGTTCTTATCACCCTTGGGTTCTTCAGGCAAAGGTGGATATGCAGGCGTCTTGGCTAAGCATTTTTCTTCCTCCTTGTCGGTAATGATTTCATCTTTATCTTTGGATATCCCACCTGTCTCCTGCATGCCTTCCATCGAAGCTGCCAATGCGCGCTGCACTTCCTCATCTTCTTCATTAGTTTCGTCTGCAACTGAAGCACCTTAAGTCATACATGCAGCTCATCTACGAAAAAAATAACAGAAGAAGAAAAAGGAAAGGAAAGAACAAATCCAAAACAAGTTTTCAAGAGCGGATCTAGAATGCATCATTCAGCTGCTAGCAAAGATGGATACAAATTTGGATATGTCACGGCTTTACGAATTTGGCGGTATGTACAAGCAATCACCCATCTGAGCCTCTTAGTAAACCACATACAACACGAATACACAAAGCACCATCGCAGATACTGACACAGGTATTTTATACAGAAGAAACCAAGCATATTTTCATGAGAACACAAGAAACCAAGCACATTAACCAAGAGATATGTCAATGTCCGTGCAAAACTATTCAGACAAAAACTTCTCTCTGATATCACTACAATCAAGCTGAAACAATCACTCAGACTACAACATAAACAGCAACCCCATTTATAAAATCAAAAGGAGCATCAAATAATGAAACAATATGTAAAATGGGAAAACAACTATAATTTCAGCTGCAGATTTTTCTTCTAAAGCAAACTTCAATCATTCATTCAGTTAAGCATATGACTGTCATTTCACTATATATTACACTTTACAAAGGATTTCTTTTTCCTTTTTTTCTACTACCCCACCCCCACTTAATTGAGTTGGAACAAGGATTAGGATCAACAGAGAGGTTTACCCAAGCAATAATTTGAAAAATAATAAAAATTCAACAGATTCAAGAAGCAAAATGGTTCTCTGCAGTGTAATATAGCAGAAGATATTTGGAAGCCCATGCATACCTTTAGTTTTCTGTGGCTGAGGCAGAGAACTTTCCCTTGGGCGTTTATGGGACAAAGTTACATGATGGTCCCTGGGGCCACTATCCAAGAAGGGTAATAGATCCTACAGTGGCAAGGATGTTTTCATGCCAAAATTGAACTTCAAAGTAAAAGTTTGATCTTTGTAGGAAAAGGTTTCTTAAGCTCTCTAACAAGTGAAAAATTTATACTCAACTGTGAAGATACAATCTACGCCATGGCATTTACCTCTAGCAAACATTCTGGCTGAACCATTCCATTCCATGAACGCATTCTTTGCCCAGTAATGGGGTCAATAATGAGAACTACAGGCATAGATTCCAACTTGTAGTATGTGCAAACCTTCCTGCCTTCAGTTGTATCATCATATGTCTATATTTGCGGACCAACATCAAACAGATGAAGCACAAACAAAAACATCATAAGCATAAAGGTGATCCAAAAGATTCATGTCCACATATGCTGTCATACAAATTAGGAAGCAAAATCCACACAAAGATTAACACAATTAAACATAATCTTCACAATTCTGAATTCCAAAAAGAGATTCTAAGAATCTTGGCAGCCTTGGATAAAAAAATCTCAACCTTTTACAAACGTTTGGTTCATAGATTAGCATATACTATACTCCTAACAAAACGTCAAACCATCTATGGCAGCCTTGGATAAGATTTACTTGCTATTACACTCCTACCAATGGAAAATGATAGTGCATATGTAATAACACCAACCCAATTACGTCTTATTTATCTCGAAGTATGTATATCTAGTGAGCAAATGTGCACATGCATATCAAGCTTCACACAATACCAAACAATAAAGTACGTAAGGGAGGATAAGCCAATAACATGTAAAAGGAATTTATCAACAAATAAAACCCATCTATGGCAGCCTTGGATAAGATTTATAGGCTATTACACTCCTACCAAGGGAAAATGATAATGCATATGTAATAACACCAACCCAATTACGTATCATTTATCTCGAAGTATGTACATCTAGAGAACAAATGTGCACATGCATATCACAAGCATCACACAATACCAAACAATAAAGTACGTAAGGGAGGATAAGCCAATAACATGTAAAAGGAATTTATCAACAAATAAACCCCATCAACAGCCTGCACTTGTATAACTAATAAAATAGCACAGCTGATTTAATTTAATAGAAAGAAATAGCAAGCATAAATACATAATAAATTGTCACTTAAACATGGTACTGACCTGCCAGAATACAAAATTAGTAATAATGGTTTGAGAGACAGCTTCATTGGCCCAGGTGTCTCGATTAAGCTTCACAAAGAAATGTATTTATACACACATAAGTCTACATGTAGAAAAACAAAGAAACCAAAAATGAAATAGACCGCAGAGAAAATGCCTACCATATGAGAGCTGAACTCTTTAGTGGATTGCAAGTTCACCAGGAGCCATTTGTCCTGGACAGAAGCAGCGCCTTTTGCCTGCATTAGTATAAAAAAAATATTCAATTTTATTTGCTCAATGAGAATGAATAACTAAACGATGACTGTATCACTCTACATGTCCCTTGATCAACTAGTATTCTTTGATTTCCGCATCTCATATATTTTGAATCTATATGATTGATCTAGTATAACAAACCAGAAAGGTTTTATATGAGAGTCACAGCTGCAAGATTCATGATCAGATCTGATATATGTAATTTCTCCGACAAAGAATAAAGGCCCAAAACATTAGGGGTACCTCCACAAAGCCCTTCCTGGCAACCCATAACATCAATAATACTGATTATAACCCTTCAAATTCTACATTACACAAACTATGAAGCCTGGAAGATAACAAATTACCATACCTTTTCAAAGGAACCCTGGAACAGTAGCTTAAAGGGAGGACGATATAAGGAAGCAAGATTATCTCGGGCCGTTTCTGCAGAGGATGTAGCACCTTGGCCTGATTCCCATACCCCAGGATGCTTCATTTCCTCTTCAAAGTTACGGAATGCAATTACAGAACCCGATTCATGTTGTGAAAATCTTGCCCTTGGTGAACTAGATGAAATTGGCATAAAAGAAACCTCCATTTATTAAAATACGATGAGTAAAGAGGCCAAATACACCATATAAAATGACTTGTGAAAAGAAAAAAACGACATGCATATTGGCTTGCAACTACATGTTAGGGTGGGTTTAAGTATAAAGATTGCACAAGACCAAAGTAAATACTGTGCATATAAAATGAAGTCAACTAACTAATAAAAATCACACCATGTAGTCTTGTGTGCAATAAAAATCCACCATCTGACATGAAGAATGAATATTAATAACAAAGGAAAACAGATATATTACGCCACCTATATTACTTTTATCAAAGAAATAGAAAGGAGACTTTTTGAAACTTTACAACATTCCAATTATCAAACTCCATTAGTATTTTACACGAGGCTTGCCAATCGCTATAGGAAAGGAATAACAATGAAATACCATGTGATTTCCCAATTCTCAAAATGCAATTCTACAGACCTAGTACTATCCTACAATACTAATGCCATTGTTATGTAAACGGAAAACCCAATTCAGAAGATCTTAACTCGAAGGAAGAAGAAAACATTTCCATGATAAAGTTAAGTACATCATATACTTAAGAAGAAACAGGGGAAAAAAGAAAGAAATTTTTTTTACAACATACCGAAATAGAATACAAAGCTTTCTAGTCCAAGGACAAAGCTAAAGATGAAGTGATAAAACATACCCATAGAGCGCCGCATCATCATAAAGAACGTCCCTTATAACAGGCATAGGAGGGCGCACCTCATCTTCACCAAGTTGTCCAACATTCTCATTTATACCATGATGTACCACATTCTCATTTGCACTGTTACAAACCCAATGTCAAAAAAGAAAAAAAAAATGCCGACAAAGAAAAGCAGAACTGAACAATATGAAATACCCAGAAGTTTGATCCGCCAAATTTTCAATATTTTCAGTCGGAGGCTGCGCCGCAGCTATTGACCCTGCTTCATTACCCACATAAAACAGCTGAATTGCCTCCTCGAGCTGCCAGCCCGTGGCCTGTTTATGTAAAAAATTGGAATTTTCAATATCCATACATTCTACTAGACTCAAGTAAGCACCTTGCAATCCAATGAACACCTGAATCTACTAATACAACTACTTTTCTTTACCCAAAGAACAAAAAATACAAAAACAAAGAAGGAGATCAATGCGATGCGTTTTGGATACTAATTGTGAGATTCATAGTAACCTGCAAAAACTGTCTGGCGGTATCGGCAGTCTGCCCCACAGCGATCTCCAAAAACGAAGTGACCAGGCCCTGCTGGTCATTGGCTGATATCACACCATCCATCTTTCGCTTGCTCTACAACAACAAACAACATACAAATTTCCATCTTTATTTGCTTCCAAAGCTACTGGATTTCATTTCATTTACCATCTACATAAACTAGGGTTTTCAAGGACAGTGGAACGTACCGATTTGGGAAGCCTTGGGATTTTGGCAACGGGTTTTTGTTCTTCTGAGATTTTACTCCCTTTTCTTTCTATTCAGTATTGGCAATTTTCGTTTTTTTATGTATGGGGCAAATTATTAATACTGTAATTACGAGTTTGACCTCGTGTATTGTTTTTTCTTTTTTGGAAGAAAAATAAATAAAATGAAATCCCGAGTTTGACCGAGAGATATATAGTAGGGGTATTTGTGTAGATTTGGGACAACTCGAAGGGTAAGGGTTTGGGTAGTCGAGGAGGATTTCAGGTGAAAGATGCCGCAAGCATGCCAACAGTCGCCAAAGCGTGGGCCTATCAATTTCGACGGTCAGGACCTTGCAGATGAGCTCAATAAGAAGGATTGGTCACGCTCTTTACAGGGCCCATATATGAAGGATGGGCCATACCGCCAATTTCCATTTCCCCAATTTACAATATGGGTCGTTCCTTTTTTCTTTTCTTTTTTGGTATTTCCTTAACAATCCATCCTTGCATGTTTTCCATTTTCAGATTGGGAGAGTACGAATTCAAACACAAAGTGCCAATTTGGTATTGCTTATTTGGGGTGATAAGTGATTTTTTTATTTATTTTGAAAAGCCCAATCTGTTTGGTAAATTATAAGAAAATCACTTAGGGCCAGTGTGGCATTGTTGTGCTGTGAAAATAATCGCTGTCAGATTTTCTGTGAGAAAAAACTGTTTGGCGTTTAATAAAATTTTTGTTAAAAGCGTTGTCGGTACTAATTCCCGCATAATCAAAAAATGATTGCAACAGAATCATTAAACTTATCGCCTTTTCGAAATTGATTCATGCATAATCAGAAAATAAAAGCACCTCATTAACTATTTTCCCTTATAGCTTTCTCTCACAGTAATTTTTAACAATAAGTGATTTTCTCATAGTTTACCAAACGGGCTGGCTTCCCAATTTTTTTTAAAAAATTACTTATCACCCCAAATAAGTAATGTCAAACGGGCACTTATTGTTAAAAATTACTTTGAGAGAAAACTATAAGAGAAAATAGCTAATGAGGTGCTTTCATTTTTTGATTATGCAAGAATCAGTTTTGAAAAGGCACTGAGTTTAACGATTATACGGCAATTATTTTCTAATTATGCAGGAATGAGTACCAACAACACTTTTTAAAAAAAGTTTACCAAACGTCAAACTGCTTTCTCTCACAACTGATTTCTCTCACAGCAAATATGACAATGATTATTTTCACAGCATAACAATGCCAAATTGGCCCAAAACCTCGGTAGCAAATGTAATTGCTTTTAACTACGAGTTATAAGCTCCTTACCTGAAAAAATAGGAGTTTTTATCAAAATTAGCCAAAATTTGCTCCATACTTTTATAAATGTCAGTTTTTATAAAAACTTTCAAAAATAGTAAAAAAATTCACCTAAAATACTCAAACGCCCTCAAACGTAAAAACCCACAAAAATCTAAAAAGAAAATATGCAATTTCTATTTTCAATTTGATTTTAAACATAAAAACAAAGGTTCGATCCCATGTTATATCATTGGAGGAGTTGAACCATGAATATGACTTTATTCCTATCTAGTGCCTCCATTATTATTTATAAGTGGCATGAGTTCTAGTGTACTATGAGTACTGCATCCACCCAACATTTAGTTGAAGCAAAGCTTTTGTTCTATGATCTCCTTCATCTCCATTATCTAATTACTTAATTATCTCTAATAAGTCATATATTTGTATTATATATTTAACAAGGCACTCATAGAGTTATTGATCCGTCTCGCAATGTAGAAGTTCATATTGGAATCTAATTAGCAACTTTGAAGTCCATATATCGCTGACAAAGAGTTGTGTGTGGCATCCAATGATGATAGCATCAGCATGGCTGACGACAACAGATACTACCAAAGCTTCAAGCCCAGTGACAGAGACAACAGATACTAACATAAGGGAGTTTTTATGTTTGAAATCAAATGAAAACAAAGATTGTATGTTTCCATGTTTTGCTTTTTTAGGGTTTTTATCTGTTTTAGTTTTGAGTATTTTTAGGTGAGTTTTTTGCTATTTTTGAAAGTTTTTATAAAAACTGACATTTATGAAAGTAAAGGTAAATTTTAGCTATTTTCTATAAAAACTCAAAAAATAAGGTTATACAGGCACAATAAGGTTTTCGGTGTTTGATATTTCAACTGCGAGAAAAAATACAATATATCAAGTAGAAATCAATATATATAGAAAAATATATTGACACGTGTGAGGTTAGTATATATATATAGAGTAACATGTTTAAAACCCAATAAATGCTCTTACTTCGCTAAAATGTAAGATAAATATTTTTTATTAAGACAAAAGTCCATGTTTTTCTCACTCTAGCAACTCTTAAATAACAAAAGTAGAGAGGAAGGATGTAGGTTGTAACCTTTAAGAAAAAAAAGATGCAACACGTTTTTCATTGGTTGGCCTGGGATGGGTGCTGTTGTATATTCCCTTCTTACACTGACAATTATGCGTTTGGTTTGGTGTGCTTGTCAATGCCTAAATTCATCCTTTTTGCCTTTTAACCACAACCACTTGTTTCAATGTGCATTCTTTTCTTGCCACCCTTTTCTTTAATTAGGATGGTCAAAATTTTATAGACTCGCAGACTCATACGCATGCCTGAGGAGAAATACAAAACACAAGTATTATATATATATATTTGGCAACAATTACAAACCAATATTCTTCTGATGTATCTGTGTGTCTGGTGTAATAAAGTATATAACCAAAAGAAAAAGTTCAGATACGTAAACCAGGCAATCATCTCTCTACTCTCCTCTCGCAGAGCACTTCTTCATGTGGTAATTGGAGGACACCAAAGCCGTGCGTGAACCACAAAATTATAGTTCCATTAATTACTTCAAAACCATATCTAATGGGAAATTAAGAACTATAAAACACTGAGATTTTGATTTGAAATCAAAACAAATAGTTGACATTTGTGAAGTCGCCATCAAAGGTTTTTTTGTTTTTGTTTTAGTTGATGAGTTGGACTCGAATGACTCAGAGAGTTTGGAAATCTTACACCAAGTAAAATGACTTTTAATAAATTATTAGAAAGTCGTGTCTAATCACTCCCTACCAAATTACTTAAATAGGTCAACATGTATTATACAATGGAAAATAATTGTTTGCTTTTCTGAAAGTAGGAAATTCTATTTTCTTGCTAGTCACATTTCGATATGTGTGTTGAGATTTTTCTTGTTGTGTTTTTGAGAAATTATTTTTATATATGCGTCAAACTTTAGTTTATATGCAAAGAGAGATGCAATGTCGTTATACAATTTCTTGGTAAGGTTGCTGTGGCTACATTACATGTAAAGAAACGAAGGAGCACCACTAAACCAAATAATTAATATTTAACTACATATTATTCATTCCTTTGGTGCTTTACATGAATTGATTAATAAATCATTTGCTCCTTTTCCATTTCATTTGTTTAAAGGTGGCGTGCTATTGAACGAATTTAGTTTGTCCCGTCCAATCTAATTATTTCAAAAGTAGGAGACTCGGGCTTTCCAATGACACGTGTCGAGCAACCCTTTCCATGGATGGAGCTTTCTCACAGGAAAGCAATTGAAACATGTCCAGGAAAGTTAGAAACGACAATGGCTGCCACTATGCTTAATGGACCTCTTATCATATTTGGGTCTTAGGCACTCAAGCTCATGTGTTGTGTATCTAATTCACCTAACTTTTACGGGGAGCATACTTATTTATATGCTTAATTAAGATTAGTTTAGTTGCTAACTATAGTTACTGTGAATCTGTGATGGCAATGGCATGATAATCCTAAACAAAATCTCTCCAACATGGGCGGAATCGTACGGTTGCAGTTGGATGTTGTTGATATATTTCTAACAAAATCTTTCACGGTTCAATCTCACTGGCTACCTTAATTTCCATCACCAACAGTGCATCGACCTAAGCTTACGCTTAATTATATGGATTTTATCGCATTAATTTATCTTAATTTCAAATAAGTGGCCATTTCTGTTTGGTTGGTTTTGGCATCAGGTCTAAAGCCACCAAGGTTTTATCTATTCGTTACACACAAAAGTTAGCGGAGTTTTTGTTTCCACTAAAGCAAAAATTAAAGGCTTAATTGCATGTAGCTTTTGAAGGAGAGATACCGCAGATTATACCAATGGAAAAGAATGTCGACGAGGAAATCTTGATTGGCTTTGAACTCGAAAGTCAGTCTATTCCAATTCATTCACTTTACATGGAACAAGAGCTGGTTCATGATGAATACTTTTGGCCAAAACCTGGTTCTATATGGGGCTTTTATAAAGATGTCTTTATTTTCCTTCGAATAAGACTATCTTGTTTATAGACCGTAAACTAATTATGAGAACTATTCAGTTTTTAGGTTATCTTTCAAGAATTATCGATTCAAAAACCACTTATATACAAAACAAAGGAGGTTGGTTACTTAGTGATCAAGGCTATATAATATTGACAATGAAATTTTAAATGCATATGCTCTTTTGCGCATGCATATACGTGTCCGTTTGATAACCATTTCAGTTTTAGTTTTTATTTTTTATTTTTTGTGCTAGATTGTAGAGAAAAAAGAGGGAGAATGAAAGTGAGAATAAGAGTGAAGATGGAATGGACGGACGTCCCGGGATTTCAAATTGGGATGGGCTAAATTTACCTTACGCACATAGTTTTTAAACTTGATAGTACAAAGTGAAATTCATTGATAACAAAAGACTACACCTAATCATTATGATATAATGAGTTTTAGCCCTCAAAATGCATTTAGTACACAATACTTCTTTTATACTTTCTACGTGTAGGGGTGTATGAAATGAAGGGGAGTTATTTTTTTACCAAAAAAGTAAATAAGAGGGGTTGTTTTTTACCAAAAAATAAAAGAATAGGAGTTTTTTATGTTTGGCATTTGGCCCCTTTCGTACCAAAAGGAAAAGAGAGAAAAAGAGGTGAAGGGGGATTATGAGAGCGCAGTGCAGGGCTATTCAGTGGGTGGGATGGGTGTATTAGTTTAGGCTTAAAAAGAGCTCAGGTTAGTCAAAGAGTAAGTCAGTTTTTGGATGAAATTGAGAGGGAAGATGAGAGGGGAGGATGAAAACAAAAGTGAAAACAAAAACTAAAAACTGAAATATATTTGAAATAATTTTCACTCTAAAATTTTTGTTTTCATTTTTGTTACTCCTCTATCCCATCTTCTCCTCTAATCCTCTTTCTCAATATCATCCTCACACTCATTTTTCTCTATCTCTAACACAAAAAAATGAAAAATGAAAAATAAAAACTAAAATTAAAATAGTTATCAAACGAGCCCGTATATATAAGTTCATTTCTTCTTTTGATTTTTTAAAGTTAATATATCGATTAAGCAATCATCTACATGCGTGTATGTGTATGTAAAATAGACCTTCACTGCATATAAATAAGATACAAACTACATAATGGGAGTTAGCCTTCTTCTTTCAAATCTTACCCATATCCAACTTTAGTTGATAGAGTTTGTCAAACGCAGAGCTTGATTCTCTCATCCAAATCATATCTTTTTACCAGAAAGATGTCTCGTCCTGGAAGATTTATCTTTGCCCCATAATTAAATTAGAAAACAATTGAGAATACTAAATTCTAAAAGAAAAGAATATGAACTTTTCAAAGTCATTATTGTTTAAACAGGAACCAAATTAATAAGTAAATATATATATATATATATATATATATATAACGCCGCCTAACCTATGGTTTGTATTTGGTCCCCACCTAATCAAACTTTCCACTCTAAACCTAGAGACTAGAGAGAAGAAATAAAAGATATATTATTTGGGTGGATGATATTGAAGCTAGAGTTTAATTTATAAAATTAACGTGACTAACTGCACACCGTCATTCGTGTTACAATGAAGAAACCAAAAAGCTCACTTCCTTGTGCAGCCAATGGGCCATCAATGGAGGAAGAAGAAGGAAATTAAAAAGGTTGGAAATTTCTCAAGTGGAACTTTGATGTAGAGTGATGCAGAGTGCCACTTAATAAAAACACCCACCAACTAGACCATGTATGCAAAGGCCAAGAAACAACACCTTTCATTTTAAAAGATCGGATTTATTAATTACACAATAAAGTAAAAAGATACTAAATATATTTATTATTTATTATGCAAATTTCATATCATTTTATTGTCAAGGGCACCATTATTATTCTCCTTTGGGTGACCATGCTCCGAGACTCACACTCAAACATTGTACATTCATCGATCACCATTGTCACGCTCATGCATTATTCAAAATTAAACTACTGTTTGCAATTAAAGTGTGATTGATTTTGGGATATACAAAATAATGTTATTCTCATTTCACACATGGCTGTAAAAAAAAAAAGTAAGAAAATATGTTGGTAATGTATGTATTTTTTTATTTACTAAAAGCGATAGTAATTTTATTGATAACACATAAAAAAAGTACAGGGTAGTCGCAATGCCAAATATAAATACAACATGTCTAGTGACCAAACACAAAAATAAATTGGTTTGATATGGTGAGAATTACGCATGCCAGAAAAACCTAAAAACAAGAAGCATCTGTACTCAGACCTACAATACAGATCCACAGTTTCACCTTCAGAGAGAGTTTAGGGTTTCTACTGAAACATGTTTAATACGATAATGTATGTATTTGAAAGAGAAAGACAACATATACTAGCTTTGTTTTTATCAATAACAACAGTAATTAGTATAAATTAGTGCGTGACAATAATCCCTATTGTTCTTTAGTATTATCTAACAACAATTAAATAGTGCATTACATAAAACTTAATCAGAATGACAAGGTTACCAAACATATCCATGAAACAGATGCTAAGAGAAATCTCATTTGCAAATTGCAACCCATATATGGATTTGTATAACTAAAATTAATTGTTTGGAAAGAAAATAATGGTTCCACCTACAAAAAAAAAGAATGTGGTATTTTGCTTAATTACGAGTGAGTAGTGTCGTGTCATGCTTCTTACCCATACGAAAAGAATGTGGTATTTTGCTTGCAATGCTAGTGAATAAAGAAATAAATAGAGAGATACATGCAAATGCAAATGCAATGCAGGCTTCCACCCTAATCCTAGACCAAACTCCTCCCTTTGTATTGTATGACTATGAGTGAAGGGCATTAAGAAGAAACCCTAAACTAAACCAAACTCTGGGTCTGTCCGGGGTATTGGTGGCCCAGCTAGCTATGTCCGTATATAAATTAATAATTGCCCACGAACGTTAGTGGAAATACTGAGGGTGCATATTTTATTGTCTCCCCTATAATTGATTTGATAAAACCTACAACCCCGTACGTCACCACCCAACGGATATTCATATTCATATATATCTCCATTCCAATCCCATGAGAAAAATTATTTCCAAACCCTCCACCACCACCCCAGCAGCTCAGAATTAAAGCAACACAGGACTAGCTCAATTAAAAACACCACCAACCATACACACACACACACACACAGCATCTCCAGTCCACCGCCATTAATTACTCACTTACAAAGAGAAAAAGAACGACTGAAAGATTATTGAAGTCCAGAAAAATGGCCGAAGAATGCAGAGAAAGTACTTCTTGTGTTGCAATCTCTTCTTCCTCTCCACAGCTAGCACAACCAAACTGGTGGGATCTCCATGCAGCTGCAGGTGCAGGGGCAGCAGGCTCTCAGCTGTCTTCATGGAGCAACTTGGGTATCAACCCATGGCAGCCACAGCCGCCTCAGCAGCAGCCAAACCAGAAGTACTCCAACTCTTCTAATAATTGTGATGATGTTGACCAGGATGTTTCAATCTCCAGCACTTCCTTTACCAATGCCTCCAACCACTCAAGCCTTAGCGTTGACTCCTCTCGCAGACTGCAGGTTGCTGATCAGCGTTCTGCGTCTCCCAACAACGATATGATCAACGGAGAGCAGGTTTCTGACAATCATATTTGGAACCATGTTCTCTTGTAAGTAGCCAAATTTTCTGTATGATATGTACTTTCATATAATAAGGGCAGCTAGTAATTAAAAGGGTGATATTGATTTCATATAAAAACTTAGGTTAACTTGTATATGTGATAATCGATTGATGTTTAAGGTTGAACCATGCATGCAGAAGCGTTAATGGAAACAGTGATTTACACCACAATGATCATGATGTTGGAGAGAATTTTCTCGATGCGCTGTCGTCCAAGAGCTTGTCAACTGATCATGTCATGTATGAACCTGCTTGTGACTACTTGAAGAAACTGGACAACAGTACTTGGGAGTTCACAAAGTACGTTTCAGCTGCATCGAATAATTTCAACAGTTTCGAGAAGCAATTAAATGGAGGGTTTATGGAGAACAACAACATGAATAATAATGTTAATATTGAGAACGAAAGGTTAACCAAGCTGTCAAATCTGGTGAGCACCTGGTCCATTGCGCCCCCCGAACCACAGCTAGTTATGGATCATGATCACCATCACTACTTGAAGCCGCAAGCGTTCATCAATAACGATTCGACTTCATGTGATGCTCAGATGGGAAATAATAATATTACAAATAGAAACTCGGGATCCAGTTTATTTTCATGTTATGGTAGCAAGGTTGAGGCTGCATGCGTAGCAGGAGGAGGAGGAGGAGGAGCTTTACATGGAATAACGCCGTCGTTTGGTAATAATACTAATGGCATTGAATATCAGATTGGCCTCAACAACGTTAACGCAATGGTTGCAGATCACCATAACGGCAAGTACTTTTATGGAAATGGATCAATTTTGCCCGATTCTTATTCTTCATGCGGTGCTACGAGTGCCGGTGCCAGAAATTTTGCAGATGTTATATCTTTTAGTAGCCGATTAGGCAACAAGTCGGCCTTGGTTGATATTCATGCACCCAAGCCCTGTTTCAAATCTTCCAACCTATCTGATCAATATTCTAAGAAGCAAGCTTCCTCGGTATGCTCAATCAATCAAGTGATTAATTTATTCTTAAAGTCAATTTACCTTTAATGATTTTCAATTTCTTTGCATAACACGCAGACAAGAGTGAGTAGTGGAAGAGGACAAGGGATTGCAAATGAAGGAAAGAAGAAAAGAACGGACGACACATCATCAGAAACAGTCTTGAAAAAGCCTAAGCAAGAAACTTCTACAGTTTCATCATCTGTAAAGGTACTCTATAGAGAAGAAAAAGGCAAAGGACAAAAGAAATCACGCTTCATCTTTGTTAATTAATTCGGATATAATAATATTAACTTTTGCCTTTTGAATTGTTAATTTACAAATTGAATCGACAGATGCAGGCACCAAAAGTCAAGCTCGGAGACAGGATCACGGCCCTTCAACAAATCGTGTCTCCATTTGGAAAGGTGAGTAGAAATCAGCCACACATGTACAACCTGCTACTTATTATTTTCATTTCAACTGGATTAATTCTTGTTTTTCACACTCTCTATTTCATAATTCATCATCATATATATTCATTATATTTAGTTTAATTTTCAGACTGATACTGCATCTGTACTATATGAAGCGATTCAGTACATCAAGTTCCTGCAAGACCAAGTGCATGTGGTATATATTATCATATATAATCTTTCTTTTTAATAATTTGTTTGAATCTCTTGTTGCGATTTACGCTCGAAGAAAATAGTATTTCCAGATTGTTATATACATCCTCTAAGCTACATTTCCATGATTTTGCAGCTATTGAGTAGCCCTTATTTGAAGACAAATTCACACAAGGTACGTACATGCGTATACATATACATACACACACACACACACACACATATGTATCAAGCATGCTTACAATTTGTATATATGCTAATCAATTAGTGTTGGTGGTTTTAGGATCCATGGGCGACCGATAGAAAAGATCACAAGGGAGATGCAAAGGTTGACCTCAAGAACAAAGGCCTTTGCTTGGTGCCTATTTCATGCACACCTCAGGTTTATCGTGAGAATACAGGATCAGACTATTGGACACCAACATATAGAGGATGTTTGTATAGATAAGCTATGAGATTACTTTATATTTCATATTTTCTTGTTGTCAATGCGATCAGTTATAGTGTAGAAGAAGAAGAAAAAAAGCCTCAGTGCATGCATGTTAAGTTTATATCTTCTCAAAAGAATGGGAAGCAACTATCTTGTATTATGGCTTTCGGCTTAGGATTAAGATTCAGCTGTGGCCTAATTAATAGTTACTACTTCACAATATTTGCATAATGCATACATATTTGTGTTAATCAGCTGATGACGAAATACGATATGATAACTTAACTCATCTCTCGGAATTATTATTCTAAGAATACTTTGATGTGTTATTTGTATAGTTATTAGAAGATATATGAACTCAATGTAACATCAAATTATAAGACCTTAATTGCTACAGAGCATCAAGATATGTATGTAATTTGTAAATGGTGGGTTATATTTTGGAAAGTCAACGGTTCACTCTTTCTGATATGACTTTCTTCAGTTCTTGTAAAAGAACTGAAACCTATCCCAAAAGTCTAATCACATGCAAAAGAACAACCAGTTAAAGTTCCTAGCTGCTTCAAATTGTTCAACAGCTAATGAGCTAGTGTAACAAGGGGAACTAAAGTTTTACCATAAATGTCCATTCGATCTCTTTCTTGGGTTGGGAGAATGAATGTACGTGAAATAAATTTATCTCTCTCCTCCTATCGCATAATCTATTGGAGAAGAGACATATATGACTCTTTTATTTTACGTCAACTCCCAACATTAAGCATACATATTATTTGTTGAAAATTAGGAAAATGTAAAAAATATCCTAAAATACGACCAAAAAAAAAGTTTTACAGAATATATACATACTATATAAATGGGAAGTTAAAAAAAAAAAAAAAAAACTGAGTACAGTCGGTAGCTAGAATGACTGAAAATCATCATGATTCATGACGTATGACTAAACTGTATATATTCTCCATTTCTCAAATGATCTATAGAACGATCACCAAATCGTTGAATGCGAAATATTGGTGGAGGAGTTAGCACTTGCAAGTTGGCCACCACTCATCACTTTGCTTTGTCCTCATCAGCTCATTGCTTGAAAATACAAGATTATTTCTAGAACCTATCAAAGTTGACAAGGGGCAAAAGTGAATGCAAGGAAGCAATGGTCAAAGCGGAGATGAGCACAAAGTGCAAAACCTAAGAGTGGTGGTGCACTTCAACATGTTATTGGTGCTCTTCTCAATCAAAGCTAGAGGAGACTCTTTCTACATTGCATTTTATTCATCCCACCCTCTACACAAAATTATAAAATTTTCAACCATTTTATTAGAAAATAATCATTTTAGTTTTTTTTTTTTTGGGTAATAAAAGTGTTCATTTATTTATTTCATCACAACTAAATATCATAATAATATAATATTTATCTCTTTTTTTCTTGTAAGAATGATCTATCAATGAAGATTGAGGAGACGAATTGACATTACACATTGATCGTGACTATGTGTAATAATTGAAAAATAAGTACCATTTTGTCTCAATATCCATGTCTAATTGTTTTTCAGCCACAAATACATCGTGGCCATCTATTTGGTGCCATAGATGTACAGTAATTGTGGCGATTAGATCAGCAATGGCAACCATTTAGATGCGGTGGCTTCTACTAGTGATCCCAGTGGCTGACCAAACCATTCAAAACCTCATTATATAATTAATAATTTTTTACTGGTAGTGCTATAACTATATCGAGTTTGACTAGTGCCTTTTTGATGGCCAAAGTAGAAGCAGGCCTGCAATCTCATGGTCGTTGAAGGATGATCATCGCCATCATGTCTCTAGCTATGAATTTTATTATATATTAATTTTTTCAAGGGAATCAACAGAAAAATTAAAGCATTTCAAATGCTTGAACAATGGTACTAGCTAGTAGCTACCTTCCCCCTAATTTTATTTCCAGGTGATGAAGGAGATCTCGTAGGATGCTTCATTTTCTCATTTTCTTTATGGCCATTGGCAGCGGTTAAGATTTATTACCATGGGGAAAAAAAAATCTCTATTACCCTCATTACAATCACCCCTTAAATATATAATTTAGATTAATTATAAAAATAATAATAATAAAGAAACTGAAAATAAGTGTCACGAGAATGATACATGAATGGGTTGGCAACAAATTGACTGCAAGAATTTGTATGAATCCTCATTATCTGTTGGTGGCCATTATCTTGTAGAAAAATTTGTGCAAAACGGGAATAATACTATTTTGCCTTTTCATCGAATCACAAACTACCATGTGTAAAAGTTATAAAGCGCGGCACAATGTGATTGACCGAGGATAGCAAAATAATGCTATTCTCATTTCACCCAAGTATTTTTCCTGCATCTTGTTGTCGGCTAACGTTCTTAGAATTTTATTTCTTTATTTATTGGTCGAACAGTCTTAGAATGTGTTTCTCTTGCATCCTCATTTCATAAATTCGTTTTTTTAGAGATATTTAGTCATATATCAATTCTTAGCACTAATAATATAGATAAACCCTAAACCATTTAATTTTGTTGAGGCCCAAAAATTCAAGGTTGTGCCCAAATAAATTCTCAGCCCAACGCAATGCCTTATTAAGAAAAGACCCGATTTGGAGCACGCGAAAGTTCGTCATTCACGCTTGCACGAGCCACGACCATGTGCTATGCCAAATAAATATGCAATCCGTCACGCTAAGAATCGAAATAAGCCTATAAAAGGCATTGACTCTACAAGCTCATGCTAATTATCCCGTTAAGCATCATATCCCTTTTTAAAGGATACGAAATTCAAGCACCCCAAGCGACATGCAATACCAAGTGAAAAATCATTATTATTACACCTAGCCACACTACAAGCTTAAGTAGGTCCAAGCCACGCAAGCGCCCGGAGCTTGCTTGAGTGGGTTGTGGTATGGATGGTAACGAGCTTTCATGAGGCCTATTGATGAGCCGAGAAATGAAAGTTTGGGTTGCTTGGGAGCCCCAATACTCAAGCTCATTTCTTGAGCCCAAACATGTGGGTAAACATAAAAGAAAGAAATAGCCCAGTACTTTAGGAAAAATTAGCTCATCATCTCAATAAAAATGGTCCGTCACTTACGAGGTTGGCCCATTCCCTTAAATACACTAACTCATCACCTTAGGAAGGCCCAAATAGCCCAAGTGGTTTAGAAAATATCCAAAAAATCCCTAGCACATGGTTTGAAATGAAACCATGATAGAAAACCAGGAGATGTTTGTAGGCTCAGGAAGCTGGGAGACTCCAGCACATGGCCAAAGACAAACCCAATGCAATCCATCAAGAAAACCAAGGGATGTTTAGGCAAAACACCATTCAAACCAGCATACATACCCATTCCCCCCCCACCAGATCTTGCCATGAAGTAGGAGAGGAAAGGAGGAGAAATGACAGCCAAAAATAAGAAATCACCACTGATAAGCCTAGAGCTCCCAAAACCCTGTTTTTGGTGCGATTGTGCAAAGGATAATTTCACAAAATGGGATTGATCGAAGGGAGAGAAGAGAAATGAAAGGAGAGACTTGGCAAAATTAGAGAGAACCCATTAGGGTTTCTTGAGAAGGATGAGCTTCTAACGACTATAAAAGGAGGTACCTCCTACCCATTAAACTCAACTAGAGCAGTTGAGCAAGCTTATTATCTAACTGCTAACATCAAGCCCAAGTGCCTCACCTTTTATCTCCTTCTTCTTTATCCTAAGCAACACACATATGGGGAGCAAGCTTTATCTCCCCTCCATGAAGCCTCTGCAATTTTGAGCCATATTTATCTATCTCCTCCCATTTTCTCTTCTGTTAAAACACTCCAGAGATTGACAGACTTTTCGTCAAGCTGCCGGAAACTACTCAACACACCATCATACCCCCATCTCTCTCCTTCTTCAACAAACCCTCTTAGAATCCATTCCCCCTTGTCTTAAAACCCATGTTTCTCATAGGAATTCACAGCCCTCTTTTTGTTTATGCTAAACTCATGATTGTTTTGCTCCCATGCCACAAGTCTCTCATGCCAAGCTAAGATTCTACCTGCAAACACTAAGAATTTATCTGTAAGCATCCATTATTTTTGTTGGTGAAGGTAACCAAGATGCTTCATAAGGCTTCACTACCCTTTCGAAGCATTCTTGGGGCCTGATTCTTGAACTTAGGTACACGGGGTAATTTCACTTGTTTCTCTTTTCGGCAGTCCAAGCCCATCCGTCAGGCTGCTGGAATAAAAAGACCCCTACAAATTTATATAAACAAACCCAAAAAATACCCAAAAAATGACAGCTGACCTTATTGAATTTAATTCTGATTATTAAATTACTTTGATGCCCTATTAAGTGTTTTGAGCCATTTTTATGAGGTTTTGGGGTTGGATTTATTTTAAGAAATCAATAGCAGTTTTGTAATTTAAAAGAAGTTAAAAGTCTTTTGTTATGTTGTAAATGAGCTTTGTGTGCGTTTCTAAAGTCCATTTCTTATAAAGTAGTTTTATAATTTGGACTTCTATATTTGGTATAATAGTGAATATTTCTTTTTTAAAAGTATATATGAGCTTAGCTAAATTAATTAGAGCTGATGTGCTCCTCACTTAAACTTTATCCCCCAGTAGTTTATATTAGATATATTAAAGTATAATACTGGTTGTATCAAATTTTGTTGTTGTTGATTTTTTAATTAAAAAAGCCCAAGTCGACTTATTACATTAAAAATGATAAGGCCAACCTCATGCTTTCAAAACAGCACAGCAAGTGAAGAGGCCCATAAGCACTTTCTCGATCACGCTAGAGATCCAACTACTTTTCCTGCAAACCCAAATGTTAGCCCAAAGGATTATAAATTTCGGCCTGAAGCTAGTCAATAAATTAGAAGCTGAGATTAATTGTTGATATCGTCATCGCAGTCGTTTTATTCTTTTTATTTTAATTTTTGTAATGGGTAATTTGGTCCAACAAAGTTATAAAAAAAATACATACATCCGGAAATGCATTTCTGAGAAAATAAAATAAAGCCATTCTAGTTTAATTAATTAAGAAAAAAACAAAAAAACGAAGCAAATGCAACAGAGAAGAGGGCAAGGCAAATATCCCGAAAGAAATGGCGGTCTTTGGCGTCCTTGACACTTGCACTCCCGAAGTAGAGCACTAGAGAGGGAGAGCTCCCTCAAGATCCTTTTCCTTTCCTCTTCTCTTCTCTTCTCAGCACCCACTAACAGTACCAGTAAAACCACAACTCACTCCTCCTTCTAATTAATTAGGGCTTCTTCTCATTTTTCACTTTGGGTTTTTTTGTTTTTGAAAACGATGATATGAAGCGCGGTCTCGACGATTTCGAAATCTCCGACGACGAGTGGGAGGAGCATTCCTCCTCCTTCAAGCCCTCTCGAGTCCTCAAGAAACCTCGAACCCCAACGCCGCCTCCAATTGAGTCCTTCGCCTTCCGAGCCTCCTCCCCAAAGCCCCAACAACTCTCCGACGACGATGATGATTGCGTCGAAATTAAAAATGAGTTGGAGGACGACGACGTCGACGAGGTTCAGGTTATCAGGCCCGTCAAACCTGGCCGTCGGTTCGTCATCGAGGACGAGGAGAGCGATGGAGATTGGGTCAATATAGAGTCAACGAGTGAAGAAGAAGAAGAAGAAGAGGCAGAGGAGTTGGAGGAGGATGATGTGGTTGGCAAGGCTTTGCAGAAGTGTGCCAAAATATCGGCCGACTTGAGAAGGGAGCTCCACGGCTCGTCGGCTCCCGCTGTGTCTGATCGTTATGCTGAAGTGGAAGCTGCCTCTGTGAGGATTGTCACTCAGGTGCTTTCTATTTTTTATCTTCTTCTTTTCAGTATACTCTTGTTGTTTGGTGCATGGAGTTGGAAAGCTCTTACCTTTAGTTATTTTGATTGGTGGAAAATGTGGTTCAAAATGTTGGCATTCCTTTGTTTCCTTGGGTTAGGAAAATGATGAACATTTACAGGGAAAGAGAATGTGGCTGTATAAGAAAGTAAAAAAGCAAAACAAAATTTTTGAATTTAGGTTTCTGTGCGAAGGATTTTTTGTTTTTGTTATGTATTGTGATTATTTTCTTTTTCTAGTTGTTGTCAGCTTTCAATGCCGTTGGCAATTGATGGTGATTGATTTGTTGTTGCAGGATGATATTATCGCGGCATGTAGGTCTGACCATTCTGACTTTCAACCTATTCTCAAGCCATACCAGCTGGTTGGTGTTAACTTTCTTCTTCTGTTGTATCGAAAGGGTATCAGTGGAGGTACTTTTCTTTTGCTCTGTGCCAGGAAATAGGGCATTCATTAGGGACTCAATTTAGGGAAGAACTAGGAAACTGCTTGTAATTTGAAATTAGCATAAGAAGCTCTGTATTGAAGTGATTTCGTTTAAATAGATGAAAGTTTATCAATCTTCCTTTGAGGCTAGTTTTATGATTGTATAAGCATATTACAGTCTGGGGCTAGGTTTAATCTCACTTCTCAAAGCATAGCAGTTTAACATACTTTATTTTCTGCAGCCATTTTGGCCGACGAGATGGGTCTCGGGAAGACCATTCAGGTACCTGGGGGTCCATTCTCCTCACCTGTTTCAATAATAATTGTAACTTTAGTTTTCTAATATCTGTTCTTGTTGAACAGGCTATAACATATTTGATGTTATTGAAACATTTACACAACGACCAGGGTCCACATTTGATTGTCTGTCCTGCTTCGGTTTTGGAAAACTGGGAAAGGGAACTGAAGAAGTGGTGCCCGTCATTTTCTGTTCTCCAGTATCATGGGGCTGCGCGATCAGCATATTCAAGAGAATTGAGCTCTTTGGCCAAAGCTGGATTGCCGCCTCCTTTTAATGTTATTCTCGTGTGCTATTCACTATTTGAAAGACACAGGTTTGTTTCGGTGTTACATATGGATAGTGGAAAGTGATTTTGATTTTATGGTATTTTAATTCCTTTAATTTATGGTCTTCCAGTGGACAGCAAAAAGATGATCGTAAAATTCTGAAACGTTGGCAATGGAGTTGTGTGCTTATGGACGAAGCTCATGCTTTGAAGGATAAAAATAGCTACAGGTGGAAAAACCTAATGTCTGTTGCACGAAGTGCAAACCAGCGTCTAATGCTGACAGGGACACCTCTACAAAATGATTTACATGTATTACTTTATACCCTTTATAATCTTCTGGATTATTACTTAAATAGCCACGTTGTTCAATGAACAGAAAACTGGCCTTTTTGCATTGCAATCTTACCAAGGGAAGATTAGAATATGATGAAAATGATGAATCTGATTCCTTTCGAGGGAAGACAAGGATATAATAAAGTGTTTTGGATGGTCATGATATAGTGTGATTGAATTATCTGAATTTTAGGATTAGGTCTGAGGATGTGCGTTTGTACATTTGCTAAGGTGAGGTTAAATTATCCCTTGGGTTGGGGATACCTTATCAAGAATGTTACTTACTTATTTCCTCTTTCATTTTGTAAACATGATATATCAAATTTTTTTTTAAAAAATTGAGTTTAGAAGATGTGGAATTGCATCAGTCAATAGTGTTTACTATTGATTTTATATTGGAACTTGCATTTTAGTTCTTAGAAATTTCTTTGTTAATGACTTGTGGGTTTTTGCAGGAGCTCTGGTCTATGCTGGAGTTTATGATGCCAGATCTTTTCACTACCGAGGATGTTGACTTAAAAAAGCTATTAAGTGCTGAAGATAGAGATTTGATTGGCCGTATGAAATCCATATTGGGACCATTTATTTTGAGACGCCTAAAATCTGATGTTATGCAACAACTTGTTCCAAAAATACAGCGGGTATGTTATTAGTTTATGCGTAGGTTCTTATTTTTTCATATTGTGGAGTTTTTCATTACTCTTACTTATAGAAAATATAAGTCTATCTGTTGGTTATTTCTTTTGTACTTTAGAAAGAAGCTGAGAAATGCACTGCAGGTTGAGTATGTTGTCATGGAAAAGGAACAAGCAGATGCCTATAAAGAAGCCATTGAGGAGTATCGTGCAGCTTCACAAGCTCGTATTGCAAAAACCTCAGAGGTTAACTCGAACAGTATCCTTGGAGTTCTTCCCCGGCGGCAGATCTCCAACTATTTTGTTCAGTTTCGTAAGGTGCTGCTGTCTCAATTTATCATGTTTTTTGTATCCCAGTTCTTTTGTTCTGATTACATATGTCTTGTGCTTATTGTTGTTTTTTTTTTCCTTTCCCTGCTGTCTAGATTGCAAATCATCCTTTACTAGTAAGGCGTATTTACAGTGATGAGGATGTTGTTCGTTTTGCCAGAAAGTTACATCCAATGGGTGCATTTGGCTTTGAGTGTACTTTAGACAAAGTAATTGGGGAACTTAACAGTTATAGTGACTTCTCTATCCATCGGGTATTTTTTCAACTTCTTAAAAATGAATTTGTATTTCGAGCATTATATTATACTATTAATCCATTGGAATGATTGGATTATCTATTTTGTACATTATAAGTATGTGTATATTTGTAAATATATGTACAGATATTGAAATGGTTCAGGTGTTCACGAGTCTGCACAGGGACTCCTCTTTTTTGTACTGCCATTCAAAACAAGCAGTATTCATGCTGCATAGGAATATGATATTTTCCTCCTCAGTGAATTTCCCAGTAATTATTAGTTGTAGCAGATTGCATATTCTATCTTGATGCAATGTATGTTCTCTCTTTCTCTGCAGCTTTTACTGTATCATGGTGTCACTGATAAGAAAGGATTTCTTCCAGACAAATATGTTATGCTTGCAGCAAAGTCTCAGGTATAATGTTACTTCAATAAGTTTTCTAACAAATTTGGATAGGATTGTTCGGTGATACTTTCTGCTCAAAATTGAGAAGGGTTTTCTTGTCAATGATATTAGGCATTGGCTGAACTTCTTCCTTCACTGAAGCAAGCTGGGCATCGAGTTCTTATTTTTAGCCAGTGGACGTCAATGCTTGATATTTTGGAGTGGACATTGGATGTGATAGGGGTTACATACAGACGACTTGATGGAAGGTACTGGCATACTTATGTCACAGTTACAGATCGTTTGTATCAATATTTATTATATTATTTGACTTGCTCAGGTTCAGTTGAATATATAGCTGTTGATTGTGGTTAATTTGAATTGCTATTTGTACTATAAGTTGTGTTTCTTGTCTGTATCTTCCAAATGACAGTACTCAGGTGACTGAAAGACAGACGATAGTTGATACATTCAATAGCGACACTTCTATATTTGCATGCTTGCTGTCTACAAGAGCTGGAGGCCAAGGATTGAACTTGACTGGAGCTGATACTGTAGTCATTCATGATATGGATTTCAACCCACAAATTGATCGACAGGCTGAAGATCGCTGTCATCGCATTGGCCAAGTGAAGCCTGTTACTATATACAGGTTGCTCCTCCTTCAATGTCCCAATGTCTCACTCCTCACCTATTACCTGTCAGAAAAGCATCACCCCCCACCGCCCCACCGCCCCCCCAAAAGCCATCTCTCTTTCCCTTCATTCTGCGGTATTTGTCTGTGTTGTAGACTTGAATTGTGAATGGTAGATCTCTAACCTGCTTATGTGCTTTAACAGGCTAGTCACCAAGGGTACAGTTGATGAAAACGTTTACGAGATTGCAAAAAGAAAGTTAGTGCTAGATGCTGCAGTCCTGGAATCTGGCTTGGAGATGGATAATGAAGGCGAAACATCCGAGAAGACCATGGGAGAGATATTATCGAAACTTTTGCTTGGTTAAGATTTTAGAACATTTACAGAGAGTCCGCTGAAAGAGATACTGCAACAGAAGATCTTTGTAATTTATTTTTTATTCACCTTATAGGAGAGGTCCATTGTTGTATTAGTTAGGATTTTGAAGAAAAAACAATACATAGTTGTAGGTTGGTATGCTATACGGGTGTAAATTGGCCCAAATATTCTTGTAGCAATTAAAAGTTATCGTCACTAGGCAACGATGATGAATTTGGAGGGATTGAATTGAGCAAGTTTCGCTCGGAGTTCAATGTGAGTTTATTAATCTGGTCCAAATATGTAATTTGGGTTATTGGGGTCGGTTTTTGGATCAAACATCCCGGCGCAATTGACTTTTGGTTATCGCAGGCTTGGGGCCTGGGGCTGAAGCTTAAATGGGTTATAGATTATAGGAATCAGGGAAGGATTTGATCTTGGATTTAAAGCATCTATAATCATACTTCCTAATTTTTAGTTAAAATTTAGCTAAAAATACATAAAAATTATTTTAGAAGCTCTCTCTAAAATTTGAATTCTAATCACACTCCATAGTTTAGGGTGTCATAAATGCTATATTTATTTTTTAATTCAATATGATTGGTCTATCTCCGTAAAAAATAAAAAATAAAATGTATTAGCATTAATTAAAAGTTTAAACTACGCATAAAACAAATCATCATTAAATTATAGGGAGTTACTAGGAATCATTGCTCTCTCTTTAGATTTAGGAGCTCTTAAATGTCTTCATATTTTAAGAGGTGGATATGGAGCATGGTTGGAGTTGTATTTTTTCAATTTTAAATTTGTCTAAAGAGGTGGTTTAGGGAGCCCATTGTGGATGCTCTTAGTAATCCTTCTGGTAGCGAAATTCTATAGTGAAGATGCCATATATAGATCATTCATGTGAACCTTTATATTAGTCACACGATCATTTCATTAAACTTAAGTGAAGTTACTATTTAGATATATCTTGTGACTAATATGAAGGTTCACAAAAGCCTCTGGCCTCACAATCAAACCCTAACAGGGCGATAACAGAGCAAATCTCACTAAGTTCATATTACAAGCAGAAAGCAAAGTTCAACGGAAGTAAAATGAATAAAAGAGCCCTACAAAAGCTCAGAGTTCGGAAGTAGAGATCTTGGCTCGGTTGCTCGATTCGAATATAGCTACTGTCTGGGGGGTGCAAAATAGAAAAAGTATGAGTGGACAAAAACAAGTTTAGTTCACAATTGAAACCAACATAGTATAACCCCACCGTTTAGAAAAATATGATGAAACCATATGCATTCAAAACCGAAAATAGCCATATATGTATAAATAGTTGAATCAAAACCATAACGAAATCCGAAATC
Source organism: Prunus persica (assembly GCF_000346465.2). Taxonomy (NCBI): domain Eukaryota; kingdom Viridiplantae; phylum Streptophyta; class Magnoliopsida; order Rosales; family Rosaceae; genus Prunus; species Prunus persica. The sequence goes on along the minus strand of NC_034009.1, from coordinate 32,067,246 downwards.
CCATAAAGGTACTTTGTTTCTCAACCCAATCAAAACCTTTTCAATATACCCGAACCATTCTTTCCAGACGCATACTCGTTGGCACGGCGAGCGAAGAAGTATCCTCACCGATAAATAATAATTAATGAATTGTTATATATATATTGTTTGACTAGTCCACATGGAAGAATCCTCAATTGACCATGTAGCTAGGGAACGAGTTGTCCAACTGGAACTAAACTCATTAGCACGTATAGTAGAATCCTCAATACTCATACGCCTGTGACAAGTCCTACGCGCGCAGACTAACCCCGCTACGGGTCTACGGAACACCTCGTCATGGGTGTCTAAGTTCCAACATATCCAAGTATCTCAACATTCCAAATCCAAAGTTCCAAATCTGGGAGGTACATAGGGTAGTACTTATAGCACTTCAAACTGACATAACTATAATCCACTCTCTTTTCACAATCTCAAACCAACATCCCACGTACCCTACACATAATCAATCATAATATAGAAATTCTCAAAATTCACATATATAAACTAAAGATACTCAAATATGTCAAAATCCGAATATAATGCAAATACTTTACAATAATATTAAATTCCACAATTGAATATATAATATATTCAATAAACCATTAAATCAATATGCATAGTTTTTCCATCATAAAACAATGTTTATTATTTGAAAACAAAGTCCACTCACAAATAGTCCCACGCTGCTTGACCCTGAGAGGGTCCCGCCTGCTGTGTGCGAGTAGCCAAATTACCTATTTCAGAATACGAGTATGAGATTAATATAAAACGCTTCGAATGTGAACTTTAAATTAAATCCTAGTTTTCCGGGTTTCAAGTAAGTGCACGAGGAACAGGACTTTCCTAAAGTCCAACTACGTGTTTCGGATGATGGGATAGCCTAGGAATACGCTCGGTCAACTGGGCGGTCAAACTTTCCCAATAAGGTTAACCAGGCCCGCAGGGCCATGGACCGCCGATTTCCTAACCGGAAGTTCCTATGGGTTCCACAAGGTTTAGAATACATGCTCTGCAAGTTTGGTCGTATTGAAAGGTCGGATCACTCGCAATCGCATGATCAAACAGTTATCGTTTAATCCCAAACTTTAAGTTATTGAATCGGAACATCCGGGGCTCCGATTCACGATCCGTGAAATCCTACACAATCCTAGGGATGCCTAAATCAACATATATTAAATTGGAGTCGATCCAACGGTCTGAACATGTCGAACCCGGATAACGTCTAATATGCGATATCCGATCGACGGTCAAATAATAACCAAATTCAAATCCGAGTATACCGTCGTGCTCGGGATGACATGAGGATTATTTTAGAAACAAGAGGGACACCAAAACAATGCCCACGAGCCGCCTCACTCGCTGGCTGCACGTGGGTGTCCAAAGCGATTCCGGCAATCGGAAAATCTCTAAACCGCCGGTAAAGACTTATACCTACATGATCAGGACATTGGGTGGAGCAACTTTTGTTTTGGACCAACCCCAAAAAGTGGCTGGAGGGGCCGGAATCAAGGGCCAAAATCGGCCAAAACTTCTATCGCTTAAATGACAACCAAAACGCAAAAATTGATCCTAAATAACCCAACCAGCAGCTAGAGCACATTGAGATGATGGAAAAGCATACCTGGTTCTCACGATTTGGTTGCTGGAATCATTTGAACGAGCTACGAAAATTTTGGATAAAAATTCGGACGTTTTTCTGCAATTTTCGGCTACACGAGCGGCGGATCGGTGCTAAGAAGGGGTGGGGTTGGAAGAGGGAGCGGAGCTGGTCAATTTGGGTCCGGTCCCGTGGCCAACTGTGGCCTGTGGTGGCTCAAAGAGCCACTGGTTCTTTTAAAAAAAATCGAGGTAAGGGGTTCTGCGCGCCGGGGGGGAGGGGGGGGGGGGGGAGGAGAGATTTTCAGGTTTTTATTAACCATTTTTGAATTATTTACGCTTATGCAACTCGTTTGTTTTGATCGTAACTACTTCGTTACAACTCTGATTCAAGTCCACTACGTGTCTATTGACTCACCTCGGCACGATCTACATAATGGTACCAGTCATTTCCCCCATATCCTTCCAGATTAAAAAATGACTATAATACCCCTACCCCCGATGGCAAAATTGGAATTTCAAATTTTATTAAATTAGTTAAATTAACGGATAAATATATTTTGGGTCGGGATGTTACATGAAATTTATAACTTGAGTCAATCCAACTGTATATGTCCGAACTCAATTTATTCTAATCTTATTTGTAATTGAGAAGGTTTGGGACTTTAGTTTAACGTGATTATTGAGTTGAACCAGCTGCATGAATGAATGAATGACAGCAAGCAGGCAGGCAGGCAGACATGACATATGAACGCTCCACTGCATCTGCATGTCACACTTATCACCCTAATTAACTTAATTAAAATGACCTCCTCCTCTAAAGAGTAAATAGATATTAATGACTTATGTTAAGTTAATTACAAAGAGAGAGAGAGAGAGAGAGAGAGAGAGAGAGAGAGAGAGAGAGTACGTTAAATTATTGGGTAGAATGAAAGAAATAAAGAAAAACATACAGTACATTAAGCAATGTGACAAATTAAGTTGGTTGGTTGTAAATTAAGGACTAGACGAAGAGTAGTACTCTTAGTGGATTATGTTAAAAGTTAAAAGACATGTATAATATTTGTATAATTGAGAGTGAGTGATTTGAGAGTGTGGACAATGAAAGGAAAGTAAGAGGAAGGCAGCAAAAGTTGTTAGTTGGTATGTCATTTTGATATGAAAATTCCTTTACGAGATACTAATTGTTGCATTGCATCCATAAAAAAAACACACACACACAATGCTCTCGCTCTCTCTCTCTCTCTCTCTCTCTCTCTCTCTCTCTGCGCAGGTGAATCTTTGCTTTGGTCCCTTCCCTTTTGCAAGTGGTAGTTGTAGCCCGTGAATTCCCCTTTTCTAGCTCCAAGGAAGTTTACCACCACAGCACTCCTGGCTGGCTGTACTCCTTCCAGCCCTACAAAGAATAAATTGGATTTTTGTTATCTTGCCCTTTACAGTATTAATACTGTTTAAACATGCATGTTACATTACAACTTACAAGCAAGCACCCAAGCTACCGACCTTTAATTCATATATATATATAGAGAGAGAGAGAGAGAGAGAGAGAGAGAGAGAGAGAGAGAGGTAGCTAGGGCATGCAGTGCAGTGCAGGCCCCTTTCCCTCCCTCCACCCCTTTGTAAATTGTTGTACCACTAGTAGCAGTCACAGCATGTCTCTACTTTATGCTCCATCCAAAAGAAAGCCACAAAGGAATAGGACCCACACATGACCCCTCACCACGTGTCCTCCCCCTTGTCACCATCACTCACATGCATCAACCAGGCAAATCACATGTTCCTCTGTCTTGTCCATCTCGATCGTCCCACTTTCTCGCCTCGCTATTATAATTTTCAGGCCTTTTGCCAATTTGGATTTGGATTTGCCATGCATATGTTTCTGTATACACAACAAATAAACTTGTGATTTTTTATACACTACGTTACCTACAGATACTGTGGTCATACATATAAGATTCAAAGACTCATAATTAGGTCAAATCCCATATATATATATAATATTATCACACACCCTATTACCCTAATCTCACTTAATTACCATGCATGATACATATGGTCCGTCCATTGATGATCAGATTCAGATCAATCTCTCAACGTTTTATATTAATTGCTTGCGGTAAATGTTTATCTTTACTACCAAGTTAATTAAGAAGAAAGATAAAGGGACTTGTATTATAATATAATTTAGGAAACAATTAAAGCAGCTTTTTTATCATATTTATTATTATTAAATAACAGTAACACATGTTAGGATGAGGAGTTGTGATAACCTAGTAGGAAAGGAATATTGATTGGAATTGGATGAAGGAGGGAGGAGGGAGGAGGGAGGAGGGCATCGGCATGGGGAGGGGAGGGGAGGGGAGGTGCCTGTCTTATATGCTGTCCATATACATGATGTATATGCCGGCAACGATTCCTCACGGTACGGCTGGGACCCACCACAGCTCCTTCCAAGAAGAAGACTTGCAAACCAAAGCAGTACTGCTCTGCTACTACTTGCAGTCTCTAGCTATTTGTCTAGCAATAACAAGAAAGAGGAGGAAGAAGAAGAAGGGCTGTGGTTTTCTGTGGGCCCGTGGATGGGCCTGTTTCCTTGTGGCACACTGGCCCTACAGGGTTCGTCAACTTCATCACTTTCATGTCACTCTACCGCCGTAGGCCACCGGCAATCCCCACAAACCGCAAAAATTCCTTCTTTAAAGATAGACATGACCCACCACGATTCATTAATTTGTTCCCTCTCTCTATTTATCTATTTTTGCTATAATCATGTTCCTTATTTTTAAGTTTAAATTTAACTAAAAACACAGAAAATTTATTTTAGAGAGTCATAAATGCTATAATTATTTTTAAATTCAATATGATTGGTTCATTGCTATAAAAAATATATAATAAAAAATTAGTTAACATTAATTAAAAATTTAAAATATGCATTAAACAAAGCAACATTATATTATATAGAACCACTAAGAGTCCTTTTTGTCTCCTCAAATTTATGAGATGCTAGAAGCCTCCCTATTTTAAAAGGTAGATAAGGAGCATGATTGGAGTACCCTAAAATTTATTTAATGAGGTGACCATTGCAATTTGCAGATACTGTTAATAACATGAAATTTCAATTGGCTCCCATGTTTTACAAATTTTCAATTATTATTTTTATCCGTTATAAAAATTAATCAAGAGATGTTTGGAGTGGTGGAGTGCATCCATATGAAGATTACGCAGAATTTGGACCCCATAGAGAATTGACATGGAAAATTGAATATTAATTTTTCTAATACATATATAATTGAATATTAATTTTGAGTGAAGAAGAATATGCATTATGAGTCATGATGACAATCAAAGGAAAATCTGGTTTAGCTTTATTTTATTGCAACTATACTTTTTTAAACATGACTATGTATTAAATAAGATCATACACTGCTTATGATATTGAAAGCTGGATTTTATATTAATAATTTGGAATGTGGGTTGTTGTCATTTTGTTGATTATACAGAATTTGTTGTGGACTGTTGTCCTTCTAAGTTCTAACAAATTGTATGATCATGTGAATACAGCAATACATAATATCCTAAATGAAGTTGCTACCGACGCATATTATTTCTTTAAGAAGAACAAAAAAATATATATATATATTAGACGTAATCTGAAACTTGACAAGACGCTAACGTAGAGAATGTGTCTCACGGGACTTTCGGTTTGATAAAGAAAGCCAAACCGTGTGGAAAGTATTTGATTTTAAATTCACTGAGGAAACACCGTGTGGAAAATTTTGAAAATGTCGCACGCAGTTTGTTTTTTTTATCGGAAAATAAAATAAGATTGATATACCAAAGTCAGAGTAGAACTAGAACAAAACCTGGAACCCGTCAGGCAGCCATTGGGTAAGTGATCTTCACTGTCGAATTTTCAATGGAATTTTTTTGTTTTTTATTCTGTGAACTGGAGGCAAAGCCAAAGGAGGAGCTAAACCTCAAGGGAGTTGATAATTCTAGTTTCCAACCACGTGTATCTATACAATGGAATAGGCATATTCATACAATGACTAACCAATTCAACTGCTTCTTCTGGGGTTTGATCCATTTGGGGTGATGACTTTAATATAAGACACAGCCAAACCAAGCCCTGCAGGCTGCAGCAAAATCCTGGAAATTCGAATACATCACAAGATCAAACCTTAAAATCAGTTCAACCAACGAATAATTGTTAAGTAAAATTCTCTCTCCACAACGTATATATGGTTCTATGTCCATGATTGCCCATACCAGACAAGGCATCAGCTACATGTATTTTTATTATTATTATTATGTGTATAATAATTAGGTGGTGACAAATTATCAACGGCCACTAGTGCTAGTCTTTTATTTATTCATGGATGGGGGAGTCCACAAATATATATATATAGCTGGATTTAGTGGTTACACAAGAATCAATTTGACCAGAAATGACCTGGGACGATCCCTCCTAACTTGACCAAGAATGGCACATTTTTTGACCCAAGCAAATCATGTCCCTTCCTTCCAATTTCATGGTGGCCCCAGGCCCACCATGTCTAAGAGATGTGGGTCCTACTGTGCGATGCTATGCTATGCATCCTAAAAGGGCCTCTTAAGGACAGCAGCAGCACCCCCTCCCCTGACTCACTCCTCCTGAGGAAGTTTGCCTTTTTCTTTCCTTCATCAATTTTTAGATAATATTGTGTTGTTGGATGTATTCTTCCGGTCCTATGCATGTGTATTTTTCAACATGTACATTATTGCATAAAGGGAATAAAGAGGTTTGATATTATATATTACACGACTATAGCTAGCAAAGTCGTGCACTGAAGTTGACAGAGGAAATAACCAAAGAATTTGGCTCTCTATAGCTCCACAACCCAACAAAGATTGTCTATTTCCCCCAGAAACATGTTGTCAAGGAAGAAAAAGAAAAAAAAGACGGCCACCTTTTGTAGATGGGTAAGGCAACTGAATGAAGCTTCCTCTGCATGCAGGTACCAACAATTCTACTCTCAAATCAAAATGCAAGCGACCAAACTAAGAGAAAAGCGTTCGTTGAAGCATTTCTGCAGCTTTAACCTTTTCCCCCCATATTCCCCAATTTCAATTCGAACACATGTACGTAAGTGTGTCAAATTTTGAAACCCAACAACAGATGCTAGCTAGCTATACATGCATTAATTATGTATGTTTGCTCTTTTATAAGAAAGGGGGGAAAAGGGCTTTTTATAGAAGCTATGGATATCCAAATCTGTCCTTAACAATATTCAATAAATAACTAGTATAATATCATTAGACTATCCCAGATCAGTGAAAAAGAGCTTTAATTTGCAATTCAGTAAAAATAGGGCATTAACTTACTTACAGATTAGTCAGTGGTCTCATGTTCGAACTCCCATGACACCGTGGTAATCTATGTGTGTGTGAGAAACTCACATCCTCTTCTAGTTTATACTATTGCATGTATTAAAAATAATAATAATAATGAGTGGAATATAATTTTTAGAACACAACAAAGTAGAGTCACAAGAGTTCCACTTTTGAGTGGCTGCTTTGCTAGTTCAAGTATATTTCTTCACGTTTTAAGACAGTGGGGGAAGATATTATTCAGTATTATTCAATTATTTGCAGAGATGGATCGATCACCTTCCTCTACGGAAGAAAGTCTTTTCATGGTATAAATTAATTGAAATCGGTTGTGAGAGACATAGACACATGCAACTTGCAAGTACTTCATTAACCCGTGTGGAACGTCACTTAATAATCAAGAAAATTCCCTAGACTGACCTAGGTCCGTACATCTCTGTAAGAATCCGCCTCATAAAGTGTCCTCTTCCAGCTAAACTTTTACTGCTGCTATAGCCAGATGTAATACTGTTCTTTCTTTTTGCTAGCTATTCAGATTTCTCTAACAAAGAAAATAGCTCTAACCTAACAAATTTTACATAATTTTACACGTTCTTAATTACCCTAAATATTAATAAGAAACAATATTAAGATGAGTCCTGAGTACATAGTCTGTTTAAAAACGATGTGGACATAGGGTTTAGGACATGTATGATTAAAGTATGCTAGCTAGGACACACATAATATTAAGATAATCATGTTGACCGTCTGATCAACCATATGAAGAAACATGGCATCAATGTTGAAAGGTGTCAAGCATTTGTATTGCACAGTTACAACGTAGAGAGAGAGAGAGAGAGAGAGAGAGAGAGAGAGAGCATATATGATGGGCGCAGAGTGACGAAAGAGAGGGTTGTCTGGATGCGAAGGTAGAAGATACGAAATAAGAGAAGGAGAGAGATGGGGAGAGGGTAAGACCTACACCCTACACTCTTCACCCTTCAGCTTTGAGAGTGAGCAAAGCTGGCCCCACTTACAATCGCCGCATAACGACACACATTAGGCTGCGTGAGCTGCATGAACAGCGACCCCAGCTTCCCTCCTCTCTCTCTCTCTCTCTCTCTCTCTCTCTCCATTCGATATTTTTCTTTTCTTTTTTAATATCTGTAATTATTTTAATTTACAGTGAGAAAAGGACGAGCAAAATCAAAACACAAAAAACAAGGGAGAGAGAGAGAGAGAGAGAGAGAGAGAGAGAGAGAGAGAGAGAGAGAGATGCGTAGCTAGCTAGCTAGGACATGTATGTATGTGTGTTGTGTATGTACATGACATGAAATGATTGAGAGAGGAACAATAAGAGCGTTTTAGCAGATCCGTTTTTATTCATTTTAAAAACAAGATAGATTGATACATAGATAGCTAAGAGAGCAAGAAGAAGCTGGCCTGCACATATATTCCGGATTGACTCTGGTTCTTCTCTCTATCTTCATCATTTCCGGATTTTAGTTGTCGCCCCCTCCCTTTCCCCCCACCCGCAGATACTTACTAATTTCTTTCCTCCCTTGATTTGTATTTGTGGGTCGTATTTCTCAAGCTACCTACCTGCCTAGCAATTAAGGGACCTTGGACTCGCAACTTTTATTTTACTTAGCTTGCTAGGTTTGTATGTCTAGAGTGTTCTACTTTATTGTAGCTATCACTTCACAAATTTTCTTTGAGTTGCTCGAAACAAGATCGGTGTTGAATTAAGAATATTACTTGTTTTCTTCACCGTATATACATGGCGGCTGCTTCTTCGTCAATACCGTTTTTCGGAAGCACTAGTAGCAGAGAAGAAACCCAAAGCCAGATGACGTCCACGCTACAACAGCATTCCTCCGCAACGCCTTCCTCTAATACTACAGCCGCAGCCGCAGCCGCAGCCCCACCCCCTCAAAAGAAAAGGAGAAATCAACCTGGAAATCCAAGTAAATATCTCTTTATATAATTACATCAATTCTTTTGTATCTACTTTTTTTAATCAGTTGACAAATTTCAGAAAAGAAACCCTAAATTTATGTACTGATTCTTTGGTGTGATGAAATGGATTTGTGTTTCCTCCGTTTGGCTCTCAATTATTAATTTTTGTCCTTCGAAATCATTGTCTTCCAGCTCTTTTCTTTCCGTAATTCTGGAGTTGAACCGAAACAAGTTAAAAGAAAATTTGTTAATTTGGTTTTGGCATTAATTTTGATAACAGATCCAGATGCAGAGGTCATCGCACTATCTCCCAAGACGCTAATGGCAACAAACAGGTTCATATGTGAGGTGTGCAACAAAGGGTTCCAAAGGGAGCAAAACCTACAGCTCCACAGAAGAGGACACAACCTGCCGTGGAAGCTCAAGCAGAAGACTACAAAAGAACCCAGACGCAAGGTCTACCTGTGCCCCGAACCCACATGCGTCCACCATGACCCCTCTCGAGCTCTCGGTGACCTCACCGGCATCAAAAAACACTTCTCTAGAAAACATGGCGAGAAGAAATGGAAGTGCGAGAAGTGCTCCAAGAGGTACGCCGTGCAATCGGATTGGAAGGCCCATTCTAAGACTTGCGGCACTAGGGAATACAGATGCGATTGTGGCACTCTCTTCTCAAGGTATTTTCATTCATTCATTCATTCATCCATTAATTCGTTCATTAATTTGAGAGATGCTCTCAAAAATTGAAAAATTAAATAAAAGGAAAATGATGAAGTTAAACAAATTAACTTTTTCTTTTTTGGGTCTTTCTGCGAGAGAGTGAGTGTGTCCGTGTCTGGGTTGATATGGCAGGACTGTTTACACGTGAGTAATCTGTGTGAAACTGGCAATGTCTACTCTACCATATATATACGGGTTTCAAAATGAAAATCAAATTTTATGAGCGAGAGAGAGAGAGAGAGAGAGAGAGAGAGAGAGAGAGAGGAAAAACAAGAAATTTAGCTTATCTTGATTATGTATGGATGGATCCTCGAAAACAGCGCCTTTGGGTGACCTTGGCACCATATATATATATATATGTTTTGCCCCACTCACGTGTGGAGATACAGTACCATACATACACAAGATACATATGGAAGGGAAGGGAAGCATAATATTAATGGTTACTGCACTGGACTATTGGAGCTTGAGCTTGCTTTAGTTTTCTTGTCTTATAATGATTTGGAGATATATATATGTCACTCATGAGTTTTTGTTCTCTTCTGGGCTGGCTTCATCTATTCAGATCAGAGCTACAGCTCTGCTCTGCTCCTCTTCCTGGTACTCCTTCCCATGAAATTAAAACGTATGCTCTCATCTCTCATGGGACCAAAGATGCTCTCTCTCTCTCTCTCTCTCTCTCTCTCTGGGTACTGGTCCAACACCACATTTTTCTACCTAGCAAAAAGCTTGACAGTTTTTGAAAATTTAGAAGTCAGAGTGGTAGAGTGTTCAATGATTAGGGTGATGAGGTTTGTGAATTTGGGTCTGTCTATCTTGGTTATGGAAATATTCTCTGTGGAAATTAATAAAACAAATGACCGTTCAAGGGTTTCGCATTTATTGGAGGAGAAAAAAAAAAATTCAACTAACACTGTACTTCTTTCCTATTTCTTGAGTGAAGAGAGAAACCATTATGACTAATAGGAATCTCATTGGTTTCCCCTTTTCCGGTTCTAGTGAAATTTTGTTTGCTCTTTTCCTTTCTTTATAAACAAAATTTAGTATTACATTACATGCAGCGTTTACGGTCTCAATTATTTTCATGTACGTAGTAGTTTGGGATTTTATTTTTTTGGCACTATTGATCTCGTGTGTAAGCATTGTTTTGTTTTCATGGGAGGGGAGATCAATTCAGTTGACTTTCAAACACACTAGGTTGAAAAATAGCAATTAAAATCAATAAAAAAAACAGAAATTCAACTCTGGGGTAAATCCTTTTGCCGTTTATGCATAATTTTAACTAAAACGGGTAAGAATGATTATTGTTTTTATCCCCACATATATGATGTCTTGTTCTTCCCTTGTAAACATCTTATATATGTACACACATGAGATGAGGTGCACTGGCTCAGCTTTTCTTTTCATTTCTTTGTGATATATAGGCGCGACAGCTTTATCACGCATAGGGCATTCTGCGATGCACTGGCTCAGGAGAGTGCAAGGCATCCTTCAAGCTTAAACACCATGGGTGGTCAACTATATGGAAACAACCACATGAGCTTAGGCCTATCCCAAATTCCCTCACTTCAAAATCAGACCCACCTGCCCAACAACATGTTGAGGTTAGGAAATGCTGGTGGTGCAAAATATGAGCATCTAATCACACCATCAAATCCTTCTTCCTTCGGATCACAAGCCATGCCTAATTCCTCCAATTTCTTCATGAGGGATATTGCTAACCAGCAAGGCTTTCAGGATCAGCACCAATTTCCCAGCAAGGCAGCATTGCATGGGCTAATGCAACTTCCTGATCTCCAAAGCAACGGTAACAACAACAACTCACCCTCATCAACTAGTGCTGCAAATCTCTTCAACCTGAGCTTCTTTTCTAACAACAGTACCAGCAGCAGCTTGACTCCACCTGATCATCAGTTTAGTGATGGCAATGGCGGTGGCCAAGGGTTTAGCATGGGTGCTGGTGATCATCACACTATGGGGTCGGCTACTCTACCATCTCTCTATGGGAATTCCATGCAACATGAAAGCAACATTGCTTCACATATGTCTGCCACTGCTTTGCTTCAGAAAGCTGCCCAAATGGGTTCAACTACAAGCACCGAAAGCTCGTCTCTGCTACGAGGGTTAGGCAATTCATCAACAAGAGCAGCTAAATCCGGTAGGCAACTAGTTGCGGCACCCTCTACCGTTGGTGTCAGTTTTAGTGGCGATCATCACAGTGGTGGCGAACAGCAACACTTAAGATCATCACAGCAGGTGGACAATGAAAACCATCTTCAAGGTTTGATGAACTCTCTTGCCAGTGGGGCCTCTTCTGTTTTTGGAGGTGGAGGAGTGCATGGACAGGATCATAACAGCTTTGGTGGGTTTAGTAGTGGCAGTACTGGTACTAGGGTTAATGCAATGGATCAACAGCATAATAACACAAATTATGATGAGGCTAAGTTGCATCAAAATTTGGGTGTAAATTTTGGAGGGTCTGATAAATTGACCTTGGATTTTCTGGGAGTTGGAGGGATGGTACAAAACATGAGTGGTGGCCATGGATACTCACAACGAGATCATCATCAGCAACATCATGGCATAAATATGATCGGCACTTTAGACCCAGATTTGAAGTCAGCGCAGACACGTCAACCCTTTGGAGGCACTGCAATGCAATGAGCATGCGTACAGTTGTGATGATGAGGTGAAAGCTAGCTACATCGAAGGATTCCAATTAAGTTCATATGGATGACAGTTCCTGTTTAATATATGTACGGAAAAAAGGACGTTTAATTATGAACTAGTTGTCTTGACCCCCACGCATTAGGGTTTCATTGATTTAATTTCTACATGTGCATGCCTTAAGGCTTACACTAATTGATATATCCAGTACTTTCAGCTATTTATATATCTCCCTGTACCACATGTGTGGTATCTTTCTTGCGTTGCGTAGATATTTGAAGATAAAGGATAAATATCATCTCTCTCTCTCTCTCTCTCTCTCTCTCTCTCTCTCTCTCTTTCTCTCCTGATGGTACTTAATTTTGAAATAATCAAAGGAAAAATATCTAAATTAATATTAGTAATGAGATCGATGTCCCGTAATTAAACTTTGAATTAACTAATGTGTGAGGTAAGCCATGTTGAGTATGCATGTATATATATATACAGAATCAGAATGTCACAGCAGCAGACATGGGCGCTAGCAGCTGAGCCAGTACTGTTTGTGCAGAATCTTAAAAATGGATACATTCCAACATAATGGACAAGTGAGAATTTATTTTCTTGTTTGTCTGGTTACGAGATATCCGTAATCAATAATTTAATATTGCCATGCATCAAGAACAAAGAAATCATATCAACTATTTAATTCATAAGCACGAGAGAGAGAGAGAGAGAGGGTCAGGCCGGGGGACGAATTATCTACGCCCAACCCCGAACCCAGAACCCCACATATAAAAAATAAGCACAAGAATTTGTTCGGCTACCTAATACCTAACCCTACTAGCCACTGCTAAAACTAAGTACAAAACAATGCTTGGTTTGACAATATTTAATTAGTTTAATGAATAAATAAATAAATTGTCCCGCCCTCCATGGCGCTTTCCAACAATTCTTTTTCATTCTAATTCCTTACCAAGGTCCACGGTCACGTTTAATATTCAACTTTCTTCACTGATGCTACTGGTGATATAGATAGATATTTTACTTTAGACTGCATTAATTTATAATTTTAATTTAGAGGAGCATCATATGCATAATGCATGTGTGTTGCCATTGGGTTTAGGGCCGGACTGAAGAGTATCTGCTGGCCGTAACCAATTGGGTTTAGCATATAATATATATATATATATTTTTTATTTATACTCTTTTTTTAAAATGTAAGTGAATAAAAGAGGAATGGAAACGTACAATTTTCTACAAAAAAAAATGTAAATAGATAAAATAAGAGTGGGAAAACCAGCTCCCTATATCATATATAGTATTATGTACTACCGTCGACTAGGGCAAAACAAACATTGATATATAGGAAATATGCAAGTGTAGTATATAGCTGCCGTTAACCTTATTGTAATTATTAAGAAATTGATCGATGATGATGGGGCTGTCTACTATTGTCGTAATTGTTGTCTCTTCTATCTTCAAAAGGAATCGTACACATCAGCCCGTGACTCCAACAGTGGATGGTTTTTTTGTTTTTTGTTTTCCTCACTTCAAAATTTGAATTTCAGTCCTATTTTAACCAAACACAATTGTGTTTTGAGAAAAGAAAAAAAAATAAAATTGGTTCATCAATTCTCATTAAATTATTTTAGAAATGATTAAATTGAACCGTGAAAATGGTAGCTAGCAAAAGGAAAAACTAATAATATATTTTATAGGGAGCATGAAATAAAAATAAATAGCGAAGAGTAGTCTGTCTTGTACAATCTCTCCAAAATCCTCAATTCCAAATGGTGGCCCTTTAATGGATAGAAAGATGTGTCTAAAACGTGGGGCCATAGGCCATGCTAACCACTTGTAGACATCCTACCCGAAAGCAAAAATAAAAAATAAAAAAAATAAAAAACCCACTTGTAGACATCAAACTTGAAGAGTACAATCACAGACTCTCGGAGAGAGACTTTTTTAAAGATGGCTCGTGACTTCTTCCTCTCTCGTTTATTTCACACCAAACAGGCCAACAGTAATCCTTTAAATAAATGAAATGAATGTAAGAATTTCCATGGGATTACTTGAGAAAATTTAAAAAAAAAAAAGTAAATTTGTACATTCATCATAATCAAATGAGAGGTAGAAATCAAGGGAGAAATAATTATTCCCGGCCCTTTCCCAACTTTGGGCGTTTAATTGGAATGGAAAGAACCTATATATATATATATATATATATTTAAGACTTGAAAGAGTCAACCTAATGAGAATGGCATAAGACGAGATGTCAACAAAGTTCCGTGGAATATGTGTCTTGTAAATAAATTCCAAAGTCGTAGTAGAATACAAAAAGAAATAATACAGTCTTGTCTCTATATTTCTTTTGACCCGTCCGTTGAGGCCTTGAGAGGGTGGGGTTTAAAGCTTCAAAACTTGTCTCTTTATTAGTACAAACAAATTGACTGCATCTGCTCTCTCTCTCTCTCCAGATATAAGTATATATATGTACGTACGTCTAATATATATGAAGTAGCATACTAAATGGCATTTTACGTCTATTATATATGAAGTAGCATATTAAATAATTAAGAGGGTAGACGTTATCTGTAACTAATCTATATGTCTATATATAATATGGGCTTAGCTAAGTTGACTAGAGCGGATTTGCTCTCCACTCTATGTCAAAGTTCGAATTTCCCTCACCGTAGTTTAGATTATATTAAAGTAAAATATTGTTTATATCTATAAAAATCTGTATGTATAATGTTTCTTCCTCACAATCTGTACGTATGCCCAAGTCACACGTCCATCCCACTAATATGTTGATCTTTGGCTACTACTAAGGCAGTGTTCTAGACTTTTCTAGGAGGCACGAAAATTACGAACAATATTATTGTCGTCTTTTCAGTTTAACTTGTGCAGTAATAATGTTGGCCAAGGCAAATGCACATATATACTTTTTAATACGATCATGCATAGTGTCCATGGCATGCAACTAATGGCCAGTTCAGGAAGGGATATCTTTCCCTATTCATGGATATGGAAATTATTCCTTAACTGAGCATGTTATTTTCAAAAGAAAGCCTCCCTCGTAAAAATTCAACTATAGCAAAACAAAATCAAGGCAAATGATAAAAAATAAAATAAAATAAAGGAGGAGTGCATATTAATTATTTTGAAATGCCAAACCAATCATCTTCTGGATAATTTCTGAGTCATTAAGTTTTTCTTATCTTTTTTTATTCATCCTTGTAAGTGTGTAACTTACTTGGTAACGGCTCTTTGAAACTTTGATTATGGTACGGTTGCATGCATGTGTGGTCAAAATAATTACGAAAGTTCCTATCCTATGGATTTCCATAAAAGGGAACATCAGTTTAACAAGAAACAGAGAGTCCACTAGTCATATTTAATTTAAACTAGGAAAAAAGTTGTAGCCTTGATTGACTTTGAAAATTAACCCCCGGCCTCCCAAAACACTTTTTGAGGTCTCAACCAAAAACAAAACAAAAAAAAAAAGGGAAAATATACAGGTTGAAGAAACCTTAATTAATCTGCACTAATTCTCTTGGTGTGACATCGCGAAAACTTCATGGCGTTCAGGATTTGCTTAGCCAGAACTTGATGCATAAATTATGGTACGAGGGAAAGTTAACTCCCTGCAAACAAACCCAAAATTAGTAATTGAAACAAGTTCAGTTATTTTTCCAAGAAAACATTCAACGGATACATGAGAAAGAAGTCAATCTCATCATCACGTAAAAGATGTTGGGAACAGAAAGTAAAAGTATAAAAAAAAGATGTAAAAAGGCGAGCAATAATGAAATGGTTAAAGTAAATAAATAATTCATGCATGTGAGTGTGTGAGTGTGTGAGTGTGTAATATGTAATCCAAGACAAGTTGGAAATGCATCTTTTATTGTGAGAAGATATTTATCTCATCAGACTCACTCACTTTACAAGTCCAGCAGCACTCGTGACTCTGCCAGCCAAAATAAAAGTTAAGAAAGTATCATGTTTATATAAAAACAAAAAGACGAGACACCCAATTCTACTCCAGGTCATCGATCATGACTGCCTCAATTTTGTGTAACCATGCAACAAATTGTGTCAGAATTTCCTTTTCTTATTGTTTTTGTTTTTTCAACCCAAAAGAAAAGAAAAAGAAAAGTACAGAAAGCCAGTGAACTTAGGACACATTTACCAAAGAAAACTAACTCCTTTAATCATATATAATCATTTTTAATCTACAAAAGTCGTCACTAATTTTCACGTACCTCCCTCATCTCTGTACTTTTTCCAGCTCATGTTGTTCTCACTGAAAATTCCCACCTCCTCCAAAAGATTGGCTTGACGGCGCTGCTGCATTGCTTTCTGAATCCAATGAGCTCATGTCCATTCCATGCTGCTGTTCACTATGGTGCTCTGATCTTTGATGAGAAAACCCTCCGCTCATGTTCCTCACCACCTGTCCAACCCCAAGAAAGTCCCTTGTTAACCTATCAGCCCCTCCAATATTGCTCACCCCGAGACTGTTCTGCTGCTGCAACTTTGTCTCCTCCATATTAATAGCCCTATTTGCTGTTGCAGCATCGTAGCCACCAAACGACGCATTTACAAAAATGGATGAGCCACCAGTATTAGCAAACGAGTTCATTAGGTCTTGCAGGTGGCTCTGGTCCTGTTGATCACTTCCGAACATGCCACCTAAGCTGGAAGGAACCAGCGCCCCGGGCCTGTCAGATTTAGCAGTGGCTGAGGAGGAGCTGCCGAAGCTCCGAAGCAGCGAGGCAGTGGTGTTGTTGCTTGAATTGGTGGAGCCCATTTGAGCAGCCTTTTGAAGCAGTGCGGTTGCCGACATGTGCGCCATAGATGCATGGTGCTGCTGCTGCTGATTATTATTATTAATATTACTATTAGTGCTGTAGAGAGAAGGTATCCCGGAGCTAATATGATCACCGCCCACTATGTGACCGGAGAAGAGATTATGTGAACCTTCACTGCCTCCGGCAGCGGTGGTAGTGCCATTTACATTGGTGTTGAAATGGTCAGGACTAATTAGTAAATTGTTATTGGTGGCACTGTTGTTATTATTAGTAGTATTGGTGGTGTTGTTGGAAAGGAAAGGTAGGCTGAACAGATTGGCTCCTGCTGAGTGATGATGAGGTGGGTTGTTTGAGTTGTTGTTGTTCTGATGAAGATGATGATGATTATCAGAGAATTGCATGAGGCCCTGGAATGACTTGTCCTGATCCTGGTCATGGTATTGTTGTTGGGTGGACTGATCAGCGGCAGTCAAGAAGAAAGATGCTGAGGACTGTGCAGCTGGTCGAAAAGATGAGCCCAGGAGATGATCGAATTGTCCGGTCCGAGCAGCGCCAGCACCACCCGCACCACCAAGTCTTAAGATGTCAGCAGCTGTACTGGATTGACTGTGGTCTTGTTGAAGTGAGGAAATTTGAGGTGGGCCCACAACTTGATGAGATAAGCCGAGGCCAGTGTTGCTGAGGCTGCCCCCATATAAGCTGCTGCCAATGGTGCTCAAACTGGGCGGATGCCTTGCACTTTCCTGAGCCAGTGCATCGCAGAAGGCCCTGTGCGTGATAAAACTGTCCCTCCTACAGCACGTACCAAATATTATTAAAATTGGATAGAGCTCACATTAGATTCATTTCGTGGAAATAGTAAAGCAGTACACTAGCCAGCTAGGTTTAAATATATATTTTCTGGAGAGAAAGTGTTCATGTTTATCACATACACATCAACTTGGAAAATGTACGGAAATATACTAAAGTGAATGAAAGTAAAATGAAATGACTTCCCTAAATAGATGGAATTGGCCCCACTTTTGTTGATAAAATCCAAAATCTATACAATTAATTCACTCAGTGAGTTACCCCATTTTCAGTAGTATAAAGAGATTGCAATGTTTCAGCATTAGGGCGGTGTAATTAGCCGCGTTAGATGTTCTAAATCACACCGACAAGCAGTCATAGTTGACAAATGAAATTAATCTCGTGCAATTCCAAAAATGGATACAAATGAAAATATATAGATATCAAAACCCTAATGTGAACAAAAATTAATTATGCAATAATTTCGACTGTATATATGATTATATGTTGAAGGAGATGACGCATTTAATGACATACACAGTTACACGCACTATATAATCTGCCACATTGAAACAAATAGCAAAAACAAGCAAGAAATACCATTTCAAGAAAATATAGAGAAGTAAAATGTAAGTGTTGAATGAAATGAATGAATGAACAACCAAGAAATACCATTTCAAGAACTGGCAGATCAATCAATGCGACATGAGAATGTATTCCAAGTGATGAAAGGTAATCCATCGATAAACCCATTTGGGGAGTTATGCTCTCAGTTAATACAAAACCCATGATGAATTGTCTGTTTTTTCCACTTGAGAATTATTCCCAAAACCCCATCCATCTCTCAATTTCCCCCAATTACTGGCCTCTCCTCTCAACCCAATAAATTAATGACCCAATTGCGTGCCATTATGTAAACCCTTAATTTCGACCACAGCTTTCAAACTGCAAGGTCATGATGAAGTAAAGCCAAACTGAAAACCAGTTTAGAGAGAGGGAGAGGAAGAGAAGATGGTCAATTGGGAAGAGAGCGCCCTAGAAAGAAAAGCGTTATGATGAGATTGGGGCAGCTCATAATAGGAGAGCAACACCCTCTCTTTCTCTTCTTTCTTACATGGCAGCATAGCGACACGTGAATACGGAAAGGCTAAACTAAAGACCGAAGCGGGGCGTTGTTTCCGAGGTGAAACAAAGAAAAATAAATTCAAGTACCAGTACCACCATGGGGCTAGCTTTCTCTCTCTATTTTTTTTCTTTCTTTTAGATGGTTTTGGGTGTCCCGACTGGAGTGGGGATATATGTATGTGTATATATATATATATGTCCAGAGAACTGAAACCACTACGACCATGGCAGTTTCTCACAGATTATTCACGTGGGAGCATGTTTTCTGCCATTTCCTTCCCCCGAAGAAATTTTAAAATCAAAACATTGACAGGAGAAAAACAAAAAGAAAAAAGAGAAAGAGAAGAAGAATTACAATAGGACAAGGGTGAAAATGAAACGCATACTAAAAGCGTGAAAACCTTTTCTTCTCTTGTCACCGATGACTTGAGGAAGCTAAAATATAATAGCCTAAACCAAACCGTATCTCTCTCATGAAATGAAGTAGCTTGGCTTGGCTAAGGATATGATGTTTGCTTAATGAGAAAAAGAGCGAAAGAAATTTTTTTTTTAATTTAATTTAATTACCTTGAGAAGAGAGTGCCACAGTCACATCTGTATTCTCTAGTTCCACAAGTCTTAGAATGGGCCTTCCAATCGGACTGCACGGCGTAGCGCTTGGAGCACTTCTCGCACTTCCATTTCTTCTCGCCGTGCTTTCTAGAGAAGTGCTTTTTGATGCCGGTGAGGTCACCGAGAGCTCGGGAGGGGTCGTGGTGGACGCATGTGGGCTCGGGGCACAGGTAGACTTTGCGTTTGGGTTCTTTTGTAGTCTTCTGCTTGAGCTTCCAAGGCAGGTTGTGTCCTCTTCTGTGGAGCTGTAGGTTCTGCTCCCTTTGGAAGCCTTTGTTGCATACCTCACATATGAACCTGTTTGTTGCCATTAGGGTCTTGGGAGATAGTGCTATCACTTCTGCTTCTGGATCTGTTCTCATGAAAAATGCCAAACCACAACAAATTAGAAATTTCATATCTTTATTAATCACAACAACAAATCATACATATATGCTACAAGACAATCTTTATTTATAAACTTATGTGCCCATTTCAATCCAACTAAATCATAAACTTTTATACATATATATATATATATATATGTATATGTATGTGTCTCTGTATTTTTCCGATTTCAATTGATTCCTCTCCCAATTTAGGGTTCCTTATCTGTGACGAAGGGAAAACAAAAGAAGAAGGAACACTAGTGAATGAATTCAGAAATTAATTTAATTTTCTTTTATGTTAGATCCTTGCTAGCTACAAAAGAAAACAAAATTTTAATTAATGGTTGGATACTTGCTTGGTGTTCCAGGTTGGTTTCTCTTTTTCTTCTGAGGTGGAGCAGCTGCTGCAGCTGTGGACGAGGTTGGCGGTGTAGAGGAATGTTGCTGCTTCATCTGCTGGTTTTGATCTTCTTCTCTAATTCCGAAAAGCGGTGCGACCGACGAAGAAGACGCAGCCATCTATCTAATTTATATCTTCTTCTTTTCTAATTCTCCGACCCTTTCCTTCTTTTCCCTGCTTCTCTTTCTTCCCTTTACCTCACAAAGCAATCTGAAACCACCACAACCCCACAACCAATTTGAGTCCTCCTGAAATCTTATCTCAAAACCAGTGATGTATATATATATATATATATATATATATAGAGGAGAGGTTTTGGAGTACTGATCAGAAACAAAGAAAGAAAAATACATGAAAAGTAGGAAAGCTGGCTGCGAGCTACTAGATTAACCAAGCGGAGCTGAAGAGAAAGAAAAAGGAATCAACTCCATAGCTAAGCATTTGATGCTTCTCTCTTCTGCCTTTTTTTTTCCTCTTGTTTTAAATGAAAATTTCTGAGCAAAGTGATATGTTGCTATGGTTTTATGATTTGGTGTCATGCACATACAGTAACACATATACACAGCATATTTTCTTTTATTTTAAATTTATTGGCATCTTTTTCACAGTTCCCTTTTTTTTTTTCTCCAGATTTTCTATGAATTTTTTCATCCCTTAAATAAAATACAAAATGAAAATAATCAATCGATAGAGAGAAGAGAGAGAGGAGTTGAGGCCTACAGGTCGGTGGACCCAATCCATAGCCACATAACGACATGGTATGGTGCGTGAGAGGAGCATGAAGCAGCTACCTCTCTCTCTCTCTCTCTCTCTCTCTCTCTCTCTCTCTCTCTCTCTCTCTCTCTCTCGTCTTCGTATCTTCTTACTCACATCCAGACAAACTATCCTCCATCATCCCTGTCCCAAGTGGACCTCACTGTAAAAATAAAACATTTCAGCAAAATAGAAAACGGAACTAAACCTAACACTAAAGGATGAATATATATAAATTTCTTTTTCTAAAAAATAATTGGATAATAAATAATATTTGAAACGCAGAAGAAAACAATCCCAGAAAGAAAATAATTACGAAGAAATTATAAATATATATATACAGAGTCAGTTTCGTGTATATTAGAGCACTGATATGAGGTAGTTTGAGATGAGGCTGTTTTGCTGAAATCCAGCTTAAGCTCTAGCAGAATGCGGTTGCCATTAATTTGAGAGCTCTCTCTGCCCACTGACATGTAAAGAGCAGCGCCTACTAGGTCCGCTTCAGTTACATGCAAATTGATTCTCCTACTGGCAGACGCATCTGGGGCTGGGGGGCCAATATGAAAGGCCATTTTAGTCTTTTTATAATTACATAATTAAAAGACCCAATAATTATTAAGAAAAGACCTAATCCAACCAACCACTATCGATAAACAATTACACGGCAAAATCTATTTTAGATTTTACATCACTAATTATTAATTGCTAACCCTATCATACTCTTACTCTGATTTGGTCACAGCTTACTTTCAGCCACAGATATTGTACAGTAAAAAAAAAAAAGACAAGGTGATTATAAATTAAAGTGATTTATTCAATTTAGTAACTTGTCTGATTTTGAAGGTGATATAATAGAATGAAACTTTGCTGTTTTGTGGAATGGGAATACTTGATTGGGACAGTTTTTCTTTTTCTTCTTTCCCCTCTCAAATATTTGGAAATTGGAATGACAGTTTTTGTTCCATGCCAGCTAAAGGCTTTTCCTTATACAAGAACGCTTGCAGCAGATCTGTCATTCTTTGATACAATGACAGCTTAACTATAACTACGCATATCACTGTCAAGTGTGTCATTTTGATAATATGATGAGGGTCTAAAAATATATTCTTCATTACTTTTGGGTGGATGACATTGAAATTTGGACCTGAGAAGACTTGTAGTACTGCTGTATATATATATATATATATATTAATTAAGTTGTAAATTCTAATGGGAGTTTCTGCTTGGTGGATATACAGTGTCTCAATTTCTAAATGGAAAAAACAATGCCTAAATTGAGAAAACAAATATCAAATCTGATTGCTATGTTATTATTTAGCTGCTCTAGCCACCTCTTATTTGAATAAAGGTTGTTTATTAATTAATATATTGCTTATTAAACATGCAAATTACAATTATAACTTAATTCTTGTAGCGTGGCAATACGCTCTGATTCTGTTTATAGATGAAAACTTACCTGTCACGACGCATATGCATTCTTTGTTTCTATCTCTCTAAGGAAAACTTATCCATGTACCCCTTGTATCCGTCTCTCTCATAAAATATAAGTCTCGTGATAGAAATAAATGGTGCACATATGCAAGAGTTCCAACTATGTACCTCTTGTTTCCATCTCCTTAAGTATTTGTGCCGTTAAGGAAGGTCTTGGTTGTAGTAACTCTCATTAATGCTAGAGGAGTTTAGGACAGACTGTTTAGAATGTATTTGAAAATATCGAAATGACTAATAAGAATGGAAATATAATATAATATAATAGCAAGTTTCGGTTACACTCAGATAATTTGTCAAAACAAAAGACATATCCAAAAAGCAGCAAAGAATTTGAAGAAAACCAAACACAGGGTGCAGGATTTAATTAATATATATATATATATATATATAAAGACGAGATATGCAGAGACCATTAAGTGACAACACAACAGAGCAGTATGTTGCAACGCGAGGACGATGGTTCTTTTAGAAGATGGAGATTTTCAACAACGGCGGCGTTTTCACTTTATATATAACACTCAATTTATTCTCTAATTTGCCCTGTGTCTGTCTGTATGTCCCTCTGTCATCTGCCCTAACATTCAACCAAACATGTCATATACGGATTGCTTTTGCTCTCTTTCTTTTAGACTTTTTTTTTACGTTCCCATGCATTTCTTCCTTTTCAAATCATTTTTTAGTTCCTAGTCAGTCAGACTGTTAAGGGCTCTTTATTGCCTATTGGGAATTTGGAAGGGAGACCCCTATATGAGGGCTTTCTGGTTTGAATCATTAGGCCCAAAATCTTTTCATTTTTAAGTTTCTTTGGGCCCATGTGACGTGTCTCTTAATTTCTTTTTTATTTTAAAAAAAACCTTTTTTTGTTTTTCCTTTGTTTATAAAGAAAAATGGGAAGAAATTCTAGGGCAACACTATTTGGGCTGAAAAAGAGAATCAAACTGACTGTGAATTGAAAGAGAAATGTGGTCCAAAATATTAGCAATAACTTCGGGGAAGCCTCGAGTGTATTATTACTTACTACCAAGTCAAGTCAGTAGAATTAATGTTTGAATGTCACTTTGAAGAGGGTTTCTTTGATATTTACGTTTGTAGTATTATTAATTAGCATATATATATATATATATATATATATATATATAGTAGGGTGGCCATGCTGCTATGCTATGGGGCGGGCCGGCATTGCATTTGTGTATTGTATATCCCCACCCATCACAGAGCTCCAAGTGGACTGTGTGATCATCATGACGTACGCATATATTATGACGAAGAAGGTCATGAAATTCATATAGAACAGAAGAGGGGGATCTTTAAAGTGGGGAAAGAAAAAAAATCAAATGTGAGTTAGTTCAGTCTTGTCCCTTGTATTCAAGGTTAAGAGCATTAACTTAGAGTTCATTTGGGACTGTTTCTCTAGGAAGCACTTCTGTTCATAAGCGCTTCTAACGAAAGCGTTTTTATTATAAAGTTGTTGAAAATTTCATCAAAAATCGAAGTACTTCCTGATAAAGCACTTGGGAGTGCTTCCTAAAAAAGCACATGGCAGATGCTTCTTTAGAAAGCGCTTTTATGACCTAGAAGAATTTCTAAATTTTTTTGCCAAACGCTATCAGAAGTGCTTTCGGTTGTCAGAAAGCGCTTTTAGCACTTCTAGAAGCACTCCAAAACAAGCCCTTATGCATCTGAGCTCTTTGGTAATCTTCAATCATGGGTCATAGGCCAAATGTAGCCCTAAATTAATGCAAAACTCTTCATCCATGGGCTTAAAAAAAATTGGCCACATTTAGCCCTTTAACTAAGCCACTTGTAGTCCAGTTATAGCCCATATCAATTTTTTGTGTGGGCCTAACACATATGCTGCCAAATAAGAGAAAGCATCACGCATGGGTGTGAGCATAGAACATCTAGTACAACTCCATATCCAAAGGCTGATATTAAAAGCATGATGACGTTAGCTAGGCGTTACTTTTTTTTTTCCTTTCTCTTTTACATTTTAAATGTATATAAAATTCTTATAATTAAAAAAAAATGGTTTTGCCTTTGTTGGCTTTCTTTTCTTTAATTTTTATATTTTAAAAAACCTAAGATATGTCTATAAATACCTCAAAATTTAATCAACAAATTTTTCACTCATTTCATTCCACATTTCCTACAAATTCTATCGCATTTTCTACTTATTCATAACTTTCCACTTCTTTTTTTTGGGTCAAATACTTCCCACACTCATTCCATTCAAAAAATTTATCAGAAATCTTGTTAAATACTTATCTACGTACACGTGTCATATATAGAATATTGTCTCTAAATAGTAGTTTAATTAAATTAAACAATACATAGAACTGAAATGTATGAGTGTTGTACCATAATTTTTCTCAAACTAATAAAATATGGAGGGCCCTAAAATATAGTGAAACCCCATATTTTTAAATATGTATATTAATATTTCATAAAATTAAATATTTATAATTATTAGTTTTCAAAATTATATAATTGATAATATATATTAGTTGTATGGCAAGCTACGTGAATCTAGCTATTAACTAGTATAGCCTATCAAATTTTATTGCATGGCTTTAACTATATCAATTCATTTCAGCATTATTTAATATTTATTATATATATATATATATATATATACATACACTTTACAAAAGCTGTTAGAAAGGCCTTTATGCTTACTAAGCATTTGTTAAAGATTGACGTATTGCAAATATAGAGTCCTCAAATCCAGTTAGAGCATGAGGTGGGATATGTAAGTAGGAGGTGTAAGCACAATAGGTATTCATATATATATAATCTTAACTGGAGAGTGCTCACTAAGCACTCTACAAAGCCAACACATAAGGCTATTTAGGGTGGCAGATTATTTTCAAGCCACCCAAGTAGTCTAGCAACCTATAGGCTAGTTATGTAGCACAATATTAAGCTTTCATCTATATATTTGCCGACTTTAGTTTCCTATAAATAGTACTACCTAAATACTTCTTGTATCATAGGTTCTTCAAGTTGCTTTAGTTTCCTAAAAATCGTAGACAAAGAAAGAAAGAGTGAGAATTAAAGTATGGTGAGATTTTGAAGAAGCTCAAAGTGTTTGGACTTGCGACTGGGAGTTATACAATAGCTTTGAATTTAAGGGAGGGGTTTTTCTTGGGGAAGCTTTACATAAATTGATTTAATTAAATATTGTGAACACTATATTATGCTTGGTAATCTTATTTGATTATTATTCTTGATATTGGGTGTTTACATGTTGTCAATTATCATTATAATTTGATTAATATTGATATGTTCATATGTTATCGGTGGTGGTTGGAATTCTTGGGTTGATAAAGAAATTATGAAAAAGAGGGTAATAGGAAGGTTCTTTGGTGTATTTGAGTTTGACCATTGTAGGAACCAAGTTTAGGCGAGCCCATAATTGTCGATCAGGTGATTTGGGCTTCGAGATCAATGGTGTAGACAAGATGACTAGCAAAAGGGGAATTATGAGATAACTTATATGGGTGTTAGTTTATATAATGGGGCATTCAGAATCACAGTGGTAAAATGCATGGTATGAGACATGCAGATTTGCTTGCCATATTATATAGATTAACGGGTTGGGTAGAATTGAAGTTCTTTCAGACCTTGCATAAATTGTACATTATAAATCTCACTAATTACATAAGACATAGGTCCCTACTGAGTATGTAGTGCTCACCCCTTAATGAATTTATTGCAGGTTTTGAATCTGAAATTTAGTTTGTGACGAGGAAACAAGAAGAACAAGTTTTGGATGTTTTGTTAAAAGTCTGTTACTTTCCTGTTATTTTGCTTGTAAAATTACGATGTAAAGTATTTTGGTTTAAATAGAAGTTTATGTTCAATCTTCATGTTTCTTAATATTTAAATTTTTAGTTTTAGTTTTTCTTTTACCTCACACTCCCAAAAAAAAAAAAAAAAAAAAGGATGTGACAAATATAGCCCTACATGTTTGGAGATGGAAAAATTTAGGGCCCGTCTAGTAATGTTTTTAGAGAGCATTTTCGGAGAATGTTTTCATAGAATGAAAACGAGAAAATGAAAACGCGTCTAGTAGATTAATTAGAAAACATCTTCAGAAAACAAAAACAATGAAAACGTGTCTGGTAGTACAATTTAAAATAATATGTGAGTTATTTTTATGAAAACGTTTCCCATGAGAATAAAACAACTTTTTTCTGTTTTCTACAAGTACACATGAACTTGTTTTCATTTTATGAAAACATTCTCAGTGTTTTATGTTTTTGAGCCACCGAACGTGTTTTTGACTCATTTTTATTCTCTGAAAATGAAAACAACCCCTTAAAACATTACCGAACAGACCCTTAGTCATACACTATTTTTAAAAAAAATAATATTTTGGAGGGCTAAAATTATAGCCATGGACTACATTTAGCCTTATGACTAGAGATGGTATTACGTGCGATTCCCCCATCTCCAATATCTCTTGTATAAAAAATATTAAAAAACACATTAGAGAGAGTAGTTAAAATATCGAAATTCAAAATTGTGGATTGAGGTGTGTTATTTTTTATTTATTTTTTGTTACAAGTGGGTCGAAACCAAGACAAAACAAGGAGAAAAAAATTAACAGATCACAGCCCTCTCAAGGGCCCTTCCTAGCACAACATCCAATAAGATGTTCGAAATAGAATCCGGAGTTGACTCAAAATTATGAAGCCCCAAAGGTAATTCATACCCTGAATTAGTAAGGTGGTCAACAATTCTATTTTGCTCCCTGTTAATACGAGAAATCTTGCAACTCCAATCACGGTTTAGTAGCAAAGAGCAATCTTCAATTAGACAGGGGTGGTTGAGGTGGGTTGTTGGGTTGTGGGTTTAATTATAGTGGGCTGGGATATTTTTCCTGCGGGCTTGGCCTAAGCGGAAGTAACCAATTTTGTTTTTGTTTTATATTTTTTAGTTAGCGAGCTGAACAGTCTGAACTCGCTACACTCCATCGATAATCAAACAACTAGTGTCATTCTTTGAGGTTCTAGTTCTCCGTCCTCAAAACCCTCCCGCCCAATCTGCCATTGAACCCACCAACTCCTGTGGAGGGAGTTTTGTAGGCATCACATTTCTTTTAAGCAGCAATGGAGCTTCCCGCATTCATAAGTTTCCGATCATCTTATGCTGTTCCTCTGTGCCCTTATTCTTCAAACCGTGGATTTATCTTCAAGAAAAGCTCCTTCAGTTACAGAAGAAAGTACTATATAAGCTGCAGTAGTTGCAGCCGGAAGCCGTCTTCACTTCGAATAGGGGCGAGTTCGGCCGTCAATGGACCTGTCGATGTGGACTGTGAAATGAATTGGGACGATTTTTGGGGAAATTCCGAGTTCGTTGAAGTGGTCGGTATTGGCAGTCGCAAGGACGCCGTTCTCGATTTTTGTCTCGAATCGCCGTTCCAGTTTTCGTGTCTGCGATTTTGGTGAGCTCACTATTGTTTTTTTGTTACGGTGAATGCTTTTATGTTGCTAATTTCGTTGTACAATTTGCCGCAATGTAATGCTTTAAGCTGAAGCAAGTCTAGTATATTGATGTTTATGTATGCCGATTATCCATTGTAAATATGTATGTGTGCGAGATAATTATAAGAAATTTAGTTATATACAATGGACTTTTTTTGCAGGCAAATTCTCATCAAAGATCCATTGATTGTGCAGTTACAACGACGGATCTTTGGAAAAGGTTCAGCGCTTATCCTTTCAGATAGTCATCTAAAATTTTTACTAGAAATTATTTTCTGAAGTTGCTCTGCATTGTGGTGTAACTGTCTCACTTTATTGCAAAGTATATTTAAATCTTCATGATATGTGCTTTTGCTAGTGTGTTTTCTGTTAATTTGTAGCAAACATGTACAAAAACGCGCTTACTTTTCCTAAGTCATGTATAGACTCTTTATATGATATATTGTTTTTCTTTTTGGTTATTGTTGCAGATGCGACTCCGATGAATTTTGAAGCCCCATTGTCTTTAAAGTCATGTTCAAAGGCTATTATCCTTGTTTGTACATTTCTTACCTATTACTTGTTTTTTGGCTTCCTCTTGTATATCTTTATGTCTAGCATTGTCTTTCTCAGCCCTTTCAGGTCTCTTCATTGTTCTATGGAAGTTATTGGTGCCACTTAATTTGATGAATGATTTCTTTGATAAGAAGGGTTATGATACAAAACGTAGCGGAACATACTTTATATTCCCCTACAATGTAGGTTACTCTGTTTCCTATATGAAACTGATTGGCATCCAATTTTTCTGTTACTTTTATTTCTAGGTGGCAAGTGCAGGATATGGCTTGGACCTCATGATAGCGATTGATATTCTGAGAAAAATAAGATCTGCAAATGGATTTGTGGTCACTATTATTATGAAGCCTTTCAGCTTTGAAGGACAGAGGCGCCAAGATGAGGTACTGTGTGATTAGGAGCTTTGATGATGCCTGTTGAGTTGGAGAAGCGAATAAATATCAAATATGTAGCATGTTTTACAAAATGAATTATTTTGCTATGCATCTTACGGGAAAAGTTTAAACTATAAAAGTCATAAAACTTGGAAGTAGTAGTGGAGCCAAGTGTGAATGTATCATAATTGGCTCTCTTGAGAACCCATTGTCAAAGTCTCTATGTGGTATAATGTCCTCCTGTAAGCATTAGCAGATGTCTGTTTATCTTGTTTAATTACTATGTTTCAAATTTTTGTTGCAACATCCATTCACCTGAGGTATAATATTCATTGAAGTTTTCCTATGATGTATCTAAACTTAGAGTTTCACGATAGGCCTTCCTGATTGAATCCATGCCTAATCTTGCAACTATTAATCTAATTTTCAGGTGAAAGATCTAATGGAAAAACTTCTGGATCATACAAATTTATTTATTTGTAAGTTATATTTTCTGTTAGATGAAGATTTGAAGTCCCCCGCATTACAGCAATGCCTAAACCAGTTTTCTAGTCAATGCTTTTCCCCATCAACCATAAAGTTGCACATGATGTGGTTTCTTTTCAAATGCAGGCATTGACACTGACATGTTACTGAAAAAGGACTTGGTAACTTTAGATGAAGCTGTCAAGACTGCAAATAATGCTGTTTTATTGGCAGTAACTGCTGTATCCGTTTTAACATCTGTAAGTTTAGTTCTTTAATGTCTATTTGGTTGTCTAAGTTAACAGTAGCCTGGTTGTGACGTGTTTATTGCTGGTGCACTTATAGGATATACACAGAAAACTTATTGATGCATCCCATGATGATGTGAAAATGATCGAAGTTTCAGAAGTAATTAAAGTAAGTGTTCATGAATCATACCATACACCTTTGTGCAAGTTATTATGAGCTTTATTAAATAGTTTTTGTTTGCACAGTTTTTTCTGTTTTGTGTCTCCTCTTGCCCAAGTTTTATTTCTTCCTTTCTGTCTCTTACCAATGCTGGTCCTATTGTGAGGCTAATGCAACTATGTACAGATTCTGGAAGGATATAAAGAAGCAAAAATTGGATTTGGTGGTGGTTACAATATTGAAACTTCAATATTACGATCTTTGTATGACTGTCCTTTCCTTAGTGTGGGTGTAAAGGTATGACCTTATTGAGCTAAATGGATGTGGTGTGGTTATAAATTTATGCCACTGTTCTGATCTTTTGCTGCTTTCTGAATTTTCTTTTTTCTCTGTTGCATAGGACTGGGATGGTATGATTATATGCATCCTTGCAAGTTCGGGCACTATCGATAACAGTGATGTACAAACAATTTTGCGTACTTTTCGTCAAAGTATGGAATATGAGGGGGAAATCTTAATTTCTACAATTCATGAACCTAGTCTAGAGCCCAACCTGGTAGTCACAACGGTTCTTATTGTAGGGTAACTTTTTTACTTCCTGCCTTATGTTAAGTATTTAACAGTAGTATTTGCAACTTGCTTTCTGCCTATCCTGATGCATGATGGATCTTGTTTTTAGCTTTCTAATGTACATTTTATGCGATTACCAGTTTTGCTCCGAAACAGGCTTCTCAGAAAAGTAGCATATTCTCTGGACTAGCCCAGCATTTTCCTTTCATTTTTGATCTTTTCAGTAGACACCAATGGCAATCAAATGACACTCAGAAAAACCCATCACCTGAAAATGCACGCTTTTCTGAAGAGATAGATTCACCAGATTCTAGTGAAATGGGAAATAGAAATGCTGTTGATGTTGTAGCCGAAGGTTTTGATAAGTACTCTGAAGGACCGCAGGCAGACGACTTCCAATTTTCAAGGTTTGTTGGTTTCTCTATTTTAATTTAGTTCTCCTAAAGATTTGTCTGCTATGCATAATCTTAAAAGCTTGCATAAATTTTTTGTTTTTGGAGGAATTATAGGGGGTCTGAACAAAATGATGATGGAATGTTCGAGGCTACCGACTCTTCTAGTTCATATGATCCAATCACTGAAGGTAGCACTACTATTACTTTTTTTTATCCTTAAAATTTAAATTACTAGTTTCCAGTTTGATAGAGTAGTCTCTGCCCGGTATCCTAGTAATCCTTCAAAGCATTCGGCATTACTTTTCATTCCTGAAGTTCTTACATTTGACTAATCATAGTTAAAACTTAAAATGCATTACCAAGAACTTCCTGCCTTTCAAAGACAGCCACTTGTTAGTTGGAACTTGGGACCAGGATATCAGCTTGCAAAGGATTGGGCAAAAGAGAGGGCAGCTGAAGATGGAGCTACTGTGATACTAGATAACCTGAGCACCTTCTGCCTTCCAGTCGGTGTAAGGCCTCCAGAAGAGTTGAAAGATAGTGTCAATATCTCATTTCCAACACAAAACCCAGAGACAAAAACTGAGAATGATGTGAAAGCGCAACCAGCTGTCAATTTAAGCATGTCTTCTTGGAATTCATTTACTGACACAGGGCTTGAAGCAGTCAAAGAATTTTATAACACAGCATCAACACTTGTAAAAGGAAAAGATGCTGATAATCCTAAGAAGCAAGGAAATCTCTCTGTTCGTGCTGCATCTATGCTGGTAATCAGCCGTTTGTGAAAAACAAAGCTTAGTAATATTCACATTAAAGATGTTCATGCTTATTGTAATAAAAAAGATGCTCATGCTTAGTAATAAATTATGTAATATAAGGGCCTGTTTGATAACCATTTCAATTTTAGTTTTTAGTTTTCATTTTTTGTGCTAGAGTATAGAGGAAAAAGAGGGAGAATGGAAATGAGAATGAGAGTGAAGATGGGATTGAGAGGGAAGATGAGAGGGAATGATGGGAGGGAGGAGTAACAAAAGTGAAAACAGAAAGTAAAAACTGAAATCTATTTGAAATTGTTTTCACTTTTGTTACTTATCCCTCCTATCCTCCTCTCTCATCCTCTCTCTCAATCTCATCCTAACTCTCATTCTCACTCTCATTTTCCTCTATACTCTAGCACAAAAAATGAAAACTAAAAACTAAATGGTTATCAAACGGGCCCTAAGTTTATTCTCTATATTGTATTTGACCACTTCTTATACTTGCCAGAACATGAGGATTTAGTTTTTGTTACCTATTCTACATACAGGAAGCTGAACGAGATTCACCAAAAAAGTGGAGTCCTGTAGTGGAGATGCAATACAGAGGGGGAATCTACGAAGGACGGTGCCAAGGTGGACTTCCTGAAGGAAAGGTATTGTTCAATGAGACTAAAAAAGTAGCTGAACATCAAAATTCTTGAGGATGTCATGATTTGATCTGTACAAAAGGATTTAAATTCTAATCCTGAAAAGAATTCTACAGGGTCGTTTGCTTCTTGGAGATGGAAGCATATATGATGGTATGTGGCGCTATGGCAAAAGATCAGGTCTTGGTACATTCTACTTTAGTAATGGGGATGTGTTCCAGGGATCATGGAGGGATGATGTCATGCATGGCAAGGTAATTTATTTCGTGTAATATCTGTTTTATTTATCTTGACAGTAAAACTCCATAAGTAGATGCTGTCCTGTAGATGATATCATTCTGAAATAGGTTGTTTCTATGGTCATATATAGGGTTGGTTGTATTTTCACACTGGGGACCGATGGTTTGCAAACTTCTGGAAAGGAAAGGCCAATGGTGAAGGTCGTTTTTATTCAAAAGCCGGTGATGTATTTTTTGGCCATTTCCAAGATGGTTGGCGACATGGCCACTTCATTTGCATCGATGTTGATGGAACAAGGTTTGTGTTTTCCTATGACTTATTTTCTCCCCTCTTCGACTACAAAACAGGGCTCACCTCTACCTCTGCAAATGTTCCATTCTTACTAGAGAATGTGAGCTTTCACCTTAACATAAGTTGCAAACAAACTGAGTAGCTCGAAAACAAGGCTTGTTAAGCCTACAAGCCGTGTCCGAGGCAGCTCGGTTAAATGTTATGTAATTTAATAACTAGTACTGTTGATTGTATCTACTGATCTTGATCTCATGTTATATGATTTATGGCCATGATCTCTATATTTACAGGTGTTTTGAGAATTGGGATCGAGGCGTACTTGTAAGTCAGAAATTGGACTCTGATATTGGTGAAGGATAAAGAGTCGACTTGTAATTGTTTGTAAATTAGTTTTTGTTCTTTCTATTTATGCGTTAATTTTTTTTTTTTGTATAATAGTTGTTTAGTATAAGGGGGAAGTATTTCAAAAGGAAAACAATGGAGTCCATGATGATTCATGGTTGTATCGTATCGTATGCATTTTTTCCATGTTTGGACAAAATGATATTCTAAACTATTCTTACTTACGTAAAGGAAACTCCAACTAGAATGTAACAAAGTGGCTAAAAAAAGGTTTTACGCTTACTGCTGGTGCAAATAGCTCTAAGCTGGAAGAATAGAAATACCAAAGCAAAGAGACTGGAGAAAAAAGTAGATATATACCTAATTTCCTTTTCTGTTAGTCGTACTGCCTGACATTGGAGAATTGCCTTGTAAACGTTATGCGGAGACAAATCCTCTCGACTTAGGTTTAAATGAAAAAATTAAATTAAATCACACGGTATAAATTAGAGAATGAAATGCATGCCAGTTGGAGGAATTAGAAAATATTTTTCACAAAAGCCAAGTTTGCAAGTCGTTTTGGGAATACCATTACGTGAAGCCATACTGAACTTCCTTTTTACTATTTATTTACTGAATTTGCTCCGACAGTTGACATTGAAAAGAGGCATACTGAAGTCACGATTATGCTTATCAAGATCCTCACAAACACTTGCCGGCCGTTTGCATAGTATAAATTGGAGCATCCAGAAAATGCTACCAGTTGGATAACAAGATTGACTAAACCTAAACCTTCGATATTTTTTGAACAAAAATCACTGACCAATAGATATGAAAATTGGTCTAAATGATACCTACTCCAAATTCTTTGCGAATCCTAGCAGTGCTAAGGGACCCAATGCCAGGTTCTGTTCTCTTTACAAGTATTTCCAACCCCCACCATGTCTGGTTTATGATCTCTTCCCCCCTTGGGGCTCTCTCTGGTCCTTTACCACAAACTAATACAATTTTCTATCATCGAAGAAGGTTTATCCCCACGAATGTCCTTGGCATTCAAACCTGGAAAGCACCTGTGTGGCAGAGGCTTCAGAACTTATACAGCTCCATTCAGTCTTGCAAATCATGTGGATTATTGCTCTCTGGTGCATCATAGCGACGGAGAGAATCAAGGCTGGAGTGAAATTCACAAAAATTAAGAACCGTATTAGAAAACAATGGTTAAACACTGAACAAGTGATGGCGATTATAGATGTATGCTACTGTATTAAGAAACAATCAATTCAGATTTAAAAAGAAAAAAAAAAATTCAAGGCATCCAATATCTTTATGTGCTTGCTTTCCTTACCTGCAATTCTGCGGAACCCCCCATGGTAAGATCAAATATCTCTTCAAATTTGGTCGCAAGGACATAAACTGCTTCCAATTCTGAACCATGATTCGAAGGTCATGAAGCTTGCTATCTAGACCATAGCAACAATTTGCATGCATTGTACAAACTTGATTCAAATCTTTACTAGGTTCACAAAATCCACCAAAGTAAGCAGTATCCAAAAATTTCATTCTCAGTCCAATAGTAAAGGTGGAAGGATGAAACTTGATTATATTGAGGACATCCTGATCATGAAATCCAGGGTAGGTTTCCCGTGACGAATACCAAAATTTGTAGAACTCTATTGACCTGTTATTGGACTTTACATAGTTAAACCCTCCGTTGGGTTTGTTCTCTAAATCATCTGAGCTGCCTAGGAAATGGTCACATGCGATCTGGAAATCAGCATCCATATAAAACTGTGGAAATGGATCCCTAAACCACATAACATCAGCATCCTGGAGGAGGAAAGACCAACGACAAAGGAATTGAAATAAATAAAAAAAACCAAGGTTGATGAGATTTCAATCAATACGAAACATATCAAAGTACAACAAAATGTCCCAAATCAGTATGAAATACAGAGGGGTATGCATTTCTGAGTCTTACAGATGTATTTTGCAATAAATACTTGAATACCTTAATCAAGAGGTTGTGTAATAAGATAAATAAATAATGAATCAACACAGCCACAGAAGATCTGGCAAACATACCTTCGAGTAAAGTAATTCAAGTCTAAGATCTTATCATCAGGTTATGTCACAAATTATGACCAAAAAGAAGGTTGTGACATAAATAATTTTCAAAGTTGGTAATTCATGTCTAAAAGTTTCTCGTCAGGTTGTATTGTATCATATAAATAATTTTCAAATTGAGAAAATCAAGTTTAAGTGCCAATGGGTTTGTAATAGTAGCAGAAGAGATTACCGTGAAAACAAAATTGTAGCCCATCTCAAGAACAGAGCGCAGAAAATCAATCCTTGCCCACATCATCTTCAAGTAGTGAGGGGTCATAAAATAAGCCTCTCGACGAAAATCAACCCCTTGAGTGATAAGAGCAAAACAATGGGTATGCAGCTCCAAACAACGGTGAAATGCCTTTTGATCCAAGGCAATGATCACCAAATGGTTCAGGAGCCTCTGGGTGCCAACTCCAATCTTAAAGCTCTCGAGGAAGAGATCGATGATTGAATTGGGAGCTGCCCATGCTTCATTCAAAGTTGTTAAAATCACAGTTCCGTCTTCCATGGCAGCATCCTTCAAAACCTTTTGAAGCCTATGTTGCCCGCTAACCTACACAAGTTTCAAGCTTTCAATAGGTACAACGCAATTCAGCTAAATTGTATACTCTTTTCATTCACCAAGTAGGAAATGCACAAGAATTGAGAACAACACAAAAGACCCATTTTCAATAGCTGAAGGAAATGAAGAACAAAATTCGAAAGCACCGCAATACACAAATTGAAAGTAGAAAGTAGATATGAGAGTCAGTGTACACTCACGAGAGGGGAATTGTTGGCGGAGAAGAGAACAGAGGGAGACGAAGAGAAGCGAGGGAGAAAGCGCAGGGCATTGGAGTCGTTGTAGAGGAGCAAGCACGAGAGGCAAACCGCCACAAACAAGAGGAACCGGCGGATGAGTACCACGGATTCTGGAACCATGGCGGCGGCGGAGTCAATGGTGAGTGTACGGAGCGTCGTCGGCGGGAGACGCCTCCGGTGCGGATGCATCAAAGGCGATGGTTTGGCATTTGGGCATGTTATCGTTGGCAAGTCGCTGAAGAATTTAACTAATTAAATTCATCAATGTCAAGGCCTCAGTCGCGATAGCCGACGCGGTAAGTACAGCAGATAAATGCCAACGTTATCGTTTACCAAAAAATAAAATAAAAAATAAAAAATGGGAAACCGTTCTTTTTCCTTTTTCTAGGTGTGGAAAAAACACCGTTACGACTTGGGTTTTGGCTAACCCAACCATTTCCTGATTTAAAAGGAAAAAATTGTGAAGTGGCTCTGAAGATGGAAGTGCGATCCGGCCGGCCGTCAACATTATTATCCCTTATCTCTCACACCCAACATTTTGTTTCTCCTACAAGCCATAAAATCTGTTTTGAATTTGATCTTTTCCTCCCTATCTTATCTCTCTCTTTCTTCGCTTGTAAATACATTTCGAATTAACGGTAAAAAAATCAAGCCCGAATCATCGCCAGAGCTTCTTTTCAGTCCAAGGTTTTTTCTCACTGACCCTAAAGCTCCATTCGTTCCGGTTAAGTTTACCGAATTTTCAAACTTTGTTGGTATAGTTCATACAATGAAGATTGAAGAAGAATCCATAAAAGAAAAATAAAAAGAATGAAAAGGGAAGAGAAGAGATTGTAAGAGTTTTGAATTTCGTCTAGATGGCAGCTCCTGTGCCTCCAGGGCCACCTAGACCCGGTGATCGTCCACCACCCCCTAATTACAATTACAACCCTAGTCATAGCGTTCTTCCCCCAAATTCCGATTCTTTGTCGCAGAATTTGCAAAATTTGAATCTCAATCGACCGCCTTCGATGCCCACCTCGGCACCTAGACCTTCCCCTCCTCCTAAATCAGCACCGTCTCCGAGTCCATTGGCTCGGCCTGCTCAGCGAAGACCTTTGTCGGGGCCTCCTCCAGTGGGACCCTCCTCACAGCCCTCATTTCCACCCTATGTGGGTCCACCAAGGCCTTCAGGGCCGCCTGCTACTTCACCACTTGGTTACAGACCACCTCCTCCTACCAATGCTTTCCCGCCGGCACCGCCCCCAGGTATTTTGCCCCGTTTTCCCCCACCTGGTAGTGGACCTTCAACAACAATGGCGGCAGCTCTTGCTCCACCGCCTCCTCTTGCTCAGCCTCAGCCTCCGCAAACCATGCATTCCGTATTGGGCAGTTCAGTGGGGAGAGACCCAGGTCCTGCAGTGCAACAGCCACCGCCATTTTCAGTAGCATCCCAAGGTCTACAACAACCTCATCCTCCACAAACTTGGTCCATGCAACCGAACCAAGTAAGCTATTCATGATCCAATCAAATTTCATTCATCATAAAAGTATAACAGGTTAGTGCATTATTTATGAACTACAATTCTAGCTTATCATACATTGTATGCATTTCTTGTTTTTTTTCACTCAATAATCTGACTGCAAAATATTTTGAATTGTTTTAGGCGCCTCAAACTGCACCAACTTCCCTGCAACAACAAAGAATGTTTGGAACGCCACCACCATTGCCAAATCAATCTATGACTTCCATATCACATGCTGTGGGCCAAACTGGAGCCCCAGTGGCAGGACCCTCGAAGATTGATCCGAATCAAATACCACGACCCATTCCAAATTCCTCAGTGATTGTGCATGAAACTCGCCAGTGCAATCAGGCCAACCCTCCTCCGGTATTTATTTAGTTAAATCTTATTGCCCTTCATTTTCTTTTTCTTCCTATAATTTATCTTCAGCAATCATTCTGTACATGCATGCTGCTATAGCGTCTAGTGATCTTTCACCTCTTACTAAATGTAACTTTTCTCAAGCCTACTACAAGTGATTACATTGTCAGAGACACTGGGAACTGCAGTCCACGTAATATGAGGTGCACCATCAATCAGGTCACAATCAATTACAAACAAGCGTTTTATCTTTTATATTCATAATTGTTATCCGTTGGATCCTGCGAGGAAAATAAATTATTCTCAGCTTTTATTTTATTTTATACATATTTCCTTTCTATTTCAACAGATTCCATGCACTGCTGACCTTTTGGCGACTTCAGGGATGCAGTTGGCTTTGTTGCTCCAACCCTTGGCCCTTCCTCAACCGTCTGAAGAGCCAATACCAGTAATGCATCAATATCCTTTAGTCTATTTTTTCTATATGCTTGTCATGGTAAACTTCACAGCATACTTATCCGTTGGTCCATGAGTCAAAATTCATATTTGGCGGTTCACACAAAGTTTGGAATTGCCCCCCTCTCTTTGCTAGTTTTTGTGATTTCTGTGTAAATGTCATCTTTCTTGGTGTTGTTGAATAAACTTTTCTTGATACAGGTCGTGGATTTTGGTGAAAGTGGTCCTCTTCGTTGTTCTCGGTGCAAAGGCTACATAAATCCTTTCATGAAGTTCATTGATCAGGGAAGGCAGTTCGTATGTAACTTGTGTGGTTAGTACAACTTATCATTGTATTTTTTTGTTATCTATTTCTATCCTTCTTTGCAACTCTATGTGTTTGCTTTCGTTTACATCGTGTTATGTGGAATATACTGTCATGTTTGTGCATGATCTTCGCTTCTCCCTTCTCCCAAAGTTTACATGTAGGTTTCGTCTTTTGACAAGATTTCTTGTTGGCTCTTGTTTATTCTTCAATTTAGGATGACTGTCCTTGTTGTTACACTGTAAAATTTTATTACAATTGTTTTATAAAATTACAATTTACATTGTTATATACACCAAGATCTTAGTAATCAGTTTTTAAGAATATATGCATTCTCTCATGAAGTCATGAGAGTTGCTACAAGTTACTGGTATCCAGAATGCTCATGTGACTTTTTATTCATTGGCATCTGGACTTGGCTGTTTATTGCATCACAAACATGGTCAACAGTGGATAGGGTTGTGATTTTATGACATGTGCTAGTTTAATTTGCAGGATTCACTGATGAGACTCCCCGTGACTACCACTGCAATCTTGGTCCAGATGGTAGGCGTAGAGATTCTGATGATAGGCCTGAGCTTTGTAGAGGAATGGTTGAATTTGTTGCTTCCAAAGAATACATGGTTAGTTGTTTCATGAGATTTTCCAGCTTTATGCGGATTCATGTTTGGTTTCCACATTTATTTCGCTAGTTTAATTTTGATTTGAGATTAAGGGCAGTTTCAGACTCCCAGCCAATGTACAGTATATTGCTTTGGACACTTACAAGTCGACTAGAGGATTTAAATTTTAACTGAGGATTTAAGTTTTAATTTTAACTAAGAGTCTGCCTTTATAGTTGCCAAATGTCAATAAGAAAATGCATCGTGCTCCCTTGAGAATGCATCCTTTATGACCTACTGTTTGCTTTAGTCATGGGAATGGCTGCCTTCAATTTGTTTCTCCTTTTATTTTTCGATTAGACTACCTGCAATATCTTCCTTTTCGAACTTAATTTTCGTGTTCCAGGTGCGTGATCCAATGCTGTCTATGTATTTCTTCCTTATTGATGTATCTATGAATGCTATGCAAACTGGAGCAACTGCAGCGGCATGCAGTGCAATCCGTCAAGTTATTTCTGATCTTCCTGTAAGTTTTATGCCTATTTGCAGAATACTGAAGCTTTTAATTGCACCTGCTTATGGAAAATTAGAAACTTACTTTTCACCTTGGTTTTGGAGCATGTCAACCTTTTTAAGTTTCTACAAGAACCTTTGTATTGGGTTAGCTTCTTTAGCAACTGATATATTGATGATTCTACTATTTCAGGAAGGACCTAGGACGATGGTGGGGATTGCAACATTTGACACTACAATTCATTTTTACAATCTGAAACGTTCATTACAGCAGGTCAATATATAACTTTGTTAGATTTAAAATTTTGTTGTAGAGCTGAATTTTTTTGTATTTCGGAGTATTTAACATTTGCTTACATAGTAATGTTCATGTGAATTTATTTAGCATTAATGTCCTATCAATTTGTGAAAGGGAAAGGAAAATGCGTTCTTGCATAATACCATTCTTGTTGTGTTTCACAATCAACTTTGTCACTCATTCTCTCTTCTGCAATGCAATATAATGTAACATTTGCTTCATTATCTTATCTAAATAGGTGGTTACCCTATGTTGTAATTGAAGATTGCTTACTTGTTTATTTTTGATATGTTTTGCAGCCATTGATGCTCATTGTCCCTGATGTGCAAGATGTTTATACTCCTCTGCAGACTGATGTAATTGTTCAGCTTTCTGAGGTTAGCTTCAGAGTTCAGTTTTGTTGTGTTTTCTAGTACAGCTGTTGATATGTGTAAGGCAATATCTTTGCAAACCCAGATAAGTCAAATGATTTTTTTATTAAGTCTTCGGTTGTTTCTGACATGGATCCAGTGCCGTCAACATTTAGACCTACTTTTGGAAAGCATCCCATCCCTGTTTCAAGATAATAAAACAGCTGACTCAGCCTTTGGTGCCGCAGTCAAGGTATGGTATTTATTCTCGTATTTGGTCTGGGTGTGTGTTAAAGATGGTGGGAGAGAGAGTAAAAAAGATTGTAACATTGGTTCTTGTTACATAGGGCTTTCTGGTTTTCATTTTATATTTTTAAATCATTGGCTTTGCACATTTTATAATCACATTAATTAATGTCTAAGAAATTATAGAATGCCTTTTCTAATGTTGTTAACATCTTCTTTATACTTTTTAGGCTGCATTCTTAGCAATGAAAAGTAACGGTGGAAAACTTTTGGTATTTCAGTCAGGCAAGTTCAAACAGATGTGATTTTAGTTTTATGGACCTACTTTTTACAACCTTGTGTTTTTTGGACCTAGTTTAAGTCATCCAAATACTTGTTACAGCAATCCTATATTTATCTTGATCATTTTTGTAAGGGATCTTTT
Source organism: Prunus persica (assembly GCF_000346465.2). Lineage (NCBI taxonomy): Eukaryota > Viridiplantae > Streptophyta > Magnoliopsida > Rosales > Rosaceae > Prunus > Prunus persica. The sequence continues at coordinate 32,026,119 of NC_034009.1, read as the reverse complement.
TATTTCCCTTTTGAATTATAGGAATTAAATCTTTTATAAAACCAACCTTTGAGTATATTCTAATAATTATCCAATGTGGTCTACAGTCATGCCATCAATTGGAACTGGGGCCCTTTCAGCTAGAGAGGCTGAAGGAAGAACTAATACTTCTGCGGGTGAGAAGGTATCAATAGATGATATACTGGTTTTCTTCAACTACATGTTCTTCCATCCCTTTGCTTTACCTATGAAATCCTGCATTCTGGAAAACTATATCGTTTTAGTATTCTCGAATTGCCAAAATTGCTAGATGTCATAATGCGTGTCCAGGATATCAATTTTTAATTATTAATTGATAGTATGTATGAAATATGGATCCTCTACATCTTTGAACTACAATGTGATTTTTCTTTTAATGCTTGCCTGAAGTCTCCATATTTGGCAAGGTGTATATTTATGTATTAGTTTTTATTTCTAGCAGCTTCCTGAGTTTTTTGTATTTCTGTATTAGTATTTTTTAAGGTAGCTTCCTCAAAGTTTTGCATTTTATAAAGAGCAGAATGTATGGAAAGTTTTTTTAAGCTAGTGTTCTTGTGCAGTGCATGCCTTCTAGACACTCCCTTTTGATATTTATGTACTTTCCAATGAGAGTGCTTGCCTTTTGGGCACTCCTATTGGAAATGTAAGAATGTGATCTCTTCTTTACAGGCACCAAGATTTTATATTGTTCCTTTACTTGCTGTCTTCCATGTTGACATTAGTCTAGTGGTAGTGCCATTTGTTCTGGCAGAAGATTATCCTCATGTTTATGAACGTCTCTTTTTCACCAGGAGGTCCATAAATTACTTCAACCAGCTGAAAAGATTTTAAAAACAATGGCAGTGGAAGTTGCTGAGTATCAGGTAAAACGTTAAGTGTTCTGTTTGCATTTTATTTGAGTTGGATATAATTCTGAATTTTGTTCTTGGTTATTGTTGGCATTTGTAGATATAAATGCTGATGGGCATAATTTATTTGGGCTAATTGTCTCTGTCTTGACATGTTACAGGTCTGTGTTGATATTTTTATCACTACCCAGACTTACATAGACATAGCTTCTATGTCTGTCATCCCAAGAATTACTGGTGGCCAGGTACCAAAAACGTCTATTCTTGCATTACATTATAGAATATATTGATTTGATTTTACATCCTTGTTCCAGGTCTTTTTTTTGTTATTATAGAATGTCAGGTTTCAACTTTGTTTCTTTTCCTCTTTGTTCCAGGTCTATTATTATTACCCTTTCTCCGCTGTTGCCGACTCTGCAAAGATCTACAATGACCTTAGATGGAATGTCACAAGGCCTCAAGGTTTTGAGGCAGTGATGCGTGTGAGATGCAGCCAGGTAACCTTTTTGGAGCACTGATGTTCACTTTCTCATCCTTGCCTTTAGCGTATAGCAAATAGTTACTTATAATTTTATCTGTACTGTTAAGTAAACTTTTCTTCCTAATCTACCATAGGGTCTCCGAGTTCAGGAGTACCATGGGAACTTCTGCAAACGCATTCCTACTGACGTCGACCTACCTGGGGTATGTTATACAACACAAATGCACTTACTTATATACATTAATACATCAATATACGCATGTGCTACATCTTTGAATCTATCTTCTCCACCATGGATATGGAATGAGAAATCCGTTGTGTTGACCCACCCATATTAGCATCAAAATGTTGATTGAATTAATTTAAAGTTAATGTAAGTGTCATTAGCATTGCATGTATTATCGTTGAACTCAAAATTACTATGGCTGTGGTACACATTACCTCATACCCAAAAAAAAAAAAAAAAAAAAAAGTAGTAATGACTAGTAATGACGCCCAAAACCTCGTGTATTACAAACCAATGAGATGAAATTAATTATTTCTCTTCTATATTTGCCATAACTATTCCATCTTGATTACTGGTTTGTTTTTGGTTTTCATTCATTTATTTGAGTGGTACTTTAGATTATGTTGTTAGCTTTGTAATGAATACGAGCTGTGGCTAATACCCGAGGCCAGTAATTTGCGAAACCTTAACTCATCCTTATATTGTGCAGATTGACTGTGACAAAACTATAATGGTAACCATAAAACACGATGATAAATTGCAGGATGGCTCAGAATGTGCATTTCAGGTACTAACTGGTTTTACCTTCTAGGAGTATCTTGTCCGTATATCTCTGCAAGCTTCCCATAATCACAGTTAAAGAAAATGATTGTTATGTTACTTCTAATGACATTGTTCTTTCCATTGTCCAGTGTGCACTTCTGTACACCACTTTGTATGGCCAAAGAAGAATTCGAGTTACAACATTATCTCTTCCATGCACAAGTATGCTGAATAATCTTTTCCGTACAGCTGACTTAGATACCCAGTTTGCTTGTATCTTGAAGCAAGGTATTTGGTTGTACCATTTTCTTTACAATCTTGTTTTTACAGCCTTTGTACCATGGATTTTTCTCTCTTTCTTTTTGAACTGACTTGTACCAGAACTGCCCTCTTTTTAAACTCTTACATGGCCGTATAGCTATTATTTGATTTCTGGGAAATGATACAATTTACTTTGTAATTTTCTTTCTGTAGCGGCAATTGAAATCCCTTCTTGCCCGCTCATGCAAGTCCGTGAACGACTGACTGATCGTTGCATCAGGATTCTGTGTTCTTATAGGAAATTTTGTGCTACAGTATCATCGTCTGGACAACTTGTTCTTCCAGAGACACTTAAGCTTCTACCTTTATACATCCTTGGTATTTTCTTTTATTCTTCATTGGTGTCTTCTTTTGTGGTTGTAAGCTTATACGTCATAAAACTATACTAGATGTATTTTGTTGAAGCTGCATCTTTTATTTAACACTTCTGTGGAGATAACTATGGTTTTTTTTTTCTTCCTCCAAAATTAAATAAACTCAGGATTTTCATTTATTTCCTTCATGTTTTATAATGTATCTTGTTATTTCGAATGCATGGACTATGCTTTGCAAGACTCCTGTATTAAGCATATTAGCAGTAATTGAAGTATAAGTCAGCTTCTCTAGAAGTTTGTACATGTTTTGATAAATGTGTTTCTTTTATTTATTTATAATTCTTTTCAGCATTAACTAAAAGCACAGGATTGCGAGCTGCTGGGAAATTAGATGAACGGTCTTTTTGGATCAATTATGTTTCTTCTGTTTCTACTCCTTTAGCAATAGCACTTGTGTATCCACGCATGGTGGCAATCCATGACCTTCTTTCTAAGGTCTGAAACTCTGAATGGTTCCACATTACTTAAAGTTTCATATTTTCCCCTTTGTTATGGTCTCCCTCACACACCCCCCCCCCCAAAAAAAATAAAACAACTAGTAACTTTTTTGTTGATTGACAGACAGATGAATCTCCTTTTCCTCCTGCAATTCCACTTTCTAGTGAGCATATCAGTGATGAGGGAATTTATCTTCTTGAGAATGGAGAGGATTGTTTAATATATATTGGGAACTCAGTTGATCCAGATATGTTGACTAAGCTGTTTGGAATTTCCTCAGTTGATGAAATTCCTACTCAGGTACATCTTAAGCCAAGTCGTTCTATACATAATGTCTGCCTAATATTGTTATTCATGGCTGGCGAGAACTTGCCTCTGACTCTTGGTTCCAAGGAGTTGAGCACCTCATTGACGACCCAAACTTCATTCGTCTGATGTAATTCGGTCTAGTATCTGCTATCAATTTGACAAATTAGGAATCTGCTTAAAATCTTGAAGACAGGATTAAGTTGTATATTATAAGAAACAAATTAAAGGCATAAAATTAGTTGGCCCAGTAATTAAGAATGGATACTCATCCGGGTCTAAATATTTCATTCATCGGTTATTGTGATGCCTGTTAAACATGTTGTATAATTGCAAACTGCATTCTCAGATATACTTCCTGATCGAAGAATTTTCATTTGATGGCTATTATTTTTGTCATACACAGTTTGTGCTGCAGCAGCATGACAATCCATTCTCAAAGAAGCTAAATGATTTGATAAATGAGATTCGACGCCAAAGATGTTCATACCTCCGGTATGCTTCTTTCTGTTACCTTGTATTTTGGCTTCTTTAGACCCTGTTTTTCTCTTTTTAATGGGGAAGGGGAGATTCGAACTTGGTATCTCTTCCAACACTGGGAAGGTAAGTACCACCAGAATAAGAGCTAGTTGGTGCTTCTTTAGACCCCTTGGACCAGCCAGGTGGTAATCAAGCTCATTTTCGCAGGGATGACCCTTGTTCTAGCCAGGGCAACCTGCTGCTCTATATGCCTAACAAAAGAAAAAAGTTTCTTGTGGTAAAAAAAAAATTTGTTTGTAATTCAATGATGTGTCAATCTGATGTAAGTCTAATATAATCCTCATTATTTTCTTACAGCTTGAAATTATGCAAGAAAGGAGATCCATCAGGTCAGTGCATTACAACTTAGAACATCCCTTTAATATAAACTAGACTACATCTGCTACTTGACAGCCACTATGCATAAAATTTTGATTTAAAACAGTATCCACATTATTCAATTCCCCTTTGATAAACTTTATTCCTTTCTTTTTTTGTTCATGTTAATGAGACTATTTCCCTTTTCCCTTTGTATGTATCACCCCTTCCCCAAATCTCTCTTTTATTCTGCAATAGTAAATACTATGAAACTTTGATGTAAGCTATCAACAAACAGGCCAAGTATAACTTACAGTATTTTTGGCCTAATTGTTGCACACCGTCAATCACTCTTTGTGATAGCCGCATCGTTTTCCCTTATTTACTGTAGTATGAGAAGCAGAGATGTTGTGCTTCAATTTTTTCAGTCACTGTTGTCAGAGGGGATATGACAAAACAATAATTCTGATGTAAAATTATTATGGTATTAGATAAATGTTTTTGGTTGATGTGAATTAAATCTTCTGTTCTTGTTTCGCAGGGATGCTCTTCTTCTCATATATCGTAGAAGACAAGAGTTTGAATGGCCTCTCTTATATCGAGTTTCTAATACACATCCATCGGCAAATTCAAATGAAGATGTGATTATTTAGCTTCTTGTGTTTGTTACAAGTTTTGGTATCTTCCTGCTAGGGCAATCGTGGAATTCGAAGAAGAGATGCAAATTGACCGGGTGTAAAAGAAAAGGGCTATTTGAGGGCTTTCAAAAGCTTTTCATCGAAAAGAGGAAAAGAAGGTCAGCTTCTTGCTATGGAAATGCACCCTTTGCCCATCACATAATTTATCAGTGCAGAATGCAAACAAAAACGGAGCCGAGATTTGGTGTGAGGATTTGTTTTAGTTTATATCCAATTGTAAATGTTAAAATAGAAGTAAATCCTATACATCCCTTGTGTTTAAATTGTTGTATAAGCCTCTTTCACTTGTACTAATAGATCCATCCCCTCAAACTTAAAAGCCGGAAAATAGTGAATTGATAAATTATAGAAGATCAAGTCTGTAGCTAATGCTGGTGCAATGCAATTTTACATCAACCATTTTGATTAGCAATCTCAGTCAGACTCACAGGATAACATAACGTGGCACACTGTTAAGCTAACAGAAGAGCATTACTGTGTGTGAGGTTTTAATATCACTATGCTCACTTCAACTTTTTTTTTTTTGGTCTGAATACTTAACTTAATACCAGTGATTTAATGGATTCGATTAGCAATGCCAACCTTTCAAATTTGTCCTGTTACTCTCTGTTTCTGTTTGTACCATAACTTGCAGATTGCGCTGCCGTTTGTATTACAAAAAATATATATGCAAAGTCTCACAAATGTTTTTTCCATTGCACAAGCAGTCAGATGTAACATCTTTTCTTTCAAAAAAGCGAAGAAAAAAAAAAGCAAGGAAAATAAGAAAAAAGAAATGCACAAAATTAGTTTATAATAATTCTCTCAGTATGTTGATACAATCTTTGCATTTATAAATATGAAAAAAAAAAATCTGAATATTAATAGACATGAAAGAAATTGGTTAGAAAATTAATAAACAAATTTTGTAACAATAACATAAAAAAGAGTCCAATTATTAGGAATTAGGGCACACATACACTCGAGAAAATAAAGAGTTGAAGTTGGTTCGAACAGAGATTGGGTATCGGTCTCCGAAGTCAGAACAGAAGAAGGGCAATGGCGGAAGAAGAAAGAGAGAAGGAGAAGGAGAGGGAGCTGAGTAAGAAAGAGGAGATGGCACCATGGGAGCAACACTCTACTGTAATCAGCATCCCTCGCTTCGACTACAACGCCCCTTCTTCTCTTCTCCAACACTCCCACTCTGGCTTCCTCATCACCTGCCCCATTAGTCTGTCACTCTCTTTCTCTTTCTCTTTCTAATTTCTATCTCCCTAATTTAACCCCCACAAACCCACTGATTCTGAAATGAAGTTTCCTTTTTATTTCTGCTATAATCAATTTATCAGAGAGGGAGAAAAGCGCCACAAAAGAAGCAATCTCCCTCCTTGCAAAGGTAAACTCGCACAAAGCCTTGAAGGGATGATATATAGTATAATGCATGATTGATTATTTGCTTTATATGTGGATTTGAATTATGTTTACAATTTGTTTCTATGTCTATGTTTTCAGTATGTTCAGTGCTTTAATAGATGCAGTTCAGAAGAAGAAGCCGTTTCTAAAAGAAGGAAGCTTTCCAAAGAGAATACAGATGGCGAGGAGGCTACTGCTAACTCTGGGGACGCGCATGGTATCGCTTTTACTTTTACTTCTTATACAATTAGATGCTGAGCTTCTGTTTTGTGATATGACTTGTTTGTAATCATAATGGCTATGGCAGATGATGTTCAAGAGGGTCCTCCTTTGCCTCCTGCGAAGGTGGATGCGGAAGGAGACACAAGCCCTCTTCTTTCGCTGGTTAAGCTTACAAAGAGTGGTTTGCTTCTCTTTACCTTCCCCAAAAGCACTTCTCCTGACGTTGTTGATACTGTATCCAAAATTATGCATTCTGTGGAATCCGGGAGTTGTGGTTCACCCCTGTGAGTAGATAATTTGCCTGTTTCTCACGTATCATATTTTCTCTTAGAAACAGTTAATGCAAGTTGTGCTTAATTTGTTTAAAACTTTTTATCTGTGTCTTTTTTCGAAATAATTTCTCCCAATAATGGAATCTTAGATGTTTTCACCAGTTGTTACCTAGTATTATGCTTCGTATATGTTGTGTTTTCTATGCCATGCTTTACCTACTAAAAGAAACTATATTTACTCAGTATTTCTCTGTCATTAGAAATGTTGACATTATAATTTTTTTATTTGTTTGTACTTTGAGACTTTTTTCACCTATAACCCACTTTGAGGTTGTGCCTCAGCTCTAAATTGGTTTTGCACTCAGTATTCATTTATGAAGTTTAAATTTTTTGACATCCTCCTATGAAGGATCCAGTAATACATGTGATCATTTTTTCCCTTTGTGGCCAAAAATTGGTGCTTGCCTAAGAATTGGGAGTTCGTTGGTGCAGTTGGTGTCATCGCATTTTCCCTATCCAAGCTACTTGTAGTTTGAATGAGAAGGAACTGCATGAAGTTGTATCAAAGCTTGTTCTTCAATTTTTGAACAATAATCAGAAACTTGCACGGCCCATAAAGGTTGTTATATCCTCTATCACTGCATCAACGTTAGTAATTCATCAAAAGATATACTATTCTTTTGGGCAACCTAGAAAATGGATTTAATTATTTTATGCGGGTTATATTATTTTCCGTAAGATGAAATTTTTACGTGATTCTGTAGTTTGCAGTTGGGTATAACAGAAGAGGGGTAGAAACAGAACTGAATACTTCCAAAGAAGCTTCAAATGCGGTTGTTTTGTTGGACCGTGACAAATGCTTTGAAATAGTGGCTTCTGCAGTCACAGGTGTTGTATCAGATTCAGTGGTGGACCTCAAATCTCCAGAGGTGAGAATTCCTTCCTCTTTGTCCCAAATTCATAAGCAAATTATTAGTTTGGCATGTCATTTTCAATTTGTTCTAACTATTAGAGTACATTTACAGCTTGCTGTCCTAATTGAGCTACTACCCCTCTCTGGTGTACCCAAAGAGTCCTTAGTGGTTGCTGTTTCAGTTCTTCCTCGAAACGTCGTAAGCGTGAAGCCACGATTATGCATCAAGGCACTGGTTTCTGATACCAAAACAAAGGGCAAAAAGAATTAACAAGGATTAAAGCATCTTATAACTTCCGCCATGACCTAATTTTGGGGGAAGACATTGGAAGATCATGAAAAGGAACAGTGTATTGACTGACTTTGTAGCTGGTGTTAGATGTGCTATAAAATTTGCTCCCAACTGATTGGACCCCAACAGCAGCAACAGCTATCCAGTTTTGTAGTTGGTTTTTCTTTTCTTTTTTTTCTGTAGTGTTTACTGCTACTACTTGTTTTGGGTATGTCTGCGCTGAGGAAACAGGGCAAATGCAATGGACCAATGTATCGCTCCTAAACTTTGCCATGAAGTTGTCATTATTAGATTTGAGATTACAAGAGAAGATTTCCACAACATTGCGAGCATGGCGATGACCAAAAGTGGGTCCGTATCATAGCTAGTTGAGCCGGCCCATGATGCTCTACAAATCCAACCCACAATTAACTCCGTACAAATGGGCATGGGCTTCACGCTCTCTATAAAATTCTTGGACCAATTAGATACATAATTAAGGTTTGCAACTCTTACGTCTTTTCTGTCGTACATAGATAGATTGGCTGAACTCCGGTTAGACAAAGGTTCCAAATGCCGCTGTCTTATTATGTCATAGAAGTGGCATCAGATTACCGTGAAGAAGGATAATCTTGTAAGAAATTTGAAACTTAAAAAGAGTTCTTTCATAAAGATGTACTCTTTGCTGTTCTAGAAGAATCAAAAGTGGAACTCACTCAACTAATTAACTATGTAGCTCGATGAGAAGAAGAAGTAAAGATAAATTAACTAGGAACAAAGAACAAAGAACAGAAAGAACCAACAAATGCGGTAAGGGCATGAAATAATCTACTACTGGGACAAAACAGATTACTCTTTTTTACAGTGAAATCATTTACCGCAGAGGGCAATGGAAAGATTTAAATTAATACTGCGATGGTTCCCAGAAGAAGAGGTGGAGCAATCTTTATAGTTGGACCTCGAGGAGGAATATGATGAGATTGCACCACTGAACTCACTTGAAGAAGCATTACTCTTACTCTTGTGGGAAGAAGGATGATGTAATGAGAGAGAGAGTGATAGTTGACAATCACCGTCTTCATTGTCTTGATCAGCATCTGCTCTTGCCTCTGGTTTGGTAACCTGTCACAAACCCAAATCCAAAAAAAAAAAAAAAAAATTAACATTTTGATTGAATTTGCTGTTTGGGCACTCATAAGGTGGTCTGGAGGGAGGGAGGGGGGAGGGGTCCCCTATTTATACACGAATCAGAATTGGACCACAGAATGTAAGAGTTTTCAGCAACAACCAAAGACCTCTGTGCAACAATGTTTCTATACAAAATAGAAAATACAATGCAACTCATGTAAACGACAAATCAACAGTAGCTAGGTAGATCTTGAAATTAAATAGAGTAGACGATTACTTGCAAAACCAAAAGCAGTCTGTCTCCTGTTTCAAAATGAAATGATGCACCCAACTACTTTTTGTAGAGAAATCATTATGGGGTGAAGAAAACAAAAAATCGGGTCATTAGAAAATGAATTTTAACTTTAATTAAAAAACACAGTGAACGGAAGAACCAAAGAGCCGGAGAGGAAACAATGTGACATTATATGATTGAAGAATTATATTATAGCTAGTTTTGAAAACTTTTCCACACTCTTGTCTTAAAGGCCAGGACCCAGGAGGAGAATAAAAAAGTGAAACAAGGATATTATAAAGAAGAGGTTTCACCCATTTAAAATAATACAGAAAATATATTATTGAACACTACGCAAAAGTGGTGAACTACTGTTTAGGCAATAGAGGTGAAGCAGGTTGACTTCAAAAGAAAAGGTAATGGACATTCCATCCATGCCATCGCTGGTCATACTCAGAAGGACATGTCTGGATTCGTGCAAAGAAAATTTGGTTGAAACTTGAAAAGCAAAAACCAACTTTACACTCAACAACTCTACATTTAAATTTGTTAAAGAAGTTGGGGAGAGAGAGAGAGAGAGAAGTGTTAGGTACCTTGAAGAAGTCAGATTCTTGCAGAGAAAATTGGGAGGAGGGGTGGTTGAAGTTGTAATGAAGATGAGGTTGTGGCAGAGACAAGGCTGAGGGGTTAGGCTCCTTAAATCCCCCACGCTGTTGTTGAGCCATTGCCAACACATTATCATCAAAAGAGTACGGATTTGAGACTGTCTCATATATTCCTTGGCTGCATTGCTGCTGCAGGCCCTCTGAGATTGAACTCGTCGTCTCGGTTCTAGCTCTGATCCACCGAAGGAGACAAATCAGACAAAAAGCAGAACATATATATACATATATATATAACTATATAAGAAAAGAACCCTATACTATATTATATATATCTAGAACAAGAAAGCAGAGTTCAGAAAAAGCAAAGATATCATGCAATGCAATGCCATTCCTTTTTGTTTGTTTCTGATCACACCATCTTTATTACTTACTTTGTTGACATTTGATCAGAAGCCTGAAACATCATCTGAGCACCTTCACCCACCACCCCTTCCCCCAAAAACAAAACAAAACAAAGAAAAAGAAAGAGTGCCTGCAGAGTACATGTATGTAGGTGCAGACTAACCTTTTTGAACGGCGGGGAGTACTGTAGATGAGCTGAGAATCTGATTCTCTGATAGATTTGGAAGATGGGTAAAAACTCACACCATTTAATTCATCAAGACACCCATCATCATGCTCTTCAAACAATTGTTTTCTTGGTTGCGTGCAACTCCTATCTGTCACTAGAGCACCAGAAAAATCATCAGACAGAACGCGAGAAAGAGAGAAGTAAAAAAAAGCAACAGTAAAGGCAAAATAAATAAGTCCCAAGTGACATTTCGAGAATTTTATGGCAGAGTTCGGGACTGAGAGGTGTTTGTATTTTCACTTTCATGAGAAGTGCCAATACGAGAAGACCGGAAAGAATAATGGTGCACTTTCTCTATCACCCATTTGGGGCATCAACTAAGCAATAAATATTACAAGGAATTACACATAATAAATGAGGTGATGCTGCATCCGTAGAGTCTCATTTTATACTATCACGGGCGTTTATACTGGCCCTGAGCACGGGCCATTAGAGGAAACAAATGGATAGTCTACCAGAACTGCATATTAGACCAGGAGTAGTAGAGGATAAAATACAAACATGAAAATGTAAAAAGAAGAAAGCTTTTACAAGAAATCAGCCAAAATAAAACAAATTTAATAAAGGGCTGTGAAGAAGTTGGATAAATACCTTGTTGTCTAGTACCCAGGTCGCCCCTCATGCTTCTGTACATCTGATCAAAAGAAGGAGAAGGCAAACAGATAAAGAAAAGTATGAAAGAAAATGAACATTTTAACGTATAGCTTACAAGAACAGAAGCAGTTAAAAGACTAGACGAACCATCAGGAGAGAGAGAGAAAGACAAATACAAAACCTGGAGATGGCTTTTGACATGAGAAATGGTGAGCCCTTTGACATCCATCAACTGAAGAACAAGTTTTGGTGTAGCCTCTTGGGGGGCAGAGAGAGAGAGAGAGAGAGAGAGAGAGAGAGAGAAGAAACATATAAGAAACTTTTCATTTCTATTTTCAAAAGAAGACGAAGAAACAAAAGTTAAGACAAGATGGTTATGATATTACTCACTTTTATGGCCTCCGAGCCTCTCAATGGAATGAAGAAAGCAGTGATGAAGCTCAGGGGTCCATCTCAGACGAGGCACCTTTGATCTTACATACTGCCTCACAGCACCGTTCCTTGCACTACAACTAGTCATTTTTCCTCCTTAACAATTGTTTTTCCTATCAAAACCCCCTCTTAATCCAAAGAGGGGTCCTCCAAACCTAGATAATTCTCTCCTTAATTACTTGTTGCTGTTAACAAAATGTCAGAGCTACCTGGGTCTTCTCCAAATCCCCTGATAAAAAAACTCTTGCAACCTTCAGACCCCTAAGACTTGGGTTGGTATTGTTCTACTTGTAGAAAACATATATCCTTTTTCTTCTTCCTCTAAAGTTGAAAGTTTCAAACCCTTTGGAAGCGTGTCGGTTTGTAGGCACAGCAGGGATTTCAAAGAAAGAGGAGGAATTTAAGGCCAGTATGAGAGAGAGAGAGATCACGAGAAAAGGATAAGACGAGCTGAGAAGGTCTGTAAATTCCTTAAAGAGTCTGATAATACCTCTTTGCTATTGCTACTATTTTTACTAGCTGCCCCTGCTCCCTGCTCCCTGCTGCTTGTACGAGTGGGGTATTCCTGTGCACCTTCTGTTTATTTCTTTGTTGGCACACCTTCCTTCCTTGCACTGTGTCAACCCAATATTAATTAATTAATTTATAGAATTTTTAATATAAAACAAAAGAATATAGAAAATTCTCTCTCTCTCTCTCTCTCTCTCTCTCTCTCACACACACACACAAACGTATCTTCACGAGCTTCCGAAATTCTGATCTTTTTTTAACCTTCTCTCTAAATCATTACCCCTATGGCAGCAGTAGCAGCATACTACAACCAACCAACCAACTGCTTCCCAAGCTTTGACCTCTCTCTCTCTCTCTCTCTCTCTCTCTCTCTCTCTCTCATAAAATTCAATTCTGCTTCTGATATATACGCCAACGTCGTTATGATATCAGAAAGCGCCCTCGCCATGAAATTATATTATTCATTTGTCCTCTCTCGTAAAAAATATTATTATTTCTCAGTCTTGGTTTGGGGCACTCAACCTTGCTCGCCACAGCAGGGCGCCCCCCTTACATTTTTTTAATTTCCACACGTAAAATAAAATAAAAGTTGATTGAAAGAAGTTGAAGTCAAATATTTATTTAGATCACGTGTATTGTAATTTAACCAAAGAAAAGTATTTACATACCAAAATGACGTTTTCACCCTTTCTGTATGTTGTTTGTTTGTTTTGTAAGAATATATAATTCATATATGCAATATTATAAAGAAACAATTGTTGTTCGCATGTCTTTCTTAGAAAAATCCACGAACAAAATCGACATTTTGCAACTCACATAAGTGACGGTGAAACAAAAAACTTACCGCGATAAGAATAAATTTGACTGAACTCAAAATAATAAGGTGGTTAAAAAATACAACAAAAATGAGTAGATTTTTCCTTTGTGATGTTACAATTGTATAGAGCATTGTAGAGCAGACGATATGAGACAGTGTTGTAATTGTAGGTACGCCAGCATTTATTGGACCACCTTCTTCTTTTCTTTTACCCTAAGCCTAGTAGTCTAGTCTAGTAGTGTTTTATGTGAGAAAGAAAGGACCAAGACCAACCATTTTTATGATTCAATCTGGCATAGGCCTTGAAATCGCATGATTGAACTCAAGTAAATAAAAGGATTTTATTCAATCCGATGCTGCTTGCTTGGTCCCCTCTTTTGAAATGGGTTGGCAGCATTTAACGAGCTAGCATCTTTTTTTATCTTCTTTTTTCAGCTAAAAAACCAACAACCCCAACAAAAACATAAAAAAGATAGTCACATGGCACATGGCAATTCATTTGAAATTCAACCCAGGTTTAAATTCCGTTTTCAGTTCATTTATTGGTTAATTGAATCATAACGCATTTTAGGGATTGTGGTTGGTGAGTTTGAAGAGAGTATTTTTACTTACCATTTTAACCCAATGTATATTCTCACCATCTTTTTTAATATTTGACATGTGTGCATATGTATAAATATGACATTGCCAAGTATTAAGAAGAATAGTGAGAATACACCTTAGATTAAAGTTGTGAGTAAAAATATTTCCGAGTTTGAAGGGTATAGGACAAACAAAGGGACCTAACCCTTTTTCAATCTACCTGCAGCTTACAGGATGAACAGACAGATCCATAGTTATTTGAAATAGTAATAATGCTTCCTGTGTTTAGGCATTACATTTACAGACGGACAGGTTGATTTAGTTTTTTTTTGCTACGTTTGGTAATTAATCCGATTCCCACTGAAACCCATAATTCTAAATTCTATTTGCTTTCTTCCTTCCTTCCCAATAGCTTTAGGTATGAATAGGATGTCTGCAGGTTGAGGTACCCACCAATTCGCCAAAACTCTCTCTCTCTCTCTCTCTCTCTCTCTCTCTCCTCTCTCTTGTCTTGAAGATGTAGTCAAAAGCCAAACTCTCTTTACTATTGTGTTTCCTGTTGGACTATTGAGGCCTTTATGTCAAACTCAAACACCTTCAAAGTCAACCAGATCATAACATTCAAAGGCAAAAGAATAATAAAACAGCTCCCCAAACCTGCAGAGACAAGTTAAACAAGGAGACAAAAGGGTATATACTCTAGTGAAATCTGGACCGTAGACCCTGCTTTGTAATATTTGGAATACGGCTTTCAACCAAGAATCTACGGCTGTGATTGTGAGAAAGGACAAGACTTAGACATCCCAAGAAGATAATGAGATAGTCATATCATATCACAGCAGCGATTCTCATTCTAATCTCTAGGTGTGCACTAGTGTAGAGTTGTCTGTGGAGACGCAGCCTGTAACCATGGCGACGACGGCCACGGCCTAACTTAGAAAGACGGTGCCGACTTTTGAAAAATTCGGAGAACCCTCAGCGTCTCTGCTGGCTCTTAGAAATTATGTGATATTTGACCAGTCACCAGGCCAAATACAAATCCTAATTTTGTAATACTAATCAAACTAACTTCTACAAAAACACGACACCAGCATGAATTTATCATGCAACATTGCAGGTTAATTTGTACTTATTCAAATTTTCCAATGGAAGGGAACTGACATCTTTCGGCTTCCTTGCCCTGAAGGTTTTGTTTTGTAATTTTCCTTTCCGTATAATAAGAAGAACCAAAAAAAAAAAAAAGGAAGGGATATGCTTAAGAATTTTCTTTTGTAAAATTGTAAAAAGTGTCCCTAAACTTTGTGTAATTGTAAAAGGTTCCTATCTGTCTACGTGGCTATACAAGAACAAGACAGATAGATTTTTGTAGCCGTTAATAATATCCATATTTCCTTAGGAATCGGATACACGCCCCTGTACGTAGATACACTCTCTCCTTGCACGTTTACACCTTTTTCATCACGTGTGTTTATTTATTTATTTATTAAGTTAATTATTTTATTAGTCTCTGAACTTATACAAATTTGTATTTGAGTCCCTCAATTTTCAAAATCATTACCGTAGTCCTTCAACTTTAGTTTCTTTATGACAAATGGTTCTTCCGTCAATTTTGTTAACTTTTCTGTTAAATGCAACGGCAAAATGGTATTTTTGTATCAAATTTGATTAAAATATGAATGAAAAATTAAAATTAAACTCTCTCCCTCACCCTCTATCCTGTTCCCCAAAACTTTTTTTTGGTTGTTGTTGGTTTTTTATTTTATTTGATTTTATTGTTATTTTAAAGATATTATTTTTTGTTTTAATATAAAAATACAATTTTACTCCTACATTTAACAGAAAAAGTTAACAAAATTGACAGTATAATCATTTATCCTAACGAAAGTAAAATTAAAGGACCACGAAAATGATTTTGAAAATTGAGAGACTCAAATGGAAATCGAATTTAAATTCATGTGCTAATAAAACGATTAACCCTTTATTTATTCAATCTTCTTTAGATAACTGGGGAAATGAACAACTTTTGGAGCTCAAATCCCATGTGGTAGGGTGTAGGGGTGCCAATGGGATTGACAAGAGGTCGGGCAGCTGGCCACCGCCGTACTCGAGTTTTCTCAATCTAGGGTGGCTTTAGGCCTGGGTTCTAGGATATGGTTTCTTTCTGGTCAACCAAAGGATAAGATTGATATTTCAGTAATCAAATAAATAGCTTATAAAGTTAGCCTTAGGGGATCTAATTAATTAGAAGGAGAAATATCATCATCTGATTATAATTATATGTCATGATGGATCTAACTAAACAATATAAAGACAAACAACACTTGTTTTCTCGTATATTTTAATAAATGGAGAAGTAAGAGATCCCCTTAGTCTAGGCCTGCCCTGGGATAAGAGAATGGAAAATATCAAACAAACTCCCCTCCCTCCTACTATATGTATACGTACTTTGTTCATTTCATTATCCCATACGTACACGTACGTACACTGCTGATGTAATGTATGTATGTATGTATATGTGTAGATGCTCCAAATTGAGCGCATGCTGCATGAAGACAGTGTTTTGGTTTATTGACACGAAAGATGATGAGTCTTGAATTGATCAAATTGACCGCATGAGAGAGAGAGAGAGAGAGAATACAAAAAAGGTGTTATTAGGGCATTAGCTAGCTAGCAAATGTAATAGCAGTCTAGCAGAGGTGGGGTTGTAAACATGTCCCACACAGAGAGAGAGAGAGAGAGAGAGAAGTAGGGTCCTTAAAATAAATTTTAAATTTTGTGTATGGTTCTGTGTGGGCAGAATACTGTATGGTATTGGCAGGGAGGAGGGCACAGTACGATAATGATGGAAAAGAGCAGAGAAGGAAGAAAGGAATGATGGAAATTCCTGCGCAAATGGAATGATGCATACGGCAAAAGCAAGGCCAGAGAGACACAGAGACAGAGAGAGAGAGAGAGAGAGAGAGAGAGAGAGAGAGAGAGAGAGGACAAACACCAACCATTTCTTTACCATTATTATAAATAAAATATTATTATATAATGTTATTAAATTCTGAAATTCTTGCAGTAGTAGCAGTAGCAGCAGCGTAACAGTAGCAAAATTAACTTATTCTCTTTCTTTTGCATTTTTGAGTTTATATTATATGGCAACGAAAGCAAGTAAATACAAAAAAGTGAAAACGGTAACTTTGAAGTCTCAATCAATTTAAGTCGTATAATTATTATTACTATAAGGTAAATTAATATAGGAGGATGAGGGAGGAGAGAGGTGGCTATGAAGCAAGGGTCGGCCTAGCAAAGTCATGATCATGAATAAGAGAAACTGGATGGATATGGAGAAAGACAAAAAGTGAAGTGAGGAGGCGGCTTCGAGGACGCCGGTATATTTGGCGTGTGCAGGTAAAACGTAAATGCACCTCGACAACTGTGTCATGTATGTATGTATGTCATGCATGATGTGATATGTGATGTGATGTATGCATGTGGATGTGGTTTGAGAAGAAGATTTGTATTTGTATTTGTATTGATTGTAGACAGAGAAAAGAAAGAAAGAAAGAAAAATGCATGATATAAAAAGCTGGGGATGGGATGGGATCATAAATATCTTGAATGACTGATGACATGATTTGCTGCACCTGGCAGTGCCAAACTGGCTCTACAACTTTTAGCTAGTAAATAAATAGTTTTAGTATCTTAGTATTGACCTGCTGGCCTCTCTCTATGAATCAAAATTATTTAATTATTGTGTGTGGATGCAGATAGATTTGCAGAGAGAGAGAGAGTGTGTGTGTGTGTGTGTGTGTGTTTACTTTACTTTCTGCATGCGTCTCATATTTTGGGCAAAACAATACAAATACAATACAATATGCATGATGAGTCTCGTCAATCGCCGGCCGGGCTAATTAATTAAAGACGAAAGACAACACGTGTATATTATATTAATAGAATAGAATAGAATTCGGTATTGGTCTCATATCTCGATCTTGTTTCACCCAATCTCGACGTTGCTCTGTTGGATATTGGATTCTGTCGGTTCCTGATTTCTTCTTTTAAACAGAAGAGCTGCAGCAGGCATAATTATTATTCTGTGCAAAATCACCCTCTATTATATTACAAATCTTTCTCCCTAGCCTATTTTACTTTCTAGGTCTAGGGAATGAGGAACGAGAGGAATGAAAATCTGGTTCCCTCCCATCATCTTGACTTTTCAAGTTTCATTCATTCATTCATTCACTGTAAAGGTGTTTAATTCATAATTACAAATTTATTATTTATTCCAACATCAATATGCACATAAGAATGGAAAAGATTTTTCAATATGTATTTAAGTTGAAGATTACCACGCCACGCAGTCGATAGATGGCATGGAATTGTGAAAGTTGTATGCTCTTAATTAATTATATATCGTGGTTTATAATATGTATGTGGTGGTATCTAGGTCATTCCTCTAAGGAATATGTGATGATTAATGAGTAGGACCCACATGGATTGACTGACTTAACCCTCAAGATTGGATTCGATTGGAGTTAGGTGGGTTGACCATCCATCAGCATTCAGCGCAAAGGTGAGAGTCGTGGAAACAATGGTCTCTTTCTCACGTAATTAAGGGGAAGGAATGAGAAGAGGGCCATGCAAGGCTTCAGCTGACGTGTCACGGCCGAGTTGCTTTTCCTTTGGAAAAACACTACTACTGCTGGAGGTCAATGTATTAGGTTCTAACTTTGACAAATATTTCTTACCCGAAAAGCAAAAAAGAGTATTGTTTCCCTTTGATTGGGGTAATTCGGTAGAGCTTTAAGATCACAAAAGTTGCTTCATTCTCACTGCTTTTTGTCATATGCAATATCATAACAAATCTAGCGGACAATAGTCAATTGCAAAACTACGTTAGTTGCCTAGAAGAAAAAGATGGCTTCCGATATATATTTATATTACTTGCGCACAAAATATATAAATCCTGTACCTATTGTATTCACCTAGCTAGCTAGTAGCTACAACTAGAAACAATTTCAAATCTCTGGTGAAAGAGACGGTTGCTAAGCATGTCTTATATGAAATTTGTCTCTAATTGTTGGCCCAAAGACTAGGAGGGGAGGGGAACGAAAGGAAAGGAACTACTACTCCTCCTTGAGGCGAGCATTTGAGAGAGAGCTAGCTGATGCACAGACGACGCATAATAGACAAAACTAGTTTGAAATAAGTGCAATTCAAATATTATAGAATTTGACTGCTCTAGAATCATGTGGGGACTGCAAAATGCATGCACACCACACGGCACACGCACATCAAATGAACACATTCTACACTCTACTGCAGAAGCAATTTAGAATTTTAAAAAAGTTTGATGTCCTTGTCTTATTTCACTTTTATCTTCTTTGTGTGAGAAAAAATAAAAACAGAAACCATAAAGAATTAGGGGAATAAGGAATGAAAACACTGCAGGCTAGGTTAGGTTGATAAATAATTACAGTGGAGATATATGATATTATTAATTTAGTCTGAGAGAGGGTGTGGACTCTGGGAAATGAAGAATGATTGAGGAAGGGTTCCCCACCCTATTGACTTTTGAAGCTCAAGGCATGGAATTAGGTGGAAAGTTTGAATAATTGTGTTGTTTTAGTTTTCCATTGATCAACTTTTTGCTTACCTTTTTGGCAATATTAGTGCATCCAGCATCTCCAGATCATGATGTCAACCACAGGAAACAACCATGACCATTCTTCTTGATGATGATTTGTTTAGTGTTGGGGTTTGATCATGATTAAGATGACTTAACGCACGAACAGACGATTGACATTCTCATGAAACGCATTGTATTCGTTCATGTTTTTGACATGAGATAAGACATTTATCATTTACGAAATCTTACGATGCACGAAAGTCCTTGAGGTTTGAAGACTTTTCCCTTGGTTGACAACAACTTAACATGGATATAATGGCTGACCTGCACTGCACCCAGCATATTTAATCCATTTCAAATTCATACGAAACGACCGACAGTAGTGCATTTTCTATGTTAAAGGGTTATTTCCTCCCTCCTTGAATACATACGTACGTCTTAATTATTTGTGGATTATGTTGTTCCGCTGTTCAAGAATGAAAATCGTATTATATGTGTTGGTAAGTTGGCACCGGCCAGCTGCGAGAGAGAGAGAGAGAGAGAGAGGTCAAACATAGCAGCATTACTTACTAATTTGTCTGCCTACAATACAATGTAATATGATAGAAACAATTTGGGTTATTCTTTCTTTGTCCTCATAGCCAGTAATTCCAAATTTATATTCAAAATCTTGTTATTTTGGTTGGACATGTCTGAGGAAATTTGTGATGATTAAAGAAAGTTGGGCCCACGCTGTGAGCCTCTCCTCTCTCGAGTCTCGACCAATATTGGATCATTAGGTGCTTGCTTGATTACTTGAATATCATAAACTTTTCTTTTCTTTTGCGTATTGGATTGTATTTTTGCTTTTACTAGACATTATTACTGACTTGTTTCCATTAGTCATAGTCATGCACGTAAACTGCCATGCAAGCCACATCACCGGATAGCTGACACGTGGAAAATACTCACTTCCATTCCATTCCAGCTGTAATGGATGGATTTATGAAAACTTTAGGGATTATAATCAAATTCCAATTTGGATTCGTATAAAATGCCCCACAACACCACAACCACAACTCAATCAATTTGTTTTGAACTGACTATTATCATGAATGTTAGAGAAATTTTGGTTCGCATTAATCAATTTAACTGGATATATACAACCTTCCTTGATAGCCCAAAGTTTGGTCATCTTAACAGTCCAAAAAACTCAACACCCAACATTTGGGCTATCAACGTATCCAGTTAAAGATTTGAATGGTCTAAACTCAACTGTCAGCCCAAAATAGCTCTTCCCAGAAAGTACTTTAACTTTAAAACCACACCTCCCTCGCTGGCTCATAACCATTCCCGATCCAATGAGCCCAATTGAAGCCTGTTTAAGCTGACCCAATACAGTTTGTATATGTATTTTCCACACTAAGAACAGCAAGAACATGCAATTATCTTTCCGGAAAGTCACAATACAAATGCCAAGCAAGCAATGAGGAACTTAAATTTATTTCAATGTTGCAGAACTGAGAAAAGAACAGGACTGAGTCTAACATTTATCTCAGTACATAAGAGTCCCAAGAAATTTCTCATCAGTAGCGGTAAAGAGCTTCAAAACATGCACACCTCACAAATTTGTGCTTCCTGTTAGAAATTTAAACCACAGTTAATAGGCAGGACCAATAAAACGGCAAGTAAGGAAACTCAACGAAACAAGGCAAGACAGATAAAAGTAAAACTTCCTGTCATGTCAGGTCATAACCTGACTGCTGCAAAAAATTATAACTGGGGAGCATTGCTTACTGAAAGCAACATGCCAACAACAGAAACTGAAGTAGGTGAATTTCTTGAGACACTTTTACTCTTTACTTCCATATGAAAATGTCATCAAAACAATTACTTATGAAACAAAGGACTCGCTGGTTATGAGTGCATGCATATTGATTGTACACATGTACTTTGTTATGGTGTGATCTTTATAACTATTTTCTCAAAAACTGCTCCATGAGAGTTTTCTATTTCTTGTCCCAAGAAAGGTATCAAAATGACGATAAGTTTTTATTTGGCTGAACTTTTCAGCATGATGAGATTTTGAAATTTCTGATTTCCCACTTTGGGTACTAGTTTTCTTTGGCTGGAAAAAACAGAGAGAAGAGGGTTTATAGATCAGCAAGAGAGCAAAATGAAAAGAGAAAAAAAACCAGAAACCCAGATTGTCTGTTTTTCAAGTTTTCCTTCATCTTCTTGATAACAAATAAATAATTCCAGTTTAAACAGACAACTCTCTCAACCTAATGCACGATGCACGAGATACATGAACGCAGACTGCCAGATATATATGCCAGACAAATCTCTCTTCTATTCTCTCCTCTTGCATTTGATCAATGGGAAGAAAAGCCTCTTGATGGACTACTTAAGGTGAATTACCCTCACACAGTAACATATCTGAAATGCCCTTACATTATAGTTTCTCTACCACACAATCCTTCAGCTTCATGTGATGCAACCTAGGCATCCTATCAGTAATGTTAAGTCATGCGAGGATAGGATACTGTAGATGATGTGCAAAGGAACAACAATGTTATAGTCAAAATAGTTGTGATCTTATCCTTCCGTCGAAGTCCACAAATATATACCTCACGCGACATGAAGCAACTTGGGATTAAATGACATTTAATTAACCTACCATCATAGCTCAACCTCTCATATGTAAGATTTGCACGTAAGAATTCTACAACTGAATGCACCATACAAAAGATATATGAATGACTTTACCACAGACCAGAAGAAAAGCAAAAAGCCATCTCCATAACTCAAACTAAATGAGTAATCACTTTTTCTATAACCTAACAAATAATAAGACGTATCAGGTCAAATCCATATAATTTCAGCGATGAGTAAAAGTTGCATGTTACCACACCTCAAACCCAAAAAAATCCCTCCAACCAGTTCATACATATCCTCCCAGGTTTTTCTTCTAATGGCTTCTCTGATTAGAAATCACAAGAGTACAATTGTGAAACTAAAAGTGAAACAATAGTTGCAGCATGTTCAGGTCAACTGTAAGCTTGCTATGCAGTGAGTATTTTGGGACAAGCCCATATACATATCAAGTGCATTGTTTACAACATTCAACAACCTGAACACCCAGCAAGGAAGTTCATATAATCCACATAACTAAGACTCCTTCAATGATCTAAACCAAATGGCCACTAAATAAGGATGACAGTACTAAAGATGATAATGATTTTTTAATTACAGGGATTTAAACCTAACAAACCCCATAAACAAAAACCTATATTTCTCTTAGAATACCAACTACAATTGAGAGCACATCAACACAAACCCTATGTTACCATAATCGACCCCAAAATTCCCCAACTGCAGCCCCAAAACACACAATTGAAGAATTAACAACAAACCCATGAATCACCGAATCAAAAATTCAAATAAAAAAGGGCAAAAGCTAGAAAATAGAAGCAGACGAATCAATTAGTGAATTACCAAATAATGGAATGTGGGTTCTAAGCGTTGGCAGTGTTTGGAATGAGAGGAATTGACTGTCCCTTCTTCTTGGTCTGCTTCAACTTGGCTTCTTCTTCACGGATCTTCTGCATCTGGAGCATTCTCTCCATAACGAGTTCGTACTCGCACTTCTCGTACGAGTGGCGTTCGTTCTCACACTTCCATGGGAGATAGAATTCAGCCTGCCTGCACTTGTTCAGAGGGATGAGCAAGTGGGCGCACTGATCTCTGTAGGGCAGCGGCACCCGAGCCTCCACCATCTCTGCCTGGGTCGCTATCATCTCCTTCGACGTTCCCTCAGCTGCCATTCCTTGAAAATTAAGTCCTTTTTGGTTCTGGGTGTTCAGAGTTTGCTGGCTCTGATGGCGTGTACGAAGGTTTTCAGGGTCGGGGTGTTCAAGGTCGTTTCGTTTTAGTGTGCGGATTCGTATTTAGTTACCATAATCCACCATATCAACACCTTTTCATTCTTGGTTTTTTTCTGGTTTTTTTTTTTTTTTTTTTTTTTTTTTTTTTTTTGGAGTCAATGAAGATCTTGATTAAAAAAATTTGGGGTGCATTGGGCCAAAGTCATGAGCTAAGCTATTGAGGGAAAAGCCCAAAATTTTGTTTGTTTTTGGGCTGGTAAATCCATCAAAACGAAGGGTCCATTCGGGATTTGAGTTTAGACAATGTTCCAAAACATCAAGAAGAAGAAGAAAAGAAAAAAAGATGGTAAAAACTGCATAGATTATGGGTTGGAAGTAGTTGTAAGGAATGAAAAGTGTGGAGCATTCCAAAGAGCACTGCTCAACTTGTTTAGCTTTACCCCCAACATTTAGACATTGTTTAATCCTTATGGCAGTTCAACTTCCATTATATAACATCAATGTGTCGATAGACGACAACATTCGAGGTATTAAAAATGGATCCATCAATTCCAATGCATGATGAAGAAGAAGCCCAGAGGCTGCCTCCAAAGAGGTTAGCTAACAAGCTTTAAGCCAAATTCCTAGTTTGCTGCTTAAGGACGATATGATATCTAACGTTTTTGTGTTATTGTATGCTTTTTGTTAGGTTGGTGAACAAAGTGGCAGTCATAACTGGGGGTGCAAGAGGGATTGGAGCTGCCACAGCCAAGTTGTTTGCCGATCACGGTGCCCGCGTTGTCATTGCTGACATACTTGACGACTTGGGAGCCACACTAGCTGATTCTATCGGAGGCCGCTACATACACTGTGATGTGGCAAAGGAAGCTGATATTGAATCAGCTATTGAGCTTGCGCTCAAATGGAAAGGTCGACTTGACATCATGTTCAACAATGCTGGCGTTCCTGGTCCCTCGGGGAGCATAACCAGCCTTGACATGGAGAATGTGAAGCACCTCCTCTCCGTCAATGTTCTTGGCGTTATACATGGAATCAAGTATGCTGCTGCCGCTATGATCAAGGGCCGAATAGGAGGGAGCATCCTTTGCACATCGAGCTCGGCAGCTATCATGGGAGGCCTTGGAGGACATGCCTATACGCTGTCCAAGGAGGCCATCAACGGCCTGGTGAGAAGCGCCGCTTGTGAGTTGGGAGTGCATGGCATTCGTGTGAACTGCATTTCGCCCCATGGGGTTCCTTCAGAGATGCTCGTCAGTGCCTACAGAGAGCATCTCGGGAAAATGGATATGACGGCTGAAGACGTAAGCAAAATTGTAGGGGAAAGGGGGAGCTTGTTGCGTGGGAGATGTGCAACTGTGGAAGATGTAGCAGAAGCTGCATTGTTCGTAGCCAGTGAGGACGCTGGCTTCATAACAGCACATAATCTGGTTCTTGATGGGGGTTATACTTCTGCTTGCAGTACCATGAGCTTCATCTACCAAAATGGTCATTAACGTACCATTCAATGAAATGTTCATGGAGCCTACTTGGAATATCTTACATCAAAACACGCAGGATTTCAATTTCTTACATCTTTCAATTCCATTTCAAACTTCCAAACCTTTATACCCCCGCCTACTCGAATGAATAGACAACTGAAGCTACTTTGTGAATGAAACTTTTGTGTTTATGCCGGGCTTATCTAATATTCAAATACGAATTCTTTCTTTTGCATGTACGTTATCAAACACAATGAGCAATACCATTATGCTTCAAATTGCTTCTCTATCATCAAATTCAAAAACTGCTTCTCTAATATCAAACTCAAACTGCTATTCATATCAGCTGTCTTGTTTTTCTATCGTTTCTCCTACTTGCTAAAACTAAAAGTCAAATTCAAATCAGATAAGTTATTGGAACGACTAGAAGGATAAATATGATCATCTCATCCATAGAATCTTCTACAAAACTGTTTTTCTTCCAACAACAAGCTGACACAGAACATGGTTGTTTAATCACAACACCAGAACTACAGAAATAATTGCTAGAAACAGCTGGTTTGGAAAAGGGCAAAATAGCTTTTCCAGCACGCTCCATAGTGAGAATTGATATCAAAGTACGCTGCAAACCTAAATTTTGATGTTGAAGTAATCCGAGTCAAAGTGATGTAGACGTACGTAACCATCCTCACCTCCACTTGAGAAACTGAGAGTTACAAAATACAATAAAATAAACAAAAAGTTACAAAAACAAAAAGACACAAATGCTAAAACACTTCTGATTAAAGAAACATGAATTTCCTATCCAAGACAATTTTCTCAATGCATACAGGCAGAAAATAACCCACTCATCAGTTGAGAAACATTGATACCACTATAGCTACCACATAAATTAAACTCTAGCACCTTTTTATAGACTTCTAACCAGGTACATATGCCAGATAGCATGTATAAAAGTTATGCACAATTTCATCTCGGTTTTATAGTTAAAATAACTTTTGTAGCTAAACAAATTGTTCATGTACAAATATATCACAATGAATACTTAAAATGCAGTCCAATTCTAATTAAGAAGCCTTTACTCCTTATGTATTCACGAAACCAACAAAAGCAGTAATGGGATTGAACTGTACCTTTTTCCATCAGGATTGAAAGCCAAAGCATTTATGGGTCCAAAATGCCCTTTAACACCTCCAATCTCTTCTTGAAGAACCTATACATGTCATTGGGAAAAAAAATCACGTACTGAAGTGACAACACCCTACTACAAAAAATATAAACAAAAGTAGTAAGGTTTACCTTGTCATAGAATTTGGCTTCAAATTTTCCGGCACGATGATCAGTTGTGGTGACAGCTGATGCATCCTGACCACCACCAAGCACCACCTGCACAGCACATAAGGAATTTTATTTTGAGAAAAAAGATAAAGACTTTTATAATGAAAGAGGAAAAACAGTGCATAAACAAGAGATATAAAGGAACCAAGTGTCTTTACTCTTTAGTAAGTATAATCCATTTATCAAATTTAAAACTGGAAACTAAACACGCAAATTATTGAGTCAAAACAAGTTGACATGCTAATGAGACGGATCTTTTTCAGAAAACGGAAAGGAAAACAAAAAGATGACAATTTAACGAATATCAGTAGCTTGTAAAAAAAGAGATTACAATGACATACATGATCAAGAAGAGGAGACATTGCAACGGCATTGACTGGGCGCTCCGTCACGTAGGTCTTGATAAGCGTCAACGTTCTAATATCCCAAAGCTGAAAAATTTGCAGCAGAAGACACAAAATCAGTAAAAATAAAGAAGCTACAACTCAATAGAAACAAAAAGAGGAAGTTTATTCGTGCCTTGGCAGATTTATCTAGCGAGCCAGTGAGGAAATGCGAACCATCAACAGATTTTGCAAGTGATGTTATCGTCTTTTTGTGACCCACTTCCTTATCGTTCTCCTTAAGTAGTTTGCCAGTCTGCAAATTGGAAAGAATGGAAAACAAAACTTAGCGCCAATAAGGGAAAAGCTTCCGAATTTCCAATGCAAGCATGGCCAATAGTCACCTCCGAGTCCCAAATACGAATAACAGCGTCTTCTCCAGCGCTTATGATGGTTCTGTTCAAAGGCCCCCAAACAGCCCTGTTAATTCTTCCCTGAGGTCCCTTGAGTATCAGAGCCGACTCACCAACCTCTGAAAATATTGAAACCACCAATTACTCAGAATTCAATTATTATGTAAAAATTGAAAAGCTAAAAAAAGGGCAAGGAAGAGAAGGTTACGATCTGCGGGGTCGTTGGCGATGCGCTTGACGTGAATCGCAGAAGAGAGCTCCATGAAGGGGTCAGTGGTTATGACTGCGAGCCTATCGCCGACTGATAAGTCAACCGCCCTCGCCGGAGAGTCAAAATTAAAGGTGAATAGCTGCTGACCGGTCTGAACGTTCCACAGCTTGGCGGTCTGATCGGCGCTGCCGGTGATGAGGCGTGCGGAGTCTCTGGAGACATCGCAGCACCAAACGGCACCGTTGTGGCCGCGGTAGGTGCCGAGGCGCTCGCCATTGTCGGCGAACCAGACGGTTGGGTTGTGATCTTTGGCGCAGGAGAAAAGGAGGTCTCCGTCCCTGTTGTATTTGAGGAAAGTCAAGGGCCTCTCGTGCCCCTTCATCAGAATAGGCCTCATGTTCGGAGTCGGAGCAACAACGAATCGACGAGATTGCTAGTGTAGAACTGCTGTGGCGACACCCAACGGAGGCAGATGCAGAGGTAGAGTTTTGGCAGATATGAAAGAAGGTTTCTAGGTTAAGCCACATATGTGGGTTGGGCAAATAGGTATGCGTACACCCAGGCCCATTATATAGTTAAAGGGTTTTTTCTTCTGGATTCAGAATTATAGGGCCAATGGGCCTATCCAGTTATCCAGGTGATCTCCCATACAGGACTTAGACGTCGTTAACCACTTGAGCCAGTATCGCTTTTTGGAATAAAGAAAAATATTTACAATCACACTTAGGGCATGTTTACGTATCAGTAATGGAGAAAGTAAGGAATCAGATAATTTAGGAATCGGGGAACTACTGAATCGGTATGGGAAGAATCATTCCCATTAAGCTGTTTACTAAACATACGAAATTAGTAAAGGAATGGGGTTGATTCCCATTGTTATTGTTTACTAATTTTCATGAATCAGAATCCAAATTAATTTGATTACTAAAATGCCCTACACATTTTCACCACATCACATATATAAAATTCACCCAAAACCAAAAGCTATAGGAAAAGGGGTTTTGAATTAATCAGTAAGAGGGAATCCGTTATCAAAGAAAATTATCAGCAATTTATTCTGAACCAAAAGCTAGACAAGCTAACCTGGCTAAGAAATCTTTGATCAAGTGAGATAAAATTCACAAAAGAAGTCACCTGTGTTGTAACGTTAAGGGTTTGAGTTGTTTGAACTCCTTCTGGCGTGTATTTTTA
Source organism: Prunus persica (assembly GCF_000346465.2). Lineage (NCBI taxonomy): Eukaryota > Viridiplantae > Streptophyta > Magnoliopsida > Rosales > Rosaceae > Prunus > Prunus persica. The sequence continues at coordinate 31,997,949 of NC_034009.1, read as the reverse complement.
TTTTTTTTAGGGTTTGAGTTATTTTGGAATTATAGTAAAGTGGTAAGGGTATTTTTGGAAGTTAATAAGAGATAGCAGGAATGGGAATCGTATCGACTAGTCCCCCCTAGTCGATCTGATACCTAGTTTTGAGGGAATGTGATTACGGATTTTGAGGTGGGGCCCACTTATTTTTTCATTCCTGATTGCAAGTAAACGCAGGGGAAGTCAGGAATGGAAATCATTCCCTTTCCTCCCATACCCATTACTGATACGTAAACATGCCCTTAATGCTTTGATAAAAAAGGAAAAACAAAGGGAGACTTTATTGCTGAAAGAATGATGGTCATTACTTAACCATCGTCAATCCAATTACATACTCCTTTTGACTACCGGAAACTTACAATTGCAGAGCATGTAATGCTCATATACACAATGTATATGTAGATACAGAATTCTTTTACAACAATAGTTGTAATTGTAAGCATTTGTTTCCAGAAATAATGCTACATTGGAAACTTGTTACATATCAAACTTCTATTTAGAATGATATAGGAAACAATCCCTTGGTGAGAAGAGATCTTAAGTTGAAAGAATGCCTTGTTGAGATCTTAAGCAGCAGCAGCAGCCTTCTTCTCTTCATAGTTTCTGGAAAAGACCATGTACACCACCAAATTTAAGAAGCTGAGTCCAGCTAAAAGCCAGTAGAAATAATCAAGATGGCCCTCATTCAAGTTATCTGGAATCCATCCAGCCTTCCCACCCTTTGTTGTGATGTAAGTTACAATTGTCAGAATGAGAGAGCTGAGGTAATTCCCCAATGAATTTGTGAGAAGAGACAATGCACTGCACAAACTCCTCATGGCATCTGGAGCTTGCTCATAGTAGAACTCATGCTGTCCAATGAACGTAAAAACTTCTGCAGCGCCCAACAAGAAGTACTGGGGAATTTGCCAAAGTATACTAAGTGGTACAGCAACCTTTTCGTCTTCCAATCCAAGCTCCGCGACAAGCTGCAATCGCTTAATCTCTACCAATGCAGCAGCTGCCATACATAGAATCGATACAAACAACCCGATTCCCATCCGTTGCAACTGCGAGAAGCCCCGCTCCTTGCTTGTAAACTTTTTAACGATTGGGATGATTATGCTATCGTAGATGGGGACCCAGATAATAACACTTACGAAATCAAAAAATGAGAGAGACGCTGCAGGAATGGTGACAGAACCCAGAGTTCTTTTCATCAGCTTCCCTTGTACCACAAATAGTGTGGACATTTGGGCAAACACAGCAGAAAACACAATTCCTGTTGCCCATATTGGAAACATGCGGATCAAAATCTTCAGTTCCTCCACCTGTGTAATGGTACAAAGCCTCCATGGATTACACAAGTCCCCATGTTCAATGTCAGCATCTGATATCACGGCAGCTTTATCAAGGCACCTGCAGCAAAGACATGGTACATTAGAAGTAATGTATTAATTCCACAAAGCAATGCTATGTGAAATGTGCAGCAGAATATTGCAACCAAAACCTGGACAATGAAGAGAAGAAGACTACCTTAGTTCATTGCTGTGCTCAAGTTTACGACTCCCTTCAATGGCAGAGCTTCTGTCTTGTGTTTCATGAAGGGGACTGTTGTCCACAAGCACCTTCAGATTCCTTTTGCGGAATGATGCAACCAAAACCTGGCATATTCTTGTTAGAGGGCTTCCGCCTGGTTTCTGAAATCGATATAGAGGTGTGCCTATCAATAAACTTGCAATACAAACACCCATAAGCGCTGTAGGAATTCCAAATCCAATTCCCCAACCAACATTGTCCTGAATCCACACCAGTAAACTGCTTGCTATAATAGCACCAATGTTTTGAGAAAAGTAAAACCAGTTGAAATAGGATCCCTTCTTCACCCTTTCCTTGGGATCGGTATCATCAAACTGGTCCGCCCCAAAAGGCCATATACAAGGTTTGATCCCGCCGGTCCCTAATGCAATCAGATATAGTCCAGTGAGGAACACTGCATACTGTACAGTAGTAGCTGAAGGGCATAAAGAACCAACACATTCAGCAGGCTTCAGTGCTGAGACGGATGCTGAGAGAGTCAGTGTACACATTCCCTGCATGAAATCACAGTTGTTCAACATTTGAGTGAAGATTTATAAAAGTGCATATGCATAGAAGCAATCAGTAAAAATGAGATGATAAAGGAGGCAGTCTGACATATCATTTCCCTCAATAAATCTTGCAAACCTTCCGTGAGCTGATCCATTGATCTGCTAATATTTACACGTGTATGTACAGAAACACAAAATGAACAGCTAATACTTACAATTAAGTAGACTGTGGTGAAACCAGCAATTGTCCAATATCTTCCCCAATAAGTATCAGCTAAGATGGCCCCAATGAGGGGTGTAATATAGCAAGTTCCTTTCCAATTAGTAATATTTGTTGAAGCAACAACAGTTCTTTCGTGTAGTTTCTCGATGAAATAGTTGACAAGATTGGTAGAAATCCCATAGAAGGCCAAGCGTTCACAGAAAAAGGTACCTGTATTTTATCTTGCAACTGTTAGAAACAGAAGTGATCTTGGACAGATAAGAGCAATGTTGAAGACATTATATCACCAAGAATGAAGGAGCATGCTTTCCACTGTCCAGTATCATTTTTGAGAGCAGGCTTCCCCTTTGAGTCAACTGAACCATCTCCGGCGTAGAGGCCACTGCCTTCATTCTGAAGACATAATATAAAACATCACATAGATAAAAAAAAATGGTCAGAATCCAAAGGACAAACAAAAGCAGGAAAGAAAAATGTTGCCAATGTGGAACTCAATAGAAGTGGGGTATCAACAACCTGACTGAAATTGCAATGGCTATAGTATTCCATCACAAATTAGTGACATTCAGGGATACAAATTGATGATGTCAATGCCGGAGGGAGTTGAAAAATTTATTCAGTCCCAACTTTTAACGTTTATGGCTATGAGTATAGATTGGTTTTTATAAGTATCAACTCAAAGATGAGTGGGAATGGAATCAAAGAAAAGATAGACTTTACAGAGATGCCACGCTCTGCCTCTGCTGCTAGACTTTACAAGGGATAAATATTTCTTACATTATAACATGATGCATGCAGCATACCCAACCCAATCAACCAAGATAGCAAAAAACAAAAAGTTAACTTTTTTGTTTATAATTTATAAAATTTTATGATACACCAGCAGAGTGAGATAAAAATTTCAAAGGAAATGAGTAAGGATGAAATCAGGCCACGCTAACATACAGAATATGCAAGTAAGAACATAGGAAGAGGTAGAACCTGCAAAATATTAGCTTCCAAAAGTGCTCTTTCATCATCCTCAGAACCCATCTTTTCTCCCTCTCTATCTCTCTCTTTCTCTTTCCTCGTTTCAGATTTCTAATGTCCACAGATTCGAAAAAGATATCAGATAAAAATCAACTTTTGTTTTTGGTTGTTAAATTTTTGGAGTAATCAAGAATCAGATTTCTGTTGTTGTGATTTGTTCAAGTAATTATGGATGACAGAGTATGACGTTGACTAAAGGCCCCAATTCCACTTCAAGATGACCTGCATTTAAGCTCAAACTAAAACTAATAAAATAACCAATAAGACAAATCGTCTTTATCATTTCGACTAATGGGGCAAAACAGTAGTGTGATTAATAAAGACGTATAGGATTAATCCAATTTATGTCATGTGTTCTGTTTTCTCTGTTATTGTGTTCTACTTTGGGCATTCATTGGCGACTTATCAAACGACTGATGAGAGAAGAGAAACTCAGAAGGCAAAGCATGGTTGATGGATGGGTTGTCATGCGAGACTCATGTCGAAATGGAACTTTGGAGGAGTTGGACGCATAAACAGAATGGATATTTTGTTGTTTGTTTGTTGGCCTTAAAAACAAGCATGCGAAGCTCCAATAAATTTGGGACTTGACTTGAGGTGACACCCATTCATGACATATGATCCGATGCCGTAGTACCCGACAGAGACGACACACAATCTATCAGGCCAAAAATCTAAGCAAGAAGAAGAAGCGGAACACACATTCTCTTCTTTATAATCTCAAATGACTTTTAAGAAAAATGCACAGCTTGTAGTGTAGCGGGTTATTTACAAAAGTATCAAAGACATAATGATTTTTACAGATTGCTTCAGCACCATCAAACGGGAAAACATTACACATCACTTCTTCAGTTTCTTCCCTTTATGGTTTAAAGAAATGCAAAGGGCCTCCTGGAAAAGCCTTAAGAAGCCTTCTTCTTTTTGTACCTCTTGGCACACACTATGTACACCAACATATTCAAGAGACTGAGTCCTGCTAAGAGCCAGAAAAAATAATCCAAATGGCCTTCATTCAAGTTGTCTGGTATCCATCCGGCCTTCCCGCCCTGTGTTGTGAAGTAAGTCACGATTGTCAGAATCAAAGAGCTCAGATAGTTTCCCAATGAAGTCGTCAGAAGCGACAATGCACTGCACAAACTCCGCATAGCATCTGGAGATTGGTCATAGAAGAACTCCAGCTGCCCAATGAATGTGAATATCTCTGCAGCACCCAACAAGAAATATTGAGGTATTTGCCAAAAGATACTGAGCGGTACAGCTACGTCTTTGTCAACCAAACCAAGCTCTGTTGCAAGCTGCAATCGTTTCATCTCTACCACGGCAGCAGCCGACATGCATAGTACTGACAGAAAGAGACCAATACCCATCCGCTGCAACTCTGAGAAACCCCTTTCTTTACCGGTAAATTTCCTAGCAATCGGGACAATAAACCTGTCATAAATGGGGACCCAGAAAATAACACTGATGACATCAAAAGATGAGAGGGAGGCTGGGGGAATGGTGAAAGACCCAACAGATGTGTCCATCATCATCCCTTGTTCCACAAACATAGTCGCCATTTGGGCATAAACAGCAGAAAAGACAATTCCAGTAGCCCAGATTGGAAACATTCGTATTAAAATCTTCAACTCCTCCACTTGTGTTACAGTGCAAATCCTCCATGGATTGGAGAAGTTCCCAGTTTTGGTCTCAGTTTCTGATATCACAGCAGCTTTATCAAGACAACTGCAGCAAAAAACAAAGTTCATAAATTTTTAAGAAAGTTTGATTAAGAAAGTTTGATTATACTTAAAATTTTGATTATAAGGTTGAGTTATTCAAGAAAAATATAATTTAAACGTTCAGAACATTACTTCAGTTCATCACTGTGCTCCAGCTTACGACTTCCTTTAATGGCAGAGCCTTTATCTCGTGTTTCATACAGGAGACTGCTGTCTCTAGGGACGTCCAAATTCCACTTACGAAATGATGCAACCAAAACCTGGCACATTCTTGTAAGAGGGCTTCCCCCCGGTTTCTGAAATCTATATAGGGGTGTGCCAGAAAAGAAACTAACAATAGCAATGCCCATAAACAATGCAGGAATACCAAAACCTAATCCCCACCCAGCATTGTCTTGAACCCAGACTATTAGAGTACTCGATACTAGAGCACCAATGTTGATTGAAAAGTAAAACCAGTTGAAGAAGGATCCCTTCTTTACTCTTTCCCTAGAATCAGTATCATCAAACTGATCAGCCCCAAAGGACGAAACACATGGCTTGATCCCACCAGTCCCTAGAGCAATCAGATAGAGCCCAAAGAAGAATACTCCATACTGTGCCGGACTAGCTGAAGGACATACTGAATCCACACATTGGGGAGGCTTCAGTGCAGGAACTGATGCCGAGAGAGTCAAAGTACACATCCCCTACACCAAATAATAATCAGTGAAACAATCTGTAAATAACCATTGATGATCCAACAGAAGCAACAGGTCAAGTGTACGAGACAAAATTCTTCCATGCACCAAAAAATGGGAAGAAAAACCAAAATTTAATATGTATTTACAATGAAATAAATGGTGGAGAAAATAGCAATTGTCCAATATCTCCCCCAGTAAGCATCTGCTAGGACAGCTCCAATTAGAGGTGTGAGATAGCAAGTGCCCGACCAAGTTGTAACATTTCTTGCTGCAGACACATTTCCTTCGTGCAATTTGTGTGTGAGATATGTAACCAGGTTAGTGGAAATCCCATAGAAGGCCAAACGTTCACAACATTCAGTACCTGTAATGTATATTATCAAAGGTATTAAAACTTAGTCCATAAGGCAATGCACAAGACAAGAGGTATGTAAAGAACAAAAGATCACCTAGAATGAAGGGGCACGCTCTCCAATTCCCAGTACTTTGCTTAAGAACAGGCTTCCCGGTAATGTCAACTGAACCGTCTCCAGTGTACAGTCCATTGGTTTCATCCTGAAGATGCAATCATGTGAATAATGTTACATGTGTTGGAACCGTTAACATATAAATAAATGTGGAAGAAAATCCTTTAAAAGGAAAGAGAAGTACGCTGCAGTGTAAATGTCTTGCCAGCAGAAGTCATGAGACTCAAAACGTAAAGAGAAAATATAGGATACCCAGTTAAATTCAGATAATTAAACTTAAGCAGACACCTAATTCAATAATAACTTTCCCAAATACAAATTGACTCAAGGTCAAACATTTCCCAGGTTCTCAATCTAAAAATTCACTCTAATGAACAAACTCAAACTAGACTAGAGGCATCTTTGTAATTGAATGTCAGTTAAAGAAAACTGGAATAGGTCATGAGCCAAACCATCCTCAAACTAAAAGGAGAAACATGTTTAACAAGAAACCCAATTCTTGCCCAAAATTATCCTCAATTAATTCACATCAAAGACCAAATTTTGAAGCCTAATCAATAAAACAGATTCCAAGGAAAAAACTTTAATACGAAATAGAGACAGCTAACAGAGATGAAGAGAGAGAGAGAGAGAGAGAGAGTAAGAACCTGAATAAGACCATCTTCCAAGAGCGATCTTTCCTCCTCAAGAGAACCCATCTCTCGTCTCTCTCTGAAAATGCAATTATGCAATAGAAATAGAAATAGAAATGAAAAGAGTTTTCAACATTAAGTCACGAAAAAGAGAGCAGAGGATATTATTTTTCCACCTTGGAAGTCGGAATAGTATTTAGAACAGATGACACGCGTATGGGCCAAGGGAAAGGTATCGTGTGTGGTGACGTAGAAGGAACAGGACCTTGGGACTTGGGACTTGGGATTGGGAAGGAGACGTAAATGTCCAGGTTTTTTGTTTGAATTTGAGCAGCGAAGGAAGAAAGAAAGAAGGGTAGTTTTCAACAACTACCCTTCCTTGCGACTTTGCGAGGGTAGTTATCAAACAAAAAAGAGTCAGGCCGTGAATTTCACATTGATACCCTTTTGTTCTTTTTAAATATTAATAATAGGTTGCTTAATAGATAAGAGTTTGGGTGGGTACCCAAGACTCCCTCGCCCGCCCGGCTCTTTCGTGAAGATTGGGCTGGGCATTTCCAGCCCATATTAGTTAGTCATATTGGGCCCAGGGCCCATATAAAGATTTATCTCAAAAGAGTGTTTCACTTCACACAGCGTGAAACGTGGTAAATAGCTATTGGGGAATTGGCATGACCGGTTGCTCGTAGATTCGCCGCGTCCCCCTCTCTCTCATCCAAGAAGAGAAATTGAAAAAGGTAGGTCCACCGGCTGGATGACCCAGTTGCCGGTTTCTGGTCTCCAGTCCACTTCCCTCTTCAAACCGTCGGCTTTCACTTCCTTCCTTGCATCTCATTCTCTTGCTTTCTGTGGGTTAATGCCTTACGTAGAATTTGGCGGTCTTTATTTATTCCTTACCCCGGTAAAGCACATTCTCATTATTGAAAAGTTTTCTTGAGATTTTTTGTTTTGTTTTGTTTTGAAGCCCATAAAAGAAAAAGAATGGGCAAAATTAATCAACAAGGCAAGAAAATCAAATATGACAATTAAATGAAGTGACAATTATGCAATATTTCAGGAAATTATCTCATATATATTATGTCGTACTTAATTTAGGGCATAATATTGTAACAGTCCAATTCCCTCCTCCCCAAGAAAAACAATCCAAGCAATTACCTTAGAGCTCACTCTCTGTCTTATAATTAACCGGTTTCAATATATGTACTCATTTCCATCATCGTGATCAATATTAATGGAATGATTCTATGTACTTATATTTCGTTATCGTTTTCACAGACACACAAATTTGGTGAAGAGGCAAATTAACAAATTAATACCTAGAACATGAATTATGAATATCAGGCTGAAAGGAGGGGCTCTCCATTGAACTGGAAGTTCGATAACGCAAGTCTAAAAGTTAATTGATAACACAGGACATGAGGAATATATGCATTTGCATGATGCCAATGATATGCCCGATCGCGTTCATAATTTCCCTCTTACCGCAAGATGCTTTTATCAATCTCTTCTCTTGGAGCCATTAATTAGTAATCAGAGCATAAAGCAATATTAATTACAACGTTCCTAAGAATTCAAATATTCAATTTTATATAATAATAAAGAAGGTTCTTTTTTTCCCATGGTTTTCTCTATCTCCTCTCGGGGGATGTGTGTTGTTTTCCTCTTGTTTCCCTTCCTTTTATCACATTTCGGTGGGTTAGTGGCTTTCTCCCATGCCCTAGCACTTGATCAATTCAACCACTAGTCTTGTTGACCATTGAACATGTCTTTCGTTTCAAAATCACGCGGTCAATTTGAATTTCGTATTTTCAAAACAAATGAATAATTTCACGTAACGTTTCTGGAACAAACATATATTAATATTATACATGCTTTGCGTGCATTAACTATCATATTTACTTCCCTTTTTGTCTGTGGGATTAAATAATGTTAAATTGTTGACGAAGTTAAAGTAAGTCATTTTTTTTATTTATTGAATTTTTTTTTCTTTTTACTTTCCTTTTTTCAGTCAACGTTCCATTCAGCACTTTGAATAAAATTTAAAATAGCATAGAGAATAATAATACACAAGCTCCAAAATGTCCTAGAATGGTGCTCATGAGAATCTGGAAAGATTTTCACACACAGGTCTAAAAACGACTAAGATAGCCTTAATTACCATAAAGGTTGTTCAACCCTCCTCCCCAAGCAACCCCAAGCTCACGCTAGATTTGTATATAAACCCTTGTCCTTCAATTACTTTTCTCACCAATTCGTTTTTGCCATCTCGATCTGTTAGCTCTTCTCTGCCCTAGGGCTGTCCTGACATCCTCTCTTTCTCTCTCTATCTCTGTGTGTTTTTGACGCTAACCACCATGGGCCTCTCAAAAACATTCTCAGCGTCCGATGTCTCTGTCCACTCAACCTATGCCTCTCGCTATATCCGAGACTCACCTGCTAAGTAAGTATATATATATATATATATATATATATGTACTGTGTTTATATATAGGCTTAGATGCATTTGGGTTTTGATGGATGCATGCAATAAATAATAAATAAATTGCAGGTATAAGATGCCGGAGAATTCAACGCCAAAGGACGTGGCGTTCCAGATGATCAATGACGAGCTGATGCTTGATGGGAAGCCAAGGCTCAACTTGGCTTCGTTTGTGACAACATGGATGGAGCCAGAGTGCGAGAAGCTTATCATGGATTCCCTGAACAAGAACTATGTTGACATGGATGAGTACCCTGTTACCACTGAGCTTCAGGTACTGCAATTAATTTCCAGATTATACGTAAAACTCTGTACTAATGAAGCTTAGAACAGCACAGGAGTGTTAATTCGTTAAGTTGACGATTTCTTAAGTATTTTATTGGTTGATGTCTTAGTAGTGTTTAGACAAAAAAAATATATATAATTTATTTCTATACCGTTCCCTTTTTTCTTTTCCTCAACTTTGTATTTTTTGTCAAAGCTTTTTCTTTTTGGTGTATTTTTTGAAAAACTCAAATCGAGCCAGTGATTCTGTGTGTGTGACGTGACTCTCTCTGGCAAGATTTTTTTTTCTTTTTCTTTACACAAAATAAAATAAAATCTGAGTATGGCACGTGTGGTGGGCCTTACCTACTTGTAGAAAAACTGAAACGACCGAAGACTGAATGTCGTTGAGTCAACGATTCAATGGGGAATTGATGCTAATAAATTTCACTGTCTCTGTCGTGTGTTTGATTACACAGAATCGGTGCGTGAACATGATAGCAGATCTATTCCATGCACCGCATGAAGACGGTGAGGCTGCGACTGGAACAGGAACAGTAGGATCATCGGAGGCCATAATGCTGGCAGGCCTTGCATTCAAGAGAAAGTGGCAAAACAAGATGAAGGCTCAAGGCAAGCCTTACGATAAGCCTAACATTGTCACTGGTGCCAATGTCCAGGTAAATTCATCTCATCTTTATACTTCTTTTAATTTCTTTTGATTTTTTTCTCCCTAATTAATCTTTGTAATTATGTATATACATAGGTATGCTGGGAGAAGTTTGCAAGGTATTTTGAAGTAGAACTGAAGGAAGTGAAAGTGAGGGAAGACTATTATGTAATGGACCCTGTCAAGGCTGTGGAGATGGTGGATGAAAACACCATCTGCGTTGCTGCTATTTTGGGATCAACTTACAATGGAGAATTCGAAGATGTGAAGCTCTTGAATGATCTCTTGCTGGAAAAGAACAAGCAAACTGGGTGCGTACGTACATATTTGCTTCACATACACTAATTTAATGATCAGATAATTGCAATTATATAGTTGGATTAACATTTAATTTGAAAGTAATATTGATTTGGCAATGGATGTATGCACAGATGGGATACCCCAATTCATGTCGACGCTGCCAGTGGTGGGTTCATTGCACCATTCTTGTATCCTGATCTTGAATGGGACTTCCGTCTTCCACTGGTGAAGAGCATCAATGTCAGCGGCCACAAGTATGGCCTTGTTTATGCTGGAATCGGGTGGATTGTTTGGAGGGCCAAAGAAGACTTGCCTGAAGACCTTATCTTCCACATCAATTACCTTGGAGCTGACCAGCCCACCTTCACCCTCAATTTCTCTAAAAGTGAGACAATAAACATATAGCAACTTCCTCTGCTCTAAACCTCTAATTCATCATGCCAATGATTACTAAACTAGTTTACTATTATTTAATTTGCAGGTTCTAGCCAGATTATTGCTCAATATTATCAGCTTATCCGATTGGGTTTTGAGGTGAGAGACAGACTAATTCATAAACACTAATTTTACAATATCCTGAAAATTATTGCTATATAAGTGATCTCATTTTTGCTTTTTTTTTAATAATGCAGGGATACCGTAATATCATGGAGAATTGTCAGAACAATGCAATGGTGCTAAAAGCCGGGCTGATAAAAACAGAACGCTTTAAGATTTTGTCAAAGGACATCGGGGTTCCAGTGGTGGCTTTTTCTCTCAAGAATAGAAGCCGTTACAATGAGTTTAAGGTGTCTGAAAATTTGCGTCGGTCCGGTTGGATTGTGCCTGCATATTCCATGCCGGCGGACGCTAAGCATGTGGCCTTGCTCCGTGTTGTCATAAGGGAAGACTTCTCTTGCACTCTTGCTGAGCGACTTGTCTCTGATATTACTCACGTCCTGCAAGAGCTCGATATGCTGCATCCAGCTGCTCCTCCTGCCATTGAAAATGGTCATCTCAAAGTGGCTGCAAATGGCCTCCTCAAAGTGCCTGCAAATGGTGTTGCAAACTGTGATCACAAAGTGGCTGCAAATGGTGTTGCAAATGGGAAGGCATAGGAAGTTTACTACTAGCAACTTCTTTTTGTTGTCGGAGATCGAGTCTATTTGAACTTCATAACGTCGATCATAGGAGTTTTTTTTTGTTCTCCTTTTGTTTGAGGTGTTTTTCTCTTTTTAGGCGTTTGATTATTATACTTTGAGGAGTCCTAATTATGAGTCGTGTTAATTTCTCGGGCTAATGTACTAATTCTGTTGCCCCTTATATATTGACAGAATTTTGAGATTGACATATATACTAGCAATTTTTCAGTTTTAATTAATTTTATTCTTCTCTGTATCCGTCACCGTCAACATAAAATGATCCTACTATTCTACATCCCTCTGAGCGAGAAATGTATTTTGTTGAAGAGTAAAGGAAGCTATAAGTATTAAATCAACCAAGTGTATGCCATACAAAGTAATTCTGACGTTGGCTTGGGAGCAATGCAATGAAATCAAGTCTCGCAGTTGCTGCAAATTAAACATGCATAATCCCTGCTAAATAAAGGTGAAGATCAAATTACTTCTAAGATACTTTAACTAAAATTTGAAACCATTGCTATAAACAGGCTTATAAGAGACTGCTAGAAGCAGAGATCTTGTGGCATTATTTCGTGTGCGATGTGTCACATATTTTCTTGTAATAGGCAGGTCATGACCCTGGCTCTTATGCATGGTTATGGTTGTCCTATATGATGTTTGAGTTTGAGATGTGTTTGTGTGTTGTTGTTGCTGTTACTGTTACTGTTGCTGTTATTGAGAGACAAAATGAAATGAATTTTTTTATTTTTGAAAACCCAAAAGGAAAATGATCACCATCAATTCAAATGAATTGTCAAAGTTTTTTCATGTATTTGATTCATGTGCAGAGACAAAATTGGTTCTACATGTCGTAGTGGAGGCGTCTTTCGCTCATCAAGCTGGTAAGTATAACATATGCTGTATGAGAGCTTCTTAAATCCTAACGAAGTAAGGATTTTTGTAAAATGTCTCCGTGTGCGCTATGAATTTTGTTGAGTAAGAACTTAGAAAACATTTACTTTTAACCCTCACATAAGCAATCTCAAAAAGCCGTTCATATAAACTGTTATAGAGCTGTTTATGTAATGTTCAATCAAGGTCATAATACTCATCTTTGAAAACCTCTTATGTGATTGTGAGGGTTGAAAATTGTGAGGGTTGGGATATGATTGGATTTTAAAAAGTTGTTTGGTGCAATACAACACCAAAGTTGAGATTAGTATTCCATGTTTTTATTTTTTTATTTTTATATTCTCATTTCCAAATTAATTACAACAAAATCAATTTTCTATCTATAAAAAAATACAAATATAAGTCGTCATCTTTAGACTCCTCAGCCACCTCCCTTCATATCTCAAAGAACAAAAAATTGCAAAATTAATATATATATATATATATAAAGGAAGAAGTTATGAATCTGCCTTTCACCAATTTTTTCTTCCACCATATGCCTTTCATCCAAGATCTGAGGTCTATATATGGCAGCGGAGAAGATATGGCAGAGGGGAAGAGAGAGAGAGGATCTAAAAGAAGAGAGAAGAGGAGAAGAGAAGAGAAGAGAGGAAGAAAGAGAGAAGAAGAGGAGAAGAGAAGAGGTGAAGAGAGAAAGAAGAAGAAGAAGAGAGAGAAGAGAGATGGCTGGAGGCGTGCTCCCTAGCTTCGAAACCCACGTCTGGGGTTTCTAAGCGAGTTTTTATTAAAAATAGCCAAAATTTACCCCATATTTCATAAATGTTAGTTTTTATAAAAACTTTCAAAATAGCCAAAAACTCACTTAAAAATACTCAAATGCCCTCAAAACTAAAATCCACAAAAACCTAAAAAAGCAAAACATGAAACCTGTAATCTATGTTTTCATTTGATTTTAAACATAAAAACTCCCCTATATTAGTATCTGTTGTCTCTGTCATTGGGCTCGAAGCTTTGGTATTATTTTTTGTCGTCAGCCATGTTGATGTTATCACCATTGGAGGCCACGCACAACCCTTTGCCAGCTATATATGGACTTCAAAGTTGCTAATTAGATTCTGATATGAACTTTAACATTGCGGAGATGAATCAATAACTCTATGAATGCTTTGTAAATATATAATACAAATATATGGCTTATTAGAGATAATTAAGTAATTAGATAATGGAGATGAAGGAGATCATAGAACAAAAGCTTTGCTTCAACTCAATGTTGGGTGGATGCAGTACTCGGACTAGCTAGGAATCAACGTATTCATGGTTCAACTCCTCCAATAATATAACATGGAATCAAACCTCAGTGTTTTATATATGTTTAAAATCAAATTGAAAACAAAGATTGCATTTTTTTTTATAAAAAAAAGGTTTTTGTGGGTTTTTACTTATGAGGGTGTTTGAGTAATTTTAGGTGAGTTTTTTGCTATTTTTAAAAGTTTATATAAAAACTGACATTTATGAAAGTATGAGGTATTTGGCTATTTTTAAACCCCAATTATTTGGGACTTGGATCCAAGGCCCATATCCAGTCCTAGACACACTTTAAGCCCACTAAAAAATCACTAGGACTCATATTTATTTTAATTGAAAATCCAGTCCAGTCCCATATAGTATAAAATCCTTGATATCGTATATGTAGGTCAAACAAGCTACTGAATATTTACAGAATACTTACCGCTTTAGTTGAAACGAAAAGGAGGAAAATTCTTGTACATTCAAAAACAGAAAAGGAGGAAAATTCTTGTACATTCAAATTATCCCTTGCTTTCAGTTGAAACGAAAGCTTGGAAATTTGAGGCATAAAAGATACTTTTGTAAGGATTATTTACGAGGACTCTGTCAACCCACCATTTAAGTGCCTTGGCTTGAGTCTCATCAAGTGTTATATGTTTTATAATTACTGATTATTTTTGCAGGAAGAGAAGAAGGCATCCATCCATGATCCATCAATGCAAGGCTGATATGCTGTTCAACTTTGATGTTCGAATTAATAAAGTCTTACACCAAGCAAAAATATATATAATATAATTAAAATCCTTGATATAGTTCAAAAATAGTTCCTATGATCTCATGTTTGCAAATCACTCAAACACACCAAACTAAGAAACTAAACAGAAAATAATAATAAAATAGTATACCGAATACTCTCCTAAATAAGAAAAAAATATATGGTAATAATAATGTTTGGATTATCATATCCCCAAGTTCAACTGAGATTGGACATCCAAAATGGTGCGAGCAGAGTCCCTGAGCCTCTGTTCCTCCTCATCAGTGAGATGTATATTGGTGACCCCCAACACCCCACCTCTCCCCAGCTGCGCAGGCAAGCTCAAGAACACTTCCCCGCCTTCAACTCCATAGAAGCCCTTGGCCAGAACCGAAACTGGGTGGATCTTCCTCTGGTCCCTCAGTATGCTCCGAGCTAGGTTAGCCACCGAGTACCCTATTGCCCAAGAGGTATACCCTTTCAGGCTTATCACTTCATACGCGCTGTCCACCACTGCCTTGTGGATCTCCTCCAGTGTCTCTTTCTCGTACGCTATTTCCTGCTTCTCTAGGAAGCTCAGCACCGGCACTCCCCCTACGCTGATGCTTGACCACAGAGCCACTGAGCTGTCTCCATGCTCCCCAACGATGTAAGCCTAAAGTAAACACACGCACACTCTTACTATATTATTACCACACGGTGCTAAATCATTACTACAAAACAAATCAAATATAACTCATAAACTCACCTGCACATCTTGGGCGTTCACGTCAAGATGATCAGCGATGAGGAAGCGGAACCTGGAAGAGTCCAGATTGGTCCCCGACCCCAGGACCCGGTTGCTGGGAAACCCGGATAGCTTCCACGCCACGTGAGTCAAGACGTCCACCGGGTTAGATACGATGAGTAAGATGGTATCCGGCGAGAACTTGACGAGTGGGGGGATGATTTTCCGGAAGAGAGCGACGTTCCTCTGGAGCAGGTTGAGCCTGGACTCTCCCAGATTCTGGCGGGCACCGGCGGTGACTATGCAGAGGTCGGAGCCAACGGTGACGGCGTAGTCGACGGAGGCCAGGATTTTGGTGCGGGGGAGGAAGGCGGCGGCGTGCTGGAGGTCGAGCATCTCCCCGCGTAGCTTGTCGGGATTGACGTCGATGAGGACGAGCTCGTCGGCGAGGTCTTGGGTTAAGATGGTTTGGGCAATGGCCATGCCGACGTTACCAGCGCCGACGACGGAGATCTTGGTGTGGCGCTTGGTGGGGGAAGGAGGGGCTGCACTGGATATGGGTTTGAAGAAGGACTGGGTTAAGTCCAGCCCTCCTGGTCCTAGTGATGACCCTGAACTACTCTTATGCATGGTAACGGTAATGGCTGTCTTACGATGTATGTTTGAGTTTGAGATATGTGTGTGTTGCTGTTGATGTTCTTGAGAGAGACAAAGTGAGAGGTTTTATAATGTCGGATGAGAGAGGGACGGAAAGTCGGCGGAGGAGGGCAGTTGAATGCAGTGGGGAACAAGATGTTTAATTTGGGAGATTTCCTTCCATTTCAACAGTCAACAACATTCTGCGACTTCAGAAGATTGACCATTAATGAACGAAGTTTCCTTTCTTTCTAAAACTAAGACTTTCCTTTCTTCTTTTAAGAACGGGAGATAAATGAAGCAATTTTTTCTCTTGGCTTGTCTTGGACACTACTTCAGAAGATTCACCATTATTAATGATATGAACCCTCCGATTCCACGCAGCCAGACTTTCTTCAATAAAAAGAAGCCCAGTTGGAATTTACGGCCCATATCTTGTGTCTGCAAGCTGAACCCATTGGGCCTTCTTCAATAAAGAAGCCCATGTTTTCTTTTTTCAATAAAGAAGCCCATGTTGTCTTCCTTCTTCAAAGAAAAAAGCCCATTTGGACTTGTTGAAATATGATGTCGGCATGAGTTGTAGGTGTTTAAAGATTTTGCTGGGATAGATGGATGTATTCAAACTCCACGAGCATCTCCAGCAAACTCTCTATTCTTTCATCTTTAGTTATTTTGGCTATAAAAAAAAGGAAAATCTTCATTCTAGTAGACTCTCTACTTGGCTCTCTAGTTTGGAGAACCAACTTTTGACTTTCTATATCTAGTAAGGACGAGAGAGAATTTGGCTAGGAGGAGAGAGATAGAGACATTTGGGAGATTGGTGGGGTTGGATTTCTACTTTTCTTTTTAAAATATTTGATTTGCAAGAGAAAGAGATAGAAAGAGAAAGATAAAATAATAATAAAATATTTCAGATTAGCCAAAATAGAGAACATTACTGGAGAAAACACATTTTAAGTAGTTTACTATAATAGTTTTCTAACTATTTTAACTAAAATTTGGAGACTCTCCTGAAAATGTTCACCTACTCAAAGCATACCTCAAATTCGTGCGGACAAAAAGAACATGCTGGAAAAAAGAAAAACGAAGGAGAAGCACTCAACTCAATAGACACAGCTTACCAAAATCTAATGTTGTGTCACCTTGTGAAAGTAGTATCACTAACTTAATGCTCAGTGTGAACACCCCATGCAATTCAATCAAAATGATTACATGTTGAATAAACTAGGGCACAAACCATAGTCATCCTTCCACGTCTCCACAACCACCGCACTAGTACAAAAGCACGGTTTCCCCCTCAAGCTATATATATATATATATATGTATGTGGATCAGTGTACAAGACATAAGAACCACAGCGCCTTAGTCTAGCAATTAATACATTACATAAGAGGTTGAACAAGATGAAAGGCTGCCTTGTTTGTGTGTTTGTGTTTCTGGTAGCTTCAAGAGCATTTTTTGAGGAAGTTGGTGCAGCTGGGGAATGTGGAAAGACCCCAATTAGGTCAGCAGCAACTAGCTTGAGCCCGTGCTTGAGCTCAGCCAGAAATGTGAGGGCCAAGGTTCCTCCAACTTGTTGCACCAAAGTTGGGGCCTTGATAAGTACTGCCCCAAAATGCCTGTGTGCTGTTTTGTTGTCCCCTTTGGCAAAGCAGGCTGGTATCAATCCCGCCATTGCTATCACTATTCCAAAGAGATGCAAAATCAAGAACCGACGTGCTGGAAAGAAGTGCGGAAGTAAGTATCTATACACCCTTTGGGCTTTTACAAACATGATAATGCCCTTAATTGATTGTCAAGATTGCTTTTCCATTTTTGTTACCCTTTGGTTGGGCTTTTGTTATTGTTCTTCTGTTCCGTGGGTAAATCCATTTACATATATAATAGAGCTTGTGACATGGCTATTCATCTGTTTGTGTTTGACTGACTTTGTAATTCTCTGTGTTGCACCTGCAGGATATGTTGTCCCATAAGCCATTGGCTGGCCGAATACATAAAAGGGGGACCAGCAAATCCAATGTCAAATGAGATTAGTGTGTTAAGTTGAAATAAACATGTACCCTACCAAGGGTCATTTGCTGAGATATCGTTGACTCTTTCAGGCACTACTAATACTATTTTATGTCATATTCTTGTCCTAATTACGCTTATTTAATGGATTATGATCCCTGTCTTGTCCTTAAGTTACCACAATCTTTCTCTCTTCTCTATTTTCTTTTCATACGTACGGAAAATGAGCATTTATGTATTAATTTACAGAAAGATGGAAAATTACCCGAAAATAAAAAGATGGATCCAGAACGAAACTATTCAATCACGCATGAATTTAATAATTTTAAATCCAATTCAAATGAATCAAAAGAGACCATAATGATGATTTCTTAACCAGAAACTTTGAAAGATTGGGCATTTTTATCAACCTGTGTATGCATGTGCAGAAAAGCACCCCCGAAAGCTTTACATTATTACTTAAACACAGTGAAAATTTGGGGTCCCATTTTGTCGAGTTCAAATTCTCACTCACACAGAGAAGAGGGATTAGTGCTAAATTGTGACATTAGCAGTAAATGGGTACGAATCCAGCTGTCCATGGGCCTAATAACGCTCAATGAGTACTTCTGATTGGACTTCCGTAGAAGTCCAATACGAACATTTATGTTCGGCTCGGCCCATTCTCTTTGTCACCGTCCGATTAAAGATGAGTGTGTTTTTGGCACAAACCACCACACAATAACTCTGTACGACACATGGAACAAACATGCTCTGCCGTCGGATTGTGCAACAATCAACATCCCCACGAAATACAATGTGGGTGACTCACATCAGCTAAACTTTGGCCACGCAAACTCCATGATCAAAGGGAACTACCGGTCCCACACTCACCCACCCCACCCATCATATTAAATATGAATTCTTCTTCTTCTTCCATCCATTTCAGTGTACCCCACAAACATGCATGCCAAGAAGTGGGACCAACCCAAACTCAATTTAAACCAGCCAAGAGAATTCAGATGTGAAAAGACCTCACGATGGTGAGAGAAGGTGTAGAAAAAAGTGCCCAAAGGAGAAGGGTTGACGGTAGGAAACAAAAAAGAAAAAGCCGAAATTTGAATTTGTGTGTAACAGTCGTAGGATATGGGGGCATATCTTTTCCTTGCCTTACAAATCTTACAAATACAATATTTGCTTTTTTACATGCAATGCAGACATCATCATATGAGTACCCTTTGCAATTATTTAGTCCCCCACACACATATCCATTGCATACATATCTTAACCACACAAAATTAATAAAAGTGAGACTACATTTTCCGAATCCCAAGGGACACCCTACTTTTTCTCCTCTCTTTTTTTTCTTTGTAATTTAAAATTAAATATAAAAAAAGCAATGCCGTTGACTGGCTTCTTCTTCTGAAATCATATGATTCTTTTTAACTTTTTCCTCTCTCTCTCTCTCTCTCTCTCTCTCTCTCTCCATGGCTGGGCTATAAGCTAAGGCTTGCACATAAATATAAATAGAAGCATTTTCAGCATCAATTAATGTATGGGCCTGATTCCTAGTAGATCATACATTTCATTTATATCAGATCAAATCATACTAAGCTTGTCCATGGCTTACACAAGCAGTAGCCTCTACAGCTCTTCCCTAGCTTGGGATTCTCATAACAACCACCTTGGACTTGTCAACAACACAGACAGAATGTCTTTAGGTACCACCACCGCCACTTCCACTTCTGCTTTTGTTTTCTCTCTCTCTCTCTCTCTCTCTCTCTCTCTCACTGTTTTTGTTTTCTGTCTACATTCCTTCCTTATATAAACTTCTTGTCTTTATATTGTTGCAGCTATGGATGAGTACATGATGATGACGATGATGATGAAGGCACCGTGTTGCTCACCTCCACTGGTAGATCAGTCAGATTTCTCAACGGGGTACTTGGAAGATGCTTTGCTTGAATTTAGCGAGCCTTCCAAAAGAAGACGGGTGCTCTTGTATACCGATAACGAGATCAACCATTCCGCTACTACGACTAGTGTTCTTGAAAAGGTACCTACTTCTCTATCTCTACTGCATGGCATGCCCTGTTTTTTAAATTAATTTCACGCTGACATATTTACATATTCTACTTGGAATTAACAGAGCCACTGGAATTCACACTGGGAATTTTCTGAGAATTTTGACTGCATGACCCAGCTAACCAGTTCCAGTGCGCTTTCAGGTAATTATTTTAAATTACTGGTTTGTTTGTTTCTTATTAATTATGGAATTTAAAGACTAATTAAAGTTGGATTTACTTTCAGTTCTACCGGGTGATCCTGTAAGTATAACCACACCAATCAGCAGAGTCTGTGAGGAGACAAACAGAGTTACAAAGATAAACACAGCAGAAGAGGCACCAATGCCAGCTCCTGAAGCTATTGATTCCTCCTCTTCTTCTTCTTACAAAGAGGACTCAGCCAATACCAACTCTGATTATTTACCTGCTCGTCCAGCTGCAGGTACATATATTTTTCTTTCTTTCGCTCACTCAATCAAAAGTTGTGCCTATATATAATATAAATTGGGTACGAACGTAAAAACAAATATGTATAATTAATAGATTATTAAAATTGGATGAGCAGTAGTAGGTGGTAGCAGCAGTGATGAAAAGAGGAGAAAGAAGAAGGGGGTGATAAGAAAGGTGGTTTATCCATTTGCATTGGTGAAGCCGGGCGGAGTAGAAGGGGACATTACCTTAAACGACATCAACGAGAGGATCCTAATGCCGCCAACAAGGCCAGTACGACATCCAGTCGGGGACTTTGCGTGTCGGCCATGCGTGTCTGCTGATGGCCCTGGCCTTTCTGGCAAAGCTGTGGTGGCCCTTACCAGAATTCACACTCAGGGCAGAGGCACCATCACTATTATCAGAACCAAAGGTTAAAAATCAACCTCATCAGCCAGCCAGCTAGCTAGCTACGCATGCACCTTGCTATAACATATATGCTTCAGTGTTCGATGATCCATCTCTCATCTTTAATTCTTCATTAGCTAGTTAATTAAATATCTTCTCTCTTGAATTGTATAGAACAGAAACCTAAGTGAATGTGTAACATGTGTTATGGGTTGTTACTTTTACACATAGTGAATTGATTAAGAACTATTATTATTATTATTATTATTATTATTATTCAGCTCTGTCACGTCTTTGTTTGTTGTACTGACTACTTTGACAATAAATGTGTGCAACAAACAACACAGAAGATTTCTCAAGTCAAAATAATGGAAAAAGAAGCGAATAGTAACGAAAATGCATGCCTCTCTTCAAAGGTTAAAGCTTGCCTGACACAGGGACCTGCCTACAAGGCAGTGTAATTAATGCCGTTGTTCTCGATCTCAAGGTGTAAAGTAAAGTAGGGTTGGTCATTTGTCTAGTTCAAGTGGGGACAAACAAACTATCCAACAACAACGAAAATCAGACTCAAATAAGTGGAAATTCAGGTCACATATATATTTGTTGAATATAAGATGGGTGGATGTACCACCATAGACATAATCTTTTACCTTATGGTGTTGGATTGGTGATGAATGAAAGCTTTATCATCTCCCATTAATTAATTCATTCCCATCTCCTTTACTTTACCTTTTCTTTTTCTGCTACGTACCTGCTGCAGATACCTCCTTCTGCAAGACTCCAACTACTTCCACTACAAGTAGTACAAATCATTTTCCAATTTCTACACACAAACAGACATATCATTTATATAATATATGAGACCAAGACTTTAAGCTAGCCAGTAAGCTAGGTTCCTATAAATTTATAAAACTTTAAAGAGTGCACCAATCATTAGACTAATACTGTTCTGATCGTTAACTAATGCCTGCCTTGCCAATGCCTAGAATAATATTCTTCTCTTCTCTTCTCTTCTCTTCTCTTCTCTTCTCTTCATGTGATGTGGCCTGTGGCCTGTGGCCTGTGGCTGTGGTGCATGTCTTCTTTTTCGTCTGCATCGCATTCGCATATATATATATATATATATATAGGTCTCCGGTCAACACGCAAATTTCAAACTTGGCCCAGGATACAAGACAATATCTAATATGTGGGACCATATAAAACATGCACCCAGTTATATGCGCCTGCATCACAACCGTCTAATGGTAATACCCTTTGACTTTTCCTGATGCAAATCTTTAATATACATATCTCATGCGGGTGCGGCCTCAACTTGAAGGAGGAGGCACGAAAAAGCGAGCAGCACATCACATCATATCCTAGCTAGCAAGCAGCATGCCTACGTGGCTGATCTTGGTGCGAGAGTGGCAAAGGAGTGACGACAGGGATTGGATGTTTTGTCTCATTACAACGAGAAATCATTTTTCTTGCTTTAGGTGAAGAAAAGAAAGAAGAAGCAGCTTTTCATCTTTTTCTACTCAAATTTCTTTGGATATTGCAGAATCGATATATAATATATAGGTCAGGTGGTGGAGAAGCCACACAACACTTACACTACCAGTGGGACAGACTAGAAAAGAAATATTATTAATTTCCAGCGAATCATATTATATCAAATAAAAAAATTATCAGATATGACTTAATATTATTTCAGTGGCACACAAATGTTTATCCGGACGGACATAGAATGGGATTCTATTTATTTGAAAATAAAGACTACACTTACACATTACAGTAGCTAGTACTACCCATTCAATTATATTTAAAGAAAATAAAAGGTGAAGTATATATTCCAAAAGAAAAGTAAATAAAGAAAAAAGAGAGAAATCAAACAAGCGTAGCAAAGGGGGAGAGAGAGATGACCTAAAAGGATGAGTAGGAGGTTCGAATGAAATATGGAAGCAAGGGATCAATGTGTTTTCTGCTTCTACCTTTAAAATGCAAAATGAAGTGTTCTGTACATCTTAATCTCCCTGAGATTGAATCATAACTCTCCAAATCCTTGGTATATATGAGAATCATGGCAGTCAAGTAAATGATTTCCCCTTTTCTTTGTATCTTCAAAAAAGAAGAAAAACAATGGAAAAACAAAATCCTTGGTATATGTGAGAATGCCATCCACTTTTGCTTTTCCAAATCCCCAATATTGTGAGAATTGGATTCTCTTTTTTATTTAAACATACCCTCCATTGGGATTTCACTCTTTAAATTCTTTTTAAATAAAATACTCACCAAGCTTTCTGCTGTTTTTTATTTTATTTTCTGTGGATATGTTCACAACGACCTGAGTCAAAGAATTGGACTTGAACTTTTATAACAAGGTTATTAGCAAGTCCAGATAAAACATGATCCGATCTCTTCCTCCTTGGACCTCAGTCAAACAAAGTTATGCAGGCCCGCTTAGGCCCTGATTCCATAATTGCTTCTGAATTCATATTGCCCCAATATTAATGCCTACTGGGTTGTCCTTATTACATCATTGCGTCTAGAGGTGTCAAACGGGTCGGGCCGGCCCAGCACGGCACGAGTTCATCCCATTTAAATGAGGCACGGCGCGGCACGAGCACGAATATTAATGGGCCGTGCTCGGCACGGCACGAAAGCTTAGACCGGGCTGGGATTTAAAAAAAGGTCCAATGGACCGGGCCGGCCCGTGGCCCGACATGAGACGGGCTTAGCCCGAGCCCGCTCCAAGCACGGCACGAGCCCGAGCCCGCTCCAAGCACGACACGAGCCCGAGCCCACTTAAATCATCTACTGCATTTTTTCACTACCAAGTTGGAACTTGGAACTTAGAACAGCAAGTAAATAAAATAAAATAAAAAATATAAAAAATTGATGCAATGACCAATTACTTACCGGCAGACTTAAGTGACTTAATAAAAACACTTGACAAACAACCACCCAGCCTTGATGACATAACAAATAGATTTGGAGTTGGAGAGTTGGAGTTGGACTCAAACTCAAAGCGTCTAGACTCTAGGAGCCGTGCGTGATTCGTGAAGAAGCAATGAAAACAAAGCAGCGTCTCCTCCTCTTCCTCTCGATTTCTGCATCTCCTCTTCGTCTTCCAATATATCATAAATCTTTAGGAAATACCCCCAATTATAAAAACCCCAAATCTGTGTTGGAAGATCCATATAGCATCATAAAAACCCAAAACCTGTGTTGGAGGCATCTAAATAGCTTGCGAACGATCAATTCTTTTGTGCTGTTACTGTTGCGATACTTGTATTTGGCGGCTTACGAGCTTTCTCTGATACTACAGAATTGGATTTACAAGGTAAGAGCTTTAACCGTATAGTTTCTATGTTTGGTTGCTCAAACTTTGTGAGAAACATTGATTGTAGGGTCTGAGCTTGTTTTTATTTTTATTTTTTAATTATTTATCAAAGACAACAGTCTAAATTTTTTGATTTTTTGGTGTGAGTTTTGCAGATTTTACCTTCTATGTTCAAATTGGGAGACAAGAAGGAAGATTCAGTCCAATTGAATGGTAAGTATCTGGTTTGGATTTTCAAACATTCTTTTCTTAGTCTTTTTGAGAGAGTTCTTATATACATTAACCCCAAAAAGATCATAATACCGAGTCTGTTAATTGGAATATGAAAGATAGAAGAAGCTCAAATTGGTTTTACAGATAGAAGTTGAGTAGGACTTGTATAAAAGCTCAATATAATTAATAGATTATGTATAAAAAGCTCAACACATTAACCCCATTGAGAATAAATTTGACAGAAAGCCGGATAGAGAGTTGTATATAGTGAAATTTTGCTTGAATTCATTGATATAGATAATAGTAGTTGCCCATAATTGATTATTAATGTTTTCAAATAATTCATCATTCCTTGCTTCTAGTTATATGTTTTATGTTTATAATTTTAATTATCTAGTGGGAAAAAAAAATCAAGTAAAAAAAATTCAAATTAAATGGGCTTGTTCTTGGGCCCGAGTATGGCCCGAGCACTAGCACGGGCACGGCCCAAGCACGGCACGGCCCGTTTCAATATGGACTTGGACTTTGGGCCGGGCTGGGATCAATGATTTTACTAAATGGGCCAGCACGGCACGGCCCGATAAATTAAATGGGCCGGCACGGCACGGCACGAATACATTAAAGGCACGAGTTTAAATGAGTTGGACCGGCCCGGCACGGCCCGTTTGACACCTCTAATTGCGTCTGCTTCAGAATCAATATTGGCCCAATAATTTTATTAATATATATATATTTTTTTGTGGAAAAGATGGCTTATTATAACACCATAATTAATTAGCCACCAAGATTGAAACAATAATTGCTTTACCAAAAAAAAAAAAAAAAAAACTGCTGATGCTTTTTAAAAAACAAATATATATATATATATATATATATTTTGTTGGCATCATTACCATTAGCTTATGCTGTCGTCATATAGTTAATGGGTCAAAGCAAAAGTCAAAAGTCTTCAGTCCAAGCGTTGCCCGTATCAACCGCAACGGGAAGTGGTCAATACTTACTACAGTAATAGGTCAAAGATTCTTTCTTTTTATATAAGTAAAATTTATATTTTACGAAAGGAAAATGCTAGGGAGACCAACTTTAGATACCAACTTGTGTACCAACTCTCTAATAGAGTGTGGGACCCATTGTATTGGTGGGCTACACCTCTATTAGAGAGTTGGTACACAAGTTGGTATCTAAAGTTGGTCTCCCTAGCATGACCCTTTACGAAACTGTTATTTGGCGCGCCCGTAAAAGAATAAAATAAAATAACGAGTGCATGATGTAATGTTGAAATCATTAACGAATCAAAGTGTTTTGCGATGCTTCATGACGGAAGCCTGGCCAATAGTAGATAGCATGATAATATATGCAGTGCACAGGCCGTTGACTTTGGGGATGATATGCAAAATTGGTATTGGACCATGTCAATCTGGAGTCTGGATGATATAAATTTGCCAACGCAGCGCGAAATACGAATAGACCCACAAGCTTGTTTATGCAATTTTGTTTTTGAGCTTCGGCGGCTCCCTTGGAATTAGAAAAAACAGCTCATTCTGCTCTTGTCATCTTTAAATCAAGAAGAGAGAAAGAATCACATTGCAAATATTATTATTTAGGATCGTAATTAAGAAAATGATTGATTGAATGCACATATATTATAATTGATTTGCAATTAGATAAGGCGGGACTAGGACTACATTCTCGAGAGACTGATTGAAGAAGTTAGTTACTCTCGATAATAAAAAAAAGTCACTATATCAAATCTCAAGAACATCCCGCGAACAAACAAAGAATCTAAACAAAACGAAGGAAGGTACGTACGTGTGATGAGGTCCAGAATAATGCAACAATCAAAAGGACACAAAATCTAACAGACTTAGCTAGCTAGCTAGCGACCCAACTGATTCTGACACGGAAATGGAAAACAGCCAAAAAGGAGTCACCCCCGCTCTCATCATTCAGCCTTCTTCTTAATTAGCTTATTATTAAGTTGGAAAAGGTGAGTGATGAAGAAGAAGCGTTAATTTGTGGATTAATATTTGGTGGGGTTTGATGATGATGTGTGTTTGAGCTGATGATGATCAAAACAGAGACAAGAAAAGACGGTCTTGAGAACCTTCTTGAGAACTTGGCCCCGTTTTGGGATCCAGCGAGGGGCCATGAAAGCAGAAGCACCACCATGATATCGATGATGAGAACTAGTAGCAGTGGAGGTTGCTTCTTCGCAGCTGTGGTTGAGAGCAGCCATATGAATATATGAATATATTTGCTGCGCTGGCTGTGTGTGTTCGTTTTCAATGGAAGGGAGACAGACAGCTTAGGCTAGATAGGTTGCTTTTGGAAATGAAGTTAAGTTGGTGATCGGAAGGGGCAGTGAGAAGCGTTGCCGACAACAAGCTGTTGGGGTTACTAATATGAGGGGTGTGGAAGCCGCGTAGACACATTCGTTTAACCCTAACCGAGTGAGTAACGCGTATAGGCTCTTCTCTCTCTCTCTCTCTCTCTCTCTCTCTCTCTCTCTCTCTAAGACTCGTTCTTTACTTGTTGTTTATATAAATAAAACCCAAGTAATACTATCAATTTCTAATTTGTATTGTACCCAACCAACCACCTCAATCACCCACCACCACGCCACATCCACAACAACCCAGCATATATTATCAGAGGGCGAGGGAGCCCAATTCCCTTACACGCCTATCATTTATTCTCTCTCTCTCTCTCTCTCTCTCTCTGCTTTGAATAAGTCATTTCATTCTACTTCTCCTTGTGCCCCCCTAGAGTTTGAAGCCTCCTACTTTAATTATATAGTACATATGAATTAATCTGTTTCTATTTACTCATGTTACACATAACACATTTTGTTTATTTCTTACTGTTTCACATACACATACATCACATTTCCTATGCATATCACACGTTCGTTTTTCTAGAATAACCTTTAGTAAACAACGCATATGAATTTCTGGTATAACAGTTTTACTAGTAAAAGGGAAATTAACAATTAATTCAATCTTATAAAGCATATGAAAAGTGCGACAGAGGATGAAAGATTATAAACAATTAATTCAATCAATCTTGTTTTTTTTTTCTTAATACAAACTTAGAGGAGAGGGAAGTCTCCGTAATTTCATTCAACCATGAGGGGGGATGCTGAATAATATATATGTACTTATGCCCATTTGCTGCTTTTCCCTCGTCTCTTTTATGACTTTTCAATATTAGTCCCAATTCCGACCATTAATGAATGAAAAATGCAACTGAGATACAGGTGGCGTGGCGACGTCTTAACTTTTCGGATTAGAATCCGTTGACTTTGACCGCACAAAAGACCAAAGGCCCCAAAGAGAAATA
Source organism: Prunus persica (assembly GCF_000346465.2). NCBI lineage: Eukaryota > Viridiplantae > Streptophyta > Magnoliopsida > Rosales > Rosaceae > Prunus > Prunus persica. Next base: position 31,970,203 of record NC_034009.1, on the reverse strand, counting down.
AAAAGAAGAAGATGGACCGTATCCCCCCATCAAAGAATTTGGCCTAAAATGGGTCCCCCTCATGGGCTGAGCTGAACTGAACTTAGGCTACAAAATATTGGCCCACACAGATTACAAAGAATCAGTCCACTAGGGATTGCGGGCTTGATATTGCCTGGGATAACAGATACGATTCACTACTTGTTGGACAAGTACTATTAGCTATGAAGTTTTTTTATTTTTTTTAAATACAAACGATACTGTTAATGGGTTATAGCCCAATAGAAAATGACATTTATTTACAGACTACTCGTCTCAAATTCAAACTCTCATGAGTCATGACACCTTGGTAGTGTATGTGAGAAACTCCCCGCAAAGGTAAATACTCATAACCACTTGCGTCATAAACCCTTGCATTAGCTATGAAGTTCATAACAATGATTATTTGCAATAACATCTTATATATTTATTTTCTGTGGAAGTTTTCCAGAACAATATCCAGTTTATAATATATATATATATATATATATACAGAGAGCTTCCATTGAGGGATCCCTCAAATAAACTTATTTGAGGGACACTCCTTGTAGGCCCCACTCCGAATTGTATTTCACTAAAACAAACGTCTATTTTGTAGATACTCATTCAAAGATCATCTCTACAAAAAAATCACTTGAATCCGATATCATTTGACCACTCAATTAAGTTATTGAAATTTTAGCATTTTCTTGAAGCACCGTGTTCATTGATTTTGTAAGACACAATTGGATGTCGAAACGGTTTCCGATTTGTCTAATTTTTTGTAAGGATGATCTATGAATGAAAACCTAAAAAATAGATAGTTTGGATCATTGAGAAAAAAATTGTATGGTACCTTAAAGGGCGTCCCTCAATAGAAGGGGACTGTATATATATATATATATATGTTCCTTGTTGCATTGTGATTGCAACAGCTGTTGAAGTTGAGCACAAGTCTAACTAAGATCACCCTCGGAGGGGGCATTCCCAAGCATCACATTCGCAACTTTTTCGTTTACTTGTACTAGAATATATTTTTTCCCTCAAATACTAATACTATTGCTTGTAGATATTTGATCCTCTAGTTTGTTTTTTGTTTCAAGTTTTGGCGGCCATTAAAACTTTATTAGAGGCGTAGAGGGTTTGCTGTTAAGACTCCTTGGCCCAATTTGTATGTGTTTTGTGGGCTTTAAATTAGTGGCTCATTGAAATTGCTACATATCGGAAGATGAATCATTTTATAGTGAGGGTTTAATATATGGCCTTTAAGTGAGGTCCTATCTCTTTACTGTTGGATCAAGCTAATCAATTTGATCCAACAGCTAACTAATTTGATCAAACAGTTAGGAGATATGACCTCACCTAAGAGTCATACATTAGACCCTCATTATAGAATTATTGATTGGAAGAGATGGATACTTGGGTTGGGTTGGGTGTGTTTCCGCATGATTGTGAGATGAGTTTTCTTGTCTCATCAGTGCGAGAGAAATTTTGGTATAGCTCATTCTATTTGCAGCAAAAGTAAAGTTTTGTTGTAGAAGTATGAAAGCGGAGTTGGTCGGCCACTGGTCAAAAAAGAATGGCCATTGACCAGTGATCACGACCAGAGCCATTTCCCACCGAACCCAGTGATGTACGATGTCGGCGAAGCTCAAAAAGAGCCCAGACTTTTTGAACTTTCAGTGGTTGTTTTCGGCGATTTCGGCTACGATATAGGTTTTGTGGATCTAGGTATGAATCTTCATCATCTCCTTGTGCTCTAGCTGTTGGTGTAGGTTTTGTGGATCGATTTTGAGTTCTGGGAGATTGATTCTTAAACCCCAATTTAGTCGGTGGTTTGATCGTGTTTTTAGGTAGTTCCGGCCACTTTTTGGACGTCGTTCAAGAACCAAAAATGCTCCCCTAGGTGTACTAAATGTATTGGTTTAGGTATTGTAGGGTGTTTAGAGAAATTTCCGTCGTAAAAAATTTCTCAACACACCCACGTGTTACCAATTGCGGGTGGCGGCTCATTACTTTCTAAAATGTTCTCTTTGTCGTCATGAGCACGACGATATGCTCGAATTTGGAATTGATTATCGTTTGACAGTGGAACAGATTTTGCATCCAATATGCAATATCAGAGTTCGATAGTTTCAAACCGTTCAATCGGTCCCAAGTTTAAGTATATTGTTTCTCGTATCTCTGGGATCATGTGAGAATTTGTGGATCGAGAATCGGAGTCTCGGATACTCTGAGTCAATTAATTTAGAGTTAAGTAAACCGGTTATCGTTTGATCGAGAGCGATCCAACCGCTCGATCGAGACAAAACCCTCGTGACTTGATTAGTAGACATTGTTGGACCTATAGGAACCTTCGGATTGGAAATCAGAGATCGTGGCCCTTCGGGCCCAATTGACCAAAAATGGGAAGTTTAACCAAATTGTTGGCCACAGGTCTTTTGAGACCGTCTCGTCCTTTGGGGAAAATACTAGAATGGCCTTACGACTTTTCTAAAGTTGTGTACACACCTTAAGTTTCCGGGAACTAGGGTTTTGAATTTAATTCGCGGTTGAGGTTGATTAATGAGTTGCGATAGTGATTGGACTATTGTTTTAAAGGCTTCTTTACTATAGTGCCCCCCGGAAGTTAAAATGGCCCACTTAACCCCCTTGACCATGTTTTGTGTTCCAATTTGATACATGATGTTATCTCCATTCATAACTCTGCCAATTTTGATGACATGATAGGCTTATTTTCATATTTTTACCACAATGATGATGTGTCATGTATATGGCCCACTTTTTTTTTTTTTTTTTTGCTGAAGTGAAAAAACATATTAATAAAAATTAAAATAATGTAATTACTGTTTAATTAAAAAAATTAAAAAATAGAAATTTTAATTATAAAAAAATATCTTCTTATTCATCTCTCTATGCGCCCTCTCCTTCCCCTAACTTCCCCATCAAACCACAACCTCCATCCAACCCAACGCCACCCAAATCCGCCTTCAGTCAAAACCCTAAACCTCACCACCACCTCCTCACCCCTCAAATCAACCACCTTTTCCTACTACACCTCCACCGCCACAACTACCTCATCTCCTTATCCCAAACCCTCGCGAGATCCATGGCCTCTCCGGCTACAACTTTGGCTTCGTCGACATGGAGCACGACCATGGCGTCGTGTCCAAAGCGCTCCTATCCTCCACTCCTTGGCCGCCGCTCAAACCCCCGCCATTCTTTGCTTACCCAAGACCTCCGCAGCTTGGGCCAAGAAAGCCCTAGATATGGGCCTACAAGGCATCATGTTCCCCATGATCAAATCTTTCATACATTGTGGTCTCTAAGGGGGAGTGTTGCAAAAATTTGAAAGTAAAGCTCGCATGTTAGAAGGAAATTTCCTTACACCTTCCTGAAGCCTTCCTTCTTTGGTTATTAGCCAAGGCTGTGTCTATAAAAGGGTTCATCATTCCTTTGTTTTCTCTGCCTCTAAATTCTCTCCACCATTTCTCTAGTTTATAACAAGTTTTCTTTTCTTTTGGCTTGTTTGCTATATGTTTGGTTGGGTTTTTTACTGTGGCACCATTTGTAAGAGAGAAACTCTCTCTTTTTGTATTTGGTGTGTGCTAGTAACTTTGGTTATTGTTTTCTCTTTTTCTCAAGAGTTGTTTTACACATTTGTATTTATTCTTTTTTAATATTTGCTTGTGAGTATAAATTTGAATATTGTTATTGACGTGAGAGATTTGAGTTTGTGAGAGCTTGCACAATTTTTTTGTAATCTCTTTTGTTATTAGTGGAATTTTGTCGCCATCTTTGACATGAACATAGGCTTTAAACCGAACCAATACATATGTTGGTTTCATATATGACGTTTCCGTAACAATACTTTTCCTAGTTTGGCATATGCTAGATGATGATTGGTCTACTTGAATAATTAGTTGTTTTTACTCTTTACAATGCATAATTACTTATTTAAGTTAGGAGATGCCCGTCTAGTCCCAACGATAATAAATAAATAAATAAAAATTTGTTCTTCTCTCTCATCAATAAAATACTCTTGTCGTTTTGTTCCAAAAAAAAAAAAAGTTGGGAATTTTTATTTTATTTTAGACTTTGATCTCTTATTTGAGTTGGAGGATTTCACTAGTTTAGTTACGTAACTAGATTTACTTCTAGGTTTACGTATTTTAATGTTGTGTGATATTCAGTAATTATCCCCAGTTAGTAATCTTTACCTATCAAAGACTTAGAGCAATCAAAAGACCCAAATCTTATTCTCGCTATGCTCGTTTGGTAGATAAATGCATTAGGGTTAAGCTAAAACAACTCCTTTATTTATAGTTGTAAATTAGGGCCCAGCTAAAACAACTCCTTCTTTTTTGGCGGTCTGAAAATTCTTACAACTCTAAGCCTAAACAAACTGTTTCTTTCTATCATAAAATAAAATAATGAGATAAAAAGGAGTATCATATAGAATGTGAAGGCCAAACTCCTTATCATACATGACTCATTCTGACTAAAGAATCGACCTCAAAATTGGAAGAATAGTTCAACTTCAACGTGTGATTTGGGCATGGCTTTAAGGAAAAGAAAAAAGGAGCAGCCTCCACAGTGCTTTGACCAACATTACTTGAACTTGATTGACGATGCTATACATTCGCAAAAAAAAAGAAAAAAAAAAAAGGGGGAAAAAAAGAAGAAAAAAAGATTGATGATGGATGCTATAGCTAATTCTACGATGCTCAACTGTTAATTAGATGGATTAGCATTTTTGGAATGGAATTCTTATTAAGTCCATGTATATAAATGACCATACAAGTATCTCCTCCCTCACGATTTATTATTAGGGAGCTTCACTAATATACCCAAAATATGGACTGAAATTATAAAAAAACCCTACATAGAATGCACTTTAGAAACACACTCAAAACTCATTTACTACATAGAAATTGGTGTTTAAGTTTCTATAAATTACATGATTGCCATTGATCAATTTAAAAAAGAAGTCCAACACAAAAAATTTAAATAGCACCCAAAACAAACCCAGCCCAATTTTATAAAAAAACCCAAACAATTCATTACAAACAAAACGTCTTGAAAACCATAGCTTCATTAATGTGCCATGTTGATTAATGACTGTAATATTCCACACCTTTACTGTCATGTTGATTAATGGTTGCAATGTTCCAGTCTAGGGTAATAACACTGCTATTTTCCTATGACATCCTATTTCTAATGCATGTTTACCCCTGTAATGTTCCAGTCTAGGGTAATAACACTTCTAGTTTCCTATGACATCCTATTTCTAATGCATGTATACCTTTGTAATGTTCCAGTGTAGGGTAATAACATTGCTAGTTTACTGTCATGTTGATTAATGGTTGTAATGTTCCAGTCTATGGTAATAACACTGCTAGTTTCATATGAAATCCTATTTCTAATGCATGTCTACCCCCTGTAATGTTCTAGTCTAGGGTAATAACACTGCTAGTTTCATATGACATCTTATTTCTAATGCATGTCTACCCCTGTAATGTTCCAGTCTAGGGTAATAACACTGCTAGTTTCATATGACATTCTATTTCTAATACATGTCTACCCCCGTAATGTTCTAGTCTAGGGTAATAACACTGCTAGTTTACTATCATGTTGATTAATGCTTGTCAGGTTGCTATTTCTAATACATGTCCAACAAAGAAACTATGAAGAAAGAACAAACCAGACCAACTCAAAACAAGTTGAGCCCAAATTGTTAATACTATTATGTCATAGAAGTACGTAGTTAATACTACTCTGTAATAGAAGTACATTGTTAATACTTTGTCATAGAAGTACATTGTTAAACAAAAATAAGATCCATAACTGAAATAGTAATAAAAGATAAATTGATAATCAAATCTTAAAATACATTTCGAAAATCAACTAAAATCCGAAGAGAAACACATAATTGAAGCAAAAGATCAAAAATCTCAAGTCCAAACCAAACAACGACGATGACAATGATGACGACGACGTGGTGAAGAGGAGTAGAGCTTGAAGATGAGGAGTAGAGCTAAGAGCATTTGATCAAGGTTCGTTCGAGTTCTTGAACAATCCGAAGAAAAAAAAATCAATAGAAGTACAATTTTAGAACAAGAAATCGAAGGTGAAATATTGAAAATTGTAGATTAAATATGAAGAATATAGTTGGGCCTGAGATTGAGCTTGGAAGCTCCTCTTGCTCCAACACCAGAGAAAGCTCTTTTGTCACGGGTCTGCTGTTCCATTTTTTTTCGTTGAAATGCTTGAAACCACGGAGAGTAATATGCAAAAATCATTTCAATCATAGTGGCACATGGCATCCATATTACTGGCAGCAACACCAAAGTCCCACCGGATTTCTCATGCTTACCTACACAAAGAGACCTTGCATGAATCAGGCTCATCGCAAATATGAGAATTCAATTCAAGAAGCTGCCACATGCGCTTGCAGTGAGCACATCCACCAGGAACCCAGGTTTTACAGCTGGAGAAATGACGAACTAAGGTCTCAAGCCCCTTGCAAGCAGGAAAATCACAAGCAACCTGGCTTCCTCTGAACACCTTGTTACGGGGCAGATCTGATTTGGTTTTTTTGGCATATTTGGTTTTTTGGTAGATCTATGCAGATCTGGGCAGATCTGATTTTTCTCTCTCAAATCCATAATATATACAAGGGCAATATAGGTATTTAACACACACAAATAAACTAAAAAACAGCTATTAAATTGAAACAATTGAAAGCTGTCAATTTTTGGATTTTTTTTGAGTGAGTTTATAGTTTTTAAATAGTATAGGGTTTCTTTATAAGACTATGTCTAAGATTGGGTATATAACTAAATTTCTATTATTATTATTAGTGGAATATTTGTAATCAGCAGAGCATCTTTTTTGTTTGTTTTTCTTTTTCTTCTTCTTCTTTGATTACTTAATCAATCAATCAAATTTAAGGATGTTTTGGTCAATTGATGTGACGGGGCATTAGTTACGGAAATTGCATAATAATATTAATATATTATTATTATTATTATTATGTGAAGGGAAAAGAAAAAGATAAAAGAAAAGAAAACGTCCAATCCAATAGAACGAATGGATGCATGCAGCAAATGCGAAGTTGGAACAAAAAAACGTCGATATGAGTGGGACCCACCCAGTAAGTAGAGTGTCCACATCCGTTCGAACTTGGACCCGTGCTGTGGAAGTCACGTGGAGACCCATAAAACTTAAGATATTGGAACACACGAAGACTCACTATGCAAAATCACAATTGAATTGAAAATTTACAGATTGAATTAAAGGGGAAGAGGGACGGAAGGGAAGGCCTTCTTCTTCTTCGACTCGAAGTTAAGACTCAAGAAGAGGCTTAGAGGCTCAGAGGCTCAGAGGTTTAGACTCAACAAGAGATGTCTCTTCTTGTTGTTGTTTTCCTCGACTTGTGTTAGTGGTGTTGTTTTAATGGATCATCCAACGCAACCAGACTCGTCGCCGGTGACAGAGCATGAGGCTTTTGTCGTCGTCGGTTCTGCCACCAATGGTCGTCTCAATCACTCTCGCACTGTGAACGGCTCTATTATTAGTCCAGATGCAGACAACAATAATAAGGTTTTACTCCTCACACCAATCGCTTGCCTCTCTCTCTCTCTCTCTCTCTCTCTCTCTCTCTCACGGTTACAACTTATACCATGTCATCAAATACATCCAATTCAATTGTAGCTTGATCAGAACATGCTACTCCTCTACTCTGCTCAAATGCTATATTTCAATTACTTGAAAGATTGCTTGGTGTTTCAATTATGACAAACAAGAACCCATTGAACCAACTCAATTAGTCAGGATCAAATTTTAGCTAAGTTGACCATGTTTTCTGCTCTCCTGTTAATCACCTGTGTTGGTTGTATATTTGAATGATGTGAAGCATGGCTCTTCTTGTAAATATCCTCTGATTCAGGGGAAGGGTAGGTGGGAGACTCTGATACTTGCATACAAGACACTGGGAGTAGTGTTTGGAGGGCTTGTCACATCCCCACTCTATGTATACCCTTCGATGCACCTCAAGTCTCCAACAGAAGATGACTATTTGGGCATCTATAGCATTATGTTCTGGACTCTCAGTCTCATTGGGGTTGTCAAGTATGCCAGCATTGCTCTCAAAGCCGATGATCAGGGCGAAGGTACATACAGGCTCACATTTTTATTTTCAAATCATTCGTCCTTAAGTTTATTATGTCTTGTATCTTTTCTTCACATCGAGTGGTTGGTTCCTCTTACAGATTTTTAATTTTTAAATTCTTTATTTTTTATAATGACTAGTGTGAATGGATGTGGTTACTCTAGTTTATCGTTTTGTTCTTTCATTTTGCATGCATTACTTACATTTGGGATGCGATAGGGTAGCTGGAAACTTTGGGAGCTGAAAATTGTAGTTCATAACTTCACATATGCATATGCAGAAAGTTGTAAAATCAGCATTGCAAAGCCATGAGTCATGGATAAAAGGAGACATCTTGAATTTATTCCTAAAAGTTAGACATGTCATCTTTAAGATGTTTATACTGGAGTTATGCTTTAAAAGACCGTTGTCATTGTGCTTTATTTCCAACCATTGAGATTTTGCAGCATGGAAAATGGCTACATGTTTGTCAATTGAAAAACCTCTTGTTTGTCTGTCTGGTGGAGGTATGATCAGCATGTAAATAGGCACGATTTCAAAGGTAGCAAAATTGTGAAACCACGGTAGCACGTCGAAGCATATGCTTATCCAAGTTCACTAATCCCTGGAAATTTGACTTGTGCGACATTAATTGTTTGCAGGTGGAACTTTTGCCCTGTATTCATCACTTTGCAGGAATATGAACATTGGCATGCTTACTTCAAGGTCTGCAAATTCAAGTTCAAGTCTTTCACGCTCTCTCTTGGATGAGGGCACAGAAAAACAGAGTAGGCTTGCAAAGTTTTTCAGAAAAAGTGTAGTTGCTAGAAGGGTGTTGCTTTTTATTGCTATGCTAGGCACGTGCATGGTTATTGGAGATGGTATTCTTACACCTGCAATCTCTGGTATTTCACTGTGCGTTCTGTTTTTCTTTTATTTTGGAAAGTCATATTTAAAAATTTTCTTTTAACTTTTATAATTTTTATCTCCAGTTTTGTCAGCAATGGATGGAATAAGGGCGCCTTTTCCATCTCTGAGTTCCTGTAAGTATTGATGTGCATGATTGGAAGTTTGAACTATGACAATGAGCTTTCAATACTGTTGGTCCTTCCAGTAAATTAGGATAAAATGCAATCAAAAGCACCTTTATTCAGATGCCCTTTTTTTAAAGAGCTTATATATAAATTCATCTTAGCAAAAGATATTATTCAAATTCAATCATAAAAACATGGAAGAGAAACAATAGTTGTTATGCGATACATGTTTGTGCTGGGAATGTTAAACCAGGTAAGATAAGAACAAACAGATAGAAGTGACAATTATGGAGGTGAAGGGAAATAAATTAAGTCATGTGATAGTGGGACTAGTGAAATTTCCCAGGAAGCCAGGTAGGTCAGTTTTCTGTTCCGGAAATTGGAGTAGAATTGTTTTAGTGGTATCAGGTTATTGTGGTCTTCTTCGTTCAGTTATTAAATCATATTTGAATTTCTTTGTCATTCTGGTTTATATTTTGCAGCTGTGGTGGAAGCGCTTTCTGCAGTAGTCCTTATCATTCTGTTCTTGTTACAAAAGTTTGGTACATCTCGAGTGAGCTTCCTTTTTTCCCCCATCATGGGTGCATGGACTTTGTGTACCCCACTTGTAGGAATTTATAGCATCATACATCATTATCCAAGCGTATTTAAGGCAATATCACCACACTATATCTTCCGTTTCTTTTGGAGAAATGGAAGGGAAGGCTGGCTGTTGCTTGGTGGCACTGTCCTTTGCATCACAGGTGAGTATCATGTTGATATCATGATTATTTAGTATGAAAGATAAGACTTGATTACGTTTGAATCATATGCTCTTAGATATTAGTGTTAGCATTTGCAGACTATGATCTGCCATGTTTTTTGGATTATAGGTGAATGGAGCTCTAGTAAAATGTAGAGAGAAAACTTGGAGAAGAAGAAGATGAAAATATCAGATTGTATTCTCACACTTAGTCATGCACAATCTGTGCATACCAATATAACAGTAAAAGAAAAGAATATTCTCTCTTACATCAGCAAATCTAACCAATCATTAACTACCCTATGAGATAGCTACACTTGGCACAAATCAACTACACCTAAGAATATATCCTAGCTGTCCATTTGGACTGTGATCCAAAGGCTCATAATTTAAGTAACAAACTCAGCTAAATCTCTTATACTTTAACACTCCCTTCTAAGTGTTTAGCTGAAATAATTCCAAGCTTGCTCCTTAGATATTCAAACCTATTCCTTGCCAAAGCCTTAGTGAAGATGTCTGCATTCTGCTCATCAGTTTTGCAGTATAGCAGATCAATCTCACCATTTTGCAAAGCATCTCGGATGAAATGAAACCTTCTGCTTATGTGTCTTGTCCTGTGATGATGCACAGGATTCTTTGTTATTGCTATTGCAGAAGTGTTGTCACATAGGATTGTTGTAGCCTCAACTTGTTCTTCACCAAAATCAGATAGAACAAACCTTAACCAGACTGCTTGAGCTGTAGCTTCAGCTGCACTAACATATTCTGCCTCTGCAGTGGATAGAGCTACACTGCTCTGCTTAACAGATGCCCAAGAGAAAACACCTGATCCAAGGTGAAAGGCATAGCCAGATGTGCTCCTCATATCATCTTCACATCCTGACCAATCACTGTCACAATATCCAACCAGCATTGCCTCTTTTCCTTTCTCATATGCAATGCCATAGTCTAGAGTACCTTGAATGTATCTAAGTACTCTCTTAGCAGTTCCCATATGTTTCTTAGTAGGTCCATGCATGTATCTTGCTAAGAGACTTGCAGCAAACATGATATCTGGCCTTGTTGCAGTCAGATATAGTAAGCTTCCAACAATCTGTCTGTACAGCTTTTCATCAGCCTGTTCACTTCCATCCTCCTTGGATAACTTCTCATTCATAGCAAGTGGAGTTGACACTGCTTTACAGTCCTTTAAACCAAACTTGTCCAACAGTGTTCTTGCATATTTCTTCTGATGCAAGAAGATGTAGGACTCAGCTTGTATCACACCCAATCCCAGAAAATGATGCAACAATCCCAGATCTGTCATTTCATATCTCTTCATCATTTCAGTTTTAAAACTCATCACCAATTCTTCAGAGCTTCCTGTGTAGATGATATCATCTACATATAGTGAAACAATTAGGATTCCACTTTCTGCAGCTTTTACATATAATGTAGCCTCACTAGGACTTTTCTGAAATCCTGCAGCAGCAAAGTATGAATTAATTTCTTCATACCAAGCTCTTGGAGCTTGTTTGAGACCATAAAGAGCCTTATTGAGTCTATAAACTCTGTCTTCCTTGCCTTGAACCACAAATCCTGGAGGTTGATCCACATACACCTCCTCTTGTAGCACTCCATTTAAGAAGGCTGACTTTACATCAAGCTGAAACAGCTTCCACCTTTTCTGAGCAGCCAGAGCTATCAGTGTTCTAACTGTGTCAAGCCGAGCAACGGGTGCAAATGTCTCATTGAAATCAATTCCTGGCTTTTGAGTGTAGCCTTTAGCTACTAGCCTTGCTTTGTTTTTCTGAACAGATCCATCCAGATTTAGCTTGACTTTAAAGATCCATTTGACTCCAACTATAGGTTTATCAGATGGTCTTTTTACCAAATCCCAAGTTTCATTCTTCTCAATCATCTCAAGTTCTGCTTCCATTGCCTTTTGCCATGCTGCATCCTTGACAGCTTCTTCAAAGGATTCTGGTTCAATGATGCAGATGTTGCAGCTTTCATAGATCTCTGTAAGACTTTTGTATCTCAATGGAGTGTGGTCAATATCTTGAGTACCTGTATCAACCACAGATCTTTCTTCATTGTCTTCTGTTAGCAATTCATTCTCAACTGAATGTTCTGCTTGCTTCACAGCTGTGTCATTGCTCCCTTTCTCCTTTTCAGACACAACTTCAGTAAATGGCACTGAAACACTGCATTCTTGCTTTGCATTCCAATCCCAGCTAGCTTCTTCATTAAATACCACATCCCTTGAGATAATCACCTTTTCAGTGGCAATGTTATACAGTCTATACCCTTTCTCACAGCTGCCATATCCTAGAAACACACATCTGTTGCTTGCTGAATCCAGTTTCTGCCTCTGTGGATTTGGAACATGTGCATAGCACAAAGATCCAAACACTCTTAAGTGTTTAAGTCCTGGCTTTCTCCCACTATAGGCTTCAAATGGTGTTTTCTTGTCCAGAGCTTTAGTTGGACTTCGGTTTAGAATATACACTGCAGTATTAACAGTTTCTGCCCAAAACTCAAGTGGCATGCCCTTCTCAATCATCATACACTTGGCCATCTCCACTATGGTTCTGTTTTTCCTCTCAGCCACACCATTCTGCTGTGGTGAGTATGCCACTGTAAGCTGCCTCTCCATTCCCATTTCATCACAGAATTTATTGAACTCATTAGAGGTGTACTCTCCTCCCCTATCACTTCTTAGTTTCTTCACCTTATATCCACTTTGCAATTCAACAGTGGCTCTAAACCTCTTAAACACTGTGAATACCTCAGATTTGCATCTCAAGAAATAGATCCAGCACATTCTTGTACAGTCATCTATAAAGGTGAGGAAATACCTGTTTCCTGCTTTGGTAACAGTTTGCATTGGTCCACACACATCAGTGTGTACCAATTCCAGTGGAGATGTAGCTCTGCTGGTTGCTTCTTTTGGAAATGCCTTCCTGCAGTGTTTTCCAAAAGTACAGCCTTCACACACTGCATTTGTATTTTTGATTTCTGGCAGACCAAACACCATGTCTTCATTCTGCAGCAGTTTCAAACTCTGCAAGTTTAAGTGCCCCATTCTCCTATGCCAAAGCAAGGTTGATTGGTTAATGCTTGCAGTTAGAGCAATATGTAAATCTGTTTGAAGTTTCAAAGGAAAACTTCTATTTCCTTTCATATCCACTCTAGCCACTAGATTTGAAAGAGAGCTATCATCATAGACTTCTGCCTTATTATCTCCAAAAATTAGGAAATATCCATGCTCCATCATTTGTCCAACGCTGAGTAGGTTCTCTTTGAGACCAGATACCAATAGCACCTCCTTGATATATTTCCTTCCCATTTTAGTTTGAACCATCAAGCTTCCTTTTCCAATAACATCAACCAACTGTCCTGTTCCCATAGCAACTTTTGCAGTCACATTCCTATCAATATCAATCAAAACATCTTCTCTGCCAGTCATGTGGTTACTACACCCACTGTCCAAGTACCATACCTCTTCCATGGACCTTTTCTCAGTTGCATTGTTAGCATAGAACATGGTTGGTGAAGAAGTAACCTGAGTAGCAAACTGAAGCTGCTGCTGCTGTTCAGGTTTCTTGCTATAGCAGTCTTTGGCAATGTGACCAAGCTTGTCACAGTTATAGCACTTTGGTTTGCCCTTGAACCTACATTCTCCATAATGCAATTTCCCACAATGTTTGCAAGGAGTTTTAGTTCCATCCGTAGGTTTATTATCCCACTTTTTCCCTTTGTCTTTCCAAGTCTTCTGCTGCTTGGAATTCTGATTTCCAGTGGCCTTAGCAGATTTGGTATCTGTACTCAGACTAGCAAAGGCCTTCTCAGTTTTGTTCTCATGATGTCTTTCCAACCTTTGAGCAAAGCTCTTCAATGAGGCTACCACCTCTTGAACCTCAATTACATCTAGATCCCTTGAATGTTCAATCACAGAACAGATTGGATCATATCCAGGCAGCAGACTAATTAACATTTTCTGCACAATTCTTTCTCTAGATAGTTCTTCCCCATAACCTCTCATTTGGTTTATTAGATCAAACAACTTTGTAAGATAAGCAGATAGAGATTCATCCTCTCTCATTCTAGTGTATTCAAATTCTCTACGAAGTCCCTGCAGTTTTACACTTCTTACCTGCTTATCACCATGAAATTCCTGCTTCAGGATGTTCCAGGCTCCATGAGATGATTCTTCATGAGAAATCCTGGGGAAGATCACCTCAGATACTGCTCCTTGAATCAACCCCAAGGCCTTAGCATCCTTCATCAGGATCTCAGCTATAGCCATCTTCCCAGAACCACTTGATTCCTCTTTTTCCTTTTGTTTTGTATCAGATTCATCAGCTCCCTTCGAATCTGAGCCTTCTATTCCTCTCTCAACCAGCTCCCAAATCCCATGAGATTTGAAAATGGTTTTCATCCTTATGCTCCAGAATTCATAGTTCTCACCATTGAAGATTGGAGCACGCAGCTCACCACCTCCAGATCCTGCCATGTTAGACACAGATTTCACAGAGAGCAAGATTTGATAGAAAAACGCAGCTCACTTCCTTCACAGATTCAAACGCCCAGCTAAACGATCAAACCTGGCTCAGTGATACCATGTTAGCATTTGCAGACTATGATCTGCCATGTTTTTTGGATTATAGGTGAATGGAGCTCTAGTAAAATGTAGAGAGAAAACTTGGAGAAGAAGAAGATGAAAATATCAGATTGTATTCTCACACTTAGTCATGCACAATCTGTGCATACCAATATAACAGTAAAAGAAAAGAATATTCTCTCTTACATCAGCAAATCTAACCAATCATTAACTACCCTATGAGATAGCTACACTTGGCACAAATCAACTACACCTAAGAATATATCCTAGCTGTCCATTTGGACTGTGATCCAAAGGCTCATAATTTAAGTAACAAACTCAGCTAAATCTCTTATACTTTAACAATTAGGAAGTCTCAAGTCCAGCCACACAAAACGAAACCGGACTAACTGAATTCATAGCATGGTGAAATTAATAATGAAAATAGTATTTTTCTGTACCTTGTAGTTTGGAAATGATTATTTAATCCGTGTTCCCTGTTTTATTCAGGCTCCGAAGCATTGTTTGCAGATCTTGGCCATTTCAACCGAAGCTCCATTCAGGTTTACCTCCAATACCATCTCTCTGTCTTTAAGGTTCCCATATTTTTTTTTTCTTGTTTTAACTGGCCTTTCTGATATGTTTTCCTCAACAGATAGCTTTCTTGTTTACAATCTATCCATCTCTGGTTCTGACATATGCGGGGCAGACAGCATACCTGATCAGGAATCCAAATGATCATGATGATGGATTCTTTAAGTTTATACCAAAAACGATCTACTGGCCTATCTTTATCATAGCCACATTGGCTGCAACAGTTGCAAGCCAATCTCTAATATCAGCCACGTTTTCTGTCATCAAGCAATCTGTAGTACTTGATTATTTCCCTCGGGTGAAGGTTGTGCACACATCCGCTAGCAAAGAAGGCGAGGTTTACTCCCCTGAAGTCAACTACATCCTCATGATTCTCTGTGTTGTTGTCATACTTATTTTTGGGGATGGAAAAGACATTGGCAACGCATTTGGTATGTTAAACTTGAAACCGTGCATATTGATATTGATTTCCCTTCAAGAGTCGCAGATTATGTTTACCAATTTATTAACATT
Source organism: Prunus persica (assembly GCF_000346465.2). Classification (NCBI taxonomy): domain Eukaryota; kingdom Viridiplantae; phylum Streptophyta; class Magnoliopsida; order Rosales; family Rosaceae; genus Prunus; species Prunus persica. The sequence goes on along the minus strand of NC_034009.1, from coordinate 31,954,586 downwards.
TTGGTCAACATGTTACAGACGTATTTTTTTCATTTTATGATTATTGCGACAACCTTGTTTCAGGTGTTGTTGTCAGTCTAGTCATGCTCATCACCACAATATTACTGACACTGGTAATGATCATAATATGGAGAACACCACCTATGCTGGTTGCTCTTTACTTCTGTGTATTCTTTGTCATGGAAGGTGTTTACGTGAGTGCAGTCTTCACTAAGATCCCTGAAGGTGGATGGATTCCTTTTGCCATATCCTTTATCCTTGCCTTCATTATGTTTGGTTGGTTTTATGGGAGACAGAGAAAATTAGAATATGAGTTGACTCACAAGATAACCTTAGACAGACTTGGTGTGCTATTATCTGACCCTAGTGTTCAAAGGGTTCCTGGATTGTGCTTCTTTTACACCAACATTCAAGATGGCCTCACTCCGACTCTTGGACACTACATTAAAAACATGAAATCCCTTCACCAGGTCACTATGTTCACTACGCTTCGATACCTATTAGTTCCTAAGGTTGCTCCTCATGAGAGGATTGTCGTAAAAAAACTTGGCCTCAAAGGGGTTTATGGGTGTGTTATTCAGTACGGCTATGCAGATCCCCTAAACCTTGAAGGAGATGATTTTGTTAGTCAAGTTACAAATAGCTTGCAGGCACATATACAAAACTGCTCAGGTCTTCCATCCAATCCTTCAGAGATCCAAGAAGAGATATCTGATTTGGAAGAAGCAAGGAGAGCAGGTGTAGTTCATGTTAGAGGAAAGACAAGGTTTTATATTGGCCATAACTGTGGCTGGTTTGATAGAATTATGCTGGCATTTTATGAAGTTCTGCACAGCAACTGTAGGTCGGCTCTGCCTGCTCTAGGGGTGCCTCCGCCGCAGCGGATTGAGGTCGGAATGCTTTATGAGGCTTGAAGGAAGGTTACTATATATTGGTAGAATATTGAAATAAGATGCTACTTAGATTGGATAAAGTTTTTTTTTGTCTTTTTTTTTTGGGTCTGCGATGTGATAAAGTTCTTTCTCATGTAGAAGCAAAACTGATAGGACACGTAAATAATTTTGTAACACCCCGACTCCAATTAAATTCCCTACTTAAATTATTTGATTTAATTAAATATGAATTTACTAATTTATCCTTGGGATAGGGGTATTTTGGATATTTTTCTTATCTGGAGAGATTTTGGGGCAGCGAGTGGTATTTTTGGGTAGATCGTACTGAGATGAGTCCGTAGACACGTACTCGATTCGGAGTTGTAACGAAGAAGTTACGAGCAAAACATAGTTTTTAAAAATATCAGATTTCATCTCTCTCTCTCTCTCTCTCTCTTCGCGACAAAACCCCCTCCCCTAATCGGATTTTGTAGCGCCATGGCCACCATCGACCGCCGCTCGCACCGGGATCGGGCCCAATCGAACCGCCATCGCTCCCTCTCTCCTTCCCGACCAAGCCCCGCCCTTGCAGCTGTCGAAAACGGCCGGATTGTGTAGAAAACCGGCCGATTTTCGTGAGAATTTCCCAAAGCTCGTTCTCCGTCATCCGACTACCAATCTTGATGAGTGAGGTATGGATTTCCACCTATTTTTCATGTTCTAGCTGATGGTTGAGTAGGATTTCATTAATTTTGAGCTTAGGTTAGCCAATTTTCTATTTGAAATTCGGCCGATTCTGGGATTGTGATTCCGGCCACTTCCGGCCGTTTGTTGGGGTATGTCCAAGAACAAGAAATTACTCAAGACACCTACACGCTGCCGGCACGTGTGGCGGCACGTGGGCCAGGTAATGGACCGGCATTATGTCCTAAGATGATCTCCTGGTCCTCACGAGTGTGTAGGTACTTTTGGATTCCAATTTGGTTGACGTTCGAACCCTGAACGAATCTCGCCTATCGTGTGATTTCTGGGTTCGATAGGTTTGAACCGTTGGATCGTCTTGAATTTTATATATGTTAATCTAGACATCTCTAGGATCGTGTAGGAATTCACGGATTATGAATCGAAGCCCTGGATGTTCCGATTCAATAACTTAAATTTTGCGTTAATCGATAATTGTCCGATCGCGAGTGATCCGACCGTTTGATTCGGACCAAACTTGCAGAACATGTTTAGTAAACCTTGTTGATCCGATTGACCAAGTTTGGGTAGTTTGACCCCTCAGTTGACCGTGAGTCTCTGAGATAGTTTCACCCTTCGAGGAGTCCTAGAACGACCTTATTAACAAGTCTTGACCGTTATTTGAGTTACGTTGACTATGTTTGGATTTTGAGTTTTGTTTTATATTATTGTGTGAAGATCTCGAATTATTAGTTAGATAATTGAAGTTATGGAATGGTTGAGTATGAGATATTTGACTGGTGGGTTATGATTATTATGAAGTGTGTGAACTTTATTTTCAATTGTAGAAAATTATGCATTATACGGGTAGTTACAGGTATGGTTTTATGTAGAAGATTTGACTTCGGGAGTTATGAATTTTAAATGTGGTTTGTGTTGTAGTATGAAATTAAAGAATTTAAGAGTCGGGTTACAAACGTAAGATTGTTTTAACATTTTATTATATTTAAGGAATTGTGATTTTTTGCTGTTAGAAGAATGTCGAAAATTCTACAGGATTCGTTCCGAGTTCCGAGGAATTCAGAGCGGGTCTTGTCAAATTTTGTCTCAATGAAAAAAGAAAGAGTGTTGTAAAGTGAGAGATGAAGCTCACATGAATGATGTATTAGACAAAAGATGAAATAATGATGTTGGATAAGAGCATCATGGTGTCTCCCTTGCCACTAATGGGTGCCATTTGCTTTGCCTATAAATAGACATCATTTTCTTCTTGTAAACACACACCAACGGAGAAGAGAAGAGAAAAAAGAGAAAGTGAGAGGAAAGAAGAGAGAGTGAGAAATCTGAGTGTCTGAGTTTTGTCTGAGAAGAAATCCTGTTAGTATAAACACCATAAAAAGCAAATATAATTCTACTCCCAATATTTAGTGGAACTTCCTATACTCTGTTCATTTTATTTTTATAATACGTTATCAGCACAATAGTCTCTCCCCTTTACTTCTAAATTTTATCAGCTCAACACTATGTGGTTGCTTTTTTTTTTCTCCTCTCTGTCATATGTCTCCTCTCACTTTACTACTACGACGACATGCAAACTTTATTTTTTGTGTTCTCACAATTTTTATGTTGTTTCATCCATGTTTGTTTAATTTATTTCTTTGTAATGTAATTTGGAATGGTGCGATTTTTATACCCCTTCCTGTTATTTTATGGTGGTGTAATTTTCATTACCCATCGCATTGTAACACAAACTATCGTAATAAAATGATGGTGTGATCTTAAAACTCATCTATTATATCTTGAATAGTGGTGCAATTATATTGCCCACAATATATAATATGTTATATACTTCATATGTATTAGGTGGTAGTTTTATCCCTACATTTATTTTATTTACGATATGGTGTAGGTTTATTACCCATACAGTAATATTTATTTAAAAATGTGGCGCATGTTTATCGTCCACACTACTGTCTTTATTTTTTATTTAAAAGTATGGAGTAGAATTAGTGCACATCCCAGCACGTTTACTTTATCGCACGTTTACTTTTACTTAAAGTATGATGTGGAATTAACCCTCATACTTTATGAATTTACTTTATCACACATTTACTTTCATTTAAAGTATGGTGCGGGATCAACGTCTATACAAGCAGCAATTTACTTTAGGAAATTACTTAATGACATATTTACATTTATTTAAAGTATGGTGCGGGATTATTGTCCATACCAGCAATTTATTTACAAGCAATTTAATTTATGAATCTATTTTATCGCACATTTACATTTATTTAAAGTATGATGCGGGTATCGTCCATACTAGCAATTTATTTACCAGCAATTTATTTTATGGATTAATTGTGCGGTATGATGAGTTTTTACAGTATACAGATCAGGACTAGAAGCTCATTGATCCTCATCATACAACTACATTAGGACTTAAAGATCCTTGATTATGATGTTGATATGAGAGATGGCAGTCTCTCGGGTACTATATTTGTAAATAAGTGATCGGATTTGAAGATTCTTGATCATTGACATGTAAATAAGGACTTAGAGTTTCTTGATGATGTAACAGTAACGTATTGGTTAATAGTGACGTACACATGAATAGTAATTGTACTAGCAAATGTACTATACGCATGAATAGACACAAATTTCATGACTTGATAAATAGTACCATATACATGAATAGTGACGTATGCATAAATATTAACAATTTTGGGTGAGATGCCATAAGTTCATCAAAACATAGACAATTATATAAGGGCCTGAAGTTCTGAAATATATGCAATAAATTATAAAAATGTCCATACCATGAGAATATGTGATTTTGGCCCGTAGTTCAGAATCTGACAATATTGAGAACCTGAAAGTTCCAACAGTTAAATGGACAACCCTTGAGGTATTATTAGAAATTGTGGTACACCACATATTTCTTTGGCATAAGAAAATGATAAATTTAATAAAGTTTGACTTTGTTACAATTGACACCTCAAGAAACAAATATATTTTGTGAATTCCGGTTGTTAAGAATACACCGTGAAATGAATAATATCAGGATAAACCTCAAATGATGAATTGAGGCTCTCCACACATATTTTGTTATAGTATATGATCTGGGCCGGGAGCCCATGGATCCAAATATATGAGAGATCCCGAACCTGAAGTTTTGGGTATATAGTAGTTAATGCTCTTCAATACTATATTGCGATATTGTCATGGCTTTTACTCAATTTATATTTCATGCCATTTGAAAAGGGCAAATAAATTATGTGGTCGTGTATAGCCCAGGCCAGAAGTTTCGGACTCACATGCATTGAAATATGTAATTTGAGAGATTTGATGTGGTTATTTGAACATATAAGGCACAAGGTTCCAAACCGTCATTTTGAAAAGACGTAAAAATCACAGGTACAAGTTTAAGAATCTGCGCAATTATTATAACAGGAAAGAAGACATACAACAGATAGATTTTTCCACCATAAAGGAAAAGTAGGCTCTATAAAATCTATAAAATTACATTATGTTCTGGATGCCTCTGAAGGAAGATGATGGCGCCTCTTAAGCTTAGCCATGAGCCTCTTGTGGTCTCCCAGAATCCTTTCATTGGAAACCTGCAGCATGTTTAGCCTTCTCAACGTATCAACGAAGTATGAACTCACCAGTTTCAACAAGGTATTATTTTCCTTTTTAAGTTTTTCAATCTCCTGTTGAGATTCATGAAGCATTCTCTGGAGAGACGAATTTTCAGTGGTCAGTTCCTGAACCTCATTTGCTCTAGCACGCAAACAATCAGCCATGTTAGAAACAGAAGCAGCACTCTGAATGCTAAAAGCCATTGAGTCATCAATAGCCTCTTCATCAAACCTCATTGATAACAACATTTCATCCATTGGAGTAAGGAAATTCCTAGCTACTATGACAGCAGTCGCATCATTCATCATCACAAAATCATTAACCATGAGATGACGATTTTGGGATACAAAGGATGGACGCTAGACTTTGGCATCACGAGTTGTGTTGGGAGCAACATTTAAATCAAGATGGTTTGGGCAAGAAGAAGAGGAAGCCATTTTAAGAAGGTTTCGAGGAAAGTCTTAGAAAAACTGAAGTTTCAGAAAATGAAAGGAAGTTGAGTTGAAACGCGTACTCCAATCAAGTTTTGCAGAGGAAATATCTATAGGCGGAAATATGGCTACAGTTTCCAGGATCCCAATATTATCTCAGATCCCCATATTCTCTTTTTCTTTCCCAGATTCCAAAACTTCACGCGGCCTCCAGTATTGTTTGTCGGCACTTTCGGCGTTCTCAAGTATTATTTTCGTCAAAACCGATCTTGCTTTGCGGATTTCAAGGAGCTACTTTTTCAAAAGCACCCCAAGAAACTTGCGAATTTCTGTGGTTAATTTGAAATTCACTCGTTCTACTTATTTCCTCTTATTTGTGTATAAATATGTTACTAACGAAATTTTCTTTGCAGAAAACATCCAATTTTCTCCATACCTAGTGATGCGATATCCACTTGTTTTTCCTATTAGTGAGCACTCAATGTGCTTAAGAAGCGAGACTATCTTTGATCATCGATTCAGGAACCGAGACTATCCCTGATCATGTTTTCACTACATCAGGGAACTGTAATGACGACCATATGCTCTGATCTCCTGGAGTTCTTTTAGACTAGGAGAAATGAGAGTTTGTTGTCTGCTTTTATCAGCTTCCTCCCCTAATTGCTTACCTTACCTTGCAATCAATATCACAATTTTTGTATCTTTTCTTTCTTTTTATAACTCTCTGTTCATAAGAGATTTTATTTATTTAGAACGAATATTTGAAGAAAGAATCCATGTAGTGATCCTAACACTGAGGGTTATTTTTTGATAGAGAGAAGAATTGTGATTTTTGCTCTTGCAGGATATAATTATATCATCAAGCATTACGTTGTATTTGTTGAGCCGATACGAGCTTGGAAGATATTTGAGCAAAGTCTCTCCCACCTAAGGATGTAAACGATACTTATGTTATTTCATACTTGTACTCTTATTTTTTGTACAACATCCTTGAAAGTAACCAAATGGGGAGATAAGGCCATTCTAGAAGAACGCCATGCAAAAGACCATTCCAGAAAAATGACTTGCATTATAGATCGTTCCAGAAGAACAACTTATATTATGACCATTCCAAAAGAATGGCTTGTATCATTCTGATATGTATTCATGAATTATTAATGCAAATTTCACAGATTGTAAGTTGAATACATTAATGATATAATGTATAGATTAAAGTCCCATAAAAACAGAACATGGGTATAACAGTGATGAATATGATGCACGTCTGTTGCGTAGCAAATTATATAGATTGAAGTCCCGGAAAGACAATCCTTTAACATGTCAACATTAATACGGTACACACCTAATGCGTAGCAAATTATATGGTTTAAAGTCCCAGAAGGACAATTAAATTGACATGTATGTATTAATCTGTGGCATGCCTGCAGCGTGACAGATATACGGGTTCTAAATGTTCCAACTCCCTAAATGGAGATTATCCACGCCCTACTGTAAAATAACGCTCCATTGGAGGTTATGATCCACATTCTCACATAATTCATCTGATAAGAGATGTCTGTCTGGAAAGAGACAATAAAAGCCTCCTGAAGTGGCTTGGGTACCCAAAAGCAAATAAATGCTTATAATTGATGCATGCGCATGCACTTGAGAATGATGGGATCATGAATTGATGAATGACAATTTTTGATTTTAGAGTAGCTACTCAAATCATCAATGGGCTGTGTTGATTGGAACCACGTTATATTATTAAATGTCGACAATATCATTGGCCAAAATGGAAAGAGGCAATTCCATTGTAGATGAGAATGAACGTGAAAGAACAAACCCACAGTATGAACCCCAAAAGATGTTAATACTGAAAGTTATACTTGGGTATTCAGAATAAAAGGAAATATACCCACTTTGTATGATACAACGTTTATGGCAGAAACAAGAAATGTTGTCCATATTTACAGATTCAATTGTGCCCCCTTATTGCATATTTACGGAGGCCAACATATTATCTTTAAGAGTTATTAAAAGCATGGAGCATATCGCCAGAAGCGATTCCCTAAAGATATATAAATAGCTAGTTAAAGCTATATAATGTGTCATAAAATTTAATCCCTTAAACAAAATCCCTGAAAGGATTGCAATTGTATGAAGCAAGTCCCTGAAGGACATGTGCTTGAAGCACAAAACTTGTACTCAATACCAATGTACATAAATTGCCTCAGTGAGTACATTGATTATAATATATTTGCAACACATTAAAACTCCTGAAGAGTTCAAGAAATATTTGTCTCGGCCTAAAGATTGAGCATTATGCCAACGAGATTCTTACTTATACTAAGAAGATATTGAAGTATTTTTATATGGATTATCTGTTGGGCACTTAAAATAATTTTCCGGAAGTGTACTAAACCGAATATTATATTTTTCAGATAGAGCTCAGCTCCATCACTACCACTTTGGGATGATGTGAGGCATATTTGATGTTATCTCCGCAAAACACCATATATGGGCATATTCTTTTCAAGTGAACTTACAAATAGCCCAGATTTTGTTAGATACGGGGGACTCTGGAAATTTCTATGGTCGCTTACTGGAAAAATTTAGTCATTAAGATTTCAGGGAGAGCATCCAACAACATTACAAGATTGACTCACATAAGCAGTGTCAACAGATGATCAACAATATGGCTTAAAGATATTTTGCCAAGCATCAGAGGGAGCTTGCTGTCAATAAAGACCTTCACACACTGTACTCTTTTTCCTTCGTCCAGGTTTTTATCCCACTGAATTTTTCCTGGCAAGGTTTTAACGAGACAGTGTCGCACATACACAGAATTTTATGTTACACATGGTTATGTACTCTTTTTCCCTTCGACCAATTTTTGTCCCACTGGGTTTTACTAGCAAGGTTTTAATGAGGCAACATGAGTGCATTTAACATTATCCTTATGTCCCAAATAAAGTTGTACTTTTTTTCCTTCGCTTAGGTTTTTTCCCATTGAGTTTTTCCAAGCAAGGTTTTAATAAGACAACCAATCTTGGGACATATAATCTCTAAGGAGTGTTGTAAAGTGAGAGTTGAAGCCCACATGAATGATGTATTAGTCAAAAGATGAAATAATGATGTTGGATAAGAGCATCATCGTGTCTCCCTTGCCACTAATGGGTGCCATTTGCTTTGCCTATGAATAGACTCATTTTCTTCTTGTAAACACACCAACGGAGAAGAGAAGAGAAAGAAGAGAAAGTGAGAGGAAAGAAAAGAGAGTGAGAAATCTGAGCATCTAAGTTTTGTCTGAAAAGAAATCTTGTCAGTGTAAACACCATAAAAAGCAAATATAATTCTACTCCCAATATTCAGTGGTACTTCTTATACTCTGTTAATTTTATTTTTATAACAAAGAGATCATTATAACAATTTTGAAGGCCCAAGTCGATTTTTATACTACTTGTTCATGCTCAGAAGTAGAAACGATTTTGATAGAATAACAAAAGAAAGAAATTACAATCACTTAATAGAAACATTTTCTCAAGATATCTTCCAAACTGTTGGGGTCGTTACTCCGAATGTTGTTCCTCCGGTGTGAAACCAGTTGGTTCCGTAGTTTTGGTCCTTCCCAAAACATTAGTCTCGATTGCTGGAATGTGAGGTTGGGCCAAGTCGTCTCCCATGATATAATAAATTAGAATCGTCGGACTTTTGGGATGTTCAATAATCAATTCAAGCTCAAGGAGCACGGCGGAAAGAGAGCCTACTTGGTGAATCAATTCTCACTATTACATCATCCTCACCACCTGATTCATCACTGGAATAATCTTCCACTACCGCATGACTCTTATGAGGGTCTCTACTTCGCTCCCCCGGTTCTGGAGGACTCATTTGTCCAGTGAATTTTCTCACTTCAAGGTTCTTTCTGACAGTTGTAGCCCCTTCTGATCTGACAGAAACAAGCGGACGGCCATGATATGATGGAACACTCGGATATGAGACATTATGGGGAGGGCCCTGATATGCTGGAACACTTGGATATGACACGGTGTGTAATGGCTTAATGCGATCACTTCTTGGAAAACTTCTGTTGCGCCGCCGGACATTCACCTTTGTGGAACATAAGAAAAGAAGTTAGTCAAAAGGAAGAAGACCTAAATTGCCATCAAACATGACTTTCAAATATCAAATGTGTCTTCCAAAGAGAGAGGAAGCAAAATTAAAACAGTTTTGGATGATGACTATCTTAAAAGCTTTTGGATTGAACTGTTCTTTGGAAGATAGATAAACTGTCTGAACCAACAAAAAGATAAAAGAGCCTCAAAGGTTGTATAGGTTTCAAAATCCCATATACATATTAAAAAAACCATCATTATATCCCAAAGCACTAAAGAACATGATAAGAAACTGAACATACCATGCTGCCATAAATGCTCCACTGCATTGCCCTTGCTGACAAGCTATTAGCTTGCAACTCAATCCCTTCAGGGTTCTGCTTTTGTTGCTTTGCCTTGTAGAAATGTTCAGGCCAACTCATAAGACCACTATGTTCTCCGCTAATAGATCTATGGGGGTGATCAACTGCATGTGTTACAAATGAGGATGGCCTTCTAATTAGAGTACTGTCAGATTCAAATGCTGCAATGTCGAATATAATCACTCTTGATCTTGTTTCAACAAGATAACTGGATCCTAGATGAGAAAAACTGGCTCCCCTGGTGCCTGTTATCATCAATCAGAAACAAAAGGGTTAAGGATCCTCTTGGGCATAACCAGCTATGATGATAAGAAACAGCAATCCGATGATTAATGCAACTCAACCACACTACACAACATATTTCGGGCTTATGGAAAGGTCTGAACCATGCCAATGATTAATGCCAACACTACACGACATACAAACACAAGTTTATATTACCTGATGCTTCCAGATTTGGGAAGCTTTGGTAACCATGTGGGGGCAACAGAGGAGCAGGTGATGTGATCAGTTCTTCTTGGACACCTTGGGTTTTAACAAAACCTTCTAATAGAAACCCAATGGAACGGTAAGGAATTTCAAAAGATTCTCCTCTTATGTAAATGGTCATCATTGACCTTTCTGCAACAAGAGCTCTCAAATCTTGCATTGCCATTTTCTCAAATATTTGTGGAAGGAAAAGTTTCACAAGAGCAATGGCACTTTCCTAAAAATAAGTCAAACTAAATAAAATCAGTTACATCATAATAAATCCATAATATTTTCCAAAATTCACGTCATCATATTGTAATTTCACATTTGCCATACATGTTCCACATGTAAAGGTCAAAGACAAAAATATTGACCTTTTGTTTTAGAAGTTAATAACAATAAATACAGCCCTACAAGTTTTGGCAGCTGCAACAAGATGAAATTTTTAGTAAGAAAATACCTGCCAGAGGAAGTGTTCTACTGAGGGATCTGACTGAAGCACTGAAAGTATCTTGTGAGTTTCAATGCAAAAGCAGAGAACCACAGAATCTGTGATCATGTCACAAATGTAGGGCTTTCCGGTTAGCACTTCATATAGTCCCAAAGTACTCCCATGAGTAAAAGTTGGATGCAGCGAGTGCTTGTTTTTTATGCTTTTACTTATCCACTGCCAAAAATAATTCTCATCCATGATATTGTCCGTGAGGAAATAAAGAAAATGTTTCGCATGAGAGTTTTAATTACCTTGACTACCCCAGTGGAAAGAAGCCAAATACCAGTAGGCTTGGAGCCCTCCCTGTAAAGTGTCACCCCACGCAATTTCATTGTTTCCTTAGTAGAACCTTCAAGTGGTTCACGAACTGAAGGAGGAAGAGCCCCCATTAGAGGATGGAGACTAATCAAATCATTTATTTTGGGAATCTTTACTAATGGGGGATTCCTTAGAAGCTTTTTCAAGTCAGTCTGCATGGAAATTTAAAAAAAAAAAAAATTCTAATATTATGAAAGAGTGATGCACAAACTAAATAGTAATAAAGGACAAACAATCACCAACAGACCTGGACGGCATCATGAAGATGAAGCATCTCTTTTTCTTCCAATAGGCCAACCTTCTCAAGGTTTTGGAGATAATCAATTAAATGGTTTAGAACTGAGTACGTCACTTGTCTTGTTTTCACAACACGCAAAACCTGAAAATTCCAAATGTATTCATATGTACAAGACAATCTCATGCTAAAATAATCTTCCAAGCAAGGATTCAGTGAGAATTTTTTTAACCATATGTATGGTAGGTTCAACGGACTTTGGATAAAACAACTCCAACTAGAATCCAACACAACTTATCATCATAGCACACTGTGGGAACCAAATTAAATCAAAACCCTAAGTCAAATATTTCCTTCCATTTGGTGATTATTTGACCTAATTGGTTACTCAATTAAATTGGGAGTTACCTAATTAAATTGGGATTGATTTGATTCCTACCATAATTAGGGATTTGATTTAAATCAAATCCCTAATTAATCCAATCTCGCCAAATCGGGTGGAATAATTCTTTTCCATCTACGGAATTATTCCTCTGAAACCCTAGCCTCCGAGGCCCCTATAAATAGATTGCTACGCACAAGGGTTGAGGTACGTTTAAATTCCTACTGAAACTTTGCAGAAATTATCCCTCACAAACCCTAACCGCCATACTCTCTCTCCCTTTTACACAAGGCTCCAACCACCACTCACGGCTCCGGCCACCCGGTTTACACCTTACATATATATCTCCATACCCTATTTAGCTATTGTTTTCTCTACGAATCAATTGAACTAACTTAGGCATTAGAGGGCCTTTGGCCAACACCCCCCGGGTGTGGTCCTCTTATTTGGATCTATTTTGCCGGGAGAAAGAGGCGGCGAAGAAGAAAGGGGAATCTTTCAATCAAATATTTTCGTGGGAAGAAATCGCTCCCACACACACCATATGGAAACTTAACTAACAAACCTGAGGAAATGTGACACGAACATCTTCAAGAAACTTTTTTGCTTCTTCTCCTTCTGCCTCACTTTCATTAATGACGACAGAAGCAACTTCACTATCACCTAAATAAATCAGCAGATGTAAAATAATTATATATTTTTCAAAATTTAGGGTTACCACAATAACCAAAAACAATTTCCATTCCTACATGACAAGGGCAAATATCATGAAGAAAAGCATGTAGGGTAGAAAGTAAATTTCCTTTTCAAAATAGCCAAAACAATTACCAAAAAAGGTATTAACTAGTAAGGAAGACTATCACCTATAAAGTCATGAAGTTGCTGCCTTGCAATTCTATGGGCACGAAGAAAGGAAGCACAAATGTAACATGCAGATTCCAGCCTTTGCACAGTGAAATAGGTTACCAACTTCTGTGGGCAAATGCTTGTTTTATGGAACTTGTAGTAATTCGGGAAATGAACATGAGCTTTTAAACCTTTCCAGTCACACAGAGGCTCATCTGAAACCAAGTCAATTGCTTCGTCTACTGATTGCATCAAAATATTTGCAGTAGATTGTGTAATCCTTCCCTCATCAAGCATGCTCCAGTAAGCAGCTTGTACTCCTAAGACAATAAATGGTTTTATATTAGCAAATGAGGTCACAGTTAGACATAGCAACCTTTAATTTTCACACCATGGCTGGATCTATGGGAAGTTATGCATCAAAATGATCTCAAGGAGTTTCTTTCCAGGAAACAAGCGTCTTTAAGAATTTTAGTTGTATGTTTACAGAAATCTACGAAATATAAATGCCTAAGCTTGTAAGCATAGCACGTAAGTGTATCTGGGACTGAAATATAAACACTAACAAATTTACCATTCAAAAGACGTTCGCGTATATCCTTCAAATTTGTAAGATCCCGATTATTATCTCTTTCAGATGCAGCATGAGGGTGTACATGTTCGCTATCAACATTATTTAAGCTTGCAATATATCCTCTCACTGTGGGCCAGTCAGCCGGTCCCAATTCCTCATCATCTCCAAGATCACCAAAAGCCTCTAATGCTTTGTTCAACATTTCATATTTTGTATACTCCAGTACACGCCTCTATTATAAAACAAAAGCATATACATATAAATTCATAACAGGAATGCCTTTCTGGAGCCATTAATAAAAAATGTGCTTTATTTGGTTCTTGTGGAATGTATAGAATTCAAAGTATAACAGATTCACCAATAAAGAATAAAAGTTCTTGAAATTTAATGTAAACTCGAATAAAATACTATAAAATATAAATCCGGGAGATACATTTAGTGTGAGAGGAACCCAAGCTGTTGGTGATATACCTAACAATGCTTGAAGGCAACTGAACTGTAATATCATGCATTCTTTCCGACAAGTGAACCACATAAACACCATACTGCTCTTACGTAAGTAAATCAAATCGTTCACATCATCTCGATTGTTGGACCTTGACTATCTCAACTCAAGAGAATACAAGGATCAATTTTAGGTCACTGACATACTGGATCCTTACCAATAATGTTGAACGCCTAACATCACTAACCTACTGCTATGCTAATCCACCTATAGATCTTGTTGTGCAGTCAATACTATAATCTGTTTTGGAGTTTTCAGATTGTATCCACCAATCCCAGTGTTGGGAAAAGTGCCCAAAGATAGACCACTTGTAACTAACTAAGCTTGAAAATTACAATGTACTTTCATATGGGTTTAGAGCTGCACGACATAAATATTGAGCAATTATTTAAAAATTATAATCCCAAAACAAAGAAATGGAGACATAAAGCCGTACAGGGAGAATGCAGCATATAATTTGGGGGACAGTTAAATCCTCACCTTAGCTGCTGATAGCTTGTCCATATCTAGAAGGCGTAAAACAAATTGTGTGGTTGAACCATTCACAATTAGTGTCAAGAAGACGATTCCACCAGTGAAGAAAACAAACTGCAGAGGTGAAAACGATTCTATGTTGATGTATAAAAAAAACCAGCTTTAATAATCATATAAAAAAATGTCTCTGAATGGGTGTGCGTTCATGTTCCATAGGCGTACCAAGAATCCTGTGTCAGAACTGAGAAGCGAAGAGCTGTCACTAGTACGCTACAAGAATAAAGGAAAATAAATTAGAAGCAATACAAATCATCAGCATTCAAAGAAAAAAAAGGGAAAAAAAATTGTATAACATATAAAATAAAAACTGGTTCCTTTTGTAACTAATGGAATTGCACAGACTACACAATCACTGAATGTTTGACACAGCAAATCAGGTGAGTAGATGTGTGAATGAAATATTTCCTCAGCAAAAGCATCAATAATGGAGGTTTTGCAAAGTCCTTGTTGGTTCATTGAGAACGTTTTGTAATGCACCATCCAACTTAAAAGCAAACAATTAGTGAAACTAAGAACACAGTAGAGATTTTTAACCACATGGTGCTAATGAAATTTGGCCATACCAACAAGGTAAAGTAAATTTTCCCTTTGTATAAAATTAAATCTTAATTAACGACAGCTTGCCTTGACTGACAGTGAAAGTGACAATGCTACAGCCCCTCTCAGACCTGACCATATAAGGATTATAGCCTCTTTCCAATCCAAACCATAGCCAAAATACCGAAGCAAGGGAAACGACACCCCAACAACTATGAACCGGGAAACTTGTATGTAAACATAGAGAAGAATGAGATAGGCCCAAGAATATCCTGAAACAAAAACATTTAGAGTTACAGAGAGTTGAGAATAATAAATAACTAGTCTAACTGTGTAAGCATTAGTAGTATGGAACTGTATTTTTCCTAAGTTAATAGAAAGATAAAAAAGCTTAACATATAGTCAACTAAAAAGTTAACCATTCCTATGGTAGGGAACCTATATTGAAGGATAAGAATATAGTACGGGAAACAGGTAGACAAGTTGAAAAAATATCTATCAGAACATATGACATAAAAACTAAATATTTAAAAAGTCAAGCAGCAAAGTTAAAGAGCTAAGTGTGCAGAATATCAAAGAAATAATGCGGGAAACAACAAAAATATGCAAAGATCGACCATCCTTTGTATTTTCGCAGAGTCCACACCTGATCGGCCCTATATATTATATATGTGTGTATGCGCATCCATCTCTGTGCAATTATGACCAAGCATGTACATAAATTTATGCATGCAAAAATGAATACATAAATGCATCTCTGTATTTCAAAAAGTAAGGATTACCATTTTCAAGAAAATTTTCACCGCTAAGAACTCCTTCAGCTATAACAACTCCACTGAAAAGCATAGGAGAAAATATGTGTTTTAACATATGTAGCTCATGATCAAGCACATGGTACCAAACAAGTGCTAAAAGTTAGTTATGCTGATTTCCTTTTATTATTGGCACCAAACAAAATGGAATTTAAGAGCGTTGGATTATGCACTTACCTTAAGATGAAAATTAAGGTATTAGCAATATAAGCAACCATTTCCCTGCGAAAAGATGCCTAAAGCATGAGCACATAACATTTTATAAAGAGTAGATTGAAGGAGACATTTTTGAGCTGGCATTTTCTTTATGGACCTTATATATCTCTACCAAGTTCCACCAGCATGCCATAAATCACTGACAGGTATACTCCAATAAATGTCTAAATTAGTTATTGGCATACTTCGGACAATAGACAATGTATATTGCTTAGAAAATCCCTAATTCACATATTTCTTGTATCTTTCTGTTCGAGAGAGTAAAAACAACAAAGATGAATCAACTCATCACTTGGAACTTTATTTAATCAAACAGATTGCTCTAGATCAAAGAGATAGCAAGCGACAACCGCAAGACATACCAGAAATGATGTAAGCTTTGTTGGCTTTCACCCTTAAAAGCTGTCCTTGCAACTGCAGCATAAAACCTGTCCACAGATTATAATATTAAGACAAATGTATTCTCCAGTGTGCAATGAAATCTTATTGAGCATTCCAGCTTACATTCCTAAAGTCATCACCGTCAAGACACCAGACACTTCAACACCCTCTTGAGCCTGTTGCACCCAAATAAAAACCTCAGTTTTTCCATAAACAAAACATGCAATTTTTTTTTCTTTCTAGATATGTGAAATGCATTATAAATTCAGAAATATGTTTACTGTAAAAACATCAACCTTCTTTATGCTTCAAAGAATCCGTGTGAAAAATAGTTTATAGTTGACAGGTTGCAATGGTTATTTTGAAAATTTTATACATCGAAGAGGCACAAAAACATCAAAAAATAAAAAAGACATAAATTTGGAAAGGATCGTATGTAAAAGTAGTCAACTATAGCATTTGTATGACAGGTTTCAATAGTAAGAATTTAGCACGAAATTCATATGAATATACTGACATACCAACCAGAACTTAGGAATAATAATCAAATGAACCTAAAAAATGAAGCATCCCATTTTTTGAACATACAGTGAAGTAAGCAACGTAGCTGACAGCAAGTGTTAGTGTGATCTCTATCACAGTGTCATTGAAAATGAACCCGAGCCAGAGGACAGATACTATACCATAAGCAAGACCAATGCCTACACTGGACGAATAAAAGTGTTATATAACCAGAAGAAATCTGCCATCTTTGCTCAAAGAAATAAGTGAGACATACGCTCCAAGTGAGACTTGAGATAGAAATTTAATTATTTCCACCCAGTCATAGCTTTTTCCAAGAACCATTCGATAAAATAGCTGATAAACCACAATTGCTGTCCTGGACGAAATTAAACACATTCAGATAAGAGGAAATATGAAAAGCATAATTACTCAAGATTGTAAGTAACAACAACAGCAACCACCCATGGGTTTTACCTACACAAAATATTGAAGAGTAGAGAAAAGAGATTATCTGACTAGAAATAGTGTTAGGTCACTGAAAATCTATACCCATCATTCATCAAGGATTCTCCCTCAATTATTGTACTCAGTTTTTTGCTTGCACCAAGCTCTTTTAATAGTGCAACAACAGCCACAGGATCAGTAGCGCTGAGAAGCCCGCCAAGCAACAATGATGTTTTCCAACTCCAGCCATAAGGGAAAGTGAGCTGCAGTTGTATATCACAATATAATTATATAGCACAAACATATAGTCTAATTAACAAAGTGTAGGATACCTTCAAAGCAGATCCAAGGCAGAAAGTTGATATTAGAACACCGGGACCAGCCAGTATAATCATTTGTACCATACACCTCTGCATGAAAAACGGAAAAATCTGCCAGTTCATTTCATGTCTGACACAATTTCAAATTGAACAGTGACTTTGCACGAAACTACAAGCTAGAATTGCACCAAAAGAAAGTTTGTTCTTCTTATTTGTATAGATGTGTCTCAAACTGTCATTGATTGTGTGAAGCCATAACCACAGAATTGTGAAGTTGGTTTTGAAAAATGCATAGCAGCCTTATAATTTACGTGCATTTCACAAATAGAAATTATAGGACCATGAAAAGGAACCTTTATTTGGTGCACTTCCATAGAAAACGAACTCTCAAAAAGAAGGGCGGGAAGAAAAACAGCCAATAGAAGGTCAGGATCAATATTTGCCCCTGCACAAAAAGAGGAACAGTAAAACTGTTTATAAGAGGTGGAAGAAAGAAACCAGTCCAAGTCAAAGCCTATAATAGGCGTTGCAGTACTATGTCAGCAGAAAAGATGTAGCTGGAACTTACAAATTCGAATGCCTTCCCCAATCTTCCCCATTTGATGATGTGTACCATATTCTGCATGTCTTGGATCGTTAATTAAATTGGAACAAACAATTCAACAACAGATGAAACCAGTTGCAATGCCTAGAATTTTCACCAAAGCAACTCCCAATGAATTTTTTTTTTTTTACAATATAACTAAAGACACAAGCGAGAGTATCTATCCACCATCTGATATGGGCAGACAAAGAATAAAGTAATTTTCTGTCCCATAAAGAATTCATTCGATTATTCGTTATATTCCATCATTTTATTCTTTGCGCATCTCACCATTGTCCTGCTACCGGTAGTTTTTTTTTTTAATTCTTGGCCCCAGCAAATCACCCAAAACCCACTGACTTTAGACGGTCTTGACAAATTCCTGAGCCAGGCCACGACTATTACTTTTTTTTTTTTCCAGAAGGCCACTACTATTCCTACAAGTAAGAAAAAACTCAAAAAATAAAAGCAAAATGCTCTTAAATTTATTTATTTATTTGTCAATAATCAAAGCACTGAAACCAGCAAAGCTGAAAATTTAACAACTTAGTCGGAAAATTGAAATGATATTCTGCATGCTAATGCTAAAATATTAAAGTGCCAAGAAAAAAAATGTAAATGAAGAGAGTGAGGGAGAGAGAGAGAGACCTATGGAACCGAGGGCAATGCCAAGGATGAGCAAAGCCACAGTGTAGGGTACTCTGGTACCACGCAACAGATGCCTGCAAGCGATTCCTAACACCAAAGACAGCCCCACGAATGCCACTGCGTCCGTTGGATCCGATGTCGTTGATGATGAGCTTTCTTCTTCTTCCTCTGCCCCCAATATTCTGTACGGTAACTGCCATTCTGTCACCGTCGCCATTTCTCAAATTTAATTTCAATTTCAACTCAAGCAGCTTTCACTTTTGATTAAGCAGCAGACCAGTGAGCTGCTGTTGTTGCCAGTCACGCCAATAAGAAAACAGAACAGTTTACACACAGTTGTGTAAGCTCAGCTCAGGTGCTCCCCTCTGACAAGAGAGAGAGAGAGAGAGAGAAAAGAGAGTTGAACAGTACTTTAGAGAGATTTGTATATTGATCTTTCATCATGACTGATTACAATAATGACTCTGATATATAGGGTTTAGAGTTAGGGCATTCACAATTAACTTCTTAAATCATACTCCCTATTTATCTCTTAAAATAAAGAGACCTTAAGAGCTCCTAAATCTGATAAGAGAAAAAGAACTTCTAGTGACTTCTTATAATATAATGCTACTTTATTTAATGAATATTTCAAATTTTTATTTAATGCTAACTTTTTTTTTATATAATAAAGATGGACCAATTAAAAAAGAATTATAGCATTTATGACTCTCTAAACTAGAGAATATAATTGAAGTTTAAATTTTATAGAGAGCTTGTAAAATAACTTTTATATATTTTTAGCTAAAATTTAACTAAAAAATAGAGAGCATGATTATGAATGCTCTTAATCTTGAATTGGTAACAACCTAACTAACATCACGTGGTGTCATATTACAGTTATCACCCTCCCCCTCCCGCTTTATGTGCTGTTAAAAAAATGATCAAAGTGAAGTGTGCAATGTGACTGTACTTTTTGCTTTCTTTAATGAATCCGAGAGTTTATCAATATATATACGCACATTTCAAATTGTAATTCTCAAGAAATTAGACAAGTATTTTTCAAAAGCTTTCTTTGTGTCTTTCATTAGAGTTAGAAATGTCATATATAATTTTTATTTGTTCTTACTTGGCTTTACAATGAATCATTTACCTTTTTCGCAGCTAGTTGTGGTTTATGCCAACACCACAAGGAATAAGATAAATTCCTTGTGTTCTGAACGTAGAAGGTGCCAACTTTTTTCCAGGGCACAATATGTATTTGTAATTTTGTAGCTTGACAATAATGTAGAATTGGAATATGCCATACACCGTTGCCTCTAGTTGCTTAAAAAAATAACTGTTTGCAGCTTGTAATGTCAACTCAAAACCTTGACGATATAGATTTGGATCTACTGGACATAACGAGAGCATATATAATATGTTAATTAAACGGAGCACGAGGATGAGATTAAGACTTAAAAAATATACAAAATTAGTGAAATACCCATTTCTAGACATGAAACTATAAATATACCCTATACTATTTAAAGTATAGAAACACACCCAAAATAAACCCAAAAATCGACAGCTGTAGATTTTTTAAATTTAATAGCAATGTTGAATTATTGTTTTGCCCTTTTGCCCAAAATAAACCCAGCTCCAAGGCTCAATTAAGATAAACGGCGATTGCTCCTTCAAAATCTAGGAGCTGGTCTGTGAGAAATCGACGAGCTGCCGATTTCACTAACCTCCCCGTCGGAGCCGCATCTCTAATTTTCATTGCTTTCTAGATCTCTCACTTGTTTTCTCATAGATCTTGCAGCTATTATCTCATAGCTCAATCTCTCGCATCTTAGTCATAGGCAAGGTCATTTTACAACTCAAGAAGTGGACTCGGGTCCTGATCTATGAGGCCGACTCTTTCCTCCACCGACAATGATGGGTTGCAGAGGCCTTTTCTCTGTTCGGTGAGATCATCGAATCGAAGATCATCAACGACCGTGAGATCGAGAGGTCCAGGGGCTTCGGCTTCGTCACTTTCAACCACGAGAAGGCCATAAGGGACGCGATCGAAGACATAAACGGCTAGAACCTTGACGGCCGTAACATAACCGTCAATGAGGCCCAATCTCGTGGAAGCGACGGTGGTGGTGGTGGTAACGGAGGTTACAGCCGCGGAGGATATGGCGGCGTTGGCTACTGAGGTGGCGGTCATCGTGAAGGCGTTGGGGATAGCGTCTAGATGACGATTCGGTTTAGGCCACTTAGGTAATTTGTATTTGATATTCATTTGAGTTTTGAATTGTGATTTTAATTTTTTGTTGTTTATAATTTGGATTGATTTTAGATTCAGTTTGGTTGTGAATTTAATCTTGTGTTTTGGTTTGAGCTGTGGTTAAAAATCTGTGATATTGAATTGGGTTTTCATATTAATTGAGGTACCCTTTTTGAGTTGAATCTGAGTATATTCGTGCTGGAGGGTTGGGTTAGTAGTTTGAATTTCTGAGTTGGATTAGGCTTAGCTTAGTTGAATTAAATATTTTTTTTATTCAAGGATCTACAATTCTTCCAAGGTTGATTTGTGAGTTGGCTGCAATTTTCATTGTAGACCTACTTTTCAGCTACATTGCTGTGAAAGATAGACCTTTTCAAAAGCGAAAAAAAGAAAAACTAATTGGCATCTACCCTAGACCATACTAAATACCTTTGAGTATTTTAGTTTTCTGCTTCTTTGCCTTAAGAAGCTGGAGGCTTGTTTAATTTATGTTTACTTTTTAGTCAAGAGTAGCTCAAAAAATTTAGATTGACATTCATGTGGTCAAGGTCTTTGGGTCCTAGACTAATGTGCTTTCAGAAGCTATGTGCTAGAGTGAGGTTACATTAGTCTAGATGTAATGGAGTAACACTTTCAATTAGTAGAAAACAGTATCTAAAGCTTACTTTCAGAAGCTATGTGCTAAAATGAGGTTATGCGAGCCAGTTCTAACTTTCTAACTATGTGGTGTGCTCTCTATTGTTTTTGGAATCCAATATGCGCACGATGCCTATGGATTTTCGTCTGTTATGTTATTGTGATAATAAGTTCAATACACAAAACCCTACTTTGAATCTCAAGAAAACTGGAAATGCTCCAACAGCAATACTTTGTCATTGCTGATGCCTTTTGATGTTAGTTTCATTGATACATGAAACAATTACTAGTACTGTTCAATTATACATTATCAAGTTTACGACGCTTTTATACCGGTCTCATTCTGTAATGTAACATGTTGATACAACTTCTGATGGGTTGGGTTGGGTCTATAATTAATATTTGAACTCTATTTCATATAGGCAAATTCGGGAAAGAAGATCCAAACTTTTTTGAAGAAAGAATTTATTACAAAGATGTATTTGTTTGGTTACTCACTCTGTTTAGTTGATCAACTTTAATCTCAAGTGAAAGAAGGTGCCCATAGCCATTGCCCGGCCATTCACATCATGATACCATTGACTATCACTAAGGTAATGAAGGTAACACTTTCAAATAGTTCTATGACATAGTATTAAAAGTGTACTTCTATGACATAGTATTAACAGTGTACTTTTTTTTTTTCTTGTAGAGGTATTTCCTTTTGCCTTTGCGATGATTTCTGGTGAAACTTTGGACAATTAGAGGTCGTTTCTGCACAGGATATCGGATGTATTACTGGGTTTTTTTTGAGTTTTTTTGTATGAAATGGTATTAACAATGTTTTCTATGAAATGGTAGTAACAATGTTTTCTATGAAATTGTATTAACAATGTACTTCTATGACATGATATTAACAATGTACGTCTATGACATGGTATTAACAATGTATTTCTATGAAATGGTATTAACAATGGTTTATTGTATGAAATGGTATTAACAATATCTTTTTGTAAGAAATGGTATTAAAAATATATATATTTTTTGGTATGAAATGGTATTAACAATGTTTTTGTATGAAATGGTATTAACAATGTTTTCCTATGAAATGGTATTAACAATGTACTTCTATGACATGGTTTGCAGAGGTTCGATGGAGAAGAAAGGGTCGTAGGGGCATGCCCTTGGTTTTCGTTTTTTTTATAAATAAAAAAAATAAAAATCTGGATTGGGCTTGTTTTAGGTTTTTTTGGGTTTTTTGTATTAGGCTTCTTTTAAGTTAGTTAGTGGCAGTCATGTAATTTATAGAAAATTCAACACTCATTTTGTATGTAGTAAATGATTTTTGGGTATGTTTCTAAAGTGTATTTCATGTAGGGTTTTTTTATAATTTCAGCTTCTATTTTGGATATATCACTAAAGCTCTCTAAAAAATAATCAAACAAGTACAAAACAATGAAAGATTACGTTAACAAATAATTAAAGGTACTATTATGTTAGGGTAGGTGATGACTTTCATAACATAAATTTGTTCGTTTTTGTATGTATATACTAAACTTTATAATAATAATAGAGTTGATCTTAGCCAGAAGACATTAATTTAATTGTGAAATCAAGATCATCGATGCATGTGGCCATATGTCAATTTTTGTACAATTAGACTCTTCATCATTTGTACTCTTTTAATTAAAATTAAAAGAATTAAAAAAAGAAAAAGGATAATATGTCCCAGGATTCTTGCAAACCTTTCCTTTATATTTTCAACCCACTTTACCCACAACCATCACTTATCTTCTCAGCATAAATTCATGATGGGGAGATAAGTGGTGGGGACACAAGGAGAATACGTGATGGGTAGATAAGTGGTGGGTTGGAAAGGAGGAGAAGGAGGTTTGCAATAACCATTGGACTTGGACATGGACATATTCTCCTGCTTCCTTTTTTGAAAATAACGAAGAGTCCAGCTGTACAAAATTGACATGTGGCTATATTTGAATAAGAACACTTCTATGCCTATGGGCAATGTGAATACTGGCCATCCTTATAATTTTGTTTCCACTTCTATATGTAAGGGTAAGGACAATTACTATACACTTTAATTTATTTTCTATTTTTTATACTTCAATTTTAAAAAGTAATTTTATTATTTAATCTTTATAGAAAAAAAATTTATTAGTAATTTTATAGATAATTTTTTAGTATTTTGTTCAATTTTGTTTAATTTTTATTACATAAAAAATGGCAGTCATTGAATAGCAATGGAAAATTTGATCGGACGCCTCAGGTGCTACCACATGCCTTGTAGCAGTGGAAAACAAATTTTAAAAGCTCGCTGATGCCAACCTGGGGTCAGCAAATTCAAGCAACAACATGGGCTGGATCTGCCTTTGAACTTGCCCAGATTAGTGACCCCCACGTCTTGCTAGAGCTACTTTATCCGCGATGGAGTCGTCTCGCGGGCCTAGGGCCCGCTCCTACCTGGGCCCAACTTTTGCGATGAAAGTTCTCTAAAAGCTGTATTGGTGACGTGGTACTACAGTAATATTGTATAATTTCTCCAAGTTTCCACATGTCCCAGCAATGGTCAAAACGTAATTTTTAATTTGGGCCTTTTGTCTTTCTATCCATCACTATATTTCCTGGAGTATCTGAGATGGACCAGGAGGCCCAAATTTATTTTAATTTTGGGCCCTTGGCCTTTTGCAAACAGAAAAATATCCAAAAAATAATTTGAATAGTGAAATATTTTTTCAACTATTACGAAGTTAAAAAAATTCATTAAATAGTATGGGGTTTATAGCTCTAGAGTACTTACCTTCGCATCCGAAGTCTTAGATTTGATTCTCCCCTCTTCATATTGCTTGTATTAAAAAAGAAAAAGCAAAGGACTCATTAGTGTAGTGGTTTGGAATAATTACTTCTCTAAGAAAAGTCTTGAATTCGAGTTTGAACATTCACATATTATGTTATCACTCATCTTAATAAGAATTTTTTTATAAAATTAATTAAATAATAAAAGAATAATTATATTATAATAAATAAATAAAACTCCTTAAATTTGATTCTTTATTTATATTCTATATATGTAATGGGAGATTCTCTAATAAGTATATTATATTAAGAATTATTTACATATTTTTAATTTCCAGCCTTAAATTACAATAAAAATTATTTGAATATTTAACCCTCTTCTCATAGAAAAACTTTATTATTACAATTTTTTTCCTGATATATGAAACAGGACTACATACTAATATATAAATAAATGTTAGCAAAGATCACGAGCTCCTCCTAAAATACATCCTCAGTCAAGAAAGCTGACAAAAGGGCAAAACGGGAAAAAAAAAAAGAAAAAAAAAAAAAAGAGTAAAAATGAATTAAAAGAAAATATTATCAGGTTGCTGTAGCGGTTTGTTCATTCTCTCACTTTATCAGTTGAAAATATCACTCGTGTCTTCTTCTCCGTCAAGACCATGAAGAACCTCTCGACGATTCTCGTCCTTGCCGTTTTAATCACGTGCTGCGTTACCCACGTCAGATCGGACGCCTCCGATCACCGCTACAATGATGGCGACGCCGTCCCTCTCTACGCCAATAAAGTCGGCCCCTTTCACAACCCCAGGTAACCATATAAAATCTCATCTGGATCTGACTTTGGATCTGGAGAAATCCTCTGTTTGGAACTCCATTTTCAGATACTCTTCATGCAATTGCTGATTTTGGAAGATTCTTATTGCTTCCAAACCGGCCCTTGCACCTTTTTGTAGGGCATTGACATTGAGGAGGCAACTGACTAATGTGTTGTGTATTTGGTTGTTTTGTTTGCTTTCAGCGAAACGTATCGGTATTTTGATCTCCCCTTCTGCTCAGCAGGTTTTATATCTCAAACATTTTGCCTTTTACATTCTACATTCCATATGCAATGGCTTGACCAAACAACCCCCCCCCCCCCCCCCCCACAAGAAAAAGAAAGTTTAAATGCGTAAATTTTAGCTGCGATATCTAATTTCTTAGTGGGGAGCATATGCATAACTTCTAAAATAGTAAATTCTCCTGAGGATAAGTCCAACAACAACGGCCTTCTTTATAATTTTTGCACTTGAAATGTAGATTCTTTGGATCAATATAAGCGCTGTCCTATGCCCTAGTTTTCGAAGGACGGTATGTTATAGATTTTCTTATGTTTTCGGTTTTAAAATAGGACAAAACTTGCAATGGTGCAGCTAATAATTGTAGCTGCGTTAATAGAATTTCTTTTCTGTTTTTTTAAAATTTCCAGAACAATTTGATTTTTTTGTAAGTTAAGATGGGTCCTTTATCAATGGTAGGTGATGTGAAGGAGAAGAGGGAAGCACTTGGAGAGGTACTGAATGGAGATCGTCTTGTTAGCGCTCCTTATAAACTTGAGTTCAGAAAAGAGAAGGACACTGAAGTTGCTTGTAGAAGGAAGCTGACCAAGGAAGAAGTTGCTCAGTTTCGAACTGCTGTGAAAAAAGACTACTACTTCCAGATGTATTATGATGACTTGCCCATCTGGGGCTTTTTGGGAAAGGTTGACAAGGAAGGAAAAACTGACCCAAGTGAATACAAATATTTTCTATACAAGCATATCCAATTCGAAGTTATGTACAACAAAGACCGTGTAATTGAAATCGGGGCCAAGATGGATCCCCATTCTGTTGTGGACTTGACAGAGGACAAGGATGTTGATGCAGATTTCATGTACACTGTAAAATGGAGGGAAACAAATATTCCCTTCGAGAATAGGATGGATAAATATTCACAGTCCTCTTCACTTCCACATCACTTGGAAATTCATTGGTTCTCAATCATAAATTCATGTGTCACAGTTCTCCTCTTGACGGGTTTTCTTGCAACGATTCTTATGCGGGTCCTGAAGAATGATTTCATGAAGTGAGATTTTAATTTGTGAGCCTTGAAAGCTTGTTGTTTATATGAAATCTCTGGGTTTTCCGTTTACAATTTATTGTCACTTATTGTATTTATTCAATTTCTTAATAAGGTATGCACAAGATGAGGAAGCTGCTGATGACCAAGAAGAGACTGGATGGAAGTACATTCATGGTGATGTTTTCCGGTTCCCCAAGCACAAATCTTTGTTTGCTGCTGCTCATGGTTCTGGAACCCAGCTGTTCACTCTGTAAGGATTATTGCAATCTTTTTAGATATATGAATTTTGGATTATTTCATGCTAGTACTAAATGTTACTGTCTTCCCCTCTGTGCATTTCCAGCACAATTTTCATTTTTATGCTCGCACTAGTTGGTGTATTTTATCCATACAACCGAGGAGCTTTATTCACTGCACTTGTGGTCATATATGCACTCACTTCTGGCATTGCGGGATATACTGCAACTTCTTTCTATTGTCAACTTGAAGGAACAAACTGGGTAAGTAAAAATGGATTCTGTTCGCAACAAATGCAGCTTATGATTTCTGCTTATTAAAGTGAAATGGAATCATTTAGTTTCCTCTTCTGGTTGACAGGTGAGAAATTTATTACTTACTGGGTGCCTTTTCTGTGGGCCTCTGTTCCTGACATTCTGCTTCCTTAACACTGTTGCAATTGCTTATAGTGCAACTGCAGCTCTTCCTTTTGGTACTATTGTGGTAATTGTCCTTATTTGGACATTGGTAACATCACCATTGCTTGTCTTGGGTGGCATTGCTGGGAAAAACAGCAAGGCTGAGTTCCAAGCTCCTTGCCGCACCACAAAGTATCCTCGAGAAATTCCCCCTCTTCCATGGTACAGAACGACCATTCCTCAGATGGCAATGGCAGGGTTTCTCCCTTTCAGTGCAATATATATTGAACTTTACTACATATTTGCCAGTGTCTGGGGTCACAGGATTTACACCATCTACAGCATTCTGTTTATTGTTTTTATTATTCTTTTGATTGTCACTGCCTTTATAACTGTGGCTTTGACCTATTTCCAACTTGCTGCTGAAGATCATGAGTGGTGGTGGAGGTAAACAAGTCTTTCTTGCATTAAATTTTCCATAGATATTCATATTCTGGTTTCAATTTGTAGATATTGTTTATATCCTACAAATAGGTTAAGTTTAAAAAAGAACAGAAAAAAAGATTCTTCGGATTGTTTCTAGTCATTGCTGTTCATTTTGAGCTAGAAAATTTTAGAATTACTGTCGATGTGATCGTCTGCGTACCATTTGTCTGGACTAATCAGAGTTGTTGATTTGTGACAGGTCTTTTCTATGTGGTGGATCTACTGGCCTCTTCATCTATGGCTACTGCTTGTATTATTACTATGCTCGATCGGATATGTCTGGTTTTATGCAAACCTCGTTCTTCTTTGGTTACATGGCTTGCATTTGCTATGGCTTCTTTCTCATGCTTGGTACCGTAGGCTTTCGTGCCGCCCTGCTGTTTGTTCGTCACATTTATAAGTCTATCAAGTGTGAATAGGGGGGTTGTTTCTTCCTCTTTTTATTCTATTTTTTTTAAATGATAGGAAAAAGTCTATGAATTTTGTTAGAAGGTAGGCGAGAGTGCCTTCAGAAGCGGAAGCAGAGGAAGCAAGCTTTTCGAAGTAAAAGCGCTTGGAGACTTGTCTTTTGCTTTTGCTTCAGGCATGGGGAACATGTGGGCATTGTTGGGGTTTCCTTTAACTATTTTCACTATATGTATCTATGGACGCGTTAATATAGGGAGCAGCCTTGTATGTCCACGTTTTACTTGCTCTCTGAAATGACTTTTTCCATGTTACTCGTTCGTGAGTTTGGTAGCCTTATCTAAAACTATCTTCATCTCTTACATTCGAAACAAATAAATCGGAGGAGGAGCAAGCCACATTTTAGACGTAAAGAAGTAAGTGATAAAGATAATGGAAAGGAATTTTATTTTTTGGTCGCAAATGTTATTATATTTACGGACAGTTGTCCTTGATTTCATCCCATCCCCTATAGTTCCATTTCTAAACTTGGATACATTTTCTTCTTTAAAGATAAAAGATGTCAAGATAATGGAAAGGAAATTGATATTTGGTTGGTGAATGCTTCTGTTTCTTTGTTTTTTTAATAGTACCAAGTAAGGAATTTCTCACATGCATGTCACTAAGATGTTATGAGAGTTTAAATTTGAGACCACTTGTTTGACCACTTGTTTGCAAGTCAAGGCTTTTCTCAGTTGATAAATGCTTCCGTTAATAAGCTTTCAAAGAGGAGATAAAAGTCCCTACAAGACCTTGCACGGTTGCACCTCAGTCATGCTCCTCCTCAATTAGCGTACATGCTATATGCCGACTTGTAATAAAAAATAGTTACGATTTTGGTAGATCTTTGCTTTGCACGATGATAAACGGAGTCTCCAACACAAATGAGTAAATTAATTAGAATAATAGAACAAATAAAATATATATATATATATATATAACCGATAATTCCAACTTTCACACGGAACTCTATATATATTCATATAATATTTGTACTTGAAAACAAGAAGAAAATAAAAAAAAAATAACTCCAATCCAATGCAAGCCCTGAATAAAAGAATAATATTCCTATTCTATATAAATTTTCTTCACCGGCGCCTAGACGTGTTAAATAAGACCTAGTAGCAGCGCATCATATACGCCGCCGGAACAAGTAACGAGAGAGAACAAACACATGTACATCTTTTCCTAAGACGAACATGTCAACGCCCCTTGGTGTTGGTGCTTCTTTTTATTTATTTAGAGTACTCTACTCTTTATTTAACTTTAATTCGATTTCCTCCCCTCCGAAGACAGGGTCACAGTTGGGCGTCAATGTCGACAATTAGATCATGCGGCCCAACAATTGAGGCAAAGGTAACTGCTTTCCGCTGAGGAAAATGACTAATCTTTTCCAATTCCTCGTCAGTCAACGACCAATCGAATATGTCAACGTTCTGCTTCATTCTTTCCTTGTTGTTGCTTTTTGTTACCATGCTCACCCCTTGCTCATAAACCCACCTCAACGATACCTGAGCAGTTGTTTTGCCTTTGGCTTTGGCAATGTCTTCGAGGATGTTTGAGCATAAAACCCTGTCGTCTCCTACTCGACTGTTAGCTCCGCCCAGGGGAGAGTAAGCTGTAACATGGATACCCTTTGCCTTACAGAAGTCATTCAGTTTCTTTGTCTGCCAAGCGGGGCTCATCTCCAACTATAAATAGTTAAACCAAAATTTTAATGAGAATATATATATAATTGATATTATTCATGTTCGCAAGTACATATATAAAATGAGAACGGATATAATGATATATATACATACTTGGTTGAGGACGGGAGGGATTTTGGCGATGGAAAGGAGGTCCTGAAGCATGTTGCAAGTGAAATTACTGACGCCAATGCCCCTGGCAAGGCCAAGTCTCTTGCACTCTTCCATGCCTCCCCAAACTGACTTCAAATCTAGAGGTAGCACCATCTCTTTTGCAACAGGCATACTCTTCACCTCTCCCCCAAATTTGAAGGGCCAATGAATTATGTACATATCCACGTACTCCAGTTGCAGATTCCTACATATATATATAGCAATTAATTAATATTAATATGCAAACAATTAGTTGCTGATATAATTATATATATAAGAAACTCTTAATTAATAGGCAAAAGATTTGTCATATATATATGACATCAATAATAGTTAGTTACCTTAGACTCATGTTAAGGGCAGGCACCACAAGATCCTTCTCAGCAAAGCTGGCAAAAAGCTTGGTGGTGATGAACACCTCACTCCTGGACTTGATGAGTCCAAGACGCACAGCATCGGATATGGCTTGACCTAGATATTTCTCCGACCCGTAAACTAAGGCGGTGTCAAAGTGGCGGTAGCCGGCTTTAATGGCTTCAAGAACCGCAGCCTTGTCTGTTTCTGGATCCGGCGCAGGGTATGCAGTTCCCATGCCAATCACTGGAATGGCTAGAATGTCGTCACCGCAGCTCAGAATTACCTCAGGAATTGCCTTTGCCATTGTGAATTTCTATCTGATTCAATTCAAGAGAAAAAGGAACAAGAAGATAGATGTATAGATCGATCTGCACAGCTGCTATATATAGCTCAAGTCAACTCAAAGGAAAAATATATTTATTCTTGGCCTTCAACTACACCATGTCCATTCTATTTATAAGCAGGTTGCAGGCATGTGCATACACCCTGTCAATTATCCCAGCTTATTTGTTTAATATGTAGCCGGACCAAAAGAATCATAGAGCTTATTTCCCACTCAAAGTTTCTCCGCCCCTTTTACCCACGCACCTATTATTAGAGGTCTTAGTCAAGCTGCCTGACCATGTCAAAAATTAATCAGGAGTCCAATTATATGACGCCACATGTTAATTTGCTTTGTTTTACCGGCAACTAGGATTATACAATATTGATTCCACGGATTAAAAGTTCTATTTATTTCAATATAGGTATGATTATGGATATAGCTAGGGATTGTATGTGCAACTGAAGCTATTATTTATTATTGCATAGAAACTCTTGTTTTTGGTCATGTAGAGAATGTGGTAAGTACCCAACACCACTAGGAGTTTGGTCAAGTATAACTGCAAGGATATCTCTCTTTTTTTCTTTCTATTTTTGGGTCAAAGTATAACGGCGATCGAGGATCTGGAGCCTGTATTGCACCGGAAAATACCGTACTTTTGATTAGAGGAAACAAAGTTTCTCGTCTTTTTCCCCCGCTCTGTTTCCTTCCTTGCGTGTCACATTCAGTCATGGTGATGGATGTTGAAGCTGGGCATTGAATTTCTTCCGGCAACTGCTACCCATCTTTGATCTTTGTGGTCCCCTAATTCATTCGACGAGTAAAGTATTTAGCCTGAACTAAGGACCAACTCTTGAAACTAATTAATACATGCAATGCAACTCTTAACTAACATCAACAGAAATTAATGAGGAGGGTATCGACCAACTGTGTGTCACTTGGTAACCGATTAATTAGGCTATCGAATTAAGACAAATAATGATCTGTCAATAAAAATAAAGAAAGATTAAAGACAGTTTGATAATGATGATGATTCAGGCAGAAGACTTCTTCACTGTGGTCCTTTTCCATTCAGCAGACTTTTGAGACTTTAATATATACTAAAGCACACCAACGCTGCCCATTTGCATATTCCAATTGAGTACACTTATTATAATTTATTTTCCCCTTTTAAATAATATAGCTTAAAATTTCCCCAGGATTTCCATTTATACAATATTGAGCAACCGGTTGACTATGTTCAAAAGTGAGAACATAAGTTAGGTTTAATTATGTATTTGTTGTAGTTCATCTAAGTTCTTTGACTTTTCTGTCAAATAGGATTTCATTCATTTTTTGTATTTTCTGATGTAGATCTATTTTTGGTTATTCTTATTATGCCCCTGAAGTATAAATCGTGTAGAAATTTATAGGACAATAATTACGATATTTTATTAAAATTTCAATATAGGGATATACATAAATCTCATAATTTTAGGATAATTTATTAAGGTAAATTATTCAAATGGTCCTCAAATTTGTATTTGGTTTACATTTTGGTCCATCAACTAAATTATTATTTCAAATGGTCCATCAACTCTATATTATTCGCTTTAGTGGTCATTCTGTCTAATTTTTTGTTAGATTTAATCTAATTTTAGAGTAAATAATGATCAATTTACCCCCATTTTTAACGAAAATATTGACAGAATGTAACGGCAGGACCAATGGAGTGAATAATATAGAGTTGACGAACCATTTAAACGAATAATTTAATTAAAAAATCCAAATATAAATCGAGTATAATTTTGAAGACCATCTAAATAATTTACCATAATTTATTATTTTAAACATACAACTTCTCCTTGAATTTAGCTTATTAACCATCTGCACGTTTTCCTTTCTTGTTCTTTGTGCCTCTTGTATTGTCTGGTTGGTGTTATAAAATGCAACTCTCTCTCACAGTTACTTCTCTCAATTTATTGTATTATTCGTTGTTTTTTATTACTTTTTCCAGTACTCTCTTCCCTCTCTCTCTCTCTCTCTCTTGTTTTTTCTGTGTTCTATATTTTCCAGTTCTCTCCTCTCTCATTTTTTTTCAGTGTTCTTTTTCTAGTTCTCTCTCTCTCTCTCTCTCTCTCTCTCTCTCTCTCTCTCTCTCTCTCGTTTTTTCTTCTCCAGTTCATTTCTCGGCCAATTAACATGTTAGGCTTACAACTATAGGCCTCGTTTTGTTTCTAAATTTGATTAGACGCCTATTTCGTGTTTATTTATGTTGTCTTCGGCTTTAGTTCCCTACCAAAAAAAAAATTCTTCACAATTTGAAAAGCAAAAGGTAGAGAACGGTGAAACATTCAAAATATTAAAAAATGCCCTTGGTTAATTCAAACATTAAGAATTAAAATTATTAATTAAATGAAGATAATATGATAAATTCATATTTTTTTCATATTAAAAAAATTAAAAGAAAAAAGAAAACCAATTGGCACATGCTCATGTCAAGGGGCTAGTATTATATTATAGAAGAAGCCAAGAAAAAAAAAATTAGCTTGGTCCTAAATAAATTTCTGGTTCCGCCATTGAGTTGTAACCTAAGTTTATCCAATTGTGTAGGTAAAGTAGTATTTATATTTCTATGCTCTCGACTTGGTGTATCGTAGGTGTCTTAGTTTATGCACATGAGTTATAGGTAACAATTTTATTTTTGTTTACCCTATGGTAGAAATATATTATATACTCTTGTAGATATATTATCCTATGGTGTAGGTATGTTGTCCTGTTGCCTATATATATGTTTTTTAAAATATTTTTTACAATGTATAAAATAGTATTTTTATGTACCCTTTTTAAGATAAAAATCAACTTCACCCGAAATGCCAAATATCCATATTATTATATTTTTAAAAGCAAATGGGGACCCTATAATGCATAAAATTTTAAAAGATAGTAAATAATATTGGGGTCTATGACTTAAAAAATATATATATTAAAATAATTTATGACACCAAGTTTTTTTATATGTTATTTCATGTAGGATTTGACTACTCAGTTGGAGTAACTTTAACTTTTTAATTTTGTCAGTTTATGAGTACGTAGTGGTGGATCCATGAAGTTTTCAGGGAATGGGCAATATGTAAAAGACTAAAAGCTAAATAAAAAATTCTATGTAATTATACAATTAGTCAACCAAAATTCATATCAAATCATCAATTAATATAACCAAAAATCAATATCAATTAATCAAAATGCATATCAAATTATCAATTAAACAAATAAATACAATCACGTTTTCTCTTTGTCAGTATATGATTATATAATTGGCATTCTGGTAAACTTGTTGTGATAGAATATCAATGGCAATTTGTCGCCGTAACACGATATTGTTCGCTTTGGGCTTCCCTCTCTGCCCTCACGGTTTTGTTTTTGGGAACTCACGAGCAACTTCCTAGTGGGTCACCTATCTTGGGATTGCTCTAGCCCCAACTCGCTTAACTTCGGAGTTCCCATGACTCCGAAGCCAGTGAGCTTCCAAAAGGCATCCTGCTAAATGGAGGTGGGCATATACATATAAGGCACATCAGCCCCTCTCCATTGGTCGATATGGGATGTTACACAATTGTCTCAATTCCATGATATGATTTGAAGGCACATGTTTCAATCAACAAATTATGAGGTAATATTTTCTTTCAATCATGCATCTTCATTGTGCTATCTTGTGAATTGTTTTCAAATCATAATCTGTTTGGAAGTTTGATTTTGAAACAATTAACGTTTGATTGGGAAGACTTTTTGTTTAAAGAAAGTTTGTTTTATTTCAAACACTACTTTCTAGTTTTTCTCTTCAAAAGTCTTCTTTACTGATTGGGAATCATCTTTTTCATTATATCATTCTTTCTATATTAATCCCTCTTTGATAGATTGATTAAAGATGAATAAGTTTTATTTGTAAATCAATTTATTTGATTTTCAATTTAAATGTTGATTAATTTTCTTTCTTGTTTTGAAAATCACTATAAAAAGGAAGCCTATGCTTCATTCTTCTCAACAACTTTCAACGTGGGTTTTTCTGTGTTTCAAATTAAAAAAGAAAGTTGACGTGCTTTGTTTTGTTGAGGACATATTATCAAGAGTAAGATTATCTTGGTGATCTGTCAGTTTAGTCATATTGCATCCATTTGCATAAGTTACAAAGTTCTCATACCTCCAACGAGTTTGAATCAATCGCGTCGAGTATCAGACTCAACATAAGGAGAAAAGGATAATCCAGAGAGAAGTGCAGTTACAAAGAAGTTGGTACTTTGTTTAGAGAGTATAGGACAAGTTTGTATACTTCGTGTAATCTTTATTTCCATGTGTGTTCTTTATTTATGTTCTGTACTTTCTAGGGATTGGTAGCACCTATCAATCCTTTAGGTGCGTTTTTTTTATTCCTTTGTTTTGCCTAACGTGCTCTTCACTATCTTTTAGTGTTTTAAGCTATTCTATAAGTAATTTCACTCTTTTTCAACAAGAGAATAAGTCCATATATCATATGTATGTGGACACAACACCAATTAATGACCTTTAATCATTCATCAATGAATCAATGTTGTTTCTTAACTAGAAAGAAGGTCGGGAGACTTTGAAAAAGGTCAAAGGAGAGAGAAATTTTTTAAAAGAAGCCAAAATAGACAAAATTGCCCTTATTTATTTTTGGATTTCCTAAGGAATCATTTGCATTTGCATGTCTTTAGTTTGAAAGTTAAGAGGTTTTTCTGTCTTTTTTGAAAAAACTTTGACTTTTTCCAAAAGTGAAAGTTTTTTTTGACTAAAACATAAATTTACTTAATTGATATGATAGCTATGACACCAGAAAATGTTGGCTAATCAAAATAGTAAAACTGAAGATGACAACTTGCAAACAAGACTTTTTATTTTTCACTCCCTTAAGTTGGCTAATCAATTATAACCCATAATTAAACAAACAAATCATGGAAAAATTAATAATAATAAACATAAAAAAATAATTAAAAAAAACAGCAGACCTTGCAATGCGAAGAGAATGAATTTTGATATAATTGACCATGCTTCAAATTGAAGAGAGGAACATGAACAAGATCTATATCTAATCCATCTGTGCATATACTTGGTTTCGAGACAATGAAGTTGTGCTTGTGCTTCCATGGCTGAAGACTTCTTCGTTGCGCATGTCTCTTCCTTTCCTTAAAAATATTTTTTTTTCCTGACCTGGCGCAGAAAGCAATAGCTCTTTGAGGCATTTTATCGAACAGTTTATGGACACCAGTAAAGAGATAATTTCTAGCATTTTCATGATATTTTCTGACTGGGGAAGGTGCAGCTACACCTCTTTGTATCTCGATGGGTCCACTCACTGGCGGACCCAGAAATTTTTTAGCAGAGGTGCAATATTGACTAAGTATGAAAAATGGTTTTTCGGAATAATCATTTTCTCAAGATAATTTTTAGCGGCTTTTATTCCTTACACATCTAATAAGAAAACTTGATTGTATGAGATTTTAGTATGAAATATATATTGACTTAATGAGCCATCATTTTTAGCCTAAATCGTATTTTGCACTAAAACCGATTTTTTATATTTTGATTTGGTGGGAATTTGATTTTCTAGTATTTTTATTTGAATCCAAATAGGGGGTACTTCCTTATTTACATTGTAAACTTAAGTAAATGGAGTAATATAAAAATAAATAAAAGTAAAATGACAAAGACATTTACTTAAATGTTGAAAATGGAAATAAGGTAATATGTACACCAGTTGAGCAAAGGGGCAATCTGAAGCACCTATAATGATTTTTCCGGCAAGAAAAAGTGCAGCTGCACCTCCTTGCGCCTTAATGGATCTGTCACTGAGTCCACTACTGTGTGTACGTGACAATTTAAGATCTCTTTTAAATATGCTTATTAGACCATGTCCAACTCAAATGGTAGAATGAAATGTCAAAATTTGAGTTTTTGACCCCAAAATCCATCTCCAACCTATGTATTTGTTGGGGCTTTTTGACCAAATAAAAAAACGTATTGGGGCTATATACTGCCTAATGAATTGCCTGAAAGCAGCCCACGTGGTTGCCTCACCTGATGCAATGTGTCTGTTATACATACATAAATATATTTTTTGTTGGAAGTGATACATATATAATTTTTTTTTTTGGGTAAAATGGGGGCTGCAAAAAACTTTAGCCAGAAGCTAAACTAACATGATATAATTTAAACAGAAAGGTTATTGACTAAAGAAAGAAAAGCCGCATTGCAAACGCTACATCCTAACTGGGTCAACTACTATTTCTTTATAACGTAATTCTATTTCTTCAAACTTTATATATTCTATTTCTCAATATGACGAATAATACGTTCAATATAAAGAAAGAAAGCAAATAAAAGAAAAAAAGAAGCCATGAGGATGGATTGACTGGTCATAATTGAGCATCAATCTGGAGCACAATATCATGTGGGTCCAAAAGTGAGGCAAAATTGACACCTTTGCGCTGAGGATGATGAGTCAGCTTGTCCAATTCCTCCTCCGTCGAGGACCAACCGAAGATGTCGAGGTTCTGCTTCATTCGGTCCTTGTTGTGTAGCTCTTGGTTACCATGCTCGTACACCCATCTCAACGATATCTGCATATGTAATTAATTATAAGATTAATTAATAATTAATCAAATCACAGATACTATTAATTTATTATATAATTTATTCTCCGCATTAATTTTTATTGTTGTTAATTTATTTTATTTTGATGTATGTTTATGTTAAAAGATTAAAAAGACAAAATTTGAAAGTAAACACAATAATATATAAAGTCCTAATGTTTCAAATTTGTACTTAAAAAAAGTAAGCAATATTTAAATCTAGAAATATAGAACAATTGAAGTATGTTCATGAAAGGAAAAAAAATGAAAACAAAGAGGGAAAAAAAAAAAAGAATGAAACTGTAAACATAAGGGGAAAAAAGGAGGTCCTGAAGCATGTTGCAGGTGAAATTACTGACGCCAATAGCCCTGGCAAGGCCCAGTCTCTTGCACTCTTCCATGCCTTCCCAAACAGACTTCAAATCTCCTTTTCAACAGGCGTACTCTTCATCTCTTTCACTAACTTGAAGGGCCAATGCATTATGTACATATCCACATACTCCACTTGAAGATTCCTATATAATAATATTATTAATTAATAGTGGATCAAACGTCAATTAATGAGTGATTAGTATATTACATTACATTGAATAATATATAGGATACCTTAAACTGGCCTTGATGGCAGGCACTACAAGGTCCCTGGCATTGTTATGCCGTCACATGAGTTCAGTGTTACCTCAGGAACCAACATTGACGCCATTATAAATGTCCACCCAAAAAAGACTAATAATTTCCAAATTAACTTCTTCAACACAAGTTACATACAAATATATATATATAATATATTGAGAGCTTTTATTGAGGAATCTCTCAAATAAAAGGATATTCTTGTAGAGTTCACTTTGTATTATAGGACGACCACTAGATAGGTAGATGTATGTTGTGGCCTCTAGCTGCACCATTGCCTTGCCTTTATATAGGCATTTTACGTAGAGAGTCGTAGATCATGCAAAAAATACTAGTTTAAGGCCCCGTTTGAGATTGCTTTTTTTCATCAAAAACTTACTTCACTTTAAAGTTAAGCAGTTTAAGGTGTTTGGTAAAAATAAAATATCCCGATTATTTTAAAAACAGTGGCCTTTTGACAGTAACTTTTAAAAGCAGGCTCTGGGTTACTTTTCAAAGCTGCTTTCAAAAAAATCATAGATGAACTTTTAATGAATTTTTTAAATTCCCAAAATACCATCATTCATTTTAAAAAATGACACCACCTCCACTTCCACATCCAATTCCACCACTTGCACCACCACATTCACTACCTCCACCACCACCACCACATCCTTCTCCTCCTCATCCTCTTCCACCACAACCACAACCACCACCTCCTCCACCTCCACCTCCACCACCATCACCACCACCACCACCACCACCACCTCCTCCTACAAAACCTCCACATCTACCACCTCCACAACCAACACCACAACCACAACCACCAACTCCACCTTCATCACCACCACTACCTCCACTCCATCACTACCACTACCACCACATAATTTGTACATAACACTTTTAACATCATGTTTATTTTAGTCATTATTCACAGTTACAACAATTTTATATTAAAATTTACCAAACGGTTTTGACACTGCTTTTTGTACTAACAGCACTTTAAAAATATTGTTTGACAAACATGGAACTGTTTTACTTTACATCTAATTATTTTTAAAGCACAGCAAAAGCAACTTTTTAAAAAAATAACAGCAATCTCAAACTGGGTCTACCGCAACTTTTGTTTACTTCTTTATTTTTTAGAAAGGAAAAAAGTTACTTAAATTCTTAATGATTTAATTAGAAAATAGCCTGTGGTTGTGAGTGGATTGATCAAAGAAAAGTCAAACATTGTGAATGTGATGATTGCCGTTGATTGAGCGAAGAACATGACCATGTATATTTTGGGGCATCATGATGCCCGAAAAAACTCAATAAATCAATAATAATGATGATGATGTGAGTCAGTCCGATATTAATTACAGTGTTATGATATATATCAGATATTAATTTGGATGTTTAAATTAGGATAAGTGGTTGTTTTCCTGCATGGATGATCTAAGATTTATAGCAACAAAGACTTGATCAATGATGCATATGATACAATACTTCAGTTGATGATTAACTAATTACGTTAACCATGGAATAAAGATAAATTAATGTTGGTTCAGTTCAGGCTTAGGCGCTAGCTGATTATCATTATGTATGAAAGCAAAACTAAGATTTCTGACTTTTGTTTGAGACATGTCAAAAAAAGTTAGCTAGCTGCTGCTGCTTACATATCATGAGCTTGATCGATCCATATTCGATGATTCGATCGACTGATTGAAATCAAATTTGTAGGTGAGTGGGCGTTGACAATTAATTCATATGAATTAATTCGATTAGATACCTTTCTGTCTCTGTCTCTTTTCCATTTCTATCTCATAAATAACGACCTTGACTTTGGACAAACTAATCACCTACATATATATTTCAAGTAATTCAAGAATCTACGGCAATGCGATAGGCGCAAGACAAACTCATTGACTTTGAAGGAGACGCGCAAGGAGTGATAAAAAATGTACAAGCTCAGCGTGAAGA
This sequence comes from Prunus persica, assembly GCF_000346465.2. Taxonomy (NCBI): domain Eukaryota; kingdom Viridiplantae; phylum Streptophyta; class Magnoliopsida; order Rosales; family Rosaceae; genus Prunus; species Prunus persica. The sequence continues at coordinate 31,914,654 of NC_034009.1, read as the reverse complement.
CAGGTCGTATTTGAGCTTTTTGTTTTCAGATTGCAGACTTTTACTTTTCCAGTTACAGGATATATTTCTATTCAATTTGTCTTTTGAGAAACTAATCGGGTAGCCGGTTTGACTATCTTCTTACCACAAACATCATCATGGTCACCACCAAACCCGCCCCTCCCCCACCTCTCTCTCTCTCTCTCCCTCTCCCTTTTGCTGTGTATGATGCTTTGGCGGAGGACAATTTGTAATCCTTTTCTGCTATCAATGAAATCGCTAATTCTCAACCAAAAAAACAAAAACAAAAAGAATCTACGGCGATCACTAATTTATAAGTAAACATTTCTCAGGTGCAAAATTATGCAACCGACATAAGTGGAAAAGTAGCTTGGATTTGGAACCCTTTTTCCTAGTCTTCAAGGGTTTGTTTGGGAGTATTTCTTGAAGGGCTAAAAGCGTCTTTTTAATAAACAAAAATGCTTATTACATCATTTGTGACAGGACCCGATCCAAATTCCACTTTGGAATCCGAGCCAGACCCTGTGCGTGTCCGACACCTGGCGAATGTCGGGCACAAATGATCTATTTGCCCTTCTATACAAACATGCTAAAAATAATAAGGTTGACTTCTACCGAAAAACCGGCAGAGTTTCCCTTGTATCTGGCTCAATATCAAAATCTTACACCTGTCAAAACAAGTATATATGTACAACCAACTGCCAGCATACATATATATATTCCAACAGTTCAAATCTCAGTCTAGGGCAAAACATCAGAGCGACTACTAAAAATTTACAAAAGAGTGAATCTTTGTACAAAATACAAATCCTACATCAAAGAAAGGCGCGGAAGATGGGAAGTGGCCCGGTGGTGGATTCCTGTGCACGTCTACTGCCTGGGGGCGCAAAACAACAAGAAGGGTGAGTGGACCCAAAAAAACAAAGTTTAGAAAATACTAGATGAACATACTAACCCCACTGTAAAAACAGTTATACAAACTAGCTTATTTTCTTTATTTCTGAAATCAATGCATGTATAAAACTATACATTTGAAAACAGTTGAAAACTATCACCTAGGTGTACCCCTATTTCCGTCAATTCCTTATATCCGTCAATTCCTTGCATCACCATGAACTCATAGTGCCCATACCTCGTTCGAAACGCAGTTTTAGGCACATCCTCTTCTCTAACCCGTAACTGATGATATCCAGACCGCAAGTCAATCTTATTATTTTTAGCATGTTTGTATAGAAGGGCAAATAGATCATTTGTGCCCGACATTCGCCAGGTGTCGGACACGCACAGGGTCTGGCTCGGATTCCAAAGTGGAATTTGGATCGGGTCCTGTCAACCTATATTCTTGTTTATTATCAGATAACTGGCAGCAGAATTTTAAAGGTTACAGAAAGTTAATTATTCAACAAATTTTCTTCAGAAACTTTATATTTTCTTAAATCACCTTGTACCCAGTTATTAAATGTTGCCTTCGGTTTAGTCAGCATGCTGGACAGTTGCCCCACGAGTTCCTTGGTACTCGAACTCGTGTGGAGCGAGTAATGCGGATAAAGGTGGACTACGGTTCCCTGAATCCTGCGAGTTGTGGCTCGGACTGACTTCGTGTCACTGAGACCTGCGAGTATGTGTCACCCACGATGATACAAGGGAAACTCTGCCGGTTTTTCGGTAGAAGTCAACCTTGTTATTTTTATCATGTTTTGTATAGAAGGGCAAATAGGTCATTTGTGCCCGACATTCGCCAGGTGTCGGACACACACAGGGTCTGGCTCGGATTCCAAAGTGGAATTTGGAACGGGTCCTGTCAATTTGGTAGCAAAGTTTAGAAACGTTTATGGGCCACAAAGCGCCTTCTGGAGAATTACTTGTCAAGGAGTACTCTAGGTCACTTTAACTTTAAAAAAATTAAATAAAATTAGACCATAATTTCAGATATACTTCAGTAAATAAGCTTATAATTAATTAACCTAGGTAATTTGTTCCCTTGACTTTTGTGAATAAATAGTTCCAGTGTCTTCTTTTTTGCCAACATAAACTTCATCAGCGAAGGAAAAAAGAAGGTAATTCTTTCTTTTTCTTTCTTTGGTCAACGGAAAGTAGTTATATTCTTAAAAGGGTTAATTAAGCAAATTACCTTTACAAGCTTGTATTGGAATTTTTAATATAAAAAGCTTGTATTGGAATTTGGACTCGAAACAAAAGAAACCCAGTGGCCAAAACTTAGAGAGAGTCTCATGCAAGATAATACTTTTTGTAATCACATGTCACTAATGCAATGACACGTATGATAAATTTTTCACATGTCACTGTGTTATTAGTTGGAGAAAGCATAATAATATTATCCCCGTTATAAATAAGTTTTTTCTCAAAATGTGGGCTCGAAGATGGGCCAATTGAGCTTGAGTATTTTTTTCCGTCGGAGAGCTTGAGTTTTTTTTTAGGACACAGAAGAGCTTGAGTTCAATCAGAAGGTTGAAGGCATTATCAAACTTGGAACTTGTAACTCTCTCGTCAAACTTTAATAATCATTGGTAGAGTTTATTGGGAGTTTTTTGTTGTTGTTGATACAAGTGATGTTGGGGAAGGAGAAATTTGAACACATGACCTCTCGGGTGCAGAAGTAATTGAGATGCTAACAAGAATGTGTTATATAGGTGAATTTTGATGATTAAATCTCTCCATCCCAAAGCTCGTGAAGAGACTTGTAAGGGCCTTCATCTGCAATGAAGTTGATTGCCGGAAATCCTCTGTTTTGTGGAATTCGATTGATGTTATCCAATTCCTGAGGACTCAACTCCAAATCAAATATGCCAATATTTTCTTGGATGCTGTCCTTATTGAAGCTCTTCACCACCAAACTCACCCCTTGCTCGTATACCCATCTCAGACAAACCTTCATTTTGATTTTTGCATGCACAAGAAGAGCACCCAGAATCATTCATTAATTTTAATTAAATGCAATCATTCAGGCAGGATTATGCGTCCTGTACAAGGGTTTTTCATTTTGCATCCGCAATATGTTTAATTGTCAAAAGATGGGCTCTTGGTGCTATTGGGCTCGGTTGATTTAATTAATAATTTATTTTTTATTAATTAGAAATTTATTTTTTAAATAAAATTAAAATCTGAAATTCGAATATGTTAAATAGTTAATATAATTGTTAGATGAAGAGGTGTCTGACCTCTATATATTGACAATTCGTCCAAACCAGAATACACAACTTTTGAACAGTATTATCATTCTCACACATAAGCACTTCCAGAAAGAAATCATATCACTGTTCGCCAGAAATCAAAGTCACAATGCTTAGACTTTGATTTGTGATAGTTTAATCCTGGTGGATAGACTCCTATTGAACTACAAGCACAATAGTAGAGGAAAAATATTGTTTAAAGGACACTGCAACTCTGCAGGACTCTATCATCAATTCAAGTCAGTATTCTATAATTTATTCTACTGTTATATTAATTTGATTATATATATAGCATATTTGGATTTGTTTATTATTCTGTTATTTAGTTTTATATTGATTGTTATCCAACAATCTTTGTCCCCCAAGGTACACACACATACAAATTACAATATACAAACTGAATCAAAATTTGTAATTAATGAAAATGTATTATGAATTGAAAATGAATGTTAATTGATCAAGTAATTAGTTACTTGAGTGTGTTGTGAATGGCTTCTTTTGTGGCTTCGTTGTCAGCAAAAGGATATGAAGCCGTCCCTAACCTCAAGGGCGGAACCACACTAAGAGTTATAGTGGGTTATAGCCCGCTTTCCATCCACCCTGCCGGTCCACGATGGACGACCGCCCGTGCCCATCAGCACAAGTCCCACAGTTTTCAAAAAATAAGTTGCTCCAATCTGACCGCCTAACTATCAGCCTATACCCAAAAACGATAAAGGGTACAAAACTCGATCAACCCCTGTTGAGAACAGCGCATATTCCAACAAGACCATCAACTGCGGGTAGGCTTCAAGCTCCTACGAATTGGGAGAGCAAGCACAAGTCTCTCTTCTTCTTTTTTTGGGGGGGGGGGGGGGGGGAATCGTCTTGCGCCATATGTACTGAGATTGTTCGGGAGACATGGTCCAAGCCCGGTATGGCATAGGAATAGAAGAGTCATTGGTTTTTTAAGAAAAATATATATAAAACCTATATATTTAATTTATTTTCAATATTAGCCTAGTAAGTGTCGCTGTACAGATTACCTTATTTTCATTTTCAACATTTAAGTAAATGTTTTTATCATTTTACTTTTATTTATTTTTATATTACTCCATTTGCTTAAGTTTACTATGTAAATAAGGAAGTACCCCTTATTTGGATTCAAATAAAAATACTAGAAGATCAAATTCCCACCAAGTCAAAATATAAAAAATCGGTTTTAGTGCAAAATACGATTTAGGCTAAAAATTATGGCTCATTAAGTCAATATATACTTCATACTAAAATCTCATAAAATCAAGTTTTTTTATTTGATGTGTGAGGAATAAAAGCCGCCAAAAATTAACCTGAAAAAATGATTATTCCGAAAATCCATTTTTCATACTTAGTCAATATTTTTACATAAAACAACTTTTCGTGTATGATATGAATGCATGAAGGAACCTAAGGTCAATTTAGGTAAAAAGCCTTAGATGTTCAATCCACTATGATGTTAAATCCTAATTAGTTTATGTTAAAACTTATTGAAAATTAGTCTATGGAACTATGAACTAGCTTGGTTTATATGATTTAATGTTTACTTTTATTTCTAGAAAGACTATAAAAATTGTAAGTACCAAAAAAACTAATCATTAAATTTTAAGCTAATAACTAGCCCATTCATTGAAAAATTCTTAGTTCCGCCCTTGCCTAATTCTATCACTAGCATGCTCTTATTACCATTTGACACCATCGGCTTCAGCACTAGCACTGGCAACTCCGGAATATTTCTATTGCTTCTTCACATTTTGAATTTTGATCTCCACAGGCTTGTGCTGGTTCTCTTCTGTAGTCTCTGCGGACCAGCTAAAACTTAAATGGTCCATATTTAGTGTTTGGTGATTACCCTTCGGAAAAATGGACGACAAATTTGGCAACATGTACACCATCCATGCATGTAAATATCTAGTCATCTGGATGATTTGATTTTGATCAGTATGCCTCTAACTTATTATAGCTAAGGTTAGGTGTGGGATTTTAATGTCCTTTTCCTTTGTTTTTTATTTCTTTTACCTCATATTATTAGAATATCTCATCTACATGAGCATGACATCGCATTGCACAATATCTCATAAAAGATTTTTCTTTTTCTTTCTTCTTTTCTTGCAATCTCATAAACAGACCTAGGGCTTGCTTCCTTAAATTCAACCCCATTTAAACATTCTTTATTAGTCTTAGAAGCACCACCAATCCTCTGTTTGGATGAAGAAAAATAATTCGGGATTTAGCTAAAAGTCGGAAATTGAAGATAAGAAATTGAAATTTTCAATGTTTGGCAATTTAAACATGGAACTTATTAAATGACGTGGAAAAAATCGTGAAAATTGGGGATCGAGATTCCCGAGTTTAATTTCCACCAAAAGAGTCGTTATTTCGCAATTCTAATTGAGCATGATTTCGTTTTCACTGTAATTTCTGCAAAGTTTCGACATATATAAATCCAAATACTAAAATTATTAATTGTCAAAAATTTAATAACGGAAATCTAAATTCTGTCATTTAAGAATTTTATGTAATTTTAAATTACTTCATTCAAACAAAGAGCAAATGAATTTTTCTACCTCAAATTGAAGGCCCAATGTCTTGTTAATGAAAGCTATAATCTGAACATAGGTGTGTGTTGGTATGACTCGGTGCCTCTTTGGGCTGGAGCGGCTTTGGTTGATGATATGCTTGGGGTCTCTAGTTTAGTTTGTGTTGTGTGGGTTTTGTTTGGGGGTTTTTCTTTTTTCCCACTGTGTTATAAATAAATTTATAAAAAATAAAAATAAAAATTTGAAGGCCCAATAACCAAGCCGTGCATAACTTTAAAAGGCCCAAGTCAAAGTTAAAATGACAACAAACTTTCCCTATATAAGAGTCGGAGTTTACATACAAAGTTGGACTAGCTGGACGTTACTGTTAATTATCACATGCAAAATGATTTCTCATCTCTCTATGGTCTAGCATTACATTTCAAAGTCAAATATATATCGAATCAGAGCACAAATTGAAATGCCCCTTTACTTTACTTTTATTGACGTATGTTATGGATAAATACTGTGCGTTCGATGAATGGAAGATAGAATTTCCAACACTTATGCTTGCCCATAACTTATGATTACAAAGGTAGGCCCTACCTAGATCTTCTTACTGATCGAATGAATCCCACTCAACTGTTTTCAAACCAAAACCTTCTCTGAGGATCTTTAATAATATTACCTAGCTAGAAGAAGTCTATTAATTAGTCAAAGTTAATTCAAAGGACCAGAGGATTAACACTAAACCTAGCTAGTAATTAAGTATAAGAAACACTTGTAAGTTATATCTTTATTATAAAATGTAATTTATTAATTATTTAAAAGAACATAGATATGATTGATGAGTTTTAGATTAATAAAGATATATAAGGAAATGGAAGTAGTATTTCTCGTTGTTTTGGGGTGTGGCTTTTGATGCAAATTAAAGGGTTTACAAATGTTCAAGGGGTAAGACCAAAGTTGTCGTTGATGGCACGCCAAAGGGCCCCGACTGATATATATCACTTCCCACTAATTGCATTTTTACATAAATCCAAATGATTGGTGGTGACCCCAAGAAACCACATCCCTTTTGTCTCTCCAATTTCAAACTTTCCTCTCTCTCTCTCTCTCTCTCTCGGTGGTGGTGTGCTGTGGTGTGTTATATAAAATCTTGGCCTCAATGAAATAAAAGGTCTTTGCAAATGATGAAGATGATTCCCTTGGCGTGCAAGTATTTGTTGGGGTAAAGGTGTTCCCAAGTTTCATGGCTTTTGATGGGATGGGATTTTTATCATGTATAGGGACCGTCCGTCTCATATTTTCAGTAAACTTGAGTGGCTTACATATCATATTTGTATGATTCAGTTGCTTATTCATAGACTATATCAAATTCAATTTTTCAAATGTGAGCCTCGTTTTCGTTTTCTGTTTTCTTTTGTTTTCTGGTAGATATAGAAGAAATACAAATTATAGGCTTCTTTTCTGCGTCAAAAGTGGTCAGGCAGGCTCTATCTATCTATCCAATAGAAAGATTTAAAGCGAAGGGTTTTTCTCCCAAGAGAGAGTTGACCAAACTGTGAAGAAGATAATGATTCTTTTTAATTATACGTACGTACTCAAAAGAAACAGTAACATTTTTATCTTTGATCAGGCTTTGAGCAGAAAGCCTGAGAAGTGGTTGAAAGCCTTTAGTTATATGAATATGATGGCCTTTCCACTTGCCACTTTGCCTAAGTGCGTGCCCCCATTGCTCAAAGTAAACTAGGGAAAGAAAGAATTAGTTTGTTCCAAACAAATTGCTCCAGAAAAGGAAAGATGGTGTGCTTCACTTCACATGTACAGAAAACCTAGATACAAAAATGGCACATACATACTATACATGTATGTCTGTGGAAAACCAAGGAAAACAAGACAGAAAACTCTAGTGTGAAGTGAAGCGATAAGATCAGCACCAAAGTTTCATGTATAAACAAACAGGCCCCAAAACGAAAATGATTGTTACAAGGACAAAGTTGGGCACTAATTATAAATGTAATAATTACAGATTCTAATAGCTTTATTACGGTCAAGATGCAATCCTGCTTTATCATTAAGTTGTGCAGTGTCTCTACAGTCTTAGACTTTGGAGTGAGTGGAGTGGATTTCCCTGGTTCTTCTAGTTACTTTCTACTACAAGTAGTCTCTGTCACTGGAGGGGTCTAAACCCTCTTTCTCAAGAATGAGAAACAAAGAATTAATATTGGGTTGAAAATTTTGAGGGGCACTCACTAATCTGCTTAATTAATATTAATATTAATACATCTGCTCATCCATCGACATCCTCAAGGCTTTTCTTTAAGGAAGGGCATTTCTTTTTATGCTGCGGAGGATCACCGGCTGCGGTCTCCCACCTCACCACCATAATATGCTAAGATATATATACCATCATTAATCATATGATTGATTGATTGATTGATGTGAAGCAGTTAAAACCCTGTTTCTAGTTTCACATGTATACCACTATGTACTAAGAAACTTTGCCGGTTTCATATTTCTGTTCAAATCCCTGTTTCATTTTTGTGTTAAGAGTTTTGTGGATGAGAGAGAGAGAGAGAGAGAGAGAGAGAGAGAGAGAGTCTAAACTCAAAAGCATATTTGGGTCGGGGGAGACTAATAATTGAAAAACAGGCTAATTCACATCTGCGATTATTAACTGAAACCAATTTGAAATTGGGAAGGAAGAAGAATTAATTTGATTGATATGCATGGGAAGTCTCTTTATCGTGTTTCCATCATATTCTGCAACTGCAAGTACGTCTACATTTGACTAGACAAACGGCTAACTTGTAGCACAAGCATCTTGTATCTACCGCCATTTGACTAGCGAGGATTTACTATTGGTTAAGATGTGTTTACCACCATCACCATGGGGAGTAAACTAATGTTACCAGTAAGTAAATTAGTTTGTGCATGATGGATCATGGCTTCATTCAAAGATCACTATATAGCTAGCACTAGGCTTCTAGCTGACTTTACATTTCAGAATCCAAGAATACATCATCCCATCAACTGTCAAAGTGAAACAAAAGCAGGGATGGTCCCCAAACCAGCCATAAAGTCATAACTTTTCCAAGTCCAGATTAATTGGTTCAAAACTTTAAACCAATCCCAGGGTTGGAAGGATGGATGAATATTTCGAATAGGAGGAGGGGCTCAGGCTCGGCTCAGCCCAGCTTGCCAACCAGAAAAACAAAATATATAAAAAGAAAAGCAAAAGAGGGACCAACTGGGGGCATCATAACCTCCCATGCCAAATGCCATTAACCACAGAGTGCATTGATGTTTCCCCTGTATATGTGGGCCTCTGTTTTTTGTTCACTCCCTCAATCTCTATTTTTTTCTTTTTCAGGCTGGGGGCAATTGTTTCACCAATTCAACTGTATCACTTCCTCACTCTTCCATAATACAACCTCAACTATGCCTAATTTGACTCTCAGTCGGTTTTGGATATTGATTGTAGGACTAACATCAAAGACTCTCTAAAGGTTCGGGGTCATTTTCAATATGAGTCTTCGAGTTTCAATTTCATCAATTTACACCATGTAGTATATTAATTCGAAATCTTAAATTGAATATATAATTTTTTGTTTAAAGTAAAAAGAAAACAAATCCTTCTCCCGATCTGCACTCTCCCTCCCAGCCAACACCTCCCTCTCTCCCTCTTCTTCCGATAAAAATGAATAACTTTCACAGCAGTCTTTTCAACCAAGCTTAATTGTTCATCTACCAAACTGCTCATACCACCAGAAACAATAGCTCTGGGCTTTTCTTCAGCACGACACTTCAATGAAACACCTCTCCTACTAGCAAAAGCCAATTCTGAAATTTAACCGTGAACTACACCCAAAGCACATTGCTTCTTCCTTTAAAAGAATTTCAATGCAAAAATAGGCTCTGCCTATTGGTAGGAAAGAAAACCAAAAAAACAAAATGGACATTCACTATTATACTCAATATAGGGGCCCAAATTATAAAAATACCTTATATGAAATGGACTTTAGTAACACACCCAAAATTCATTTACAACGTAACAAAGAGGCTTTTAACTTCTTATAAATTACAAAACTGTCATTAATTTCTTAAAACAAGCCCAGCCCCAAAATCTCATAAAAATACTCAAAACACTCAATAGGGTATCAAAGTAATTTAATAATTAATATTAAATTCAATAAGGCAAACTGTCAATTTTTGGATTTTTTTTGAGTTTGTTTATAAAAATTCAATGGTATAGAATTTATCTATAATATTAGTGCTGAGAATGGGAATATCATTAAATCTCTCAAAAAAAAAGAAGTTACATTCTTTTAATAAACCACTACCATTTCTTAATAATTGAACAATAGGTAGAATAATTACTTGTAAGAATTCAGCAGCATCCGTACTTATTTCCCGAACATCAGCCTTTAAGAAACCAAAGGGAAGAAGAAGAAAAAACACTCAAACAAATTCATTTCAGAAATTGTTTTCCACTTAAACAAACAGAAGCAGAGCAAAAACTCACATTCAATTTGATTACTAAGCATCGGCATCGCGATCGATAAGCTTGGTCCGACCGGCATCGCGGGACCTGGACTCGAGAAGCCTGTCGAAGGAGAGATCGATGTGGAAAATGAGGGGAATTGGAAGAGGAGGGACATGGAGAAGAGAGAGGCACGTCTGGGGGTGGGGAGGGTGGCTGGGTTGACGTGACTGTGGAGGTGGGTGGGGAATGGGTAGGGCTGGAAGGGAGGGGCAGATCGGGAGAAGGGTTTGTTTTCTTTTTACTTTTAAAAAAATTATATATTCAATTTAAGATTTCTAATTAATATTTTCTTCCAATTAAGCAAAAAAAGTGGGCCATATAAATGACACGTCATCACTTAACGGATTTTCTGACGGTTAGTTTAACTGAAGGTTTGAATTGGTCAAGTTTGAAAATCAAAAAGTGTAAATTGATGAAATTGTAACTCGAATGTCTATATTGAGAATGATCCCAAACATTCAAAGAGTCTTTTAATGTCAGTCCTTGATTATATTACCAAATGAGTTTAAGCTGGGTTTATTTGAATGCCAAAATGGGTTCAAACTTCAAACTAGAGTGCATGCATGCCATGGAAATGTAGCAGAAGGCTTCAAATGGTATGATCTACCAAAGTTGTTATAATGTAGAACAGATGACTGAAGCGATAGAAGAGAAGTTGGAGTTTGACAGTTTTACCTCTACTATCGCTTCAGTCATTTGTTCTACATAATGTTCAGACGACCATAAATACAGAAGGGTCAATATTTCAATTTTTAATTTATAAATAAAGAAAAATAAAGGAAATGATGACCTTGAGTGGAACTGAAAAGAGAAAATGGAACCATTCAGCCAAATACAATACAGGTGAACTCAAGGAACGAAATGAATCTTAATTGGGTCATGTAACCAACCAAAAACCAAATAGAGCAACCATTTGGAAGTTAAAAGTGTTTTCTTAAACAATTATCAATAGATCGTACTTCCTAGAAATATTAATAAACCAAGCAAGTGGTGGATGAAATGCATGCAGCACAGCAGCAGCTTGACTGTGACTCAGAGACAAGTATGAGTTGTTCAAATGGGGAAGTGACTTCTTTTCTTTGCGCATTGTAAAATCCCCACACAGTGTATCTTATCACATTCCTAATAGGGAACATTCTCACGCTCACTGACAGAAAAGTGACCCTTGATCATGCACACCCCAATATTATTTATTTTTTTGCTATATATATATATATACTAATATAGCGCCGATCTTAGATAGAACTTGTCTGTGGAATGTGTATGTGGATCCTACCGCTTTTGACCAAAAGTCAAATCAACCCCTCACTACATTCCCCTCTCTCTCTCTCTCTGCCTACAGTTCATGGTACTCAGAAACCGTATAAGTATACACCCACCACCAACTTCAATCCAATTCCCTTCTTTTCTTATTCCTTCCCACGTTCCATCCTTTTCATTTTATAAAACACAAAAAGCAACTTCTTTTCCTAAAGCTAAGCTTCCCCTTTGCTTTGCCACAACAAATTCTCATCATAGTCACCACTCTCTCACTCTACACATTACACTCTCTCTCTCTCTCAATTGCCTTCCTGAGAATTGAAACTTGTTTCATCAATGGAGAGCATTAATCCAGTTCAGCTTTTTCTTCATCTTTCTGTAATACTGGTCTTGATAGACCTTGTTTCTGTTTCTACAGCTGAACAAAGTGTTTCGTCGATCAAGACTGATGCAGAAGCTCTTCTCACGTTCAAAAAGATGATTCAGAAGGACCCAAATGGAGTTTTGAGAGATTGGCAGCTTGGCAGGAATCCATGCACCTGGTATGGAGTTACATGCTCTATGGGCCGAGCAACTCAGCTTGATCTCACCGGGTGTTACCTTGTGGGGACAATCTCTTTTGATCCCTTGGCTTCTCTAGATATGCTCTCTGTCTTAAAACTGCCAACGAATTCATTCAGTGTAAATTCTACCTCTTTGCTTCAGCTCCCATATGCTTTGAAACAGCTTGATTTATCTTTCAATGGACTTTTTGGTGTTGTTCCTGAGAATCTTTTCTCAAAGTGTCCAAACCTCGTCTTTGTAAACCTTGCTTTCAACAATTTGACAGGTCCTCTGCCCAAAGATCTCTTATTGAATTCTGACAAACTTCAGACTCTCGACCTTTCTTACAACAATCTAACCGGGCCAATTTCTGGTTTGCAAATTGAGAAATATTCTTGCCCTTCTTTGCTGCAGCTTGATTTGTCAGGAAACCGTATAACGGGTTCCATTCCTATGTCTTTGGCAAACTGCACCAGTCTCAAAACTATGAGTTTATCATCCAATAATGTGACAGGAGAAATCCCAAGATCATTTGGGCAACTCACCAGTTTACAGAGATTGGACCTTTCTCACAATCAGATCACTGGTTGGATACCTCCCGAGTTGGGAAATGCATGCACTTCACTTGTCGAACTTAAGCTTTCATATAACAACTTTACTGGTCCAATTCCAGCAACTTTTTCCTCATGTTCTGTGCTGGAACTTCTTGATCTGTCTAACAACAATTTAACAGGTCCCCTACCAGATTCTATCTTCCAGAATCTCAGCTCCTTAGAGAGCTTGCTGTTGAGTAACAACATCATCACTGGATCACTTCCAGGCTCCATATCAGCCTGCAAAAGTCTACAGGTGATAGACTTGAGCTCTAATAAAATATCTGGTGTCATCCCACCAGACATATGCCCAGGAGCCTCCTCACTCCAGGAGCTGAGAATGCCAGACAACCTCATTGTTGGAGAAATCCCTGCTCAACTATCACAATGTTCTCAGCTGAAGACAATTGATTTCAGTTTAAACTATCTCAATGGCTCAATTCCAGCTGAGCTTGGGAAGCTGGAGAATTTGCAGCAGCTAATAGCATGGTACAATGGCTTAGAGGGAAAAATCCCACCAGACTTGGGAAACTGCAGGAATCTCAAGGATCTTATTCTCAACAATAACCGCCTAACTGGTGAGATCCCAGTTGAACTGTTCAGATGCAGTAATCTCGAATGGATATCACTCACAAGCAATAAACTAAGTGGCGAAATCCCGAAAGAATTTGGCCTTTTGACAAGACTGGCTGTTCTGCAACTTGGGAACAATAGCTTGGGTGGGCAGATACCAGGAGAACTGGCCAATTGCAGCAGTTTGGTTTGGTTGGATTTGAACAGCAACAGACTCACTGGAGAGATCCCACCTCGACTTGGGAGGCAGCTTGGGGCCAAATCCCTGAGCGGAATTCTCTCTGGCAATACTTTGGTGTTTGTACGGAATATTGGGAATTCCTGTAAAGGAGTAGGAGGTTTATTAGAATTTGCCGGAATCCGACCTGAAAGGCTTCAGCAGGACCCAACACTGAAGACTTGTGATTTCACCAGATTGTACTCTGGCGCAGTCCTGAGTCTCTTTACAAAATACCAAACGCTGGAGTATCTTGATCTTTCTTACAATCAGCTGCGTGGGAAAATCCCAGAAGAAATGGGGGACATGATTGCATTACAAGTTCTTGAGTTATCCCACAACCAGTTATCAGGTGAGATTCCTGCATCACTTGGCAAGCTCAAAGATTTAGGGGTGTTTGATGCATCACATAACAGACTGCAGGGTCATATCCCTGATTCATTCTCCAACCTATCTTTCTTGGTTCAAATTGATCTGTCCAGCAATGAATTAACGGGCGAAATTCCCACAAGAGGGCAGCTCAGTACACTTCCTGCTACCCAGTATGCTAACAACCCTGGACTCTGTGGGGTTCCATTACCTGAGTGCCAGAGCAGCAATGACCAACCAGCCACCACTCCAAGTGACCAGGATGCAGGCAAAGGAAGACGAAGGCCATCGGTTGCATCATGGGCTAACAGCATTGTCTTGGGGGTTCTGATTTCTCTTGCTTCTGTCTGTGTTCTGATTGTGTGGGCAATTGCCATGCGCACAAGGCGAAAGGAAGCAAAGGAGGTGAAGATGCTTAATCGCTTGCAAGCATCCCATGCAGCCACCACATGGAAAATTGACAAAGAGAAAGAACCCTTGAGCATTAATGTTGCAACTTTCCAAAGACAGCTGAGGAAGCTCAAGTTCTCCCAACTCATTGAGGCAACCAATGGCTTCTCAGCAGATAGTCTTATAGGGTGTGGAGGTTTTGGAGAAGTGTTCAAGGCAACGCTGAAAGACGGGACAAGTGTTGCAATCAAGAAACTTATACGGTTAAGCTGCCAAGGTGACCGCGAATTCATGGCCGAGATGGAAACTCTGGGTAAGATCAAGCACAGGAATCTTGTGCCCTTATTGGGTTATTGCAAAATTGGTGAAGAGAGGCTGCTAGTATACGAGTACATGGAGTACGGAAGCCTTGAAGAAATGCTCCATGGAAGAACAAAGACACGTGACAGGCGGATTCTAACATGGGAGGAAAGGAAAAAGATTGCAAGAGGTGCAGCAAAAGGACTCTGTTTCCTCCACCACAATTGCATCCCTCACATTATACACAGAGACATGAAGTCAAGCAACGTGTTGTTGGACAATGAAATGGAAGCAAGAGTTTCTGATTTTGGGATGGCAAGGCTCATAAGTGCTCTTGACACCCACTTAAGCGTAAGCACTCTAGCAGGCACTCCTGGTTATGTTCCACCTGAGTACTACCAAAGTTTCCGGTGCACTGCAAAAGGCGACGTTTACTCATTTGGGGTTGTCCTGTTGGAGCTTGTGACTGGAAAACGCCCAACAGACAAGGAGGATTTTGGGGACACAAACTTGGTGGGATGGGCGAAGATGAAGGTGAGAGAAGGGAAACAGATGGAAGTGATAGACGTAGAGTTGCTTTCAGTAACCAAAGGAACTGATGAAGCAGAAGCTGAAGAAGTGAAAGAGATGGTGAGGTATTTGGAGATAACACTGCAGTGTGTAGATGACTTCCCATCTAAGAGGCCTAACATGTTGCAGGTGGTGGCCATGCTGAGAGAGCTTATGCCTGGATCAACAAATGGAAGCAGCAATAGTGCTTGAAAGTTGAAACAGGGGAGGGAGGGGAGTATGTTTCTTGTACGTTTATCAGTATCATCATCATCATCATCATCATCATTGTAAGAATATAATGTTTGTAAGATTTGTTGCTCAGATGGATATTAATGATTTTCTTGTACCTACTCTGCAAATCGTTATTTTTTTCTTTAGCTATACCATACATGTTGACCACTGGCTAATTGGAAACAAGCAATAGAGCATAGCGGCTTAGAATTTGCAAAACTCACTGGGCTAATAAGAACCTTTTTTTTGGTTACAAGGAGGGCCGAAGCCAAGAGAAAACCAAAAAGAAAACTACACTGGGACAAGCCTAGCAGTGGTCATCCTAACAGAGTCATATGCCAAGAGGCTTACAACAGAGGGGGGGGGGGGGGGGGGGAAGATCAACAACATGATAACCCAAACTGGAATTTTGACCCATATGAGCCATATGGTCAGCAGTAAGCAAGAGCATGTCTTTGCAACTATCGATGAGGCTAGAGAGAGGGTGACTAGCCCTAGTCTCTCCACTAATTAAGGAGATAGCAGTAAAAGAGTCACACTCCACCTTAATTCTTCAAATACCTTCATTCCACGTAAGGAGTAAACCTCTGAAAACACCCCATAATTCAGCTTCAAGGATTTTACCACACCCCAAATTTGTAACAAAACCCTTGATCCACCCGTAGAGTCCCTTATGATGCCTCCAGCACTAATAGATCCCATCTCACCCATACAACTGCCATCCGCATTAATTTTAAAACAGCCAGCACAAGGAGGAGACCAATGTAACTTAAGAATTTGTTTGGAAGTCTTAGAATTCCTGGAGCAGTTAACCACCAGCCACTCCCTAAGTCGAGTATTCGGGTTGGAAAAAGGTCAACGTGTAGGCCCGCCATGTCTTGGGCCTATTTCAAGTTTAATTCGATATTTCTACTTAGGATTTTGTTTTTATTTTTTTAATTAATATGAATAATAAATTGTATATTAACGGTTCATTCCTAATTATATACTCCGTGTACAAGTTTTTATATACCATTATTATTAACCCTTTATGATTATTATGTTTTGTATTTGTGTTAATCTTATATAGTTATTTGTATTGATCATTGTAGTTAACGGTCTTCAGATTTGAATTATGAATGGAATTTATCGCATTTCTTCATTATCAACTTCGTAACTTTTTTATTTGGAATATGATAAGTATCAAAGTTTCATTTGTCGTAAGAAGGAGCCCAACAAATTTAAGGGACAATAGTGGCTGTCTTTTTAGTCACTGTAAAAGGAAATGTAACTCTTGGTTGAAGCCAATATATTTACTGCCTAACGTAAAAAATTAAGTACCTTAGTTAGCGGAACATCACCTCCTCCTATTTCCTTGATTAATTGATTTATTATCCCATTTGATTACAAAACCAAAAACAACATGAGTTGTGTCCATACGCCACAATTAAGAGAGAATAGCTAGATTTATTGTTGACTGCTCTTTTTTTTTTATTAATTTTTTTATAAATATCGGACGCCACAATTAATAGCGTGTTCATATTTCCAACCCAAAAAAGTAAAATTCCACGGCATTGAATTTGAAGGCAATCACAGCGCTTGTTCTGAGAGTCCTGTCCTGTGCCTGATTTTCCTCTTAACCTCTCTCATCGTCCTTGCAGCTGACTCAAATACTGACCATGCCTTGCATGTCAAGATTGGGTTCAAGGATTTCAACTCCTACCAGTGTCTCCCTCTCTTATTTAATTACCCTTTCCTTTCAGGATTATTATTTTTATTATAATAATTGTGTTCGTCTGTCTGATTCTGATTTAACATATATATGCTGCAGGTACAGTTGTGATTGGACTGGCCTACACATCATGGTCTTGTTCTGTTTGAATTTTATGGTGACAAGGTTGGTTAATTAAGCTCTCCATCATCTCTCTATGAGTTTTATAATTAATATTAATTGTTGGATGGTTGCAGTTGCATGCAGCAGAGGCGGATCCATTAAGGCGCAAGGAGGTGCAGTTGCACTTTCTTTCGCCGAAAAAACCATTGTAAGTGCTTCAAACTGCTCCTTTGCTGAATTGGTGTACAAATTACCTTATTTCCACTTTCAACATTTAAGTAAATGTCTTTGTCCTTTTACTTTAATTTATTTTTATATTACTCCATTTACTTAAGTTTACAATGTAAATAATAAAGTACCCACTATTTGGATTCAAATAAAAATACTAGAAAATCAAATTCCTATCAAATCAAAATATGAAAAATCGGTTTTAGTGCAAAATACGATTTATGCTAAAAATGATGGCTCATTAAGTCAATATATACTTCATACTAAAATCCCATAAAATCAAGTTTTTTTATTTAATGTGTAAGGAATAAAAGCCACCAAAAATTATCTTGAGAAAATGATTATTCCGAAAAACCATTTTTCATACTTAATCAATTTTGCACCTCCGCTAAAAAATTTCTGAGTCCGCCACTGCATGCAGGTTATATCATCACTGTTGTCAGCAACGGGAGTAGGTGCAGGATTTGGTGCTACTTCTGATATTAAGCATATCATGGATACTAGTTTTGCGCATCTTTCGTTAGATGACTATCTATCAAAAGTTGACAACTTCCTTCCTCAACCTGGCAAATCTCTCCGCAAGCTTCCTACTCATGGAATTCTTTTGCATCGGAGCATCATCCGTCATGTCATCTTCATCTTCGGCACTGCCCCTGACCCTGCCCCTCCCCAACAAACAAAACAAGTAAACACCACTGTGACCGTCAATCAGACTGAAACCGGAACTTGATCTTAATTCTACTATAAATGCCCCTTTATTTATTCAAAAAAGTTTGAGTCACATATCCCTGTATGTATGTATGCATGTAAAACTTTCAATCAAGTTCCGGAAGTCCAGTCCACGCAGCAGAAACACTTGGGCAAGCTCAAAATCTTGTTGGGTTTCTGAGTCGTTTATTCGAAAACTTGGGCTAGCTTGAGCTCAAGTTGTGATTTTTGATACTTGGGTTGGGTCTAAATTGATTTAGAATCTGACCCAGCTCCAACTTGGGTTTTTGAGAGGCTGAGAGAGAATATCATATCATCAACTATTTATAGAAACAATTTTGAACAGATTTTATGCCAAAAAAATTATCTGATAGAAAAAAGAAGAGAAAAAGGAATCTGTAGGTACTGTACAATGAATGAATGAATGAATGATAATTTATTGAGATGCAAGATTATAATGCTGGTGCCCTGCAGCTAGCACTGAGTGATAGATCAAGACGAAGACTAGACCCCATCTACATAAATAAATCCGTCCCTGCATGCCATGCCATGCCTACACTGCTACAATACATTAACCCAATCACGCATGATATTATTTCCTGCCCCTATCACCAATATGCATAAAAAGCAAAGGATGGTCCACACTGCGCTATACAAATTTAGTGGTTTACTGAAACTAATTTCATCACATTGTATTCTAAAATTGACTTCCTTCCTTGGTGAACTTACCGAGCCATATACAACTAGAAGAGACCTCATGTCTTTTATGTGACACTGCATCTGTTACCATATTTGCTTCTTGATAGGTATGATGATGTTTTCAACCCTAGTTGCATACCCCCACTGTCGCTATGGTATTAGAGTGGCAATATTGGAATTACTAACTCTAGTTTCAAACCCCCGCCGTCGCTATGGGAGTTGATGATTTTTTCAACCCTCATGGAGGTAGCACCACCGACTCCTTCTCTCCTTCTCAACTAACCATAGCCGAGTTGAGTACCAGGAGGCTCAACTCCTACTGATGTAGATTTTGACCTCGAACCCGATCCTGAATCAGGATTCTATTTTGATGACCCCAACCCCGACCCCAACCTTGAGTACAACGACGACGACCCTGATTCTGAATCTAACGACGACCCAGACCACAATTCCAATGATGACCCCAACCCCGAATTTGTCTTTATTTCAAACCCAGATCCCGACTTCGACTCCGACTCCGGCCCCGACTCAGGCTCAGATCCCGATTCGAATTCCTACTAAACTTGTATCATATGCATCTTCCGTTGCACAGATTATGACTTCCCAACTAACGTCCCTGACACATGGACGAGATTGCTCATATTGTGGTGATCCGAGACACACTCGTGAAACTTGTTTTAAATTGTATGGCTACCCCGAATGGTGGGCTACTCTCAAAGATTGAACACAACGCGATATGACCACTAATGGTACTGGTTATGGATTTCATACTTCGGATAAGATTGATTCCAGGAGCTGCATAATTGATTCCGGTGCAACTGATCATATAACGTTTGATCCTGATGATTTTCTTAATACTACACAACCCCTACGAACTTGTATTGCTAATGTCAATGGAGTTACTTATCTTGTGATAGGGGATGACACTGTTGCACTCTCATCATCTCTCTCTCATTGTTTAATACTTTACTTGTTCTATCTTTATCCAATAAATTATTGTCAGTTAGTCAGCTAGTTAGCTTACTGAACAATTGAATTATTGTGTACTTATTTATCTGAGTTTTTGTTTGCTTCAGGATATTCACACTAAGGAGATTTTTGATCGTGGTACCAAGAGAGGAGGGGTTATATTATGTAGATGACTTCAGTCCCGGCATGGCTAACAGTGTGACGCATCCCTTTTATAGCAAACAAAAGCAAATCTGGTTGTGGAACCGTCGATTGGGACAACCATCTTTTAGTTATATGAAGCATCTTATACCAGATTTATTCACAGGTTTCAAGAACTTCGACTTCACATGTGATACTTGTATTTTGGCCAAAAGTCACTGTGTGCCCTATCCGTTCAATACGAACAAGTGTACTACTCCGTTTACGTTAATTCACTTTGATGTCTGGGGACTTTCACCTATCACTGCTTATTCTGGTGTTCGGTGGTTTGTCACATTTATAGATGATTGTACACGAAGTGTTTTTCAGTTTTCAGTCCTTCCATAAACAGATAAAAACTCAGTTTAATGCTCAAATTCAGATTCTTTGCTCAGACAATAATGGAGAATTTGTCAATCATGACTTTCAGACTTACTTTCAATAACATGGAATTATCCATGAGACGACTTGTCCTCAGCCACCGCAACAAAATAGTGTTGCTGAACGAAAGAATCGACATCTTCTTGAAACCGCTCGAGCACTTCTGATTGGCGCACATGTTCCTCGCCATCATTAGGATGATGCTATTGTCACCGCAGTTCACCTGATCAACCACATGTCTTCTGGTGTATTAACCTTTAAAACTCCTTTACAAGTGCTTGCGCAACACAGACCTCTGCCCTATGTTTTGGTACTCACACCACGAATCTTTGGATGTGTGGCTTTCGTTCATCTCCACAAATATCAACGTAGCAAACTTTATCCTTGTGCTATTCATTGTGTTTTTGTGGGTTATGTTATGCCACTCATCAGAAAGGCTACCGCCATTATCACCTTCATACCTGACGTACCTATGTCACTTTGGATGTGACCTTTCTGGAATTTGAGTTGTTCTTCCATGACACATCATCCCATTCTACGCTTCAGGGGGAGATACAAAGTGAAGAGCAGAATTAGAGCAACTTAGAAAACGAACAAATTCTCCTCTGTACAGAAATGATTATTTGCCCATTAAAGTTTCGTTGTATTATAAATATGACCTTCTACAAGGAAAAGAATACACAAAAAAATTTCACAAACAAATGTTCTCTCATAGTTCTCATATTTTAACAATGTTTTTTATGTGACAATGCATATGCTACCATATTTGCTTCTCAACAGATATGAGGAATCCGAACTTGTTGAAAACCTTGAAGTAATTCATGTATGTCTTGAACAATTAATTTAAATATCCACGGAACCTGTGCCTTGTGTAATGGAATCTCCTTGAACTATAGCTTTACCCTTTCCAGAGTAGGGTGGTTTTGTTTTTTCATCTCTTGTTGGGGATACATATGGATGAAGATATTAACTAATTAAGACATGGGACAAAGCCTGAAGAAAGATATTTTTTCCCTCCCCAACTTTTTTAAGTAGGGAATATACATATTCGTCTTACATTAAGTTTTAGTTTTACTTTTTGAGTGGGCAAAGGCAAACGAACAGTGACTTTAGCAACTTTTTGAAATTTTTTGTAATTACTTTTTTTCTTCTTCTTTTTCTTTCTTTAATATCTGACTTGCTGTAAGGCGAAATGGAAAGTTCCATCCACTCGCTACCCTCCGGTTGATGTCGGAAAAAGGTTTTGTCTCTATTTATCTAAAGATGCCACCTCCCTTCTTCATATACAGTGCTCTCTTCGTTTGTATACAGTGCAACAAATATCTTTATTCAAATTTTAGGTATTCATTTCAAGGGTGCTCTCTCTCTCTCTCTCTCTCGCGTATAAAACTTTGATTAGTCAAAGGCTACATATAATTTATATATATATATATATTTTAAAATTTTCATTAGAGATTTTGATTTGAACACCAAAGATAAAGAATGAAAGTTGATATTCGTAGTGTTAGCGGGTGACTGTGAAAGGTTAAAAAGCAAATTGAAAATGGAAGATGCCCGTAACACGCAAGAGGTAAATTTTGAAAAGAAAGCCTCCCTCCCTTGTCTCTGCTAACCATATGCGGATGGATACGGTAGCTAGCCAATCCACTAGACATCCATGAAAAGTAAGGCAACATTAAAAGGTAGGAAAGAGGTGCACGTGGCCCCGAGAGAGAAAGAGAGAAAGAGAGAGAGAGAGAGAGAGAGAGAGAGAGAGAGAGAGAGAGACAAAGAGAGAGACAGAGAAAAGCAAAGGTAAGAAGAGGAGCGATAAATGGAAATCCTTTTGGAGCAGCTTTGGTTTGAGTTGGCTTTTTGCTTTGGTTTGAATGGTGTAAGAAAATCAGCAACCACACGCACTTTTTCTGAAAATCTTTAACATTAAATTTGAGTCTTCCTTCAGCTCTCATCTCCTTGTTATTGGGCCTATAAAATTAATGAAAAGGCACTGTGCTGCACTGCTGCTGCGCAGATGACTCTGATAAAGTTATATATACATGTATGTATGTATGTGTAAATATAACCACATACACACACACACATGAGTGATTGAGTTGTGTGTGTTGTTTATGTTTGACAGGGACGAGTGCCTGAGCGTAACAATTCCAACAGTGGCACTGAAAAACATGGTCTTCTCTTTTTCTCTCTCTTGTTTTTTTTAAAATAGCCTTTAAAAGGATTACAAATGCATTGAAAACGACCTCCCATCTTTCTCACACAGTTGACAGTACCCTCTTTCTCTATCTTTTTCTCTCCCCATTAATTCAATTTGGTTTCAAGTATATGTAGGTCAGCATCTCTGAAACTGAAAGGAGCTTTCCTATCATTTAGCAACAGGGTCCCAACCCCCACATTACATAACTTAATCCACCAAATTAACTTGCCTTTCTACGTATGGAATCCAATCCATTAATTAATTTAGTCTTCTTAACTATGGGCCGCTATAACCTAATCAAGGCTGCCATCTAATCTAAGTTCTAACATAATCATGCATGCTTATAAATCAGTCTCAGAACCAAGACAAATTAAGGGTAAGCTTCTAAGAAAAAGAGGGGTGCTTTTTACTTTTTGTCTTTTTCTGTCATGGCATTGTAGTGTGTAGTGCGTAGTGTGTAGTGCAGGTGCTGATAAAGTTAGGAATGAAATTATGACTTCCAACGAACGAGCGACTTAGCTCTTTTGATTGACCAAATGCTAAGCGCTATATACAATACAACAAAGTATTTTTCTTGAAATCACAAGTAATGCATAAGGTAGTACGAAATTAATGCACCACTGAATTGAATGTATAAAGCAAACCCAGAAAAGTCACTTTCTCTTTTTTCCTTCTTCTCTCTCGTAAGTTGTAACAAATGAAGATATATATATATATATATATAATAGATCAAAATATTAAATACAAGAACCCAATTACAACACTCCTCAACCAATACCCCCACAATGGTCAGAAATAAAGATCCCTACTCTGATAAAGCATTAATTAACTGATGAAAACTGAAAAAAGATTGTGAGACGTCTGTCTGTTTAGAAGATAAGCATTGCATGTGAAAACAATAAAAACGTGAAAAAAGTTACCAAACCAATTACAAAATATGGTTTAATTAACAGTATCGTTTGCTAGCAATCATAATCATGTGCCCGGTGGGGTCATTGATCGTGATCTCCTTCTCCTTCGGTTGTGGCGGAGGACATGTAACTCATGGCAAGAGAGGTCTCATCAGAGGGTCCCACGGCGGTGGTTGCAGAAGCATGGAAGTGTTGCTTGCAAGCTTGACAAGTGATTTGCAAAATGGCGGAGCTTATTTTCTTCATGGCCTGCTCTTTGAGGAACTGAGCCTTCTCCAGTTCAGCCAGGGCTTGTTGCCTCATTCTCTTGGCGTTGGTAAACTCCAGCTCAGCCATCTCTATTTGCCGTTTGGCTTCTCGCCTAGCGTCTTCGGCGTACGCCTTTTCAGCCATGGCCAGCTTTAACTCCTCGCTCGCGAACTCTTTCAACCTTGCCACTTCCAACGTGGGCCCAGCGCCGTCCATCTTCTCAGCATTTGAAGAGCTTCTTCTTATACCTGATGAACTGGGCTGGCTTGTTTGATCGTTCTTTTCATCACCGCGCTGATCACATGACGATGAGCCAATGGAAAGCTTCAAATGGGTTGCGTGTTTTTCGTCTAAATTTGGTGGGGAGGTAGTGTGGGTGTTGGAGGATGGAAGGAGCTGAAGTTCCAGAATATTGTTACGGACTTGTTGCTGCTGCTGCTGCTGGTTACAAGAACTGTGAGGATTATTAAGAGCATGCTCACGCTGATGATCGTGATGGTGAGTTGGGTTTGGCCGCAATGGGAAACCAGGCAAGACTTGTGGCACATTATTATTATTGTTGTTGTTGATGCTGAAATTGGTGTCGCTGGAGGGGCTGGTGCTCGATGCGGTTCGAGACGAGCAGGCCGGCTGCAGTGCCGCCTGGAATTCTGGCCGGACGACGTGTCGGACTGTGCAAGTGTCTTGGTGCTCTATGAAACTTTCCACTCTGAAATCACGATAAGGTAGAATGATTCAAACTGAATATATAGATCTATAATTCTATATACACACACACATTATCATGATTAAAAACATGGACTTTTCTTGGCGTCTTTACGAATTAACAAGAAGAAGATCGTTAGCCATAAGCCCTTCATATATATGATATATATATATATATACATATATGTAGGGTTACCAAGAAGCAAATGAATATTAAATTGATAGACCGGGAGTATCTGTAGTATGGATGATATGATTAGGTTCCTTAAATTAAAACAGAATACTAGTTTAATAAGTAAGTAAAAGAAATCATGTGGGGTACCTATATATATATATATCTATATATATATATATAAAGAAATAATTAAGTAAAATATAGTATGGCAGTTTTTGTATCAAAGATAGGTAAATATTGCCGGAAACTGTATGTTATTGGGAACTGTAGAGCTGCAGTAGAAGAACACAAAAAAGGCAATTAGCAAGCATGAGGATCGATGAGGTCATGTGCTACTGTTAGGAAACTGATTCATACAGTAATTGAAAGAGGGAGTGGAACAGAAGAATGCATACATGAGAAGCATGGTGGTCAGAAACCGATGCCATCAAGAACAAGAAAGATAAATCATTATTTTAAGAAAAAAGGTAGACTGTAGGATTTGAAGATTTGTTCTTATCTGTGACAGGTAATTAACATGCTTTTTATGGGATGAGCTTTTAGGGTTTGAACGAAAATGGAAGAAAGGTCATAACATTTGAATGGAGCTAGCTATCAACCAGTACACTGTATATGGTACTATAATGGCCTCTTGCAATAAATGATTCACAATAGAAAGCCTGACCGACCATGTTCAGATTTCAGATGATGATTTTGGCCTGGCTAGCTAAAAAGCTAGGCGCTTTTGAAAAAAGCATAATGATGATGGTAAATTGAACAAACCTGGAAAACACACGGCCACAGTCACAAGAATGTCCTCTGGTGCCACAGGTTTTGAGATGGGCTTTGTAATCAGATTGAACCGCATAGCCTTTGGAGCACTTGTCGCACACCCACTGCTTGTGATTGCTGTGTTTTCTTCTGAAGTGCTTCTTAATCCCAACAAGATCGCCCAGGGCGTGGCAAGGGTCATGGTGCAGACAGCTGGGCTCCGGGCAGACAAACACCCTTTTCTTGATGACCTGATCTTGAGCAATTTCTCTCTTTAGCAATTTCCACGGCACCTTGTGCCGTCGCCTGTGCATCTGCAGGTTCTGATCTCTCTGAAATCCTTGGTTGCAGATCTCGCATACGTACCGGTCTGATTCGAGCAAGGTCTTGGGAGACAGAGACACAACTTCTGCATCCGGATCTATAAACAGACGTGTGAATCAAACGATCAAAACCCCAAAAAATAAAAACAACAAGAAGATTAAAAATCAGAAGAGGGTTTGTGGGATATTGGAGTTGTTAATGAAGTTTTAAGTAAATAAATTACCTGGTGTGCCTGCTGGTCTTCTTTTTCTTTTGTGAGTGGCTCCTCCATTTTCTAAGGCATCATGAGAGGAAGAAGACGGAGCAGCAGAGGAAGAAGCAGTGTGGTTGTCCAACATGGGTGAATTTTTCAAGACTATATGTTGGGGGAATTAAGTAGAGAGAGCACTAGAATCAATCAATCCTTACACACACATGTACAGGGCGCTGCAGGTGAAGTTGGACTAGTGGGTTTCAGCTTTACTCTAATCTCTCCATTTCATATGTAGAGAGAGAGAGAGAGAGAGAGAGAGAGAGAGAGAGAGAGAAAGAGGAAAAGCTCTTGCTTTCTGCAATCAACTTTCTTTAAGCTTTAAGGCTTTTTGGCTAGCTAGCTTTTTTTTTTCCTCCTTTCTCAGTGAGCTTTTCTTTCTTTGTTTCAATGACCCCCCACCTTGAGCAGGTAAGGTTGTGGCAAGTCTTGTTTATAAAGCTCTTTTCTTCTACCTATACAAAAAAAAAGAGATAGAAAGAGAGTATAGGGAGATAAAGCATGTGTTTGTGTGTGTGTGTGTGAGAGAGAGAGAGAGAGAGAGAGAGAGAGAGAGAGAGAGAGAGAGAGAGAGAGAGAGAGAGAGAGAGAGAGAGGAGGTTGGGTTGGGTTTGGGGTTGGGATTGGGAGTGGGGGTTTGGGGCTGGCTGGATGGCTGGATGGCTGGCTGACCCAATCACACTGATGCTTAAAATTTAGAGCCCCACACACACACACACTGTACTCACACAGAATTAGACAGAAACAAAAAAACATCCTTCCCATAAGAAAACAAACAGTCATTATTCGTCACACTGTAATTTGCATGTATAAATGCAGGCCCAGGCAACCCCGTTCCACGTGAGTTCATCCACCCCCTCACATGACCACTCTAGCTATCTCTCTCCTCAGCCCTCTCTACATAAGTAAAAAACAAGAGGCAGAGGTAAAATCTGGGTTTATAAATTAAATTAAATGACAATAATAAGAGAAATAATTAAGGAGTTCCGGCACATGTACTGGTTTCATGATTCATGATGGCGAGCTAATCCAGATTAACATGTTTGTTGAAGCAGCTTTTCCTTTTCAGAAGGTAAAAGGTAGCACGATTAGTCATTTTCATCAGGGCTGGCTGCTGCAGTAATCATTTCTCTCTAAGTTTAATTTTCCATATTATTATTATATTATATAATAGTACTTCAAGACAAAAATGTTTGCCGCTCTGCATTGCATGCATATGCATATCACAGGCAGGATTTGGGATAATTTTTATACTCAATATTTCTCTCACCTCTTTTCTTTTCTTTTTTTTTAACTCCCCACCCCCCACCCACAAAAGAAAGTGACACTGAAATAATTACCATTAATTAATTTTAACAATTAATATTTATCAACATTTTGGAAAAAAGCTTATTAGCTCTTACCGGTCAAGAGAGAGGTCGAATTTCAACTTTATAGAAGAAATTGTTCATTTTAGGGATAACTCTGATATCAAATTAATAATTGATCGAAACTGAATGTATATCATCATCACTTTACATCTTTATGACACCAAAATACATATTTATAATTAATTAACTTTATATACATATATATATATATATATATATTATCCTTGGTTTACAAATCTAGCAAATGAGATTTGGACTTTCTCCTTAATGTATGATTGCCTAGCTAGAAACTGAGATTTCATTCTCCATAGTTAGAGCATCTTCTCATACAAAAAAGTTACTCAAGAATTAAGGGCCTGTTTGGTTTCTATCCCAAGAACAGTAAATACACAACAACAACAACAACAACAACAACAACAAAAGTGAAAACATACAACAATGTGAATCTTTTTTCTTTCTTTTTTTAAATATTACTTTTTGACAAATGTTCAGAACACACATGTCAAAATATAATTAATGTGTTCACAGAGATAAAGATGGAGTGAATTATATATATGTATATGATGGATGGAGGTGATGAAGGGTAGGGTTTTTAAGAATGAATAATTAGAAAAAAGGAGAAGATGCTTGCCCTACTTTATTATACTTGTTGAGTTGGAAAGAATGGTAGGATGATGGGAGAAGGATTCTTATCACATGGTGGCATGCATTGCTGCATCAAAAAAAGCAATCATCCCTCCCTCCCAAGTGTTCTGGATTCCAAATCTAATCACCTTTTCTTAAAACTAATCCCCTCTCTCACGTGGCAACCCAAGCTTTAAAAAATTCTGTTGACTTAGCCCTGAAGTCCAATTAATTATGTATATATCTTAACATCTATAGCTTTAACTTTACTTTTTTGAGATCCATTAATTAATTTAATTAATATCTGACGGAGTTCTACTTCCATGTCTCTTTTTAAAAAATGAATTTGAAATTTATAAATTCATTCACTCTTAATGAGATTTTGTTAGGAATTGCGTATTTAATTCACTTGCGACTTCAAATTAAGCAATGTACAAACATTAATCGCACAAAAAGATTTGAGTAAGTATATATACGAGGGAGATGCTTCAATAATTTGAAATTGATGATGAGTAGGGGCCAAAAAACCTTTGTGTTATTGCGCTGAGTGAGGCGTTTGTCTGGTTTAGCTGTGTTGGTATCCCGAGAAGTGAACCAAAGTTGGCATCTATTCCATTCTTTACTGTCACACTGAAAACCAAAAAGGAGACCAAAAAAAAAGTATTTAGTTTCAAATCGAACATGTTAGAACCCACAGTGTTAGCTATGATTAACATGCCCATGCATATCCATCATTTCTTCGCACTCAAGGCATAGGCCATACAGAAGAGACATTTGTTTGTTTGTTTTCTCCACCTTCATGGAACTTTCATTTATTATTTTTCGGATAAATCTGTGTGTTTGTGTTGTGTGTACAGTATATGCAATGCAATGCAATGCAATGCAATGCAATGAGAGAGAGAGAGAGAGAGAGAGAGAGAGATGTAGTGGGTAATGTCAGAGTCTGACAAGTTACTTGCCCTACGTAATAATAAAAACAGATTCATACGGAGAGGGGGAAGAAAAGTTACCCAAAAGGAAATGTATAATAATAATTAGAAAAATAAAGAAAATGACTACGGACTGAGTAATTTCCAGAAAGTGAAGCGGTCTTGGAAGCTTAACCCAAACTAGTACGCAGAGACAAATATACCCATGAACAGAAACTCATCCAGTTTAAGTTTTAACCGCTTCAACACTTACCCATTTGCTTTTTACACCGCACCACTTTCGTTTCTCTCTCTCTCTCTCTCTCTACAGGGAAAATGAAGCAATGATTTGGGTTCCAACAATACACTGTGGATCAGGGGATGCTTTCTTTGATCTTTGATTCCAACTTCAAACTTCGTTTGATTTCTATACTTACATATCTGCTTTAAAAATAAGGTTTTAAGTTGGAATGATCATGGTGGTCAAAGTCAAAAATAGCAATTATCATAGTGCAGTAAATAGTGCACTTATTTGAATCTTTCTACCCGCCTCTCTACTCTCCCCTGATTTTCAGAAGGAAAACGTTCATATCATGATCTTACTAAAAAAAAAAGTTAAAAATAAAATTTGGTGGTGTAGAGCTTTCCTTTGTTTTTATTTTAATTTTTGTTAAGGGATAGAAGTCAATAAAAAGTTGTTGCCGTTGGAAAGATGATAGGGGGAAAAAAAATTGATCCTTGCAGTTGAAGGAAATGTTTCTCTTTTTAGGCGTGCAACACTCCAACAACCAACCACAAACATAAATTGGGTGCTCATCATCCTCGACAAGTTTCTCGTTTTATTTAGCCCTAATTAAACGAAATGGTTGGATGTTTAATTAATATATATTGATAAAACTTGATCCAAAAACCTTGGTTACAAATTGTAATGGGGTCAAACATTTCTCTTTCCTTTTCTTTGTCGATATAGAAATGAAATTTAATAAATTTCCCTAAGTGCCCGTTTGACATTTCTTATTTGGAGTGATAAGTGATTTTTTTTTAAAAAAATTTTAAAAAATGCCAAACTACCTCGTTTAAAATAAGCTTTAATTAGTTTTTTATTATTTATAAACATTTCTTATTAAGAGGGACGATAATATAGTAAATTCACACACACTATATATATGCTAAAACTAAAAAAGTAATTGCTCAAAACCACTATACAAGTTGCTCTTTTACGAACAATCACACCTGAGATAAGTTTTTCATTTCAGTTTAATGAGATGGTCGTTTTTGGTGTGTTGTGCTCTCATAAATCAATTCATTTTTAGTGTATTATCGCAATCGGCCCAAAAGAAAATTAGTACAGTGTTATGTTAAGGCCCAGTAGTGTGGGTGTCTTCGGCCCAAAATAGATATAAGTTGATATATTGGATTTGGGCCATGAAATCATGAAAATAAATAAATAAATGGTAAAACTCAAGCATGAATGATGCTGCAATTAACGTATACTTGCTAAATTATTTGACTTATCTGATGTTGTTCTTGACAGAGTACATAACATCTTCCCAAAATAAAAAGGACATAAATTAATGAAACATAAACAATGATGACAGAATTAAAGGGATGGATCATAATAAATAAAAGTAATATTGGTTGCTACTTGCTACTGCTGCAGAGCTATGGAGAAGGCAAAAGTATGATTTCTCCTTCACATCGATTGCAGAGAAATATATTAGGCACTTGTTCATTGTTTGGTATTCGAACACAAAGCGTATGCTGCCTGACTTCACATATATCACAACCCACCATTCTCTCCCCATCATCTTCCTTGGCACCACAAGGGCAATCCACAACATACTCCCTCCGCCCACATTCATACATCTCCTGTTTTACAAGCCCTCTCATATCTTTGTTGCTTCCTTCAACCACAATCTTCTGACCCGCCTCAACCAACCCAAAAATCATATCTGTCCCCTTCGCATTCTTCAAATTTCCAATTGCTTCCACCACAAACCCCCTCAATCCCCAGTAAATCTCCCTGAAATTCCATTCCACTTCTTTCTTGAGCTCGTCAACTGTCGCATTGTTCTTCAAACTGAGGCACTCGTAGGGTGGCAATGTTGCATTGTTGCTTATAATCTTATTATAGTTTTGATCATGATCAATCTCTTCGTCATCGGGGTGTGTTAGCACCACGGTGCAGTAGATGTTTGACTTGCCTTGAAGGCCTAGTTCAACCTCCATAGGCACCTCACCACAACAATAATCCTTCACAAGGTACTTGGAGTCAATAATGATCCTTACAGCCATTGGTATGGCTGAAAAGATCCCTGTGCTGAGCTTCTGGTCTTTGAGGATGTGCTTGTACAAGTAGAACATGTCCTTCATTAACTGGAATTTCGAAATCTTGTACCACGCAGCTTTCATTTTCGGATTGTTCCTGAGCAAGCCATCTTGGTTATTAGGGGACACATGATTGGAGATATCTTCCAAGCAATACTCAAGAACTTTAGTCACCGGGTTTAAGGTGCGGCGAACCAGGTAATTTCCCACAATGTGGTTCCCCAACGACTTCAACACGAAATCTAACAACCCCGTGTCGCCTATATAGGCACGAGCGGCGTCCCTCACTTCTTGCCTAGACACCCACCTAAACTGAGCCCTCTTCAAGGCCTCCACAATCACCCGAGTCGCCATTTCAACTCTTTTCGGGGACCATCTACAATTTGTTTCCACCAACATTGCCGGGTTATAGGAGGAATCAATGCATGAATTTTGGTCTGTGGGCGGCAACCGGGACTTGAGCTCTAGCATGAAATGGAAAAGGTCACCAAGAGTGACCAAAGAATTGTCTGACAGAGTGTGATACCTTGAGAAGATGAGAGGAATGTCATGGTTGGAAGTGGCAAGATGGTCGTGGATAAGCAAGCATAAGGGCATGCCTTGTAGTGCTTCAATGGCTTTTTGGTACATTTGCTGAGTGACACAAAAACTTGCACGCCCGAATTTGTAACCCCAACGACCAAACCATGGCTCGCTGTATGCTACTCCATGGATTAGCCTCAACTCCATGCCTCTCTTCTGTGAAACGTCATTCAAACTCACTTTCCTATACGTACCAAATATAATACACTATTGTTCATTCTTTGTTTAGGTAAAACATAAAAAAGATTTTCAGGTAAGATATTATTACGTACCTTGCTCGCAATCCGGTGCATAAACGATCCCAAAATTCAAGGATCTGGTGTCCAGCCAAGTCGGAACCGGTTTCCAGCCCATTGACACACAGCAAATGCCCGAAGCCGTTAGAGTGAAACACACCGTGCATCATATGACCCTCTAATTCCACTAAACTTTTGGATGAATTTCCCGCATTCCCATTAATTGCCGCGGTGCCCCCATTGCCAACGGAGGAGGAGACTTTGGCACCTTTGCAATTCAAGCAAGCTGCCGCTGCCACCATTGTGTCCGCAGAAGGCAACACAAAGTGGTACTTCTTATTGCAAACCATATGCTGCCCCCAGCCTGAGCTATATACATATCATGGAATTAATTAGCCAGCCATCATATATAGCTAGCTACCTACCACCATATGATTATTAGGCGAGACTCAGTAAACATGGTTACAAATAACAACACACACTCTCTTTCAAATTAAATTAAATAGAGCTAGATCGATGGAAGGAATTAGAACTTTACCGACATATTGGCATTGCTTGCAATGGCGATTGAGCGATGCCTCGATAGGTTCTTCAACGACAAAGAGCACGACATGGGCAGGAGCATGGCGATGGACTTGAAGCTGAAATGACCAACACTTCATTCCAGTAGAACTAGTGCTGCATAGGCTACCACCCTCCACATGCCCGTATTCAAGGAGGGCCTTTACATTTTCCCTAAATGACGACCCAACAAACCCAACTGGGTACCCATTTTCTCCGAAGCTCTTGAACCTAAACACCCTCTCACCTCTCTTCCTCTTCTTGCACCCACTAAAGTCTAAATGGGACGTCATTGTGTGTTGGGTGTTAGCAAGGATCGGCCAGGACAGAAAGGAAGGTAGTTTATATAGGGGCATGGAGTTATGTAGAAAGAAGAAGAAGAAGAAGAAGAAGAAGCATGATCAAAGCAATCTGATTATAACATATATATATCTGGACCAAAAACAAATAATATTATTTGAAGGTCATGGTTTGAGGAACCAACCCCAGCCTTAGATATAGTACTGCTAGCTAGATCACGCACGCAATTTGTGCCTGGAAATAAAATTGGGGAGCAGTGAGCACCCAAAAGAGCCTCTTCATCAGGTTATAGGCTTATAGCTGAGTGCTATGTGCATGATTTATTTTCAAAAACAGGCCTTGCAATTCTATCGCGGCAACATATGGAATAAAAGCAGGTGCGGAGTAAATTAAAGGCACCATGCTTTCGATAAGGCAAGTGTTTCAGTTTCACCATTGGTATGACTTTATGCTCCGCCAATTTCTATGGTCAGCTGGGATATGCATGTTGATTTTATCTTATGTGCCTAGGGAGGGACAAACATAAACGCAAAATTTCTTGCCCAACTACCCTTTCTTTTAGCCAATTAATTAATTTCCAAGCATTTTTTCCCATGCACGAGAGATCCTTGTTTCTTTTTCATTACTTGAATAGGCAATATTATATTCATGGTCTTTGGATTACAAGAATTTTGTTGCCCATGCGCTGTCGGCTACGAGCTTTGTCTTGACTTTGAGCTCCTCCTCCCTTGCAGTCTTCAGTATTTTTATTTTTAGGATTTTTTTTTTTTAATAAAGGATCCTCCTTTGGGTTGTGAGGCCCAAGCCTGATTTGAGTTAGTTGTTTTTAAGTTTTGGGCTTGACTCCCTTGCGTATTTCATAGTGCACTGGACTTTAGTAAGCTACATGTAAGACCCTATTTATTTTTTTATTTTGTTAATCCAAGCAACATTAGAGGAAGAGGTTTTCTCACTCATATTACCAAGGTATCAGGGGATTTGACTATTGGTCTACAAATTAAAGTCCTTTTTCACTGTGCTAGATTGGATTGATGAGAGAAAATAATGGTTGCACAACAAACTTATGTCTATTTCTAAGATTTATAGATATTATTTTGTTGATTTTTTTAAAAGCAAACACATAATTTTTTTTCCCATATAAACCTTCAATTCCACATTTGTAAACATTACCAAAGGTAAAATACCACATATGTTCTATAAATCATAGATGGGGTGTCTAATTATAGATTAATGAAATCACAAAGTCAGTAAGTACTTAGAAAAAGAAAGAAAGATATAGAATAAAGGGAAGTGGTGACTCTACTCAATCTCAAGTCTCAATTACTATTTTTGTACCAAAATAAAAGTTTCAAATATTTTTTTGGTAAATACCACGAGGTATCTTCACACTCGAAGGGTCGAAGGGTGGGATTAATCCTTATTCGGGATTCGGCTTGTTCCTGGCTACAAAGTGCTTTCAAAGGATTTCGAATCCCTGTTATTGAGGCACCAGGTAGCTCGCCAGTTGGAGGTGATAATTTACCAACTTCATCGCAACTTGTGGTTAAAGTTTCAAATATTTATTTAGAAAGAAAAAAAAGACTCCAAAATATTTGTCTAAATAAAATAATAATAAAATAAAAAGAGAGAAAGAAGGAAAGGGATAAGAATTGGAGTTTTATTATTGTCACATGGCACTTGCCCTTACAAACTTCGGCTGTTGAGTTAAACATATGATGCATCAATATATTTATCCATCCATCAGCCTTTTAGATTTTCCTTATTTTAAAGTGACAGCTATAAGTTTGATAGATACCCCAATTTAGGTTTCTCTCTCTCTCTCTCTCTCTCTCTCTCTCTCTTTCTCATTTTTAGGGCTTTCTCTCTCCTCTTTCCTCTCTCCTCTCTCCTCTCTCCTCTTTCCTCTCTCTATCTCATAAGTTTCTCTCTCTTTCTCTCTCAGGTTTCTCTCTCCTCTCTCCTCTCTCCTCTCACCTCTCTCTCTCTCTCTCTCTCTCTCTCTCTCTCTCCAGAAGGGCAAAACCCTAAAGAGCCGTTTACACCCACCTAAGTAAGTTTTCTCTCTCCTCTCTCTTCTCTCACTATCTCTCTCTCTCTTTCTAAAATTTGAATATATGGGTCCTTGTACTATTAACCTGCCATTTACATTCTTGTGCATATTTATATATTTGAAAGCTTCAAAATTATTATGAATTTGTTATTTTTTTCTCCTTATTGTGCACAGATCTCAGATCCCAATTTATCAGATTCGGAAACCCTAATCTGTTATGTTTGCTTTAAGATGGAAATATAGATCTGGGTGTTGGTCTTTTTACTTGGGTTCTGTTTGGTTGCTGAGAAAGTGTAGGAAATGCACAGAAGTTTTGATCCTGGAATCCGCATATTTATTTATTTGGATAGGGAAGGATCTTCATTTTTCAGAAATAAGCCATTAGATGAAAATATTTGCATGCTCATCACAATTGGTCTTTGTTCATTTTAAATTTTTGTTCTTTTGGATCTGAATGAAACATTTAGGAAGGATCGATAGTATTTGTGTTATCCTTCATTTTATCAGCTGCCAACCAAATGCTTGATATTTAATTTAATAGGAAGATCCATTTTTTTTCAGCTGATTTTGTGTTTACATCTGCCTCCTAGGTCCTAATTTTGTGATTTGGTTGAGCTATGCTCTGTTTCTATCTCCCTATCTCTTTTGTTTTTCGTTTCTGTGGCCTCAGAGGGCTATTCGATGGCAACTTTTATTGTTATTCAAAAACTTTCATTAATGGGCCAATTCAAAAGATAACGATGCTTGTTTGTCTGCTCAATCTCTAGCTCTCATGGATGATGATGCATTGAACATGCGCAATTGGGGCTATTATGAGCCGTCTTTTAAAGGCCATCTTGGCCTGCAGCTCATGTCAAGCATGGCAGAGCGCGACACAAAAGCTTTTGTCCCTGGGCGTGATCCCGCAGTCATGGTTAGCTCCAATGGAGCCTTTCATCCTCGGGATTGTGTTGTATCAGATGCTCCTGTTCCACTGAACTATATGAGGGACAGTTGGGTAAACCAGAGAGATAAGTTTCTCAATATGATGCCTGCCAATCCTAACTATGCTGTTCTGCCAGAAACTTCAGGAGCTCACTCCTTGCAGATCTTACAGCCACCTGATTCGTCAAGGGATGAGAGGGTGGCTAGAATAGAAGAGCCAGTTGCCAATAAGGAAGGTGGCCCATCAAAGAAAAGAGGCGGCGGGGGTGCACCAAAAACCCCAAAAGTGAAAAAGCCCAGGAAGCCAAAAGATAATAACAATCCTTCGGTTCCTCGTGTGAAGCCAGCAAAGAAGAGTTTGGATGTTGTGATAAACGGGATTAATATGGATATTTCAGGTATTCCAATTCCCGTCTGCTCATGCACTGGAGCTTCACAACAGTGTTATAGGTGGGGCTGTGGTGGTTGGCAATCTGCTTGTTGCACCACAAACGTATCTATGTACCCTTTGCCAATGAGTACTAAGCGACGTGGGGCGAGGATAGCTGGAAGGAAAATGAGTCAGGGTGCTTTCAAGAAGGTGTTGGAGAAGCTTGCAGCTGAAGGTTATAATTTTGCTAACCCAATTGATCTGAGGGGTCATTGGGCAAGACATGGTACCAACAAGTTCGTCACAATCAGGTAGAGTTGCTATGTTGGTACCATTAATGGGACTTCAGTTGCATTTGGTCTATTTCACCTGTATATATTTCTGTGACCTTTTGCAGAGATCTATCAGATACTTTGTAGTCAATCAATTTTCAGTCATGACGGATGATACTTGTTTCTAAAATTTGGAATTGTTCTTTTGTTTATTTTTCCCTTCGGCTTATGTGATAAGGGCCGAAGTTTCTGGCCACCAGGATTGTGCGGATGAGTTCTCATTTATTGAATTGTTTCTGGAAGTATACAATCTCCGTTTAATCTAATGCTCTCAATATTTTGCACTGAATACTCCTTTACCCATTTCATCTTTTTACTGGAATGCAATGTTACCTTATTCTCCCACAACTTTTAGCAAAACACTTGAACTGATCAAAGGGGAATCTGAGATGATTGCCTATTTTCCCAAGTATTTGACTAGTTCTGTTGTAGTATTCTGTTGTATGTGGATTGCATCTCTGGCGTAGAACTACTAAATTCGATTTAGGATGCTCTATTATTCATGTCATGTCTCTTAGTGTTGTACTGATACAGTGTCGGGCACAGAAGAACCTGGAAACTCTTGTCTATAGGGGCTTGGAGAGGAACATGATGATATATAAGGTGATACTAATGGAGAGGGAAATTAGTGGAGGGCTGTGATATAGGTGTATGCAAGAGAAATAGGGCATTAGGGAAGTGACAAGGTTGAGGAAAGGGTTTTAATACTCTAATTATATGTGGACTTTGCTGTGTGTCTTGCAAATCTTTTACTTTTGTTTCTAACATTGATTGACTGGTGTCTCTGGGAGGAAACTGATAGTTTCAGTTAGAGGTTTAAAGTGAACTTGTTAATGTGATCAAGGACATAGTTGATAGGATAATTAGTTAAGATGATTAAAGGGACACTAGTGAAAATTACACAAGAGCAGGGCTTTTATTAGTTAGGTTAGTTAGTAGTGCATTTGTTATAGATGTGTTGAAAAGAGAAACCTTCAGAATATATAACTTATTACAAATTGTTTGCTGATGGTTAGATGGTCTCAATTGTATAATGCGCAACAAAGAGAGCATGTTGTAATTTGATAGTTGTGTTAGTTTCCCATCAATACTGATATTTATTTCCTAAGCAAACGATGTAACCTACTTCTATATTTAAGAATGTTTCAAAACAAATGAAATGGAAACGAAAGAAATTTTGTTAACTTAAGATGCAAAGTTTTCTCCAGCGATTCTCTCTCTTTTTAATGTCCAGAACCAAAATCTACCCATTATACTTTAAGCTGAATCTGGGGTCAGTGTTGTGATCCAGATGATGGATGCAAAGTTTGTGAAAAATGGTGGTGGTGATTAACAACTTGACAGTTGGTGGAAGGTAAACCGGCGTACTCTTGATAAACCGGCGAACGTATCTGTTGTTTAGACGGGAAAAGTTTAGTGGCCATAACTTGAGCCAAAAGCTTAGGCAAGACGAGACAGCTCAAAGTTATCTCCATACTTTCGTGTTACTAAAAGAGAAAGTGTACATTCCAAAAATCCAAGGGGAGTGGATAATTGTCTCGGAAATGTATTCAGAATATTGGCAAGAGATGAGATGGAGTGAATGCAGTTTAGTATAGTGGGGAAATCTGAAAATGACGCGGGTTTCAAAATAATGCCAAAACTACATGGTGGCCATTTGTTACTTTTGAAGGCAACTTTTAGCAAATTTTTTTTTTTGGTAAACTGGAGGGGATAAACCCCAAACACAACAACAACTAAAAAGAATCAGAACAAACTAATCTCGCTTTCGCTACACCAAGAATATCATCAAGAAGAAGAGAACCAATCCAAGCAGGCAGGAGCTTCGTCAAAATAAAGGATTTTGCCAAACCGTCAGCCACACTATTTCCTTCTCTATAAATATGAAGGAGAGTGCAATTATCAAAATGTTTCATGAGAGCACAGCAGGCATTAATCAGGGAAGCAAAAGGGGTGGTGAGCCAGGCCATCAATATTCTTGACTAGATGGACAACCACAGCAGCATCCATTTCAATAATAAGGCAGGTTATACCTTTAGTCACAGCAAGCTTAAGGCCAAAATATAACCCTAAACTTTTAGCAAATTTTGAGTTACAGAGGACATAAGACTTCCACGATGAGAGAGAAGCTGTCGAGGGCCCAAGACAAGAAAAAAAAAACACTAGTTCATTGAGTCTAATTGTTACAAATTTGTAATGTCTGTCCGATTAAACAATTCTCTGGCAGAGTGATTTCCTGTTGTGTTATGGAAATACATATTATATATGATCTACAGGACTTTGTGTATGTTACCTTACCTGCAGTCTGCAGATAATATATCAATATGATGATTAACTTAAGACTCGAGATAAAACAGAAAAGGAAGAATGGAGAATGCAGAAAAAAGGGTCAGGAAGAAATCAAGTTAGAATTCATCTATTGATAATTAATTAATAAGTAAGAGGCCCAAGGGGGAGGATATAAGATCCACAAAAATTGGGAGAGATTGAGCTGCAGGTATTGACAAGGCTGCTGCTGGGGAACAAGGGAATGAAACTTTTCAATATTAATCCAACAACAACAAATCGTCAGAAACTAATCAAATCTGGAAGAACTTGGTTATGTGCAGGTGCATTATAAGGTATCATCATATTTGAAGAGGCTGCAGCAAAAGGGTTTCTGTATTGTGCACCCACAGCACTACTCGGCGTACTTGTTGTAATAGTGATATTGCCGCTCACATCAGAGAAACCAGTCGTATCTACGCTGACCCAGCTGATCAAATCTTCTTCAAACACCTCCCATTTGTCTGTGATGATTGTCTGGAAGGCCCTCTTTGATGCCGTTTGCTGCTGATCATAAACCAGTATTTTATTTCTACCCCTGCTGCTTTCTCTTTGTCTCATCATCACAATGGCCTTGTCCTCCTCCTCCTCCTCCTGTGCATGATCGACAACACCATTTTTCACGTCTCTGTTTTCGTTTCTCACTGAAGCTTCATTGATTATCCGTTGGAGGTCTCTAATATCTTCTTCCGGAATCTGCTCAACTTTAGGACAATCCGTGGCGCTGAGGATGCCCAATTCCGTGCAAAATTCAAGGTACAAGGAGAGATCCTCTCCTTGAACTGCTGCCTTCTGAACAACCCCAAGCGCTAGCTGTGCCTGTTGCTTGCCAGGAGCCGCGTATATCTTCAAAAGCGTTCGGGCGATCCCTTTGCAAACCCTGCTATACACGTCGAAGATCTCTGTGAGCAAACAAATCATGGCTTCGGAAATGAGATAAACCTTGTTGTTGGTGGTGGTGTTGCTGTTGTTGTTGTTATGAGTGCTGATCGTCAAGTTCAGCTCTGGTTTGATCTGAAGAAGGATGTCAAGCAAAGATTGCCACTTTTGCAATCTCCCGAGCTCTTCCAACAATGCAGGCTCCTCCTGATCGCCCTTGTTCTTCTTGATCACCAACGTACTAAAAAAGGCGGATCTTTGGTCCAAATATGTAAAATAGGCGCGAACCAGGGGATCACAAGCCCATATTTTGGCGGACTTGGAATGGCCGTCGGAGAAATTGGAGAGATCAAAAGGCAGCCTGCCAATCTTCTGAACGGATGGGATTTTGCAACAGAAAACGCCGTGCATGAGCATGAGGCCTTTGAGAGCGACAACCCAAGAGCGAGTCTTGGCCATGCGGGTAGAGAGAGCCCAAAGGAGGGGCTTGAGGTAGAGAGGAGATGTGCGAACCCATTGGTAGACTCTATGGAAGTTCTTGTAATCGACGTGGGTTTCGTCGTGGCTGGTGGCCTTGATGATGATGGCCTCGAGATCCGGGTTCCGGTACGAGGTCCGTCTGGAGATGCTGGCCACCCATATGCTGTTCCGGTCTTTGATAAGCCCGGCAGCCTTTTTCCAGAGTTTCATTTTCATTTCTCTCTCTCTCTCTCTCTCTCTCTCTCTCTCTCTCTCTCTCTCTGTGTTTTTGCCTACTCTATTCTAAATGGTCGGTTCCCGGCAGATTCTCAAGCAAATCAATCCCCTATTTTAGCTCTCTCTCTCTCTCTCTCTCTCTCTCTCTCTCTCTCCTCTGCTTCAATTGTGTCTTTGTGTGTGTCCTTTCTTACATTGTTTTAGTTTTTTCTTCTTCTTTTAATTTTCCCTATTTTAGCTATAATTGGGTGCACGTACGTACGTGTGCGTAAATTAGAAATGAAAATCTTTTTTGAGTGATTTTCCTAAAAAGAAATGAGTGATGGAATCTCAAGAACAGAAGAGCACCAAGGCTGTAGCAGCTGTTATTGGGACCAGAATAAGAAACATCCAGAAATTCTTTTTACTGATGCGTTGTTGGATTGGACTTGTTCAAAGGTTGGTTATGCTTCCTTGGTGGCTGCCTCTATCTCTCTATGTCTATGACCGTGAAGAAGCTCCTTAAATTAAAAGGGCTAACGCGCTTTTATTTTATTTGTAGCCAAGGAAAGGACATTTACAGCACAGGCCACTGAGGGAGATATGATGATAATTATAAATTATAATAAAGTTAAACGGAGGGGAGGAGGGCAGTGGATGAGGTTCAGGATCGATAGACAATTCATATATAATCCCTAAATTAAAAAGAAAATAAATGAGGTGAGCTTTGACCCTCGACTCAATTCCAAGCCCCCTGTTTTTTTCAGCCTGCAGAAAATTTTAATGTATAGTCGCTGATCCAGCTTAATAAAGCATTGGGCTTACTTTCGGCCCAAATTTGAGGCAAAGGCTCAAATCCTATTTGTTGTTTTGGGTAAAGTGAGAGGATGTAGAAGCCCAAATATTATGGCTAATTGGAGCTCCCTTCAAGAA
The DNA here is from genome assembly GCF_000346465.2 of Prunus persica. NCBI lineage: Eukaryota > Viridiplantae > Streptophyta > Magnoliopsida > Rosales > Rosaceae > Prunus > Prunus persica. The sequence continues at coordinate 31,873,419 of NC_034009.1, read as the reverse complement.
AAATGATTAATTGAAGAGAAGAGGTGATGAAGTTGACAGGATTAAGTAAAGAAAAAAATTCATGAAGTTGGTCATTACTGCTAAGCTAATTCATATTTCAAATTCAGAAATTGTGACAACTTATGGTATCAAGAAACATGTAGTACTATTACTAACATGCATAGTACATAAGACAGTGACAGTCACAGAACAGAAGTAGATGAGACAACAAAATCTTGAAATTATGAGATTGTGAGTCAGCGAGGGAGCAAATTGCTTTTTTGTTTCTTTTAGAAAACAAGCAAATTGCAATTTTTTGCAATTTGCAATTTGCATCGAAATGAATGAACAAATGAAGCGGCTAACTAGCCAGCTACTAGTAAATTTCTTAAAGTGTGCATCTCGTGCTTTCTACCCCTGAGTCTCTGTGTGTGAATGTGTTTGCTTTCTGCTCGTATAGTACATGGATCTTGGCAAATAAAGCAACATGGCTCATCTTTCTCTCTCTCTCTCTCTCTCTCTCTCTCTCATACGTTTCCACTGCTCATGTTCTGCAAACCCATGAAAAGCACAAAGTAGGAGATTGTAAGTTTTTTTAATTTAAAAAAAAAGAAAGAAAAAGGATTTAACTAAGCAGAGTGAAAGAGAGAGAGAAAGAACGTACTGTTGCTTTAAAGCAACAAAGTGAAAGAGAGAGAGAAAGAGCAGCAATTAAGGGGAAGGGGAGAGGGGAGGGCCCAAACCACCCCCAATAAAGAAACGAAAAGAAAAGGGTTAAAATAAAGTTAGGACGTTGAGGAAATCCAAAAAGACGAAAATGGTGGGAATCTTTCTTTCTACTGTGCAAACCATCCCACACCGCCACCTCTCTCTCTCTCTCCCCCTACAATACAAGGCTACTTACTACTCCTACTCCTACTTTTCATTCCCTCAGCTCTCTTTTCTATCTTTCCCTTCTCTCTCTCTCTCTCTCTCTCTCTCTCTCTCTCTCTCACACACACACACACAAAATTTCTCTGCCTCTTTCTGGCATATGCAACAACAACAACACTACTATGAACAACATCTCTATGGGATTTTCATGTGGGGATGATTTTGTAAGTACCCTCGCTTTATCTCTCTCTCTCTCTCTCTCTCTCTCTCTCTCTCTCTCTTCGAAAGATTTCCATTCCGTACACTGTGAATAATGTATTTGGTGTGTGAGTGTGCCTGTTTGTGGGGTACATTCATTAATCTTGTTATTTAATTTGATTTAATCTTGTTCCATTTAATTAGGAAGGAGAGGAAAGTGAAGTTGCTCTTTTAGATGAAACGAGGGAGAAGCAGCAACACAGCAGCTGGGGGTGTGGTATGGAAGCTCCTCATAATCATGTGCAGCTTGAAGTCGACTTCCAGTTCTGGCCAGTAGAACATCCTTTGGAGCCACCCGATGAAGATCGCCCTGTCAAATGCCCCATGCCCGACTCTTCTGTTATCAATGTGAGCAAGTTTCATTATTCATTTATTTCACCTTACATACACATATTTGCTTAAACCAGAGAATGTTTCAAATGTATAGTGGCACATGCAGCATCAAATGTTCATCTTATATATATATATATATATTATATGTACAATTTTTTGATGGAAGTTTTCTCATACTTGTTTTTCCATATATTTTTCGTTTAGTTAGTGTAGATCTTGATGTAAGAAAATAAGCACCCTAATAAGCTTTTGAATTGCATGTATATATAAATAACATATGTAAGCAGCATTGCATTTCAACATTTTGTAGGAAATTTGCAAGGAAATTTGTTATTTTGTTGTCCCAATATGAGATATAGGTCGATCTTACGAGTATGTTATGATATACTGATGAACTACATGCATGGAATTTGTACAAAAATTCTGAGGCATATATGTAACCCTTGGTAGTGTTACATATGCAGATTGATATTGTCTCATGTAAAATGCATTTACAGGATGGAGGAAGGCAGGAGAAAAGGTCGTCAGAGAGCAGCGCCATGCGTAAGAGAACAGAAGTATCATCTGCTGCTGCAGCAACTTATAGCAAACCAAGAACGGATCAGATGGTGGTGGCAGTGGCAGAGCCGCCTCCAGCTGTTCGAGCAGTGCGTAAGAGGCATCACAACACTCTCACCCGCGGCGACCATATGATATCACCGCTAAGGCGAATGCCACCCATTCCTTCTCTCCCAACCCAGAGCATTACCATCTTTCAAATGCTTCAGCAGTTAGACAAGTTCGAGTCTTGATTGACAACCTATTATTGATTATTGATTACTGGGTGATGAGAAAATGGTCCTGAATCTTGATCACATATATTGTAGCTGATATAGAAAGCTGAAATGTAGCATGGACCTTTTCTACTTTCATTGGCGTATGTTCAGATTCTATTTCTTGTTACCTAGGCAATTACACTAAGCATTTGCTTCACCTGGACCTCTACTCAGTAAGTCCCTATGGCAATGTCAACACAAGCAGAAAAACTTTCTTGTAACGGAGATAGTATTGTTTTGCTATCCCCCAGCCAATAATGCAATGACACATGAAAAAATTATCCCGCTTGTCATTGCGCTATTGGCCGGGGTTGCAAAAAGTATTATACCCGTTGCATGAAAGTCTCTCTCCAACACAAGGCACATCAGAGAATGCAAAAAATTGGAAACATGTACAGAACCGGAACTTAAAGCAATAACAAATAAAAGCTATATTCAAACCACGCATTCCTATGCCGCCAATCAAGAACAAAAAGACCTTTTAAGCTGTCCAACAGAGCCTCAGGAAAAAGCACCGCCCCCCTAATTGAAGGACGAATTAGCATAAACAATGGTCAGTTTCTTCTGTGTCATTAAAGAACGCATCCTTTGATTCACGGCATATATAAAGTCATTTTAATATCAAGCTTTATATTTGTGCAGTTCTAAAACCAGCTAATCCAAATCAGGAAAAGCAAAATATATTGAGCAACTGTAATCTCATAATTGGCAGTTAACAAAAAGCATGTTGATTCTCCAATACAGGGGAGGAAAAAAGAGCATGTTCACCACCTTGTATGGATCGCTGTCCGTAAAGATCATGAATTCACCCTCTGACATTACCCAGAACGAACAGAGGCAAGGTTAACCACATTCTTCTTTCCTTTATCTAGCTGTCCCTTTTCCACACTCACCGTACAATTATCAGCCGTGGCATTAGGTGGACAAGGAGATAATTGCAATTTGACTATTATACCTGTGCAGTACATTTGGATTGACTTTCGCGTCCCAATTTCTAAATCAACTTTCATTCAAAAAGAGAAATACAAAGGGCAACTCCCATGCCGAGTATCAATGCAGTTAATTGGAATGCCGTGCTTTTCAATGATGAGCTGCCATTGTTGTTCATTTCTGCAAGCACTCCAGCAACAGCAATGTATATAAATCCACCAGCTGTAAATCCCTGAAAACAGATTCAACAAATTAAAATATATTTACTTGAGATCATGAAAACCAAATGTTCAAACAACCCATTCTTGGGCTAGATTCTTGTCACCTCAATCAAAGATGACTGTCCTGGATTCTTGCCCAGAAGCAGAGCCTGCATCAATAGCAACAGATTAATCTCTTTTTTCAATCACTGAAGATACTAATTAAAATGGAATAACCCTACTGCAGAGATAATAATCTACCATTGCGGTTCCAACTAGTGCCACAAGTGCTGAGAGAAAGTTGAAAAACAGAGCTTTGGAGACAGTGAAACCAGACCTTACAAGAATACCAAAATCACCAACCTGAAACAAAGGTAAATCACGCTATAATATTAGCCAGCCCACCATAATATGAGCCCTAATCCTACTAATACACTTTTTCAGCAACATATTGGGGGGACCAGGGAGGAGAGGACACTTTGCATCATGGGGATTACATGCTTAGCGCAAGATAATATGCTCATTACTGCCAATCCAAAGATCACCAAACTTCTACCAAAAAAGATGCCACCCATACTCCTATAGCGAAATTCAGACTTGAGAGAAACTTAAAAGTCAGTAACAAATAACATTGCTGAATTAACTCCTAAAGGAACGCACTCTCTTACTAGACAAAGACAACATTTCCTGCATGAAAAGGGCTTATGTTTATTTTCCATAACATAATTGATTACCATGTCTCGATACAGTATAAACACTGCCTCTTTGATGCCCTTGTATTAAATGAACAAAAAAGAGCTCAAACCTCTTGAGGAATCTCGTGCGCAAGCAAGAATAGAGTTCTAGACCACCCACCGACAGATCCATGAAGCAGAAAAGCACTTCCTAAAGCCATCCCATCCGTAAAATTGTGCTGCAGTGGCAACAAATCTTTCAATAAGACGATAAGGTTTATCATGAACCACGTTTTGTTTAAAATACAAGCTTGATTGCAAATAAGAAGAAAAACATACAACACCATCAGAGAAGAGATTGAGATAACCAAACACAAGATTTGATGGTGATCGAGTAGGTTCTCCATCTGAGGACTTAGCATCACGGTTGGAGTCATCTGCAGCAGCTACGTCTTGTTTATCACCAGTCGTAATGTTTCTCTGCAGGATGGAAATATGCCAATACTTCAATTGAAGTCGAGTATTAAACTTTATTAACCAAATTAGATTGGGCACAGAATTCAGATATTTCTTTATTTTTATTATCCAACACAAAGCCTATTCAGATACTTCTGTACAAGATGCATATGAACGAAGGTGGAACACAAAATTTATGAAGTTGGAAGCTAAATCAATATGCGAACTAACTCACCTTACGAATATGAGAGTCATGTCGATTATTTTCCATCAAAGAATCATTTGAAACTTCAGCTGCCGCCTCTTCTTCAGATGACATCTTCAGCTTCCTTCCATCTTTTCCACTGGAAGATTCTGACTGCAAGTCATCATGAGAATCATTATCATCTTTCAATTTCTTGTTGGTCTTATGATGATGGTGATGATGACCATGACTCCATGCACTACTTCCTCCAGAGTTTTCCTCAACATACCTCACCAACTTTTCTACCAGAAGAAATAATACAATTCCCGCTGCAACAACAAATATGGTAATAAGGCATTGAATAGTGTCCAAAGAAAACTTTTTCCATGTCTTCTGTTTTTTTTTTCACAGGTTAAAAAAAAAGGCAGCAAACTAGACAAAAAATTTCCTTCATTTTCTAGCAGGGGTAGAGATTTTGATGGAAATTCTACAAAGACAAAAGTATCAAATAAACCAGAAACAGAAATTTATAGAATACATGCCAACTCAATTTTTAAAACTGAATTAATAAGTTGAACCAATTAAGAATCATATAAAACCCAGTATAGAAATCACCAGCTGTCTCCTTTATTCTTTTTTTTCTTTCACCTTCTATGTTAGTATGGGAATGCAGACCAGTTTCAAATATCATGTCAGAAAGCACTACTATATAGCAGACACATGCGCACAAAGAATCATGAATATGCCCACAGACGCATAGGTAAGCACATCTGTGCGCTGACAGACATGTATTCATGCAGACACACAGAGAAGCATGGTTAAGACAGTACTAACCCAGGATGGATAATCCTACAGAAAGATCTTTCAAAGAATGTGAATGTGAATGCTCATGTCCAATATGATCATGATGGGAATGGCCTACATGGTCGTCATGTGAGCTGGAGTGTCCTCCACCTGCAACAAATATTAGATTCAGGGTAACGGACAATTAAAATATAAAAATTAATGTAATATTGGATTAATGACAAACCAAAAGCATGTGGTAATTGATGAAGGAAAGCATCCCCTAACATAGCTCCAGCCTGCAAATGAAATTCAAATTCCATTATCAAATTCCCATTCCCATTTCATTTAGCAATCTACATTTTAGGCAACTTAGACAGCAATCAGGCCAGGAATTGACTTCAAGATTCTATGCTATGTTCAGACCTAGGTAAAACAGTGAACGAACTTCCAAAAACCACCAATATATGTACTCAGTTACTTCAATGCAAGAGCTAACGCAATGGTCAAGTTCTATATAATTATAGAGAAATACTTCACAAAGCCTAAATTTCTGATTTTGAATTGCTGACAATCTTAGCACAGATAACAACACCCAATTAAACATTATGCAGATATGAAGAAAGAAATATCACTTGAACCTTCAAAAGTAGAACTATAAAGATCAACAGGAAAATATCGAAAATTTGAAATAGAAAGTTGTGCAAATCTGAATGTGACTCATAATTTAAAGTTCGGACAGAAACACTAGTAAAGAAAAGAAGAGATAAGCAGGAGAAGCAGTAAGTAACTTGGAGTAGACGTATTAAATAGGTACTCAAGAGATGTAAACCATATCAAATTTGACTAATTCTATTAAATAAACAGGGCTGAAGAATCTGACCCCAAATAAAGCCAACGAATCAACAACTGCCTTGGATGGTTTCCCCTGTACTGCAATAATGCAATAAATTCAGTGTTGGTCATTGGGACAGGCTTCTTGAAGCAAAATGTATCACTTAATTAGAGAAAAGTCAATGCTGAAGTCAATAAGAATTTATAAGTAACACATAAGTCACTTACCGAATATTACTGGCAAGATAATCAGGCAAATAAGGGAAGCCATACTCACCAAAAGCGAGCAGCCCAAGGAATGAAACCAGAGACCTACAAAAATAAATAAGAAATAAGAATAAGCTTTCAGGCTCACACATTTGAAATCAGTTCCTTTGGTGTGACACAATACATAAGAAAGAACTGAAGCAAGTATTATGGTTATGAGTAATGCTAGGAAGACCACATTGTGTACCACCGCTCTAATGGAGGTAGAGTCCACCTATCCAATGGAACCTACTTCTATTAGAGAGGTGGTACACAGACAAAATCAAGAGCTCTCTCTGTGCTCTATGCTGGTTACATTTTGGTCCATGTTAATAATGGACTCTTACTCCCTTGGGAAATTTGTCACCATCTCATCCTCTATCCTCCAATGTGCATGTAACCGAAAATTTGCTGTACTCACCAAATGGCTTCTTCAAAATTTTCAATTTGTTTCATGCACTTTCTTAGCAATCAAGCAGTAGTGTAATGCAAAAACAATCAAGTGCTTCCACACATTATACAAGTTTCTGAACAAGACCCAGAAAATAAAAACAAAATAAAAATTCACCGTAAATATAAGTCCATCTAACGTAATTAAAAATGAAAAGAAATACCGGTAACTGAGAGCTGCAAAGCACCAAAATGCTCGTGATCATGACCATGATCCTGGCCATGTTGATCAAATCCAAATCCGTACAATTTCATATCCTCCTCCTCAGCCAATTCCTCAGGAAGCTTTGACCCCAACAAGCTCTCCCCGTGGTGGTCGTGGTCGTGGTCATGGTCATGCCCATGATCGCAGTGGTGGTGGTGGTGAGGAGACTCGTGAGCCGCCGATGCACAAGACCCAGAAGCAAATCTCAGATCCAAACAGAGCCCAAGAACCAAAGCAACAACCAAGACCGTACCTTTCGTACAAAACGCCATTTTCTGAGAAAACCCAGTTGTCGGTTAAGGTCGGTTTTATTGTACCTATCAAAATTTAAGGTCGCCGTTAAAGACTGTGGGGTTTAAGGAGCTGTTTGGGCGGAGAGTGGAGACTAAGTAGGACGGCGTTTGCAGGTTCCTTCGATGGTGATAAAACAAACAGCAGCAAAGAAAAGCACGATTATGCCGATTATAATACCGAATGTCACCACATCCATTCCGCTCTTTTATTTCTTTTTCTTCTTTTTGGCCTTTTTTTTTTCTTTTTCTATTTTCCGTTTTTGTTCTCTCGGAGTCCCAAAAGAAGGTTCTGACAGCCCACTGTCCTTTCTCTCTCACTCGCTCCCCTCGGGAAAGTCTCTCTTTCTTTTACACGCACTCTCTACTCTCTGCCGTCTGCTACTCTACTAGATTGGCCGCTAAGCAAGTCCACAACTTACTGTGATTATTTCGTTTCAGTTTTTAGTGTGCTACAGTAGGCAAGTAATTCTCAGAAACGAATCTCTCCATTTTTTGCCCTTTTGTCTTTTAACACAACTTGTGAGTTGCTGGATGGTGTTTGATTTGGTTGAATTACATTCATAAAAAGATAAACAAGTTAACAATTTCCTAACTCAAACCTAGTAAGCTGGGAAGCACTAACCCCTATGAATAAAGTAATTGAAAATTACATATAATTTTAAAATGACGAAATTTAAATTTTTGGCAATTAAAAATTTCAGTGTTTGGATTTATATATGTCAAATTTTATAAATGACAGAATTTTATAAATAGCACTATAAAAATTATGAAATGACACCTATAATGATAGAAATTAAACTCGGAAATTTGATGCCTCAATTTCCACTGTTTTGTCCTCGCTTCATTTAATTCATTTCATGCTTAAGTTGCCAAACAAGAGAATTGTCAATTTCTCCTCTTAAATTCCTAATTTTTAGCTAAATTTTGAATTATTTTCCCTCATCCAAACAAAAGGATAAATGACATGATTCAAAGGTTGTACGAGATCCTATATCCTACCCTACCATGAGAGACGGTTACTTATGAAAATGCTCGCTTGGCAGATATTCGCTCATTCTTCATCATGGGTGGCTTTGGTTTCGCATGTTTAATTAAGGTTTTGGCATAATGGCCAACCAAAAAGTTGAAGAAGAACAAACAGAAAAGCATGTTCACTGCATACAGATTCCAAGGGTTTGCTTTGCTTTGGGTAGCGAGACATTGAACAAATTGCAGAGATTACAGATTTCTTCACTATTTCTTTTCCAGGAGCAGCATCACTACTAAGATTCTACAAACATCCATATCTTCCAAATATACCAGATTCACCCACATGAAATGGGTAATGGTAGCCACCAAAGCGGAGCTCCATATATACACGTGAAACCGTGAAACACAAGCAAAATCCACAAAGGACATGGTCAACAACACTACCATAACACTCCCATATGTAGTTCCTCTATATTGACTTGCAAGTCCTAAAGTTAACGAGTAATTCCAAGACCTATTACCTAGCAGAGTCGTCACCTCTCTTTCCATGTAATCCTAACAAATTACAATCATAAACTAGTAACCCCCTCCATATTCACAAGGTTTCTGCTGCTTTAAGTGAGTGTAAGTTCGTCTAGCCTGTAACAGCTTCCTGTTCCTGCAAGAATACCACCAAATTCCAGGTCTAATCAGATAAACTCAAGAACAAGATTAAAGCAAATGTGGAGATCGCCGTGGGAGCAAAATATTTGTTGCCAACACATAACTTTTGAGTTTGCATATGTAGAGTGCAATTGCAAGAATTTCTATTAGCACATTCACTAGAGTGATGGCATAAAATATCAACAGCATAAACAGTGGGGAAAGTGGAAGATAACAAAACATTACCATTTCCAATAATTAAGATCAATCATGAGGGGGCGATCCCAGCACAGAACCACAAACAGACGCATATGACATTGTATCTTCTTTTGATACGGCCACAAAGTTCAGTGGTGTAGTAGACAATCTTCTCATTTCCTTGAAATATCCATTTTGCCGCCCAGAGTAAGATCGGGGTGTTAAGAGCTCAGGAGTTCCACTGCCAACTGAATTCCGACGAGGTGTAGGAGTCATTGATCCATTCCCATTTGGGCGATATCCATTTGGCTTCCTAAAGCTGGTACTTTTTCTAGGACTAGGTCTAGACCCATACATGGCTTCTTTCTCTGTGAGGAGCAGATCTTGGAGCTTCTTTTGGTCCTATAAATGAAAAGAATGTTAAAGATATCATCCATAAGATCATTTCAAATCATAGTTAGGCCATAAGTTAAACAAAAGAAACTACGCCAGTTTCTGTGGTTCTAGCTCCCGGCCAATACGGGCTCCCAGTAATTGTTGTCTACTTTAATGTCATACCATTGATGACAACAGTTTAGTTAAATTACCCTAGATCTCTTCTTCTCCTCTTCCTTTTGCTGCCTGCTCACTTTGTAATCCTCCAGTATCGACACCAGTCGTGCCTGCAAATATTGCTATTAAAGTTAAAGAGAGCGGACATCACAGAAAAACACATCCAAGAACTTTTGTTGCAAAGTAACTCACCCCATCATAAAGGAATAACATCTTTTTCTCATCTTCCCAGGCCAGCGTTTTGTTTATCAAATTGTCAACAATTGCTGTAAAGAGAACTCGTTAGCTATACCAGTGTTGAATCCTCAGATAAAGGAGTGATTTCTAGAGAAAACAATACCTGGAATTTTGTTAACAGTCACTCTAGCTCGTTCTGCCCGTTTAAGGTTAATGTGAGCACCTCTCCCTGCACTGTACCGGTTCTCATCCTGGAATTCAATAAGAAATTTTCAAAAAAGTGTACAAACTAGAAGCCCTAGTAATTAACCATGGCATATTAAAGATGGATTCTTGTTTACGTACAAGAATCAAAGTTTAACTTCAAAAGTATGTTAAACAAGATGAAGTGAAGTAGAATAAGTAAAACAGCCAGAGAGAGAGAATAAATCATAAATTCCTAAGTATGATTCCCTTCTCATATCATGAAATGTTGAAAACTACCAGAACTTCTCAAAGCTTACTTGATTGTAGTCTTCAAGCCAATTTTCCTCTTCACATGCAAATAGCCACCGATCTATCCTATCCATTATTTCTTTCCGGCTCAGAGCCTCTTCTTTAGCTTTGACTATCTGTGCTTCTATGTTTGCCAGAAGTTCAGATGGATCTACGAGACCTGAACAAAAACAAGATCTTTTATACAAATTCATATATTTTCCTTGCCAATATATTTTAACATAAAAGCATCTAATTAACTGGCTTTAAGACTGCGTGAAGATTCATACCAGAATCTATCAATGCATTTGATTTCTCAGCAGATGTACTTGTATCAGGTTCAATATGAGCCATTCTGCACATTTCCTCCAATTCTGACCTCCTTTTCATAACAAGTTCTTTCATTCTGCTTGCTTTCAATTCAGTGAGTCTTTCCACTTCTGCCGATGCCTGTCAAAGAGGAGAAGAATGTTTACTTTCAACTTTCAAAGAATTAAAATGAAAAGATAATGAGATTGCTATCCAACCTGTTCAATAATATCTGTTGAAAGAAAGCCTGGTTCTGTAATTTCTGGTTCTGAATTTCCAAGAATTAAAGTAATTCTTGAAAATTTACTTCTTTCTTCTCTTGATGAGTCCATCAAATTCCAAAGTTCAAGGAGTGACGCTACAATATCTTTTAGCTGCATTTTGGAAAAGGGTTATACTTGTGATTCCAAAGTCAGAATCAAAAGACTTTTACAGTAGGATCAGCAATTTACCTTCTGGATTCGAGCTTTCCTTTCTGTTTTCAACTTCTGAATGGTCTGTTCTAGGCCTTCAAATGTGCTATTGCTGATGTTTGTGGACTGTTCTATGCTTGTCCTGTGCAAACTAGGATCCACTTCACTTACAGTCTGACCAAAATCCAAGCCAAGCACACCGCAAAGAGAATGAACCTCATTTACACATTCCAAAACCTTATGAAGGCGGTCAGACTGCCAAAACAGAAGTATACTCAACTTATCAAAAAATATAAGAAACTAATGCAATCCACATCAGTGCAAGGCATCTAGTAATGCAAACAATTTCTTATCTATGACAACTTTCTTTTTATCCAACAAATTTTGGTTATAACTTATCAGAATTAACCCACAATGTATTATCAGAAAGTAACAGTCACTTCAGCTTCAATTATGTTCAAAGCCAAATATGATCCTTAGCTAACAACAATGGAGCTGTAACCTCCTGGAAATGTCTGCGAATGAGGTCACTATTCTTATTGACACTTCAGACTAGGAATTTTATCAATATTCCCCAACTTTAGCAATCTGGCTAAATTTCATTTGCAGAGACTTATAACTGCAATTACATGGTAACCATTGAACCAGGGTGTCACAACTCATTATATTTCAAGCAACCACACGTAACTTGGAGAGCGAATTCATATCATTATATAATTACCTTCTCTTTTTGAAGAGTGTGAAGATGTGCTTGATATTCAGTTAGCTTTCTCACTGATAGGTCTTGTTCATCCAGGGTTAACGAACTGACTGGAGCATTGTTGAGATGGTTGTATCCGGATATCTCCCCACTGATCTTCTCAATTTGCGCCTTTATATCTGAAAATTGCTTCATTCTTTCCTCTTTCTTCACTCTTAGATCTTCCACAAGTGGTGCCACAGATGCAAGTTTCTCTTTCAATGAATTTGATCTCTTCTCCCTCTGTATCTGTAAAATTTAAAAAGAATCGGATGACCAACTTAAAAAAATTTGGTTTGTACTTTGTTTATGTAAGAAAACTTTGCAGCATATACATCCAACATGAAAACACGTATGTGTATGTGCACATCTACGTAATTGTATGAGACAAAGAATGGAAGCTTCTAAAAGCCTGGGAAACACATCATGGAACAGAAAAATTGGAAGAAACAAATGCATCATCAACCGGATAAAGTCTATACATGACATTAAGTGATGGGAATCAATTCTACATCACTACCAATTTTGAAACAGTAACTGGAGATGGAATATGATTATTTGGGCACCAAACAGGACGCGGAATTTCCTGCCAATTTCATGCCAATTCATGACTAGTTATCATTCTTGACTATATCTGATGACCTAGGAATTAAAAACATATAATTCTGGACTGATATATAGAATCACTACTAAACAGAAGCCATGCAGGTTTAAATTGGTAGATCACAATTCAAGGAGGAATCAGAACAATGGTCAATAAATCATCATTTCCACCATAACAAAGTTCCAATGGATTCCTTACCGGTGAATCAATATTGAGTTCCCCCAAAGTAGCCATTAGAGTTGCAAGCTCAGCTTCTTTGGCTGCAACAGACTGATGAAGGCGTGCCTTGGCATTGGCAGCTTCATCAACCTTCCTCCTGTAAACATCTAAGCATTCCCTCTCCAACTCCAACAGCATGCGGTCTTGGTCTGCTTCGCTCTCACCAATGTCATTCCATATTTGCTGCAGTCATAAGAAAAGGCCAAACACAAAAACAGTTATTGTTGAAACGTGAATCAGTGGATTAAATTATCTTTCTCCTTTGCAACAAGGAGAGATTGACAAACTTGCAACATATAAATGGGGTCACAAACATTTTATTTGACATAGAGTAACCAAATGCTGACAGGTAAATCAAATTGAATCAGAAATTAAAACACCATGCATCCTTCTTTTCCTCCCATGAACCATTCAACATCAAAAATTGCATAGCAGAAACAGATCAGAAAGAAAAAAAATTGAGATGGAGAAAGAAATAATGCTGAACTATGGAAAGTTGAAAATAAAAATCAATAACCTAAATTTATATCAACTGGTAATAAGAATTGAACATTTTGCAAGAAAAAAAAGTCTAAAACAATCCAAAATAACCAAACGAAAGTCAAATCTCATACGGTCATACCCCACTTTGCATTAGGAGAAACCAAATACCAAAAGAGGAAGAGAAACAAGTGAACAGAAAACTGGTCTCAAAAATCCGATTGAAATAAAGATGGCAAAACAAACACATTGTTCTGGAACTTTACAATTCAGGAAGACCCCGTTTTTCAAACGCACAAAGGAAACAAGACAATCAGTACAAAACAGATAACCCATCAAATTTGGCATGATTTTACAAAGAAATTCAAGAAAAATGCAGAAACTGGAGAAATCCAGTTGAAGAAAAAAATAGAAATATAACATAAGAAGCCACTAAATTATTCGAACACATGTTTTATAGAAACCATGCTCAATCTACCACAGTAACGAAAAAAGAGAAACTGAGTTTGAAAACTATGGTGAACAGATCACCTCCTACGGAACTTTTTAACTTAAAAAAGGTGCAAAGACATGTACTTTCTTTTCTACTTCAAATAACCAAAAAAAGAGCCTAATTTATAGCTCCACTTAGACTCATTATGACACATTTTAGAGAAATAATCACTGCTTTCTTTTTTATAGAGCAACACAACTTAAAGTTGCTGAAAACCCCATAATGAAAAAAGCAAATTTCCATACAACAGCAGAAGAAGAAGAACCCACACGCTATCTTCCTAGAGAACAAAAAAAAGTTCAAGCTTTTACTCTTTAGAAGGAACAAGAAACCAAAACAGAGAAAGACCTGAAGCTCTTTGAGTAAAACATTGCAGTTGGTGCTTGTACGGACTCTGATGGTAGGACTTCCAAGAGCCAGCATTTTCCACAGATCTCTCTCACTTACTTTCTGTTTCTCTCTCTAGAAATTGAAGTAGAAGCAAGTTTCTTGGTGGGCTTTGAAGTACCCAATAAACCAAGAGAACCCAACAAAAATGAAGCAGAGGTTGGAAGATGCAGAGGTCAAATGAAAAGGCTTACAGAAAAGAAAAGCAAGAAGGAAGAGAGTAAAAGAGAGAGGTATTAATAAGTGTTTCTCAAGTCAAAGAGAGACCAAGAGACCAAGACAGACTTGGGCATGTCTCCATTGCCTCAAACAACCTTAGCTCTCCTAGATCTGAAGCCTTCCCTTCAGTCTTTACTACCAAGCTAGTTCCTTTAGCTCTTCTTTTTTTTTTTTTTTTCAAAATTTTCAAGAAAATGTGAAAGAATGAGAAGAAGCAAAGGATCTCGGAGATGGGATTTGAACGGAACGGAACATAAAAGAAAAGAAAAAATAAACAACAGAGGGAGGGAGAACTGATTAGGGTAAAGATTCAGACTTTAGTGCAAGAAAGAGAAAATTATTGGCAATGGACTTACTATTTAGTAATAAGCAAAAAAGAAAACCAAAAGCAATTATTAAATAACAAAGAAGATGACCATCTATGGGCTTGAGGTTAGACTAAAATGCGATAGTGTAGCAGGTGGATCTGATCCTGCGCGCGCCACATTAGCCTAAATTATTTCTTGGGTTTCTCTTTTTTCATTTTTTATATGTACTTTAATTCTTCTCTCTGTCTCTCTCTCTTTCTCTCTGGAAGTGACTCATGTGAGACAGTAGGAGGGAGAAAGCAGTGCATCTGTTTCTGCGCGTGGAGTTTAGTTTCCAGACAGAAACAGGAATTGAAAATTCATGGGGCACAGGCGCGTGGTGGCGGGATGAGTGCAAACTCCACAGTGACTCAACTCAGATCATAACAGCTGTGTGTGATGTTAAGTTTTAATCCATAAATAAAAAAATAAAATAAAAAGAATCTAAAAGATGCTGATATTTAACATTTTAATTCCCTCCTCTTTATTTATTTATGAAACACAGACCTATATAACTTTTGAACTTTCCTTATACACATGAAAATGATATGTAGTTGTATATTGTTTTCTGCAGCTGGTCAGCACCATGGTAATTTCTTTTCTTTCAAATAAAATAAAGCAGATGCAATATTGCTGTTGGAAACTTCTTCCTTGATATATATTTAGCTTATAAATTGATGGTTTCCAGACTTCCAGTAATGGCTTCAGAATATTGCTTGAATTACAGGCAAAGAAGAAGGTAAGCAAGCAAGCAAGATATTTGAACAAGCACACCTTATCTTAAAAATGTTTATAATGTGGTAAGCTTTACATACACCAGAGTCCAGACCAGTGGGTCACTGTCTTCGAGTAAGACATTCACCCCCGAATTTGCAAATATTTACATCGTACTAGCTTGTTGTACATGTAATATGATGGCATATGTACATGAAGGTAATTCATAATTAACCTATGTGCCTTGCATTGCATCAAATCAATTGGTTTGGTTGCTTATAGGAAAAACAATACATCGATATGGTTGGTCTGTCTGTCAGAAACTCAGAAACACAGAAATACTTCCAACGACAGCCTTTATGTCCTTGGGTGATTGATTGGTATGAGTTATTACATTATCATGAGATGGACACACTTGAACTAAGTTCATATATATATATATATTATGAATGCAACCTTTGACATGGACTAGCTCCAAACTCCAAACTCCAAAAATATAAATAAAAATTCGGCGTTTCTCTGTACAAGCCTAAAAAATGACATAACATATATAAATAATTAAAGTCCATGCGCACGCACGAGTGTGGAAAACGTGAGATTGGTTGGGGCTTTGCATGTGTATTATGCTTGTGTTGTGACTGCTCTGCTGTGTTATGGTTCAGGTTTCTTAGATTAGATTTGTGTCTACAAAATAACCTTTGCCCCAAGAGCAAGAGCCATATTTTATTAGTTATAAAAACAACAGGAAATGCATAGGAAAGTTGTAATGTATGAAACCTATAAAGTACCTGCGTAGGGATCTAATATATTATCACTTTATCTGCATATCTAATCTAACAAACCAAAAATGATTGACGTCTGATCTACCTGCATAATTACCAGCTATATATGTCATTAAACAAAATTATCACATATGGCTAAGAATTATTAGTGAGTTTGGTGGATTAGGTTCCAATAATTTAAAATTTAAACGAATCGATTTTAATTAATGGCTCAAACTCAAAGTCTTGTGCTATCCTGTGATGGATGGTGAGAGATAAAGAAAGAGTATGGTTGTTGTTGGTACTTGGTACCTACCACCAGCGACCTTCAAACAAGGCAACAGAACAGTGACAAAGAAACTATAGCTGGATATGAAAATTAAAAATTGGACGACAATGGACCCAACCCAACACTGTTTTTCAATATGGATTGGATTGATTGATCATAACAATCATAGAAAGAAGATGCCATTGCCTATTTGCCATGCCATCACCACCAAATTTCTCATGTCACCTTACGGGTCCCTCAGCTCCTACTTGTTTTTCAAATCTCCACCACAGCTAGCAACTTGATCAATTACTTTTCCAATACTAACACTGATTAATTACCATTCTTTCTTTATATCACTCAATCACCCAAACCTGCTTACACTTCTGTCTTTGTTTTGAAATGAGAAAAAGAAAAAAATAATTATTTCCATCATTTGGTCTGCCGAGATGATATAATATTTAGGAAAATGCTAGGGAGACCTACTTTAGATACCAACTTATGTACCAACTCTCTAATAGAGCGTGAGTCTCAGTGTGGAATCTTGTTATTTATATATGTAGCGAGCTGCCCTGCCCTGCCCTGCATAATTGCATCATTTTTGAATGCACAGAAAAATCATTAAAGTAAGAAATATCTCAAAAACTATCCCATTTTGGGATAATATATCTAGTTCTAGTGTTGAGTGACCTACGCATTTCCTTTTGCAATGCTCCTATGGCCAGCCCTATTCTATCTATCCATAACGACTGTCTAGTCTATCTAGTCGTTGGTATCAACGCTGGAGGAGTCCTTGAATAAAATAAGTTAAAGAACGAAAGCGCACCCCACCCACCAAAGGAAAAACAGGTTTGTCATTTCGTAAAGGTACGAAAAGTAGGAATAATATAATCCAAGCGATTCTGCCGCTGCCCAAATAAAAGCTTTTCACGTCAGATAGATAGATAGTGAGGAAAAAAGTGCTTAAAAAAGAACATGAAAATGGATCTCAGTGTGGAATCTTGTTATTTTAATACATCCCATCTTTAAATAACAAAAGTTAGTTCTACCACTTTCATTAATTAGGCAACGATAATAGAGACTAGTTACTTGTAATACAAGCATAGAGAGATGGGTTAATGATTTACTGTTAATAATATTAATATTATTTCTAATTGAATTATTTATCAAGTTTAGTATATGTGAGGTTTTACAAAAGAACTCAGTGATATTAATAGTGAAATCATTCATTATATTTTATATTTTATTTAATTAAATTTGGGAGACTTTGGAAAAACCCAAAGGAGAGAGAAATTTTTTAAAAGAAGTTAAAATGGACAAAGTTGCCCTTATTTATTTTTGGATTTCTTAATGAATCATTTACATTTGCATGTCTTTAATTTGAAAGTCGAGAGGTTTTTCTGTCTTTTTTGAAAAAGCTTTGGCTTTTTCCAAAAGTGAAAGTTTTTTTATGACTAAAACCTAAATTTACTATTAAATTTTTATGTAAAATTTATATTCTTCAACAAACTGCAGTACTGAAGTTTTTTTTATAGAGGTACTGAAGTTGGTAAAGAGGTACACTAGTACACTGCCGAATGATGATGACGGTAATTAGGCTACCAAACAAGTCTTGGGCATTTTCTCTGCAACTTTCCTACCAAGTACAAAGTTACTAACCACGACTTACCACATGGAGACATATTATTATTATTATTAGGTAAAAGAAAAGGAAAGAGAGATTGAAAAAGGAGAAAAAGATAAAACTCATTACAAGAGCCAATTGCTAGCACCTTCCTTGTCCACAGAAAAAGTGGATAAAAATCGGTGCTAGTGCCTACCCTTGAAGAAAATAAAGGAGAAAAAAGAAAGAGAATTTATAGATTATATGGTTGTTGGGTGGGGAAGACTAGTACGATTATGCCCTAAATGAATGTGACTGTGGGGTTAGTTGCTTGGATTTATTAGCCGACACAAATAATGGGAATGTTGAGGGCGACGCCCTATACTTGTTTAATTAAGTACTAATTGGACTCAATTATCATCCATCCATCACTATGATATGATTCAAGCACATACAATACAGTTCATTTCTCCGGTCAGTCTTATATCACAATAAAACAAAAAAAATGCTAACAATCCTCTCTCTAATATGTATTCTCACTTCACAATTGTGCTTTGTTTTGTAGTTACTTTTTATTTATCGGTTCATATTGAAGCCATGGTTGACATGGCATGAAATCAAGGTTGAAACCAAGAAACTTCCTTTTTTATTTATTTGTATTTATTTATGAAATAAGTTCGTTTGTTTATTTCATAGGGAATAATGTAGCATATTTAATAGTCTCTGTCTTGGTTTTTGGTAGCGATTCACCTACCACATGTAATAGCAGAAATTCATAATTACTTGTTCCTTCCTGAAACAAAGACATTAAAATGAACCATCATTTTAAGGTTGAGATTCGTACAAGCATGATTGTTAATTGTGCGAATTTCGATCATGAATAGGTATATATGACATCCAATGTTTCATAATGTCAACCTCCAAGCGGAAATTATTGTCATTATTCGAATTTGGCTGCAGGGAAGCTGTTATATATAACTGCATCTGCAACTGCATGCATCATAAGTTCATAACCAAAAAATAAACAAAAGAGAAGAGGGCAGAGATGAAGGACATTATTATACTGCTACTGCATCATTGCATCAATAAAATGGTCTAAATTTGCAAGTGTCAGAATACATAACGATAAACAACAAAAATCATATGTTGACTGTAACATTAATATATTATACTCAAATTATGAAGTGTTTTAACGTAATATAATATGATTGAAGTTCAAAATTGATAAACGGTCCAACAAGTTATATTAAATGCACATGGTTTATTATTATTGGTTCGTATTATGTTGAATTAGCTAGAATCACATGGATTATTTGTATTTAAATCCAAGCCCACTTGACCTAACGGTATTCTTTACGATTTGCTCATCTTCACAAAACCAAATTATACATAAATATTCCAACAAATTATTTATTTATATTCAAGTATTTAATCAAAGACTCCACCAAACTCAATATTATAATAGAATACAAATTGAATTGAAAAATACAACGCAACGCAAACCCGTTAAAAGGACTTGGATAGTTCAATTCAATATGGACGAGCAAATCCACAAGGGGACAACTTGACGCACTATTTTAGCATCTCTCTTGTTTTCAAATGGGACCCCACCCAACAAAGAGAAAGGAAGGGCAACTTTACTTCTCGACTGAAATCAATCAAATGGCCGTGTGCGTTTAAAAGTACTTTCTTGTGTGCTAATATGAAGAAGAAAAGAAATGGCCCAACACAGCACCCTCTTTCTTTACATCTTTTCAACTTTTCTATCCCTTTATCGACCTATATTCGTATTGGATTCCAAAACAAGCACTCTCTTTTCTTGTCTGTCGTTTTGTTCATCAACCAAAATTTCAATGCAACATCTCCAAGACTCAAATTTAAATTTTTTTTTTTGTTGAATTTTTGAACCAGTTGTAAAAGTAATCAAGTGTTCAAAAAAGGCATTGTAAGAAACTCATTCACAAAATAAAAATAAAAGATTTTATGATTTTTAGCTATATTTACCAGCAGCATAAAGTGCATCCGTCACTTGTGTAGGGCTCAACTCACGCAGATGAAATCCTATTTGATGTACAAAACCAGACACGTTGCCCTCTTCTCAGCCTTGACATTGAGAGAGAAACTTATATCTAGCAAGAAACATCCAATACATGCTTAAGAATGTCTCTGACTATCTCTAGAATATCCTCTTCTTCGCAACCTGTTACGAACTTAACTGCATAAGAAAAATTATTTCAATTAATACACTACTCTGTGTCAAGCTGTCAACCAACCAAGCGATCCAGACAGAAACCTAAAATGACAAATCCCAATCCCCTGTTTAACATTTGTTTGCTACTTTGAAATCAGACCGTAGAGAGCTTGCAAAATGTTCCACCCGTTGTTGGTCAAAGCACCAATAAAAGGGAGATGGCAACTTGATGGAAGGTTTAACAACATCTGTGCAATGACAGAACAGTCCTAGCACTTGTCAAATGTCAAGAAGTAAACACAGCCCGATGCCTACCTTCCTAACGGGGGATGCTACAATGAGGGGGATTTTGGTGAGGGGTCCAATCCAACCATCCAATCATTAAAAAGGTTTAAGTCCAATATTTTCTCTCTTATTGGATTAATGGGATTGAACCCCTCCCACAACCCCCTCATTATAGCATTCCACCTACCTAATACCTAGTCTACACTTAACCATATGAGCAAAGGCCCACTAAATTGATGATAGATATGGCCGGTGGTCAAAGATCAAACAAGGCTGTGGAATGGGAGATGGCTGGACTGCTAAGGGACAAATAGTCAGTGTACAAAGGCAAAGAGGGTGTCAATCTCAATCTGTACATACATTTCTTCTCTCGTAAGAACTAGGGGTCCAGTGGATAAAGTGACTACTTGGGGGCTCATCACCAGCAAGAGCAAGCACTCTAAACTTACAACCTACTTGAGATGTATGGCCAATAAAATCTCATGCCCAATTGCCACTACTTAAGTAGGAGAAGGGAGACCGAAAAGTAAGGTATAGAAAAAGGAAGAAAAGAAGGGTGCAACGTATCAGTTTCTAACTGAGATAACGATGGGTTGGATATTTCACATGAATTAGCTATTACCAAGGATATATCTCAGACAGGGCATTTGTTACAAGTCTGAAATACACAAAAGCAGCAAACTGAGTGTTCTGGTAGAACTGGAAGAACCGTATAGCCTTGTCTACAAATATACCATAGATTCCCAAATGAGCAGTACTTAACATGCCACTAGTTAATACTATTACACAATATGCACGCATCATGGTAACTTTAGAATTTTCAAACATATTTTACAAACTCGTTAGTAGATGCTAGACAGTTTGTGGGCAGAAGATAAACAATGAATATGTCAAACAGTTCTAGCAATTATGTGTAGATTTGAACCAATGGATTTGAAGAGAAAAAAAAAACCTAAAAAGCACATCAAGAACATAAGAAATCTTACCCCAGGGAACAACAGGAAATTCCCACGTCTGTTTAGGAACTGTGATGACATATGAAGCAACCTGCAAAACAATATAAAATCAAAATAAGATAACAAAAATCAGAATTGGCTATATTTACAAGTAGTAAGGTTCAATCTTATTTAACATGCCAAGATTGATGCAGCAAGAGAATGAGGATTAGTATAGAGCATGGATGCCTCCTCCTTTTCATAAATCAGATCCATGATGTCCATGCCTGCTTCAAAGTTCACAAGTTCCCCAACCTTTGCCACTTCCCTGAACTCAAAAATCCAGGAAAGATGTATTGGAGTTTGGAATGAAGCTAGTAAACCTGAAAACAAGGAGATCATTAATGGACGGAACTGACAGTAATGAAAACTTACTTGAATTGAAGTAAAAGCTCCTCAAAGTATACAAAAGCACTATTGTTCATACCAATCTCAAAATTCACTACCTTGGATTAAGAATGTGCAACTCTCAGCACACTAGTGCAATAGAAAATAATTAAAATGAACAAAAAGAAAAGAAATTCCAGAGCTTATGAATTTACCTGCATTAAGACCACCTCCTACAAAACAACTTGATCAACCACAACGTGACATGATAAACGGAAATGTAAAGCAGTTATTGAAATCTTATTTATAAGGGTCTATTTGACAACAGCTTCTGGAGAGTCAAAAAGACCTATACACTACATTTGAGGAGTTTTAAAAGATTTAAATTCTTTATTTGTAAACAAAATATGTTACTGGACAAGCTGTTGGCAAAGAGCCATTTACAAATAACATCAACTTCATAATTATAAGAATTGGCTTACTGCTTCCAAGTAATCTCGAATGGTGTAGTGTTGTTCCTTGATAATGTTGTCCCCCAAAGACTTGAATATTTTCACAGACAAACAAGGAGAAGTGTGTATCTATAAATAATATAAAACATGGCAATATGGACACAGAGATTAGAATGTCAAGTTTATAAAAAAGATAAGAAAATTTGCAGGATACACAAGTATGATTCAGAACCTACTTTGGTTGAAATCCATAGAGAAACGAGCGCAAACAACTGCAAATTGCTCTCTCTCAGGGGTTGCAAAAGCCAGTTTTCCACGTCATTGCCTTGTTCCTCCAATCTTTATATATACAAGCAAGTCAAGCGAAGTGAAAAACTAATAATAATAAACCAAAAAATGATTAATTTTACTAAAAAAATAAAAAAAATGAAACAAATTAAGATGAACTTACCTGGACAAACAACGAGGGTAGAATCTATGAGCAAAAATTGACAATGCGGTATATTTCACGGTCGGAGCAACTTGGAGTTTCTAAATTTTACATTTCCGATGATAATTTGAGGAATTAAGAGGATAAAATCAATTCATGTATAAAAATAAAGTAAATTCAGATAAAAAAGATAAAAGACTGACGTACGTGAGCAGATTGGATGAGAAAGTCTATGAGGCGCGCTCGCAGAGGCAGAGCCGACGAAGCGGACCCTCGCTGCATCTCTAAGCCTCTGGAATTTGGAATTTGAAATTTGAAATGTGGCTTTGGCTTTGGCTTTGTTGAATCAATCAAGGCGCCATTTTTTGAAATTGGGACATTTTTATTCTGGATCCTAACCGGAACCTCTTAATCATGACCATTCCCATTATATTGAACGGTCAAAGATTTCTTTTATCTTATCTTTTTTACCTTGAATACACTAACAGAAGAGACGACGTCGTAAAAGCCAAAATCTAGTAATTTTTTTGGTCTGACCTTTTTTCTTTGGGTTGAACGGCGGGCCGAAGCCCAAATAGGCAAAAGACAAACTCACATAGCACGCGCAAGGAGTTTTAAAAAGAAGCAAACCCCAACAAAAATTGTGGCCCAAAGTGATCGCATTAAAAAAATTTATATAAGCAATAGTTTAAAATTCAAGTGTAAGGGCGCAAGATCACTACCTTGGAGCTACAGAAAAGGGGACTCGAACTTGGGTATAAGGGGACAAGCTCACTACTTTGGAAAACTGACCTAACGTGCTTTGTAAACTAACATTGTTAAGTGAATATCGACAGAGAATGGGTGAGGGTTATTTTGGGAACAATGAAAGTTTTTATTTTTATTTTTTTAGAAAAAGCGATAGATCTCGAAGGACTCGTACTCAGACTAACATTACATCTCCACAGAGCAATAGTAGAAACGGCATATATGTATTGCAACCAAAAACTAGAATACAAAACACAGCAAACTTCTAAAAAGTTCCTGAGAATTAAAATAAAAAGTACAACAAACTCCTAATGAGTATAGACTTAGAATAAGAAACAGGAACACCACTCCATGTTCTATTCGACAACCGAAGAAATCCATAACGTCACACTGGCTAAACCCAAGCCACACAAACCGGTAACTTTCATTATTGTAACTCCAAACACTGAACTATGGCCAAAACCTTGTACATGTAGGCAAAAAGCGGCAATTAAATCATGGCGACAATGGTGTTTCGTTGTGTTAGCTTCCACATCACATACGAACCAGCATAACCGTGACTATCTTTACCGATGTCGACGCCACCTCTGCTGGGATAGATAGCACCATCGGTAACTCTTATTACAACCAAGCAAAAAACACACATACCAAAAAAACCTGAAAACAAACTTGCCACTAGAAACAACAAAACCAAAATTCATTGGAAATGAAACGGAAGAAACAAGGAGAAGAAAAAAAAAAAAGGGGGGGGGGGGGGTGGATACAGAAAAAGGGAGGGATTGAGAGAGAGGAGGAAGATGCTAAAATATGAAAACTATGAGAGAATATTTGTTTGTGAGAATTTTATGTGTATTCTTCTCCTTGTAGGATGTCATATTTATAATACAATGAAACCTGAATGGGCACGTAAATAATAAATTCCTAAATCTATTTGCAGTAGGAAATCAGGAATTAAAGTAAATCAATTACAATTATAATAGGAATTCTTGGTGTGTAAGGAAAGTAAGTCAATATCCACAAGTCACGCCAACACTCCCCCTCACGTTGGTGCATAAATGTCGCCAATGCCCAACTGATCTAGTGAATTGTGGAATGCTTTACTGGAAATTGCCTTTGTCAAAATATCCGCTAATTGATCCTCGGATTTCACAAAAGGAAATTGAAACACTTTAGCCTCAAGCTTTTGTTTGATGAAGTGTCGATCCACCTCAACATGTTTAGTACGATCATGCTGAACCGGATTCTGTGCAATGGCTATAGCAGCCTTGTTGTCACAAAAGAGATTCATTGTGGATGTAGGTTTATACCCAAGTTCAGTAAGCAACTTTCTTAACCAAAGAAGTTCACAAATCCCTTTAGTCATGCCTCTGAACTCGGCTTCTGCACTGGATAAAGCTACTACATTCTGTTTCTTGCTTCTCCATGTCACCAAATTACCTCCCACGAATGTGAAGTAACCCGATGTAGATTTTCTATCTGTTACATTACCTGCCCAATCTGCATCTGAATAACCATCAATATTTAGATGACCATGCTTTGAGAACATAAGTCCTTTTCCAGGTGCAAACTTCAAATATCTAAGTATCCGAAGAACTGCATTCATATGATCTTCACTTGGAGAGTGCATAAATTGACTGACAACGCTCACCGCATAAGCAATGTCTGGTCGAGTATGTGACAAATAGATCAATCTTCCCACTAACCTTTGGTATCTTTCTTTGTTAGTTGGAACTTGATCCGAATATTCTCCAAGATGATGATTCTGAACATTAGGAGTGTCCGCAGGTTTGCAATCTAGCATTCCTGTGTCTGTCAACAAGTCCAGGACATATTTCCTTTGAGAGAGAAATATGCCTTGCTGTGATCGAGCCACCTCAATTTCCAAGAAATACTTGAGTCCACCTAGATCCTTCATCTCAAACTCTGTAGCCAGATAGTCTTGTAGCTGTGATATTTCCTGTTTATCATTTCCAGTAATAATCATATCATCAACATAGATTATTAACGATGTTACCTTCCCTTTTCGATGTTTCAAGAACAGAGTATGATCTGAGTTACACTGTTTAAAACCATTGTTCTTCATTGCCATGGTGAACCGTCCAAACCATACACGTGGTGATTGTTTCAATCCATACAATGCTTTTCGTAACCTGCAAACTGTTACAGTCTGAGAAGTATTATATCCAGGAGGAATGTCCATGTACACCTCCTCCATGAGTTCGCCATATAGAAAAGCATTCTTTACATCAAACTGGTGTAGTGGCTAATCCAAATTAGCTGCAAGGGACAATAAGACTCTGACGGTGTTTAACTTTGCAACTGGAGCAAAGGTTTCTTCATAGTCTATACCATAGGTCTGTGTGTACCCTTTTGCCACAAGTCTTGCCTTGTATCGCTCGATAGATCCATCTGCATTGTGTTTTATAGTAAACACCCATCTACATCCGATAGTTTTTTTTCTTCGTGGTATAGTCTCCAATGTCCAAGTTTGATTTTTCTCAAGAGCTTTCATCTCCTCTTTTATAGCTTGGACTCACTTAGGATCTTTCAATGCTTCAGAGACCTTGGTTGGAATATGAATAGCAGACAACTGATGCACAAAAGCCTTGAGTGGTTCAGACAGTTTCTCAGTGGATACATGATTTGCAATTGGATACTTGGATGTCTTGCCAATATCAGGTGAATAACGGTTTGGTGGCTTCCCACGATTTTGCCTGAAAGGTAATTGATATCCAATAGTTTTATCATCTAAATGTACAAGTCTAGTAGGAGTAGTTACCTCAAGGATATTCTCAGGAGATTGGTCTGTTGGTACTGTTGAGTTAGAGAGGGGGTCTTTATCTTGTTGTTCTGTATTGCCTGTAGGTGTAAAACTCGGATCAGAAATATCTTCGCATAGATCAGGTGGGTCAGGCAATTGATCGCTATGAATGAGCGATGGGTCGCTTTTCGACAGAGAGTAATCTTGTGCTCCAGACTCGGGATGATCAATCATTTCTGTATAGAGAAGAATTTCTTTGTTTTCCAAGTTGCTCCAATTCTGCTCTTCACTTTGTATCTCCCCCTGAAGCGTAGAATTGGATGATGGGTCATGGAAGAACAGCTCAGATTCCAGAAAGGTCACATCCAAAGTGACATAGGTTCGTTGAGTAGGAGGGTGATAACAGCGGTAACCTTTTTGATGAGTGGCATAACCCACAAAAACACAACGTAGCGCATAGGGATCAAGTTTGCTACGTTGATTTTTGTGGAGATGAACAAAAGCCACACATCCAAATATTCGGGGTGTGAGTATCAAAATAGAGGGCAGAGGTCTGTGGTTTGCAAGCACCTGTAAGGGAGTTTTAAAGGTCAATACACCAGAAGGCATGCGGTTGATCATGTGAACTGCGGTGACAATAGCATCATCCCAGTGATGGCGAGGAACATGAGCGCCAATCAGAAGTGCTCGGGCGGTTTCAAGAAGATGTTGATTCTTTCGTTCAGCAACACCATTTTGCTGCGGTGTCTGAGGACAAGTCGTCTCATGGATAATTCCATGTTGTTGGAAGTAAGTCTGAAAGTCATGATTGACAAATTCTCCACCATTGTCTGAGCGAAGAATCTGGATTTGAGCATTAAACTGAGTTTGCATCTGTTTATGGAATGACTGAAAACGGAAAAACACTTCGTTTTTATTCTTCAACAAATAAAGCAATGTCATCCGTGTACAATCATCGATGAATGTGACAAACCATCGAACACCAGAAGGAGCAGTGATAGGCGAAGGTCCCCAGACATTAGAGTGAATTAAGGTAAATGGAGTAGTACACTTGTTCGTACTCAACGGGTAGGGCACACGGTGACTCTTGGCCAAAATACAAGTATCACATGTGAAGTCGGAGTCCTTGAAACCTAAGAATAAATCTGGTATAAGATGCTTCATATAACTAAAAGACGGATGTCCCAATCGACGGTGCCACAACCAGATTTTCTTTTGTTTGCTATCAAAGGGATGTGTCACACTGTTAGCCACGCCGTGACTGAAGTCATCGAGATAATATAGCCCCCCTCTCTGAGTACCACGACCAAGAATCTCCTTAGTGTGAATATCCTGAAGCAAATAAAAACTCGGGTAAATGAGTACACAACAATTCAATTGTTTAGTAAGCTGACTAACTGATAATAATTTAGTGGATAAAGATGGAACAAGTAAAGTATTAGACAGTGTGAGAGAGGATGAAAGTGCAACAGTGCCAGCCCCTGTCACAGGATAAGTAACACCATTGGCATTTGCAATACAGGTTCGTCGAGGTTGTGTAGTATTCAGAAAATTATCAGGATCAAACGTCATATGATCAGTTGCACCGGAATCAATTATCCAGCTCCTGGAATCAATCTTATTGGAAGTATGGAATCCATAACCAGTACCATTACTGGTCATATTGCATTGTCCTCGATCTGTAAAAGTAGCCCACCAATCGGGGTAGCCATGTAATTTAAAACAAGTCTCACAAGTGTGTCTCGGATCACCACAATATGCGCAATCTGGTCCATGTGTCGGGGTCGTTAGTCGAGAAGTCATAATCTGTGCAGCGGAAGATGCATAGGATACAGGTTGAGTAGGAATTTGGATCGGAATCTGAGCCTGAGTCGGGGCCGAAGTCGGAGTCGAAATCGGTATCGGGGTCTGAATCAGAGACAAATTCGGGGTCGGGGTCGTCTTCGGAGTCAGGGTCGGGGTCGTCATCATCATAGTCGGGGTCGGAGTCGGGGTCGGGGTCGTCAAAAGAGGATCCTGATTCTGGATCGGGTTCGGGGTCAAAGTCTGCATCTGTAGGAGCTGAGCCATCTGGGCACTCAACTCAACAATGGTTGGTTGAGAATGAGAGAAGGAGTTGGTGGTGCTACCTCCATGAGGGTTGAAAAAATCATCAACCCCCATAGCGGCGGCGGGGGTTTGAAACTAGAGTCAGCAATTCCAAGATCGCCGCTCTGATACCATGCTAAAATATGAAAACTATGAGAGAATATTTGTTTGTGAAAATTTGCTGTGTATTCTTCTCCTTGTAGGATGTCATATTTATAATATAATGAAACCTGAATGGGCAAGTAAATAATAAATTCCTAAATCTATTTGCAGTAGGAAATCAAGAATTAAAGTAAATCAATTACAATTATAATAGGAATTCTTGGTGTGTAAGGAAAGTAAGTCAATATCCACAAGTCACGCCAACAGAAGATACGGACGAGATGAGGAGTTAGGGGAGGAGAGGCAGATGCCACCTCTCCCCCTCCTCTCCACCCTCCACCCTTACGGGGTGCTGAAGGGTGGGGGGCTAGAGTTTTTGGCTTGTGAGAGGAGAAGAGAGGAATGCTTTAGTTAATTCTATACAATTGGATAGATTAGCTAGTTGCAATGCTTTAGTTAATTTAGAAATGAATTATTGTGGCGATACGTATCTGTGTTTTTCTAGTTCTCTTAATTAAGTGCATTATTTGTGTTCCAAAATGAATCGCATGCGCATGTGTGGAGTTGGTAGACTAGAAACAAAGAACTCCATAATTTATTTCGGAACAAGTTGTAGTTATTAAATCATATCTTTGGTATATCTGCTATATTGAAACGAAGATCAGATGGATGATGGATCTTCCACTTAGAAAATGCCTGAGAGAATGATGTTCCCACTGTCCCACTAGAAACCATGGCCTCACCACTTTGTTCATATATCCAAACTGCCCAATCATATACCATCATCATATTCATATGGTTCGATCACTTTCTTTTCTTTTTCTTTTTTTTAAAAATAATTTTGATGCACTTTGATTTCTGGGTTGCACTAAACATTGGGAAAGTTGGATTAAAAATATAGGGCACGTGATACATGGGTGCATGGGGGTTAGCTAGCATACAAGTTACAAGTTATAACACCGCGGTCCCTGGTGGGGAGCATGAGCATCATATATTGATATCTGCAATTCATTTTGTATCAGCATATATATATATATATATATATATATATATTATTAGATTAATCATACTGCTTGATGGACCAAAACAAACCTTCATTCATTTATATAAAATTCTCGCGAAAGCGAAAAGGATGCCTCAAACAGCTTTTCACAAACCAACTTTCACTGTACATTCATCCGCCGAGTTATACAACCAAAATAATTAAGTGCTTGTTTATGCATATAACTCAAATTTTGAAGCTTCTTGATTTGGTGCTACCTTTACATAGAAAACCATCGGCGGAGGATACTTGTAACTGGCTTGAAATTTTGTCTAATCTTTCTGATAGAAAAAAGCTGTGGTATCCTTTCAATGTTCGCAAAACCCCAACTTCAGCTGTAAATATTGCCTTCACAGGCCTGTGGTCTGACAATTTTGATATACCTCTACCATATTCATGTTGCTTCAATCCTTTTCCGCACCAAATTATCCGATCACACCTAAAAGACACCAAGAATTAATTAATAATCATGAATTTAATTAGTGACTTGCAGATTAATTATATCTAATAATTAATTGAGTACTGAAAATTACCATGCAGGAGCGCGCCTCTTTTCACCTCTGTTTCCAGGACGACATCCATAGTATACATTAGAATTTGGACAATATTTGTAAGTGGGAGCAAATTGAATCGCCCCTTCATGCCAACCTTCAAGTACTTGACCCTCTTTCAGCTCCATCATCAACTTCATTAATAATCCCAATCAAAATTAATTATTCATGTCAAATCTTGGGTGTGAGATTTATTAAGTAAATTAGCATTAATATTGTAATTAAGTAATTGTTTGACTACCTGATCGTGTTTTAGTAAGGCATTCCATTCTCTCCTCTCCACTAATGATCGCGTCGTTGCTTCTGGAAGGGCAATTCTATAATTCAAATCTCCCAGGAAAATTACTCGACTGCAATATTAATATTGAACCACGCATAATTAGTTGCCTAGTTGAGAATATATATATATATATAAGTAGCAATATTAACTTACATATTAAGTCAACTTGTTTAAAATAAAAACCCAAATTTTAAGGACAATATAGACAGTTTACTGTTTAATTAAGACTTAGGGTTTGGCTGCTCTTAATTTGTCACGACAAATTCAAAGTTGAAAAGAAGCAATAATGGTGCTTAAGCTTAGTTGTACATTCTTGTCTTATTTTCTTGTACCTACGTTGATTCAGGAGACTAATTTTACATATATGTATAAACAAACTAACCGCACATAACGAATTTGTTTGGACCGTTTCAAAAGTTTAGCAAACATACTCGTGATCTAGGATCTTTCGTGGCAAATCAAGCAAAGGGCCTCTAGGAAAACTTGTTCGGGACAATATATCGGCGACGTTAGAATTTCTCAGTTTCTCATCTCCTTCTCTGCTTCCTGAAGCTAGATGAGTGCACACAAAGCAGAAACTTGTTTCATGCAACCGAAATCTGACTGAGACAGAACCCTGCAAGCACACCAGAGGAAAATTATTATTAATGAAGACAAACTAAGATTTAAGTATTGTAATATTGAATCAATGTATCGGATCATAATCTACTTTACTGATTTCTCAAGTAAAGTAGTTATATGCCAGAACTTGAACTTGAATATCACCATGAATGAAGTACGTGTATATATAAATTTACGTACCTTATTTCCAAGGCATCCCATGATGCCACAGCCAACGCAAGAGACATTTGGATGCCGAATAAAGGGACGAATATTACTTCGAACCCAAACTGATATTAATATCCCCACCATTTGCTTACTTATGATACAGTGGAATTCCCGTGGATTATTGCTGCTTTCGATAATATTTGGGTTTCCATCATGATCATGTTTGTCGTGCTTCAAATTGTCTTGGGAGTAGTAGTGTGTTTTCTTGTTCAAAGCTTCTCTGATCAAGGAATTCCATTTCATGCAGATGCTACTATTCTCAGACCCCAGAACATTGGAGGCTTTCAAAGGAACAATTTCTTGAAACCTGAACACATTGAAAATCTTCTTAACATAACAACTAATTGTGTTTCTCTCTCTCTCTCTCTATATATATATATATCCAACTTTGGAATCATGAAATTTCGTACGTACCCGAAAACATAGATGTCACAGGATGTGTCAATCCAATCCTTGATGTTCATATCTTGTTGTGGTTCCACCCCACCAACATTCCATGTACTAACAAAAACCCTTCATGAAGAGAAAACCAAATTATACGAATGAGATAAGAATATATATTAATTAATAAGAAACGTACAAATTTAAGTATTCATGGTGAACCTGGGGAAAGAAATATCGAATTGGTAATTACATACTTGTACTTGTGTGTGTTTGTGTCCTTGTGATGATTGAAGATGGTGGACGTAGAGTTGGAAGACGGTTGATCAAAACTTGGTGCTTCCAGCACTAATCCATCCGGACCGTCGTTGCCTGGAAAATCTGTCACAAAGTTGTTGCTTCCCAATGGCTTTCGTAGAATCTTGTTTGCCACTAGTCTTGGCCACATCACCTAATTAAGGAAAACAAACCTGTGTTAATTATCTTTGTATATATGTGCAGGTGGATGAGGAAATTAATCAACCCGGCGCCTAAGAGATAGAGAGTAGGAGGTGCTCACTTCTCCTTGCTTTCTTGCCATGTATAGAGAGAGAGAGAGAGAGAGAGAGAGAGAGAGAGAGAGAGAGAGATGCAAAAGAGAGAGAGAGAGAGGAAGGCTAGTTTTAAATTGAAGTAGTAGATGGGAGGACAAGATCGAATTGGACAAGAGAGGTGCTACGGAGGGTAGAAGGTCGGATAGAGAACGCCAAAACAGATAAAAAGAAAATACAGAGATAATCATGCATGCTGTGAGACCACTGCAAGTTGGGCTGGAGGAGTTGCTCTTAACTAAAGCGACGTGGATGGTTTCAAGGGTAGAGAATGCAACAACCGATAAAAAGAAGGCTACATTGCTTGTCGACAAACATATAATATATACATATATATATATATGATATATCTAAGAGCTAGTTATAGCTTTGTCTTGGGGAGAGAGAGAGAGAGAGAGAGAGAGAGAGAGAGAGAGAGAGAGAGAGAGAGAGATTAATGAGAAAACATGGGTCTCTGCAGGCATAAATATTTCTGTTTCGTAAGGCATGGATATCTTATGTTTTACATAATTGTTTAAGCCATGGTGCATGCAAGTGGAGGGTGGTCCAATATTGCCGATATACATATTGGAAAACAGATGAGTAACAGAAAATTAACTCTCTCTTTTTTTTTATCTGACTATCCAAATGTCCACATCGTGGACACCCTTATGCCTTTAATTAATCCCCACTATCCCTCTATTTCCCGATCACAGCAGCTAGCTAGTATTTTATTTTCTATTTTTCATCTCTACCCGCAGAAAGCTTACGTAATAACCTTGAAAAAGAGATAATTTGTTGCTAATAATGGAATTCTCCATGTCAACTTTGCCCCAATTTTGGAATATCTTCCAATTATAAATCTCTCTCACAGGTCAACGTACGTGCGAGGGTATTTGGTGAAGCAGCCGACTGATATGGTTTGGCCTAGCTAGAAAACTTAAGCCTTTGACAAGACACAGTATATATTGACTGCTGAAGTGGATGCCTAGCTTATTAGCTAGTAGGCTTGGAGAGCAAGGCACTAGAAAACTTAAGCCTTTGATTGACAAGACACTAGATGAAAAAACTTAGTGGCTCCTAAGTTTGCACAGACAGTCAGATCAGATGAGGATCAATCTCATTAATGTTTGTTTCATATGAAAATGAATATATATTTCTTTCACATAAAGACACCAAAAAGGAACATCCAGAAAAGTTGCATTTAGTACTGTTGACTCTCTGGTTGATAACAAAAACATGTTTCCAAAAAGCTGTTTAAATGCATTCGGCTAGCTGGATATCATGTCATGGCCCTCTCAGACACTCGGAGCAACTTCTTTGTAGCCGCCGGCACAACTTCACCAAGTTGGTGTTTAATATAATCCATGGCGTTAAACAATCTACTGTGTGATTCTGTCGTGTAATGGATATCATTTTATAATTCCAGGCTACATGACCATGGAATAGTATCTAAACCTAACCTTGAAATTGAAAGGTTTCCAATTATATATAAACTATACTTTCCAGCGATCACACTGCAACTTGTTACAAGATTCCAAATTTTCATTCATCCGGAAAATAATAATAATCCATTTTCAAAACCGCCAATCAAATCAGAGTTTATATATTTTCAACACTAACAAACAGCACTATTTATATAGTAATTAAACCATCGTACTCAAACAATATTAATTAGTTTAATTTACCCACCACCATACATACAAATTGCAGGGTTTTGATAGGCTCAAACGACAGCCACAGGAACCAATCCAATTTCTTATATTTGGATGGGGAGCCCGACGTTACCAATGAAACTGTCATCTTTCTATATTTTAAATTTGTTTTTGTTTGTGTTCTTGTAGATTCGCGACTTCGTATTAATTAATACGATCTCCTAATGATAAAAATTTTAATTATTAGCACAGGTCCTAATAATTGTTATGATATATTGATGGTGAGAGATTTGGGCATTTGGGGAACAACAAGCAAGTCGCCGTCGCCCAGATCCAAGTTAATCTCTCTGATGCTGGCTTAGCTTAGCTGAGCTCCATCTCAGTTCGAAATTAAAATTTGCGAATTACATGCGTGCCTCTAGTACAATATTACTAGGGAATCTGAGGGCGGTTTGGTATTCTACCATTAAAATTTAACTCAAAAATCATGATTTTTTTTTTAATGTGAGTTTTTAAATACTAATTTTAATATCTAAAAACTTGTTTAGTATTGAATTCCAAACTATTTTTAAGATCTAAATAAAATTGAAATTCAAATCAGAAAATCTTAAACTCTAGATTTCCAAATTGAAATTAATAAAAGAAAAGCAGAGAGAGAGAGAGAGAGAGAGAGAGAGAGAGAGAGAGAGAGAGAGAGAGGGAGTGATAGATAGACGGGAGAGGGGGGGAGAGAGAGAGAAACTACAAAACCTATGTTTTTTGTTTTACAATTGGGTCTTTTTTAATTATTTTTGAGTTGGGCTTTTGAAAAATAGGCTTTAACAAATGCGAATTATGGTTTATAGACTCAAAAAATTATTTTTGAGTTAAAAAAAAAGATCCAAGTAGAATACCAAACGGCCTCAAATTTTTTCAATTTAAAACTTCCTTGGAAACTAAAAATAAATGCAATTCCAAATTAATGAGAGAGAGATATATATATATATTTTTTAAAAACATAAAAAGAAAAAAGGAAAGCTTGTGTTCTTCGGCTTTTGGTGGACTTATTTCAATCTTGTTTTCCTTTGATAAATTTATTGTCTCAGATATGGGATTGCTTTGGCTGTCCCTCATCTTGTGAGGTTGTGATTTGGTCATGGTAGATCCACTGCTCATTGGTGTGTTGAGCTCTTGGAATAACACGCTCTCTATGTCATGTCCTGAAAGAAGATTAGCAGTGGTTGGTTTTCCTTTTGTAGGCATTGTTTTAGTTTGTTCAATAAAGTCAAGAAACTCTACGAATTTTATGTGTTTTTTTCTCTTATGATTCCAGAAACTTCATTGAGTTTGTTAGGTGTTCTTAGTCTCTCTCATGCCAGTTCGCGACTAGTTTTTGTTGTTAATTAGACTAGATTCGGGGAAATTATGGCAATTGAGAGGAGTTATAGAAAATTTATTTTTTATAGTGATTCTCTCTAGATCGTTTCAGCTTATCCATGACTGCCATATTGTTATTGGGATGACTCCCTTTACTATGTGTCATTTGTACTATTATTCCTATTAATCTAATAAAATTCTATCCCTTTTTATAATTAAAAAAATACTTGAAAACCAAATTAATTATTTCTTAATTTCTTAATCCTTAAATTGCAAAAAACACTTACTTGTAATGAGAATAACACTGTTTTGTTATTTCCAACCAATAAAATAATGACACGTGAAAAAATTATCTTATATATCATTACGTTATTTGTTGAGAATAGCAAAAAATACTATTGGTTTTGTATTACATGAGAGTTTCTCTCCTTAAATTGGCGGATTGACTCAAGGCAAAACTCTTCACTATTATATAGCTAGTAGCTCCCCCTTCCATGTGGGATGGTGAATTTGACACATGTTATTTTGGCAATCACATCACTGTATCACTATCGTCTGCAACTTACTGGGTTGTTGTGGCAATAAAAGCGTGTCGTCCCAAGAACAAGGTGAAGGTCACGAGCTGTTTGACACAACGATGCATGTTGTGCTCATGGATCTTTTTCCTAAATTTAAAATGCATATGCAATGCAACAATAATGAAAATGATGCGGGTCAGATCAGATTGCTTAATTCAATCCATGTCAAATGACTGTTAGAGCCGACATATCCTATATATATATATAGGCATCAACTGGGGTTAGAGGAATCTAATCAAACAGTTGGTTGGTTTCTGAATTTGCAGGACAGACAGTCCATAATAAATTATGTACACAAATTCCTGAAAACAAGACATTCAAGTTTTTATAATATGTGATTCATTCAAAGACGCAATGCGCATGGTATTGGATAGACGGCATATAAAGAGTAGTTACGCAATTAGTGCACAAAGTACATATATATAAATATATTAAGATTAACAAGAAGGAAGATTAAGATCCAATTTAACAAACATGTTCATGAAGTAGTGATGGTCAAATTTAATATCTTAAAGAATGCTTGTAACTTTTGCAACTTTTGCAACTTGAAAGGGGGAAGGAAAAGACCTTGCAAATTAAAAAAGAATGCCGCAGACTGAAGATTATTGGTTCCTGTTAAGCAAAAGATTGTAACTTAAGTGATGACGTAGTGTCGGTTAGCTAACCTTGAATCTTGGCTACACTAATTATAATTAAGTTAATTCACTTTCTAAAAGCATCATTGGTGATGCATATTACAGATAACAGTGGAGGGCAGAGGACCAATTATTTGTCACACTTTATCCCTTTGGTTTTCATCATCGTTAATTGGCTGCAACTCAATTATTATAAAGCTCGAGTTTGTTTTCTGATTGTGACTTTTAATCATACTAAATTCATTCAAGTTAACGTCCACGGAATCGGTGATCAGGTTTTTCATACGCTATTACTGTTCATTACAAGGATAAAAAATAAAAATAAAATGCAAGTGAGTGACATAGTGGTTCATTTTTCCTTGTCAAACACTAGGTCAAACCAGGGGGTTAAAAATATATTTAAAACGCCCAGAAAATTGTTCCTGCACGGGGTAACCAAATTGAATAGTAACAGTTCTTTCCGTCCGTCTATGTATATATCTATGTGACACACAATTATCAACTGTAGATTTGACCTTGATTTCTTTATTTTTCCAGAAAAAAGCACGTAACTGTTGTTTAGTTTCCTTTTTATAAAGGAAATTAATGGTAGACGAGTCCTTATTATTCCTGATCAAGAACCCAAAATGAATCCACACTCTAGTCTAGTCGCCAGTCATCCATGTATTTCTTTTTTGTTTTCAACTTAATTTAGGGCTGATGAGATGAGATGGATCGTGCTAAACGTCTTCATGTCCTGTCAAATACTTTCCGCTGACATGTCAATTTCTACGAAACAAATGGATTAGTTTTGTTCAGCCCACAAAATATATAATTGCAACTAGTGTTTAAAAATGTAAGTTTATTAATTTTTTGGGATTCTATTTCTAAGTTTTGTTGGTCAATCAATAGGCTACGCAATTAATCCTGGGTAGAGCATAATGGGCTAATGTAAGCCCTCAGCACTTGAAGTCCGAATGGACTGATCAAGCATATTAAAGATATATGGATATCAGATCCAGTCCAAGGGAGAGTGAAAGAAAAAAAATATTGAAAAAGTTTTATGGTAAACGAATTCTTTAATATAATGTAGATATATAAAAGGAAAAGGTCAATGGGTGCGTTGGGTAAGTTGAGTAGATTTGAGGAGAAAGTTATACATTACACATGGACAAGTTTCCTCTTTTTTTTGCCTAAGACATGGACAAGTTTTGAGTTGTGAATTCAGTTGAAAAACAAGTTTCGTCTGTATATTTCATATTTCAACTGAGCTACGTACGTACATGATCTAACATTACTTCCCCTATAATGCATTCAATTAACTAATAATCAACTTAATTAGTTAAGATCAGAAACAGAAAGAAGAAAGAATGGCATCTGTGATTATACCACCGATGCCACCTTCGGCCCGTGATGATGCTCTCCATCTCTACCGTGCCTTCAAAGGTGATCGTTCATTTCTGTTTCTTTTTTCCCTCTCTAATTTGCATGTAACGTATATATTGTTCTTCTTTAATTTGGGAATGCCATTGCTTTTGGTAAACTAATAAGCTGATGAATTCATGACAAGGATTTGGATGCGACACGGCAGCAGTGATCAATATTCTAGGGCACAGAAATGCAACACAGCGTGCTGCCATCCAAAAAGAATACCACGCCACCTACTCCGAAGACCTCAACAAGCGTTTGTCCTCCGAGCTTAGTGGAGAACTCAAGGTAACTAATTATTTTATTCCAGTATAATCAAGCATAATTTCATGATCATGGCTTAATAATTTGATGATGTGCATGCAGAGAGCAGTGATAATGTGGATGCCTGATCCGGCAACGCGGGACGCCAACATCGTACGGCATGCTTTGGAGGGAGATGTTGATCTCAAAGCTGCCACTGAAGTCATATGTTCTCGAACTCCCTCCCAGATGCGACAATTCAAACAAATCTATTTCTCCAGCTTTGACGTCGACCTTGAGGATGACCTTGCTACTAAATTATCCTCTGGAGATCACAAAAAGGTCACTTTACAATATTTTGTTTACCAAATATTTCAGTATATTACTTCTCCAAAAAAAAAAAAAAAAAAAAATTGAAACATTGCCGCGTGTGTTGCAAAGTTGCTGGTAGCATACATTAGTGTGCCACGCTACGAAGGTCCAGAATATGATCAAGCGATGGTGCAGAAGGATGCAGAACTTCTCTATAAGGCTGGGGAGAAGAAATTGGGGACGGATGAGAAGGTTTTCATCCAAATTTTCAGTGAAAGAAGCAGGGCACATTTGGTTGCTGTTGGCTCTGCTTATCAAAGTTTGTATGGTCATTCATTGGAAAAGGTACCTCTGACTCTGACTCTGTCTCTTCTTCAACCTATATATATATATATCATTTGCCTAAACTAAATCTACTTATCACTTCCACTGCAGGCAATAACCAAGGAAACATCTGGGTATTTTTTTAATGCACTTTTGACAATTTTGCAGTGTGCTGACCATCCTGGCAAGTATTTTGCAAGGGTACTTACTGTCTTAAATTCATAAGACTTTGGTGAGGTTGGAGGAAAGGAAAGTAGAAGATTAATTTAACATTATATTGATTTATACTCTGGAATTCGTTAATTGCAGGTTTTACGCAAGGCAATGAAGGGTTTGGGTACGGATGACCCAACACTGATAAGGGTAATTGTGACAAGGGCTGAGATTGATATGCAGTACATAAAGGCAGAATATCGGAATCAATATGGAAAATCATTGCATGATGCAGTTCAATCAGATACCTCTGGACATTACAAGGCCTTTCTTCTCTATCTTTTAGGCACCAACCCTTAGCTAAAATCACTCTGCCAAGTATCAGACTTCAAATTCTCTCTTTTACGCAATCTAAGAGGCTTGAAATTAATTAGACAAAGCTTGATCGGTGGATGTTAAACAAGGTCAAAAGCTATGGCCTAAGCTGCAAGTTGTTTCTTAATCTGCTTGAAATGCAGACTGTCTCCTGTCTGGCTGGTCATACTTGAATGTATAGACTAGAGCTCTGAATTTTGTTTTGCATGTGTGGTTTAGGTTAAAACTCGTGTAATAATATGTACATGAAAATTATAAGCATCATATGTTTGTGATAAAATTAACCAGTCTACATAGGCTACCCCTCTCCCCTGTTTTTTCCTTTGCCATTTTTACCTTTGGGGCATCTAGCACATAGTCCTGAACCAATGCTGCCTGCCTAATTATGCAGTAGTTTTCTGGTATAGTTGGCCTTCTCGATTGGTTTAGCTAGTTAAATAATTAGGCATAGCATATATATATATATATATATATATATATATTTTTACTAGCGATGGATATGTATATTCCAAAATTTGAACCTAAACGATTGTCAATCATTTGCTTCCTCAAATAGTTGAATTCCTTGAAAAATGGCATGCCACATTAACCAAACAAGGAGCCACCCCAAACTTAGTGATCATGATCATTGGTGAACGGCAGCTTTAAATACAATCCCATTACTTGATTAAATTTTGCATATCTGACATAATTATCTTTCCCTAGTATTTCTCTTCATTTAATCTATACTGCTCTTAATTTCCCTCCCCTTTTGAAACTGTCTCTTATTTATTATATCCTAATTAACCCCCATCTCCTAGAAAAGCCATGGTTAGCAACTCTGCCATGGCTTGCCTTTATGAAAAAAACGTAGCTTCACGCCTTCATCTGGTATCGGTGTTTTGCATTTCTTTGGTCGTTTCCGGCTTTGCAGAGCTTCAGAGGTTTCAACACGCAACAAAAGATGATGGGTCGCTTAGCTTTTTGGTGGTTGGAGATTGGGGCAGAAGAGGGTTCTATAACCAATCCGCAGTTGCTTTACAGGTCCTTGATTAATTGACTTTTATGATCTATATATGTTTCTGTTGTTTTTACGACTAATTAATTATATCTATTGACATGCAAGACAGATGGGAAGGATTGGAGAGCAATTAGATATAGATTTTGTTGTATCCACCGGAGATAATTTCTACGGTGATGGATTAAGGGATGTAAACGATCCAGCATTTTTGGAGTCCTTCAAGGACATTTACACAGCAACTAGCTTGCAAAAACAGTGGTATAGTGGTAAGTTTATTAACAAAATCCCCCTCATTCTCTGTAATTTTATCACATTTGTATCAATTAAAGATTTATGCATATATGGATCGTATTTGTGCAGTTTTAGGAAACCATGACTATAGGGGTGATACTGAGGCACAATTAAGCCCTGCCCTCCGAAAGATTGATAGCCGATGGCTTTGCCAGAGATCCTTTATTCTTAATACAGGTAAAATCCCATTTTTTTATATTTTTTATTTTACTTGTAGCTCGAGGTTGTGTGTTCGAATTCCCTTCTTCATATTGCTCGTATATAAATAAATAAAAGACTGAAAATCAACCACCTTGATGAATTTTTACTTTCATAATTATATGTTCTTATTTAATTTTGCATACAAATTTGGTAGGAATTGCGGAGTTCTTTTTCGTGGACACCACTCCATTTGTGAACAAATACTTGGTTGACAAAGAACATAATTATGATTGGCGAGCAGTATCACCCCGTGGGACTTACGTCGCTAACCTTCTGCAGGTAACTACTACTATTACCCTGCTACATGTAACATGTAACATGGGTTTTTATTCATTTATTTATGAAACACAACAAGATCACAAAATTTTGACGATGATTATGTTGATCACTGTAACAAAGGATTTGAAAGTGGCATTGAACAAGTCAACAGCAAAGTGGAAGATAGTCGTTGGTCACCATGCGATCAGAAGTGTTGGACATCACGGCGACACTCCGGAGCTCATAAGTCTCCTCTTACCAATACTTAAGGTAATAATTTGCCCATCATTATTATATATTCGTTAATCAAAAGGCTCCGGAGATATATCAAATTATGATTAGGGTATGATTTTATTGTGATGACTTTCAGGCTCACAATGTTGATATGTACATGAATGGACATGACCACTGTTTGGAGCACATCAGTAGCCTCGACAGGTAGAACAACAAGAACCCTAATTAAATTAATTAGTAGATTATTAATTTCTTGAAGGAAACATGTGTCTGTATATTAATGATGGACCTAAGCCAATTTTAATTACTTGATGAATTGCAGTCCTATTCAGTATTTAACAAGCGGGGCAGGTTCAAAAGCATGGAGAGGAGATGTTAAGAGTTATAAAAACAATCGAGCCATGAAGTTCTTCTATGATGGCCAAGGTTTCATGTCTGTGAAACTGACCGGATCGGATGCTAAGATTGCATTCTATGATGTTTTAGGCAGGCTTTTGCACACCTGGAAGATGTCCAAGCCGCTTCACTCTACCATGTAATTATGAAGTGTGCTCGCCTCCCCATGGCAGAGAGGCCAACAAACAATCAGCAAAGGAAAATTACAACACAGCTAGTTGATCAGTTTTGTAAATTAATTTAGTAGTTGGGGATACGTTCTCTGTGTACATGTCATTATTGATTTCTAGGCTTCATGTACGTACGGGTTCTCTAGCTATATATGTTAATAACACAATATTTTATTCTTCTCTGATCGGTCCACATGATTTCCAAGTAGTCCTTGATTTTACTTACATCCCCAGAGAACAGCAGCCTCATATTCATATCATAGTTATTGATTTTGTCAAGTGCATGTGTTCTTTAAAAATAAAATAAAAAAGGAAATAATTCATTCTGATTCATTTGCTAATTAAGCGGGTATGATTCTGTGTCGGGGAGTCGGGGACCTTGGGTATGGAATAATGGAACATGTGGTTGTTCTCAAATTTATTTTGATGGGCAATGGCAGAGCTAAAAATTCCATTAAGGAGGGTCAATTTTAAATAACTTTACAATTATACTAAAGTTTATTTTTTTAAGAAAATATATTTACGAATTCATTATAATGATTAAATTTTAATATCACAAATTTAATATCTTAGTAAGCACAACTTAAATTCTAGCAACCTAAAAATAATAATGAAAGAGTATCAAAAGTTGGTTTTAGATAAAATGAGAAAATCAAATAAAATCCATGACGCACACATATAAATGACATATGAAGACATGCAAATAAATATAGATCTGTTCATTGTAGACGATTTACATTTACGAGAAAGGTCAACAGTAAGTATAGTTATAAAACAACTTGAATAACATAGATAAATATAAGGTTTTCAAAATGTTGAGAAGGGTCAAGTGACCCTTGTGGGCCTTCATTGGCTTCACCAATAGCATGGTGGAATTATGAGAGTCCTGCAAGGAAATTTCGAGCTTGTTAAACTATATGATTTTCTTGGAAATCGATCGGGATCGAGTGGAATGTATGTATGTATATATATATAATATATAATAATATAATTGTGATATTATATATTGTGTCTCGGTGTCTGATCTCCAATTGCGTTTCGGCGTAGGATCTCCATCACTATCCTTTTTACAATTTCCTTATGTTCAGAATAAGTCACAAAGACTCTTTGGGTTCTATGTGTAGTTTTCACCTCTCCTTGTGAGAGCTTTTCATCTCTCATTTGCGAGAGTTTTATTTGTATTGTTATGACTTGATGGCGCACCAGATTGTTTTAATTTTGATGTTAGACCGTTCCGTTATCATAATGGCCCTTTGTGGCTAGTTTGTATTAGGCATTTGTGGTTAGTGACTTTTTTAACTGAATTATGAATGCAATTCTAGAATTTCTAAATCAAAAAAGAAAAAAAAAAAAGAACTAAATTCACTTTCATATAATAATCCAAAATAAACCCATATAGGTGATATATAGATATAGGTCCACTCTGAGACAGGTAACTACTGGACCGGGGTGGTAGTTTGAAGCAATCTATTTAAAAACACTAAAATGAAAGGCATGCAGCTAACCATGACACTTTTTATATATATATATATAGTGATTACTGAACAGACAAATGCATGTGATAAAAGGTATTCTTTCGGGGGCGGTTTTTCCATCAGTTGAGTTGAGATAGACTACCCCTGCCACAGTGCGTTATTAGTGGATAAATTTCTTGTCGATTTGTGTATAATTAATCGTAAACGTCATGTGTGGCCTCGCGAACCCCATGCTCCATTATTCATTTTGATAGCCTTAGCCTTGCGATTCCATTTTGCCCTTTTGATATATGTAACTATTGTCACCCTATCCAATCCATTGAGTGCTCAAATCACACGCATCCATATCTTTTTGTTTAATCTATATGTTTGTATGCAACCCAACTCAACCATATAAAAAAGACAGGGGGTTGCCTTGCTTTGCTTTGGAGAGACCCTCCATACCATTTTAATCTTCTTCTGTTTCCATTTCTCTACTCTTCCCTTGTTCTTAATTAGCTAAGCCAGCTAGCTAGCTATGGAAATGAAGACCAGGACTATTGCAAGTGTTTTGATCTCTGTTCTAGTTGTGTGCAGCTTGTCTTGTGCAGCAGAGCTACTACGACGATTCCAGCACGCACCCAAAGCCGATGGATCTCTTAGCTTTTTGGTTCTTGGAGATTGGGGAAGAAGAGGAGCCTTCAATCAATCTCAAGTTGCTCTTCAGGTACTTCCCTTCCATCTAACACTTGATTGTTTTCCTTTCCTCCTCTTCTTAAATAATCTTCTAATTCTTTTGCTCCTCCGTTTGGGGAATAATTCCGTTTATATTCTTTATACTCGCTATCTATCCAGTCTAGATGGTTCCGTTCTTGGTCATATAGTTGCGCATGCATGATGTAGGAATGGCCCATTTCCAAAAAGCTAGGACAACTTTTTTATGTCGTGGCCCAGATTTGACTATTATCAATTTGGCTCTGAGACGGAAATCCATTACAAAGAGACTGAACTGAACACCATTATTTGTCTGCTTTACATCCAATCAGCTTCTGACACATTATACAATTGTATTATTGGAGTATGTACAGCTCAGAGCGGATATTCCTTTTTCTTGCACTACGTCTACATGTACACGGAAATGATTGGTTTCTGGAAAATAATGCTTTATATTACTTTAGGTAGGCCAATAAATAATGCTTTATTTCAAATGGGTTGTTCACCTACTAAACTTCAATCATCTGGTACTGGTAGGTATGAATTGCAACTTGAAATTTCATCAAGAAAAAGATTTCACCTTTACCATGTATAATTGCATAGTTTTTCCCCATGGGGTCAAGTTTAGTAAAAAAGAGTATTGATTTGCATATTAGTGGTATCAAATTCAACCTTTCACACATTAATGATATATGTGTGAGAAATCTCATTTCCTTTAGTTTTAGGCTATCACTAGTATTCAAAAAATAACATAATTTTTTGGTTTGAAGTTTTGTAAGTATAACGGAAAATATTAACTAACCTTCGTCCATGCATTCAAATTTGTAGATGGGAATAATTGGTGAGAAGTTGGATATTGATTTTGTAATATCCACGGGGGATAATTTTTACGATAATGGATTGACGGGCATCGACGATCCAAATTTCGAAGACTCATTTACCAAAATCTACACAGCACCGAGCCTGCAGAAGCAATGGTACAATGGTACATATCCCAATTCCCAAACTCTTAGACAATTAAATCCACACTA
Source organism: Prunus persica (assembly GCF_000346465.2). Taxonomy (NCBI): domain Eukaryota; kingdom Viridiplantae; phylum Streptophyta; class Magnoliopsida; order Rosales; family Rosaceae; genus Prunus; species Prunus persica. The sequence goes on along the minus strand of NC_034009.1, from coordinate 31,828,522 downwards.
GTTTTAAAAGCAATATATATATATATATAATAATGTTTTTTGTATTGCAGTTCTGGGTAATCATGATTATAGAGGTGATGTTGAAGCACAACTGAGTCCTGTTCTCAGAGAATTGGATGCCAAATGGCTTTGCTTGAGATCCTTCATAGTTGATACCGGTAAGGCTAAAGTTTACATCTCAAAATATTTATGTTCTAATCTAAACAGAGAAAACCAAATTGTTTTCTTCAGGAAATAGTTTTATTAATCATATTATTGTTATTTTTCTATATTTGCAGAAATTGCAGAGCTTTTCTTTGTGGATACAACTCCCTTTGTTGATAAATATTTCACTCATCCAGAGGACGCTGTCTATGACTGGAGTGGCATATTACCCCGAAATCATTACTTATCAAATCTCCTCAACGTATACTTCATTTCTTCTCAAATTCAAAATTTTCCGAACTAATTTAATTAGAATACAAGCTAGAATTAATAATTTTGGTTTTGGTTTTGGTTTTGGCAAAGGATTTGGATTCAGCATTAAAAGAATCTACTGCAAAGTGGAAGATCGTCATTGGCCACCACACGATTAGAAGCGCTGGATATCATGGTGAAACAAAGGAGCTTGTAACACAGCTTCTCCCAATTCTTCTGGTACTTCATTTCATACTAAAAACTAGAACAAGAAAAAACACCCACCTTTTCCACCTTTTCCTTTTTGTTTTTTTTTTTAATCAACGATGATCATGCATGCATGTCTTAAACTTTCAGGAGAATAATGTTGATCTTTACATGAATGGGCACGACCATTGCTTAGAACATATAAGTAGTCCCGACAGGTACTAGAATTCAATTAATCTTTTATTTAATTTATTATTAGCCACTGCATTTTTGCTTTTGTTTTTGTGGGAAAATAACAATAATTTTACATGCAGCCCACTTCAGTTTGTAACAAGTGGTGGTGGGTCAAAGGCATGGAAGGGTGAAGCTAGTCTGTACAATCCAAGCGAAATGAAATTGTATTACGATGGGCAGGGTTTCATGTCAGTGCAAATCACTGAAAGACAAGTGGATATTGCCTTCTATGATATTTTTGGCAATGTCCTGCATAAATGGGCCACGTCAAACCAGCTTTACCCTACCATCACCATGTAACGCAGACCAGGACGAGGACGAGGACGGGGACAAGGAGGAGGAGAGCGTCGACTCGACATGCACCTGCATTGGCCATGTCTAAGATTAATTCCTGTCAAATTATTAAGTAATGCTAAGCGCTAATTAGCCTACTACAACATAAATTGTTGAATTATAAGTGCTTGAGTTGATTTCAGGATTAAGAGTTTTTGTTTTCTGCTTATTTGTATTTCTTTATACTTAGTCCAGGTGTCATAGCTTGATTGGTTAGATAGTGAATGGCTGAGATTGCTTTGATGAAATGCATCCAGCTGGTACTGTGCATAACGGTTATTTCTCCTCACACTAAGAGTGAGTTGTAGTACAAAAAAAATCTAAGCTAATGAGAATGTTCTCTCTGCTACACGTATAGCAGAGCAGTTTTGGATTTCTTCAAGTTTTCTTAAATTCTCTTCTCTCTTCTCACAAAATTTCATACACAGATCAATTTTCTCTAACATGGCCTCAGAGCCAGGTTGGATTATCTAAAGCTGGGCGTTGTTCTGTGAAGAAAATCGATCGAGGTGAGCTCATTCTAAGCTCACGAAGTTGATTGAGCTCGATCAAGGGTCGAATCTGAAAACATCTTGTTTCCAGGTGAATCTGAAATTCGTAATGGCTGGATCTGGAAGTTCAGAGGCTAGAATCCCCATTTTCTCAGGTGAGAACTATGAATTTTGGAGGATTAAGATGGTAACCATATTCAGATCATATGGTTTATGGGGTTTGGTAGATAAGGGGTTTTTAATCCCAGATTCAAAGACGAAGAAGGAATCTGAGGATGGTTCAGAAGAAGAAGTTGATGAGAAAACAGCTGCTATTCTCATGAAGGATGCGAAGGCCTTGGGTATCATTCAAAATGCTGTTTCTGATCAGATTTTTCCCAGAATTGCAAATGCTGACTCTACATAGATGGCTTGGAATCTGCTGTACTCAGAATATCATGGTGGAGAGCATGTTAGATCGGTAAAGCTTCAAAACCTTAGACGTGAATTTGAATACACTAGGATGCGTGATAGTGAAACCTTATCTGAATATCTTACTAGACTAACTGAATTGATTAACCAAATGAAAACATTTGGTGAAGTTCTGTCAAATGAGAGGCAGCTTCAGAAGGTGTTAATTAGTCTAAGTAAGAAGTATGACCCTATATGCATTGTGATTGAAAACACAAAGACACTAGAAACTGTGGATTTGCAGGACGTAACTGCCATTTTGAAGAGTCAGGAGCAAAGGCTTGAAATGCATAGTGTTGATACAGCTGAGAAGGCATTTGCCTCATTCACTGTGAATTCAAAGGGTCAGAACAAAAATGCTTCTCAGTCTGGTTCATCTAAGTCACAGAGAAGCTGGAACTCTAAAGGGAAGTCATGGGAGGCAAAAGACAAGTCACAGCAGAATAATTATTCTGCACAGAACCACACTTCAACACAGTTCTCAAATCAGGAAAACACAAAGCCTCAATGCAAGGTGTGTTCAAAGCATCACTTTGGTGAGTGCAGGTATAAGGGAAAACCAAAATGCTATAACTGTGACAGATTTGGACATCTTGCTAGAGACTGTACAGTGAGCAAAAATGTGCAGAAGGCTAATTGTGTAAATCAAATGGAGGTTACAGGAAACCTGTTTTATGCCAATTGCTCAACCACTGAGATCAAAACCAATGAATGGTATATTGATAGTGGCTGCAGCAATCACATGACAGGAAATTTAGAATTGCTGGTTGATGTGAGAACTAATGTAGCTGGGAGAGTACAAATGCCAACTGGTGCACTAGTGAGTGTAGCTGGTATTGGCTCACTGAGTATTGATACAGCAAAGGGCAGGAAATACATCAGAGAAGTAATGTATCTGCCAGGATTGAAAGAAAATCCGCTAAGTGTTGGGCAGATGGATGAACATGGGTACTGTCTGGTGTTTGGAGAAGGGATGTGCAGGGTATTTGATAGCCCATCCATGGATTATCTCATCATAAAGGTGCAAATGAAGAGTAACAAATGTTATCCTGTCTCTTTTCTAGCTGAAAAACAGTTACTAATGAAGACTAGTTGTAAAACCCCGACCCCAAATTTAACCCTTATTTAATTATTTAATTATTTAAGGGTATTTTAGTCGTATTTTTAACCGAAGAGAGTTTGGGACCGCGACTTGTATTTTTGGATAGGTCGTACTGAGACGAGTTCATAGACACGTAGTGGGCTCGAATTGGAGTTGTAACGAGAGAGATATGATCAAAAGAAGTCCAGTGGCATAATCGTAAATATTTCGAAATGGGATTTTTTTTATAAAATCTGGTTTCTCTCTCTCTCTCTCTCTCTCTCTCTCTCTCTCTCTCTCTCTCTCTCTCTCTCTCTCTCTCTCCCGCGATCTCTCTCCCTCTCCCGTCGGCTCTCTCTCTCTCTCCTCGTAACTCCGGCCACCGGCCGCGGCGGAGGACTGGGCCGGTACCAAAAGAACCGGCTCGGCCTCGGCGTCACGACCCAGCCCATCCCCGACATTGGCCGCCGCTCCAGCCGCCGGAAAATGGCGATTTTCTCCCGGATGTCGCCCGATCTTCACGGCCGCCGATCTCCCTCCACCGGCCACCAATTCTGTCGACCCAGGTATGGATTTTGAACCTCTCGAGCTGCTCTAGCTGATGGTTGGGTAGGATTAGATCGATTATTAGCATACCTAACTCAATTTTCGAATTGAAAATCGGCCGAAACTTCGGCCGTCGTGATCGGCCATTTTCGGCCACTTTTTGGGGTAGGTCCAAGAACAAAAGTGGCTCCAAATAGGGTGTTATACGTAGGGTAGGAGTTTGGAGCCGTAGTTTTGAGATTTTCCGGCGAAGCGTTATCGCTTTGGGCACCTACGCGCTGCCGGCGCGTGGGCACTGTAGAAAAAGTAGCGATGTGTTCCGATGAGATCCTTAGGTTGTCACGAGTGCGTAGGATTTTGCGGATCTCAATTCGGACGTCGTTTGACTATCGAACGGATAATCGCATAGTGTGCGTTATCCGGGTTCGATAGGTTGGGACCGTTGGATGGTCCCAAATTTAATATATGTTAATCTAGGTATTTCTAGGATCGTGTAGGAATTCACGGATCGTGAATTGGAGCCCCGGATGTTCCGAATAATAATTTAAAGTTTATATTTTATATTAACCGTCAGATCATGCGATCGTGAGAAATCCGACCGTCTGATCTGAACCAAACTCGCAGGACAAGTGTCCTATACCTGGTAGAACCCATAGAGACTTTCGGATCGGAAATTGGAGGTCGTGGGTTCTGTAGGTCCGTTTGACCAGGGTTAGAGTAGTTTGACCCTTGGTTGACCGTGAGTCTCCCGGAGTAATCTCACCCTTCCAGGGGGGATTATCGGGAGCTAGACTATTGTGGAGGGTTACACAAAATTAGAATTATTTATATAATGTTATAAATCAAGAGAGAAAATGGAGAGAATTGAGATAGAGAGAAACTGATATCTTATTGAATATTTGTTCTTCACATATCTGTCTTACAAAGAGAAGGGGAAGGGGCTTATTTATAGGTAAGTAGAGGTGGGCTCCACCATATATATTTACAACACTCCCCCTTGGAGACCACAAATGATATGGAATATGCCTCGTTAAAAACCTTGCCAGTAAAAAACCCAGTGGGACAAAAACTGGTCAAAGGGAAAAAGAGTACATAATCATGTATAACATAAAATTCTGTGTATATTGACGCGCGTGCGACACTGCCTGGTTAAAACCTTGCCAGGAAAAATCCAGTGGGATAAAAACCTGGACGAAGGAAAAAGAGTATAGTGTTTGAAGATCTTTATTGATAGCACGCTCCCCCTGATGCTTGACAAAATATCTTTAAGTCATACTGTTGATCACCTTTCTGAATATCGTAGTTGACACTGCTTCTGTGAGTCAATCTTGAGCGACACTGCCTCGTTAAAACCTTACCAGGAAAAACCCAGTGGGATAAAAATCTGGATGAAGGAAAAAGAGTACAGTGTATGAAGGTCTTTATTAAAACCACGCTCCCCCTGATGAATATCTCCCCCTGAAAACTTCATGACTAGCTTTTCCAGTATGCGACCATAGAAATTTCCAGAGTCCGCATATCTAATAACACTTGGGCTATTTGTAAGTTCACTCAAAAAAAAAAAAAAGCCCGTATATGGTGTTATGCTGAGATAGCATCAAATATGCCTCACATCATCCCAAAATGATGGTGATGGAGTTGAGCTCTATCTGAAAAATACGATGTACGGTCCAATATACTTCTGGAAAATCCTTAAAGTGTCCAACGGATAATCCTCATAAAAATGCTTCAATACTTTCTTAGTATAAGCAAGAATCTCGTTGGCATAATGCTCGATTTTTAAGTCGAGACAAATATTTTGTGAATTCTGCAGAAGCTTTAATGTGTTGCAATCACATTATAATCAATGTACTCACTGAGGTAATTTATGCATATTAATATTGAGTACAAATTTTGTGCTTCAAGCACATGTCCTTTAGGGACTTGCTTTATGCAATGTCAATCCTCTCAATGGATTTTGTTTAAAAGGATTAAACTTTATGACACATTATGCTCTGTGCATTTAATACCCCTTAAAGATAATATGTTGGTCTCCGTAATTGTGTAATAAGGGGGGGCACAATTGAATCTGTAAATATGGAGAAAACCCAACATTCCTTGTTTCTGCCAAAAATATTGTGTCATACAAAGTAGGTATATTCCCTTCTATTCCGAACACCCAAGTATAAATTTCAGTATTAACATCTTTTGGGGTTCGTACTGTGGGTTTGTTCTTTCACGTTCATTCTCATCTATAATAGAATTACCTCATTCCATTTTGGCCAATGATATTGTCGACATTTAATAATTGAACGTGGTTCCAATTAACACAGCCCATTGATGATTTGAGTAGCTACTCCAAAACCAAAAATTGTCATTCATCAATTCATGATCCCATCATTCTCATTTGCACGTGTATGCATCAATTATAAGCATTTCTTTGCTTTTGGGTACCCAAGCCACTTCATGGGGCTTTTATTATGTGAGAATGTGGATTATAACCTCCAATGGAGCGTTATTTTACAGTAGGGCGTGGATAATCTCTATTTAAGGAGTTGGAACATTTAGAACCCATATATCTGTCATGCTGCAGGCATGCCACAGATTAATACATACATGTCAATTAATTTCTGGGACTTTAACCCATACAATTTGCTACGCATTAGGCGTGCACAATATCAATATTGACATGTCAAAGGATTGTCCTTTCGGGACTTCAATCTACATCATTTGCTACGCAACAGGTGTGCATCATATTGATCACTGCTATACCCATATTCTGTTCTTATGGGACTTTAATCTGTGCAGTGTATTATCAATGTATCCAACTTGCAATCTGTAAAATTTGCATTAATAATTCATGGATACATACAAGCCATTCTTTTGGAACAGACTTATCTCCCCATTTGGTTACCTTTCAAGATAAAATATCAAATAAGTATATAAGCATATAATAACACAAATATTGCTTACATCCTTAGGTGGGAGAAACTTTTCTCAAGTATCATTCAAGCTCGTATGGGCCCAGTAAATATAATGTAGCGCTTGATAATCTAGTTATATCCTGCAAGAGCAAAATCACAACTCTTTTCTCTGTCAAAAATAAATAACCCTCAGAGTTAGGATCACTCCATGGATTCTTTCTTCAGATGTTCATTCTAAAGAAATAAAATCTCTTATGAACAGAGAGTTACAAAAAGAGAAAAAATGCAAAAAAATTGTGATATTGATTGCAAGAGAAGGTAAGCAATCAGGGAAGGAAGCTGGTGGGAGCAGACAAGAAGCTCAGCAATCAAGGAAGGAAGCTGGTGGGAGCAAACAACAAGCTCTCATTTCTTCTAGTCTAGAAGAACTTCTGGAGATTAGAGCATAAGGTTGCCTTCACAGTTCCCTGATGTGGCGGAAACGTGATCAGGGATAGTCTCGCTTCCTGAATGGATGATCAGAGATAGTCTTGCTTCTCGGGCACATTGAGTGTTCACTGATAAGAAAAACAAGTAGATATCGCATCACTAGGTATGGAGAAAACTGGATGTCTTCTGCAAAGAAAATTTCGTTAGTAACACATTTATACACAAATAAGAGGAATAGGTAGAACCGGTGAATTTCAAATTAACCATAAGAAAATTGCGAGATTCTCGGGGTGCTTTTAAAAAAATAGCTTCGTGAAATCCGCAAAGCAAGATCGGCTTTTGACGAAAATAATACTTTGAAAACGCCGAAAGTGCCGACAAACATTATCAGAGGCCACGTGAAGTTTTGGACTCTGGGAAAGAAAAAGATAATATGGGGATCTGAGATAATATTGGGATCCTAGAAACTGTAGCCATATTTCCTCCTATAGATATTGCCTTTGCAAAACTTGATTGGAGCAACTGCGTTTCAACTCAACTTCCTTCATTTTCTGAAACTTTAGTTTTTGTAAGACTTTCTTCTAAACCTTCTTAAAAATGGCTTCCTCTTCTTCCTGCCCAAATTATTTCAATTTAAATGATACTCCCACAACAACCAGTGACGCCCAAGTTTGGCGTCCATCCTTTGTATCCAAAAATCGTCATCTCACAGTTAATGATTCTGTGATGATGAATGATGCTACTGCTGTCATAGTAGCTAGGAATTTCATTATTCCAATGGATGAAATGTTGTTGACAGGGAGATCAGAGGAAGAGGCTATTGATGACTCAATGGCTTTTAGCATTCAGAGTGCTGCTTCTGTTTCTAACATGGCTGATCGTTTGCGTGCTAGAGCAAACGAGGTTCATATTTTAACAACTGAAAATTCGTCTCTCCAAAGAATGCTTCATGAGTCTCAACAGGAGGTTGAGAAACTTAAAGGAGAGAATAATGCCTTGTTGAAACTGGTGAGTTCGTACTATGTTGATACACTGAGAAGGCTAGACATGCTGCAGGTCTCCAATGAAAGAATTTTGGGAGACTACGAGAGGCTCATGGCTAAGCTTAAGAGGCGCCGTCCTCTTCCTTCAGAGGCTTCCAGAACATAATGTAATTTTATAGATTTTACAGGGCCTGCACCTTCATTGCAGGTGGAAAAAATCTATCTGTTGTATGTTCCTGTTATAATAATTGCGCACATTCTTAAACTTGCACCTGTGATTTTTACGTCTTTTCAAAATGACGGTTTGGAACCTTGTGCCTTATAGATTCAAATAACCACATCGACTCTCCCAAATTTCATATTTCAACGTATGGAACTTTTGGCCTGGGCTAAACACAAACTCAGAATTTATTTGCCCTTTTCAAATGGACATGAAATATGAATTGAGTAAAAGCCATGATAATATCTCATATATTTGGGTTCATGAGCTTCCGGCCCAGATATAACAAAATGTGAGGGGAGCATTAATTCATCATTCTCTTATGCCAAAGAAATATGTGGCGTACCACAATTTGCAATAATACCTCAAGGGTTGTCCATTTAATTGTTGGAACTTCAGGTTCTCAACACTTAGATTTTGAACCTCAAGTCAAAATCACATATTCTCATGGTATGGACATTTTTACAATTTTCTGTACATATTTCTGGACTTCAAGCCCTTACATAATTGTCCATATCTTGAGGAACTTCTGGCATCTTGTTTAATTGCTCATCCATGAGTTTAAGGAACTGCAGGTTCCCTTTTTCGAATAGTGATGGTTTACCCAAAATGATTAATATTTATGTATACATCACTATTCATATATCCGGTACTATTCATCAAGTCATGAATACGTATCTATTCATGTGTACAGTACATTTGCCAGTACAGTTATCATCCATGTGTACGACATTATGAACCAATACGGTACTGTTACATCATTAAGGAACCCCAGGTCCTTATTTACATGTCAGGGATCAAGGACCCTCAAGTCCAATCACATGTTTACAAATATAGTACCGGAGAGACTGCCAACTCTCATATCAATATCATCATCAAGGATCTTCAAGTCCTGATGTAATTGTATGATGAGGATCAAGGAACTTCTGGTCCTGATCTGCATACTGTAAAAACTCATCATACAGCACATTTAATCCATAAAATAAATTGCTTGTAAATTAAATTATTGGTAAATGAATTGCTTGTATGGACGATAAACCCGCACCATACGTTAAATAAAAGTAAATGTGCGGTAAAGTAAATTCATAAAGTATGAGGGTTAATTCCTCATCATACTTTAAGTAAAAGTAAATGTGCGATAAAATAAATTACTTGCTATATGGACGTTAATTCCGCACCATATCTTAAATAAAATTAAATGTGCGGTAAAGTAAATTCATAAAGTATGAGGGTTAATTCCTCATCATACTTTAAGTAAAAGTAAATGTGTGATAAAATAAATTGCTTGCTATATGGACGTTAATTCCGCACCATATCTTAAATAAAATTAAATGTGCGGTAAAGTAAATTCATAAAGTATGAGGGTTAATTCCTCATCATACTTTAAGTAAAAGTAAATGTGCGATAAAATAAATTGCTTGCTATATGGACGTTAATTCCGCACCATATCTTAAATAAAATTAAATGTGCGGTAAAGTAAATTCATAAAGTATGAGAGTTAATTCCACATCATACTTTAAGTAAAAGTAAATTTGCGATAAAATAAACATGCTTGTATGGGCACTAATTCTGCTCCATACATTTAAATAAAAGTAAAGGCGTGGACGATAAACCCGCACCACCCTTTTAAATAAACACTGTTGTATGGGTAATAAACCTACACCATACAGTAAATAATGTACAGTAAAGTAATTTCATAAAGTAAATTTCATAAAGTATGAGGGTCAATTCCACATCATACTTTAAGGGTTATTAATAGAAAAGCAGATAAATATAGTATATAATATATATATGTATATATTATAGAAGCAGGGCCATCTGCAACTTAGTGCTAATTTGCTGTAAGGTATCACGCTTGTCACTGTGTTTTCATTTGACCTACCATTTAGCACATGCATTAATATTAAATAATATAGAATAATAATAATTGAAAAGATGGTGGGAAGCTCATCATTTCGGAGGGTGTTTTTGAGAACAGGTGGGTGAGGGCTGCGATCATGCGCACTCGACAACATATCGTGTGCCTGTGCTGTCCAGCCAACCTGTGTTTATCGCGTGGCCCGCCATTAGACTTAAGTTATCATTTCCATGGGCATCTCTACTGCTTTCATATATCACAAGCCCGTCATAGCCATCAACATTAAAACTTAAAACCAATAGCTATCTATAATAAATATGCAAGAAAACTTAAACCAGTGATTTTGATTTTTGGATTTGAGAAGCAGCAGCCATGAACGACTTGTTCTCTGGCTCATTTTCGCGGTTCCGGAGCGAGACGAACACGAACGACGATCACGTGATCGAGATGTCGTCGGCGGGGTCGAGCACCAGTGGCGTCAACCTCGACAAGTTCTTCGGTGACGTGGAGTCCGTGAAGGATGAGCTCTCGGACTATCCAGGCTCCGCCTGAAAACCCGACCCATGGCAAGGATGGGGTGCTCTGTTTCTTTATGCAGGGGACTTGATGATCTGAACTTCCTGAGCTATGAATGGACAAAGCCGGAGACACCACAGTGTTTGAGCCAGCTTCAAAAAGTCGAACTTCGGTTTGAGGAAGATGAGTAATAAACGTCCAGGTGTTGGTGTCTGACTTCGTCCTGCTCACATGATGGTCCTGTAGAGGCTTCAGCTGACTGTAAATCTCATCGAGGCTCTGCTCTTCTTCTGATTCTGGTTCTGGTTCTGGGCTTTCTGGGTGTTCATGGTGTACATCCAGCTCAAGCACATCCCCAAACACGTCAGACGGCCTACTGAGATCGAAGTCGAGCAACTCGTTCCACACAGGATTCAAGTCGCTCAGCTTGGTTTGGGTGCGTCTTCGCTGCCCGCGGTAGTCCACCACCACATGGGTGCGTCTTCGCTGCCCGCGGTACTGAGATGGGCTGTAGCTTGAGGGAGAGAGAAGAGAGCCTCCTGCACAGGCCTGGCTCTGTTAATGGATCTTGAAAGGCCTTGTCTTTGACCTGGATCTTCATACACCTGAGGCGCTTGCGGTTCCCCCACTGCAAAACGAAATCGGACGACGTCATTGCGTGTCGTATGGCATCGGGGCTCGCTCTCAACAGCAGAGAGGCTGAGGCGTCCCCTCCGGTTTTGTCTCGAGTGTTGGGATTGTGGGTGTCTTTAGTATGGGTGTGCCTAAGACAGTCCCTTTCCATCTCCTTTTGTACACCTGCTATACTGAGATTTCGCAAGCAGCTACAATCCTGAATTTGCAAAAGAAAGTTTGCTTCTTTTGGGCAATCTTGCTCTTCTAGGCCTTCTGACTTTGCAAAATGCAAATCTCTAAGCTTGTGCTTGAGTTTTTGCAAGGTGGTCTGTTTTGATCGAATTTCCCAGCTGGTATTTTAGAGATATTCGTGCTGATAACGTGTTATAAATCAAGAGAGGAAATGGAGAGAATTGAGATAGAGAGAAACTGATCTCTTATTGAATATTTGTTCTTCACATATCTGTCTTACAAAGAGAAGGGGAGGGGGCTTATTTATAGGTAAGTAGAGGTGGGCTCCACCATATATATTTACAACATATAATTATATATGGTTGTACAAGGGTACAACAGAGTCTAGAATGTCAGTTTGAAGTGCTATACGCATTACTGTAGGTACCTCCCCGGATTTTGGATTCACTACAAGCACCACCAAGTGAAAATTAGGTCCCACGTGGCGTAGGTTATCCGGCGTTGAGACAGGCCCCATACGTGGCGCTGGTTGTACCGGCGTATGGGGAAATTTGTGATATTATGTTCAGGTCTCACGTGGCGTAGGTTATCCGGCGTTGAGACAGACCCCATACGTGGCGTTGGTTGTACCGGCGTATGGGGAGCCATGTGATATTGTGTTGAGGTCGCACGTGGCGTAGGTTATCCAGCGTGTCGACAGACCCCATACGTGGCGTTGGTTGTACCGGCGTATGGGGAGATTTGTGATATGATGTTGAGGTCCCGCGTGGCGTAGGTTATCCGGCGTTGGGATAGGCCCCATACGTGGCGTTGGTTGTACCGGCGTATGAGGAGATATTATGATAATATGGCATGGTCGCACGTGGCGTAGGTTATCCGGCGTGTTGACAGGCCCCATACGTGGCGTTGGTTGTACCGACGTATGGGGAGATTATGTGGGATACAGAGAAATGAAATAAGGTATCGCCCAAGTGTGGAATTGGGTTTTAGGAAAGAACTACGTGTGGCTTGATCCCTCAAGGAGGGTACGGAGGCAGCCTAAGGTTATTAGGTGCAGCCGCAGACTAAATATTAGTCATATTTGGTATTTGAATTGTTTGTTAGTTAGTTAAGAATTATTGGAAGGCCGAAGGCTATTTGTGTGAATTGCATGAAATTATATTGTGCATGCTACCAGTTGGGAATATTAAATGTGTTTTTATGCAGGTTGAAATTTTGGGAAATGTCCAAATTATAGGGGAGACTCTGCCGAAATTTCGGCAGGAAGTCTCGGTTTTTAGTAATTGGGTCTGGCATCAGAGTGATGTCAGGAATTCCAAAGGGTTCGTCTCGGGTTTTGAGAAAATTCGGGGCGGGTCCTTAAACTAGTTTTCTTCAATCCACATGGATTTGGCACAAGAGACTTGGTCATCTGAATTTTGGAGGATTGAAGCAGCTAAGGGATAAAGAAATGGTACATGGTTTACCAAAATTGGAAGAACAAAATGGTGTGTGTGAAGGGTGCCAATTTGGAAAACAGCACAGAAATGTTTTTCCAAAAGATCAAGCAAAGTACTAGAGCTAGTACATGTGGATCTCTGTGGTCTCATGAGAAATGAGTCTGTTGCAAGGAACAGATATTTCATGCTGATTATAGATGATTTCACAAGAATGATTTGGGTATACTTCTTGAGAAACAAGTCAGAAGCCTTCTATTGTTTCAAGAAGTTCAAGTCCATGACTGAATTACAAACTAGACACAAGGTGCAGTGCATAAGAAGTGACAGGGGTGGAGAGTTTCTGTCTACTGATTTTTTGGAGTTCTGTGAAGCTAATGGCATTCAAAGGCAGCTTACAATGGCCTATACTCCTCAGCAGAATGGAGTAGTTGAGAGGAAGAATAGAACTGTCATTGAGATGGCAAAATCAATGTCACATGAGAAGGGAATGCCTTATTTCCTATGGGCAGAAGCTGTGCATACAGCTGTCTATTTGCTGAACAGATGTCCTACCAAAGCTCTCAACAACATTACTCCATTCGAAGCATATAGTGGAAGGAAGCCTGGAATTGCACATCTGAAAGTGTTTGGTTCTCTGTGTTATGTTCATGTGCCAATTGAATTGAGACACAAGCTGGATCCTAAGAGTACAAAAGGGAGTGTTTGTGGGATATGCAACTTGTGAAAAAGGATATAGAGTTTTTGATTCTGTTTCTAACAAGCTTTTACTGTTAAGGGATGTGACATTTGATGAAGAAAATGCTTGGCATTGGACAGACAAAAATGGTTCAGTTATGACAACATACTCAATTGAAAACCAAGTAGACTTGGACTTGAAATCTGATAGTTCTAATGAGAATTCTACTGGTACACCTCAAACTTTGGATATGCAAGAGAGCACTTCATCAACTCCAGGTGATATAAGCAGTGAAGAAAGGAGAACTCAAGCTTATGATCACACCCCTCTAAAATGGAGAAGGCTAGATGATGTTCTAGCTCAGTGTAACTTGTGTATCATGGAACCAGAAAAATATGCTGATGCTGCTCAGGATGAATCTTGGCTTAAGGCTGTGGAAGATGAACTGCGGACGATTGAAAAGAATGAAACATGGGAATTGGTAGATAGACCAACTGAAAAACCAATGATTGGAGTTAAGTGTGTGTACAAGACAAAGCTGAATTTGGATGGCTCTGTACAAAAGAATAAAGCAAGATTAGTGGCTAAGGGGTATGCTCAGAAGCCTGGACTGGATTATAATGAGACTTATGCACCTGTAGCCAGATTGGACACCATTAGAACACTTATTGCTCTAGCTGTTCAAAAGGATTGGAAATTGTTCCAGCTTGATGTGAAGTCTGCTTTCCTTAATGGTGTGCTGCAAGAGGAAGTTTATGTCAATCAGCCTGAAGGTTTTGTAATTAAAGGTAAAGAAGACAAGGTTTATCGTCTGCATAAAGCTCTTTATGGTATGAAGCAAGCCCCAAGGGCTTGGTATGGAGAGATAGACAGCTACTTCACTCAATGTGGTTTTGTGAAAAGCTTAAGTGAAGCAACCTTGTATACCAAAGTAAGGGGAGATAAGGAGATTCTAATTGTGTCTATCTATGTAGATGATATTGTGTACACAGGGAGCAGTCAAGCATTGTTGGCTGAATTCAAATAAGACATGATGGCTAAGTATGAGATGACTGATTTGGGCTTACTTCATCACTTTCTTGGCATGAGAGTTATTCAGACTGAGTCTAGTATATTTCTACATCAAAAGAAATATGCTAGCACCTTGTTGAGCAAGTTTGGTTTGACTGAGTGCAAATCTGTGACAACACCCCTTGTTGCCACTGAGAAACTAGCTAAGGATGATGGGAGTGGAGCTGCAAATGAAGAACAATACAGAAGCATTGTTGGTAGCTTGCTGTACTTAACTGCTACAAGACCAGACATTATGTATGCCTCAAGTTTGCTAGCGAGATTCATGCACTGCCCTACAAATAGACACTATGGAACAGCTAAAAGAGTTTTGAGATACATCAAAGGAAATCTGGACTATGGTCTTGAATATGTGAAAGGCAAAAGATCAATTCTAATTGGCTACTATGATAGTGATTGGGGAGGATCTGTTGGTGATTGCAAGAGCACATCAGGGTATGCTTTTAGTTTTGGAAGTGGAGTATTTTATTGGGCCTCAGTGAAACAGAACTGTGTTGCATTGTCTACTGCTGAAGCTGAGTACATCAGTGCAGCTGAGGCTACTAGTCAAGCTATTTGGCTTCGATTTGTACTAGAGGATTTTGGAAAGCTTCAAACTGAAGCTACTCCATTGCATTGTGATAATATCTCAGCAATTGCAATCACTAAAAACCCTGTATTCCACCAGAAGACAAAGCATATTGACAGGAGGTATCACTTCATCAAGGATGCATTGCAAGAAGGAGTAATCAATCTGGAATATTGTCCTACAAATGAACAATTGGCTGACATTTTTACCGAACCACTAGCCAAAGACAGATTCAATTATCTCAAAGGCATGCTTGGAGTGAAATCACCTCAAGACTTAAAGGGGAGTGTTGAATTATAAGTGCTTGAGTTGATTTCAGGATTAAGAGTTTTTGTTTTCTGCTTATTTGTATTTCTTTATACTTAGTCCAGGTGTCATAGCTTGATTGGTTAGATAGTGAATGGCTGAGATTGCTTTGATGAAATGCATCCAGCTGGTACTGTGCATAACAGTTATTTCTCCTCACACTAAGAGTGAGTTGTAGTACAAAAAAATCTAAGCTAATGAGAATGTTCTCTCTGCTACACGTATAGCAGAGCAATTTTGGATTTCTTCAAGTTTTCTTAAATTCTCTTCTCTCTTCTCACAAAATCTCATACACAGATCCATTTTCTCTAACATAAATGCCATTGCCAGGGCTATACGTATGTAATTAATGGAAACTAGTTTTCTTGTCTTTCTGTCTCCGCTAATTCATTTTATTTGCGGAAAGTCACTCTCTTCTTGTTACAAACTAGAACAACTGAAAAAGCAACGAATTATTTAGCAATTGAAGGCAAAGAGTTTACCATAATTTAATTTTAGTTTATGCTTAACACGGACGGAAAACAGGATGCGGAAGATTTGATGTTTGGTGGTGTCCCCAAGTAATCAATCTTAGGGATTAATTTCATACTTAATTGTTTCTTTCTAAAAAAGTAAGGTGAGTGAGAATGACGTGGAGATAAATTGATAGAGACAAAGGGGCCAGGAAAAAAGGTGTAAGTTTTCTGAATGCCACCATATTTGTTTCTTCCAAAAAGATATTTTATCACCGGCTTTTGAAAGGGAGGAGAAGAAAAAAAGAGAGAGAGGCCAGGTCATCATATGCAATTAATGAGGTTAATATTTCATGCAAATTAAATTCTAGTAGAAATAAAATGAGAGTTTATTTATAAATATTAATGGGGAGCTACTCACTATATCTATATATATAGGCTCACATCACATCACAAGCACAACGCTATCCACCAGAGTCAGTTCTCTCATATTTTCTGCTAAAAACTCAAACATGGCTTCTTTTTCTACTCGTGATTCCAAAACCATATTTTTCTTCTTTGGGTTGAGAGCAGCATGCCTGTCACTTTGTTTGGTTGGTTCTGTAGCTGAGCTTCAACGTTTTGAGCACCCACCAAAAGCAGATGGATCTCTTAGCTTCTTGGTTGTTGGAGATTGGGGAAGACGTGGACTCTACAACCAATCTCAAGTTGCTCTCCAGGTTTCTACATATCATTTTTCTCAGAGTCATGATCTCTGTACTTAATTGACAATTTGTATACGTGTGTATATGTTTGCATGTTTGTGATTATATGAACGATATATATGTTTGCATGTCTAGATTTCTATATTTCATGCTGCCATGGTTACCAAATTTCACCCTTTTTTTTTTTTTTTGGTCTTAATCAATCCGAGTTCAAAATTTCACCCTCTTTTTTCTGGTCGTAATCAATCTGAGTTCAAAATTTCACCATCTGGGACCATATAATTTGATGATGATGAATGTATTATGCATGGTCCCAATTTACATAAAGAGTGTATATTCTTTTATGCTCTCAAGAGCCATTATTAAATATTCGATACATAATCTAAAAGGGTCCTTGTCTCTGTCACTTTGGTCTAGCAATTGTCGTGTACAAATTTAATTAGCAACCATCCCCCATCATCAATAATTCTGGTTCTGGTTCTGGTTCTGGTCCTGGTTGGTTGTTTTGAAATTGACTGGTAGCTAGATATTTTCAGATGGTGATATTTTATTAGCAACTTTAATCCTTAATTTGACTTGCAGATGGGTCTAATTGGAGAGAAAGCAGAGATAGACTTTGTCATCTCTACCGGTGATAATTTCTATGAGGATGGTTTGACAGGCGTGGATGATCCAGCATTCAATGAGTCATTTTCCAACATCTATACTGCCCCTGGCCTAAATAAGCAATGGTACAATGGTAAAATACACGCACCCCACCACCATGTTAAGTTAATTAACGTCGTTAATTGGTAGCATAATTACATGATTAATGCAGTCTTGGGCAACCATGACTATCGGGGTGATGCTGAGGCACAACTGAGTCCCGTCCTCAGAACAATTGATAAGAGATGGCTTTGCTTAAGATCATTCATTGTAAATGCAGGTAAGCCAACCCTACTTACTCGTGTAAAATGCAACAAAATGCTAGCTCAGCATTAATAAAACTAATTAATATATTTTGGTGGCAGAAATCGTTGACTTTTTCTTTGTGGACACAACCCCATTTGTGGATGACTACTTTACAAATCCAAAGAACCATACCTATGATTGGAGGGGCGTCACTCCTCGGGAGGATTATCTTTCCAATCTCTTGAAGGTAACGTTACATATTATTCTTATTCTTATTATCTTTGCCAATTGCCACTCAATTTTATTTATTTATTTATTTCTTCATTTGGGGCATATCTAAATTTATATATAGGATGTGGATTCAGCACTAAAAGATTCGAGTGCAAAATGGAAAATTGTAGTGGGTCACCATACAATTAAAAGTGCAGGACATCATGGTGTCACCCAAGAGCTTGTAACCCAACTTCTCCCAATCCTCAAGGTACGTAAGAATGTTCCTAATAAATAAATAAATTTCAACTATATCATGTGTGTATATATATATATATATATATATATATATATATATAAGAAGAACCAAAACAAAAGATTTCCTTTTGAGCAACTGTAAAATAATATTTTAATTTATTATACGAATTGTTTCCACTTTTCTTCAGGCAAATAATATCGATTTTTATGTGAATGGACATGACCATTGCTTGGAGCACATCTCTGATACTCACAGGTAATTAGCAAGTAAAAACAAACTTGGGTTAATGTATGTAAACACCAATTGATTTGGTTGTGAATGCAGTGAAATTAATTTCTTCACAAGCGGAGGTGGCTCTAAGGCATGGAGAGGTGATATAAAGTGGTGGAGTCCAGAGGAACTCAAGTTGTATTACGACGGCCAAGGTTTCATGTCAATCCAAATGACCAAGGCCTCTGCCGATATAGCGTTCTACGATGTCTTTGGCAATGTTCTGCATAAATGGAGCCTCTCCAAACACCTTCGCTCAGCCACGAACAGAACTTTCACCTATGCTTGAAATACTCATTCATTCTAAATTCTAATTATTTACTGTAAGCTCATTACCATAAATAATAAATAACAAGGCATCGTCAAATTATCTTTTACATTAAAATGTTACGCAAATAGTTGGAACATAAATTCTTCCTAGTCATATTGGGCAAAAAATAAACTACTTTTCATCCAATGATGCATTAAATATAGATTGCTGTGTTCTCCAGTGTGGTAAGCTCATTACCAGTTCTCTATGTAACTTGCGGACATAATCTTCCCACTTTGCGATTGCAATCCTAAAATCAACCCAATTAAAGGAATGTTGTGCACTCCCAACGAATGTCACGTTGCTAAATACAGAGTCTACTAGACAAACATCCTTCGCAAATAAAGATTTGAGGCAAACTAATCTCTCCCTTTGTGATTGTGACAAGACTACCGTGGTAGTTTCTTCTACTTTGGCAGATTTGAAATCAGGAGCTTTCCAACAGTAGAATTGTACAACCTGTGGCATATCATGAGCAAAGCAGGTTTAATAACAGACTTAACCTTAAGGAAATTATAAGTTTAAGAAGTACTACACAGAGAAATCTCAAACTATGCTGGTAAGAAGAACGTCTATATTCTCACATCAAGAGAATTCAACATTCTCTGTTTATTTGAGATTTCACGATTGCTTGAGTTTGAAAATGTATTTACTGAGCATGCATTCATCTTCTCCTTAACATGAACAGCAAATGAGAGTGGGCATTCGGTTGAATACCTGAAGTGCATGCAAGATGTTGATGAACTCATGCTCAAACAACTCATCTCCCCTTGTTAATCGCAGTGGCTCCATAAGTAACTTAGAGATATTCGAACAGTAGCTCTTGTCTTGATGGAAAAGTAGATCGTATCCAAGAACATGCAGTCTTGCCCAGCATATATCAAAACCCAACTGCTGATCAGAAGAAGCTTGGTCTGGTGAAAACCAGTACATATTACTGGATGCTGGAAAAGGCAGGCATAATTCAGGAGCATTATCGTGCAAAAAATTCTTTGACAGAAGGGTTATAAGTTTAGCATCCTCATCATAGGTAGCATCACGACTAAACCATAATGCCAGTGTGAGTCTTTCCCCATCAGTAATCTGTCAAATGATATTTAAGCATCAGAAAATAATGCAATTTAGATACAGTGATATCAGACAGCAACTCTGCATCTAAAGACCCAAAAAGAAGACAAAAGAGAACGATTAACATCCCCAGTTTTCACCAAACAGGATGGAAGACCATGAGATTTAGTTGTACCAGTAGCATATACAAAAAAAGGCACAACCAAAATGAAAACTTAAATCTTTCACTTATTTATAATGGGAGAAATGATCTGTTATGCCACTATAAACAGACACACACACACACACACACAGTTGAATGTACCTCATCAACAGAATGAATGTTGCGGCTGTCAGCTGTGTATATCACAACATCCTGACAAATACAATATTTTGATGAGTAAGGCAATCAATCACACATTGAAATAGACTGGACAATAAGGCAATTAATACACCTCTATCACATTGTTGTTTTCTCATTATGTATATTCCTAATCTTACGACTTTAAGACTCTTGTTGTTTAAGAGACTCACATTTTCAATTCCCATGCATGTACTGTTTAAAGAAACTGGAAAACCCCCTTATATAAGCTTCAGTCACTTACCCCACCTGATGGAACAATAGTTGCTGGATCCCCATCCTGGAAGTGAAAAAGTCCGCCTCTGAAATCATTTCCGTAACTATTCAAATAACAGACTGCCTTTTACAAAAGGAATTAGGAAAACCATCAGCAGAAAGACCATACAAGACATTAAAAATAAATGCGACAGTAACAAAAGCGTTGCATGTGGACAAGGGGAGATTAAACCCATGGTATTTGCAACTGCCAAATTGAAAAAAGATCAAAATAAACCATTCAAAAGATTGCTCGACATCAATAATTAAAAGACGAGAATCACAACCAACTTCCAATTAAATAGGTCAATGAAAGTTATCATCAGAGGGCACTTGACCAAGGAAAGACTATATATCCCTTTAACATTAATATCTTCAGCAGCATACACACCGCAAAGTCACGCTGCTTAAGATAGGGCCTGTTGTCATCACTATGCCACCCAATGCTCGATCCTCTACTCCAGCTGAAGGACGATGAATAGTATTATCAGATAAAGAGAGTTGAAAAGATAAATGAGAAAGCATCCATAGACACTCTAGAGAATCAAGTAGCAAAATACAACGCTGGAAACATAATGGAGTTCCAAAGACGTCTAAATAAAAATTCAGGAAGTATACTCACTCTCTTCCCGATTATAGAGCAATGTTATATTTATATTGCACAGTTATTCTAACAAATTGAGTTAGAAATACATTTATTACCAAAGGGTTACGAGGAAAATAAATCTGTTCCATGCTTCAACAGAAACAGGCTGGGCAGTTTTTCCTCAAAATTAATTTGTTCCATTATTAATATTAACTATCTGAGGACATTCTTATCTTATCTTTGAAAATCTAAGAAGGAAGAATAAGAGTTAAGGGAGGTGCCTACCTGATCAAACCGGTGAATTCAACAAAGAGTTCATACTGGCACCCAAAGAATTCCTCTACCTTCTCCTTCAACCTCTCTGCCAGTTATTCAGTCACATGTGATATAACATACCCAAATTCAAAACTATAATCAAAAGGAAAGAAAGAAAAATGAAAACAAAAAAAAGGGCAGGTAGGTAGTGAACCAGCTAACAGTGGTGAGGGTTTGTTTCAGTTATAAATACCTCTGATGGGGACGAAGGGCATGATGAGGTGGGCGGAATTGGTGGCTATGAGATGCGAAAGAGTGGTTGAGAACACATGGGGTCTGTACCCAACCGTACAATTGCTCTTGTGGATAAACTCCAGTTCCTTGCATTCTTGGAAGGAAAGGAAGTTGTGGAGGATGAGGCGACGACCATGTTCTGCTGCTTCTTCTGGGTCTCCCATTTTCATCTTCTGTATTGCACTGACCCGACCCGTGAGTTGGGACTTGTATTAGACAGAAATTAATCAAAAGGAAAGGGGTAAATATAAACCCACAGTTTTATGCTGTGCTGAGTTCATCAGTGCTATGAGACTCGTGATTTGTTATTTTCACTAACTTTATTTTATGGGTTGCAATTTGCAAACTGTTCTTTTGGTCCAAAGATGAAGTTCATGATTAACATTTGCAATTTGCAAACTTTGAAAGGAGCGGTATTGGCATTAGTTAATTTTAACTCAAATTGGATTAAAGTTTTCTACTCCCAAAACCTTTGTACTTCATCTTCCATGACATTTTTTTTGCTAATCCATAATCGGAGGAAACAAATTTGTTGCACTGCATGGCGTTATATATCTCAAGCAATCAAATTAGATCCACACACACATCAAAATTTCCGAACTAGATAGGAAAAGGAGCCAAATATAGATTAAGAGTGCTTTTCACCTACTTTAAGAGTTCATATAATAAGGGGGAAAAAAGAAGAGGACAAGGGATCTCAATTCTCAGAGAGAACTGAAAAAGTTCTTCCGCCTGTTCCTCTTGCTAGTATGATTTTTGGTTTCACTCTTGCCGCTCTTTACATTTGTTTCCAACTCATTGCAGTTTGCAGCCTACCCTGTTTCTTCTTAAGAACCTCTCTCTTTCACTCTCCTAAACTGCTCCAGCCTGATTGCTTGCTGCCGTCTTGTCATATGTCTGCTGTTCTTCTTCCTTAACGGCTGTTCTTCCGCTGCCAGTCCCCTCTGCACTTCCATTGCAGTCTTGTCTTTGAGCTTTCCCATCCGATTTTCCTTTCGGAGAAGCACTTGTACTGTGATTGGATTTTCCAGACCCATTGTCTTTATCTCTCGGGGAAGGAGTCTCAACAGTAGGGCTCATTTCAGTTGCAGTACCAGGCAACTGTTGAGGAGCTGATGAGTTACCCGAACCTGGGGGAGGAAGGAAAACTCCGGTGCCAGGTAGAGGGATGCGAGGCGGAGGATGCCTGGGAGCTGCTGGCCATCCAGCCGAACCAGGTGGGATGGGAACTGCTGCAGCAAACGGTATGGCTGGTCCTACCGGGGCAGGCACAAACAATGGCTGGATGCCATTTTGAGGTGGAAGTTGAGAACGTATTGGTGGGGCTGGCAATACACCAGTAGTTGGAACTGCTGCATAGTGCTTGGGACCAGTAGGATGGCGAATGTGATTCGGAGATCTACTGGGTGGTGGACCCCAATAAGATGACTGGGCTGGAGCAGGTGCAGGAAAACGTTGACCATCGCTCGTTGTGGATTTTTTTGGTTGTGACTTTGTAAGAGTAACAAGTATCCGTTGCTTGCGAATGGAAGGTATTGCATGTTTTGCAAAGTCTGCGGATTTCCCTTGCATCAAGAGGATGGATCTGCAGGGTCATGGTGAAACACCTTATGTCAGGAATATGGCACAAATAAATTACAGTTGAATCTCAAATGAAACTAAGCAGCCTGGAAGAGTAGAAAATGTCATTTGTCTTCAAGAAACCTGCAAGCACCAATAAAGTCAGCTGTTGTAGCTTCCTACTTAAGAAGCACAGCAATGACCATGGTTTCTTCCTGAACTAGTGGACGCACCAATTAGAGCCCACCAGACATCATAAGATAAGAGAGATGATGAAATAACGATGTTTTGACCTGAATTATGCAACTCATATTCTTGCAGCATCCAAAAGCAAGGAAAAATGTGTTATAGTTAGTATGACTAATGTAATGATTTCTAGTGGATGTCTTCTGAAATACAAGGGTTACAAGGTCACCTTAGTGCAACATTTTCTCTAGTAAGTAACCCTAACTTGATTCCAATCTTTTTAAAACAATAGTATTCAGGCTTACTTTATTCTGGAAAGATGACAATAGTTATATATCAGAACTCAAAAGTAGCAACCAACAAAAAGAAAACTTCTAAAAAATGGTATCAATTGAGAGTAGTCAGAAAGGGTACCCAGGTGTAAGAGAGAGCCTGAGGGAGCCTCTATAATCCCCAGGATGGTCCATTAATAATAATCTCCCAAAAGTCATGTCACATTCTGTCAGGTAGAGCGCGCAAACAGGCCTTCCAAACCAAGACGGCCATGTGTGAGGTTGTGAATGATCACCCTACAAATAATAATCACAAAAATTACAATATCTTAGAGCACTGTGCATTTATTCAATCCTACAAAGAAATTGTGAACCGTTAGCAACCTCATTATAGACATCAATGATACAAGAGTCTGGCTTCACAGTCATAACATGCATCCCAACTAAGCGATCGATAACATCCTGCAGCAAGGAAGGGATGGGTTCTATCTTCCGATCTACATATTTCATTAAAAAGAAAATTCAACAGATGGAGTTTAAGTAAAATGTGAGTAGCCATTCCCTACATTGACAAAAGATAAAACAAAATTCCAAATCTTTTATCAAAAGATCATAGTAAATTGCAACATGCCTTTGGAGGTCCCTGCAGAAATTTCATCTTCAGGTGGAGCATCTGCAATAGGGATGCCCAACTGAATCATTTCTCTTCCATGTCCCTTCATGGGCCTCTTTGAGACCACATATGTCTGACCTGTTTCTCATCACAAAGAGATAAAGATATTATGGACAACTATTAATTTTAAGAGGAAAAACCCTTTCTCGGATCACAAGTATTGACAACTTGAAGGCTTCCAAAGAAGTAAAAATAATACTCTTCTATGAAATATGCCATCATGGATTTGTAAGAATGAAATTGACACAATTGTATCTTTTGTTTGTTTCAAAACCATGCCATCATGGATTTGTAGACTTGCCTTGCAATTGTCTTCTTTTTCCGGCAGCCCTCAAATCATTTACCAAAGAAACAAGTTTCGAGACTTCTGTGTCACCAAGAAAATCTTCATACAATTTCAGTCCATCGACCACATTAACCTAAAAAAAAAAAAGTTAAAATTTTCCAAATCAAAATCTACTGATTCTGAACGAACTAGAAGTAAAAAAGATAGCATCAAATGGAGTAACTACCGTCTTTCCATCAGATATCTCATTGCCAATAAAAGTCTTTGGGACAATGGAAAGGTTCTGTTTC
This sequence comes from Prunus persica, assembly GCF_000346465.2. Taxonomy (NCBI): domain Eukaryota; kingdom Viridiplantae; phylum Streptophyta; class Magnoliopsida; order Rosales; family Rosaceae; genus Prunus; species Prunus persica. The sequence goes on along the minus strand of NC_034009.1, from coordinate 31,803,847 downwards.
TGATTCTGAATTTGGATGGAATGTGATTCATTCACTGGAAAAAGATCACAGAATCCCAAGTTTAAATACAATAGTTACAGGAATAGAACAAAACAAAACTGTCATGTCATGATAGGTGGTGTATAGTAGCCAGCAAGATAGAGAGGGGGAGAGAGATATTATGGCAACCCATGAATTGGAACGGTCAAGTCCCCTACTAGAAACAATGCACCCCATATTATGGCAACCCATGAATTGGAATTGGAATGGACAAAGTGTATAACCTTTAGAGCTTGGGGTGCAACCATCTACTTCTACAACTTCCGGTTCTGAATTTTCAGATATGGTACCCTGGGAATTCCCGAAACTCCTCAAGTTGCTATCTTCTTGAGGTTTCGTAAGAGCATCTGTCACAGCAATCATAAATAAGTAACAACAAGGCATTACTTCAAAGTATCCTTCTTCATTTCTACAATTGTCAAATTTATACAATGCAGAAGATAATACAAGTTTGCATGTGTATGCATATATGAGCTTAACAGGGGAGTAAGAAGTACTGATGTTAATTGGAGGTCATTATACTCAGTTTTGGAGTTTATATCAGAGAATGGAAAAGGAGCCTTACTACGTTATCATTGTGTACGAAAGGAGAAATAAATTCATATGCAATTTGAACAATACACTTCACTTTTGAATAATGGAATATGTAACAAGCATAATCTCACTTCCCGGTAAAGAAAGCTAACTCCAGGGTGAAATCACAACTGGTGGAGTGTAGGTCAGCTAATGAAGCAGAAAACTACATGACTACGAGACAGACTACTACTATCTACAACTTTTAGGACGGCACAATTGCCCTGGGTGAAGGCGGACTTCATGAGATGGTTTATGGCTTATTTAGTCTTTACAGAACATTTTCACCACACTTTCCTTATCAGGTCACAAGTTATGAATTTATAAACTACTAAAATATAGATTCTTAACCTTTTGCCAATAACACCTCAAGAAAATTCCTAGCATGACTTATGCTTCTTTAAAAGATTAGGTTTTTTGGTTCAGCTCTAAGGTTTTCTGATTTCATTACCATAAAACCAGCATTTACTAGGCAATTATATGGGCACCAAATTATCAATCCTAAACCCAAAAGTTACCTTTTTTCTCTCCAGCGGGCGCTAAACCCTTATCATTTAACTTCCCAACCTCCCCACCAGGCTCAACTTCCTCACCTACTTCGCTCCCCCGCTCAAATTTTTCTGGAGCCACAACCCCTGAAGAATTCCCATCATTACTATGAGACTCTAGGGTAGAATTATGTCCCTCCTTGAAAGCCTCAGCCCTCTGTTGGCCCTTGTTAAACCCCACACCAGATCTCTTGAACTCCTTGGCCCCCGCTTTTACAGGATCATAGTACCTCTGCTGCCTCCTCCAGGCAACGTGTTGCAGTGCATAAATCACCTCGGCAACCGAAAAGTACTGCTGCATATGAAGCACGGGGTTCCAATTGCACCTCCTCTGTTGGATACATCCGATAACCACGTCGTACTCGCCTGGCTCCCCAACTGCACGCAAATGGTGGCAAAGGGAGTCTATAATGGCATTTGCAGCTGCGAATTCTCCGCGCAGCCACGAGATGAATCCATCACGCTCGTCCGGGAACCACTGGCGGTGGTGCTGGGCGATCTCGCCGCCTCCAACGGCCCCACCGCCACCACCACTAGGGAACTGCATTTTGTCCGATAAAACCACATTTCCCGATGGCATTGTCATGAGAACCCACTATACCAAATTCACTACTACCACATATAAAGCATGCCTCAGTACTCCCAGATCCAATAAATCAAGGAACGTCTATATTCTAAATTCCGCACAATTCAAGCAGATCCCACGAAATCAATGCCCTAATCTAGCAGGAATCAGTTTAAATACCACAAATTTCTTCAATTTTTCCACATTTACGATAATAAAGTTAGCAAATTTCTGAAGAACAATGCAAAACCTGAAATGGGTTTCCCTTATTTTGTTCAAACTTCGCACCGATCCCACAAAATTACTGAATTTAGGCGAATTGTGTTAGCTGAGAGGTGAAAAACCGAGCTGGGTCAGTAGGAATTGCGGGGATGAATTAGTCAGATCTAGAAATGGGGTTTGTGGAAACAGAAAGTAAGATCAAAAGGGTGTATCAGCGTGTGTATTCATTCGTGTAAGAGAGTTGGGGGGGGCTGAGTGAGTCTCAGTCAGTGGCGTAGAGATTGGGGTGGGGTTTCAAAGAGTAAGATCTAGGGTTTGGGAAAATGTAGATTGTGCGCGTGTGAATTGAGAGCTAAGATGAAGAATGGCTTATTGAGCACGCATTTGGTCTTAAATGGTGGCTGTGAAACCCTCTCTCTCTGTCTCTTTCTCTCTCTCTAAACTTGAGGGAAGGAAGCTGAGTGTGGAAGGGACCAAGAGAGCATATTCTTGAATGTAGGGGTATTTGAGTCATTGTGTTAGGGTTTTTCGAAACTAGTTTTAATTTAATTTTTCGGGAGTCTTCTCCCTCTGGGATTGAGATTGAGTTTATAATTAGCCGTTTTTTCCTGCTTCGTATAAGCTACCTAAACCACAATCCACAATCCGCAATCCACAATCCACAATCCGCAATCCGCAATCCACAATCCACAATCCACAATCCACAATCCACTTGGTCTATTTTCTGTTTCGTCACTTTTGTAACAAGTTAACAACTATTTCTTCCTAAACTAATTTTAGCATTTCCTATTTTAGGTACCTTAACTGAACATTCTAGTCTAGTAAGTATACACCATATGTTGTTATTCTCAACTCTATTTTTGCACTCTGCTTACTACAAATCTAACAATCTCAAATTTTGAATCATCATCACCAAATCATTTCTTATGTTTTTTACAAACCTAAATTTACTTATGAAATGTAAGTATCAAAAATTAAATTAAAGCCTTCTTAGCAAAAAAATTAACAAAAATAAAAAACGACCGTGGTAAGTTAATTGGACTTCAAGATATACCACAAATTAAAGCTTTCTTTGCTTGATTGGCGTACCAAAATGATCAAGAATTCTATAGTAAGGGCTTTATATATGGCCTTTAAATGAAATCTTATCTCTTAACCGTTAGATCAAACTTAATCAAATTAACAAAATAACACTAAAGAGATTTGTTCGAATCTTCACCAAATTTACCCGATTCGCTTGGGCGGCTGGCTAAATTGGCCTAGTAAAAGCAGCCCTACTCTTTCTTTTGACCCAGCCCAACTGTGTTTTTTTTCATACAAAACATTATTACTTTTTATTTACTTTTGTTGCTTTTAGAATGCTTATTTCAAAGTAGCAGTAAAATGCTTTACCAAAGAAAAAAAACCAGTAAAATGTCAACATAGAAGAAAATACATGACATTAATGGTTGTCAATTTGTCATCATCTTCTAACAATAATAGTTTGGCTCGATTCAAATAGTAATATGTAATGCTTGACTGAAAGCGTCTTTGCACTTGCAACATCAGCAATGTCATTTTCATTTGGGTGTCTACATGTATTTATGATGTATGCAGCAACACACATGGCATCCAGATGGACATTGGACACGTGAAAAAGATCTATATTATGCAAATCGTGCTCTAAAAAATGAAAAATATAGTTATGGTCATTGCTAACATTTTCTGAAAATATTTTCAAAGAATGAAAACGGTAAGATAAATTTATATTTTCAGGATTCAAGAATGCATCTAGTAGATTAATTGGAAAACAAAAAACTATGAAAACATGTCTCGTAGTAAAAAAATAGAATAATATTTTAATCTATTAAAAAAAAACCTAAAATTATCTTTAAACAAAAAACCCATTCGACCAAGCCCAACCCCCCCACATCCCCATTCTCTCTCTCTCTCTCTCTCTCTCTCTCTCTCTCTCTCTCTCTCTCTCTCTCTCTCGGCACGTCCTTTTCGATTTTGGCAAGCTAGCGATTTGGGTTTGTTTGGTTGCAGATTGAAATTTTAATCAGCATCCTTGTAACCGATTGAAAACAAGAATTCAACAACCCATATGGTGATTTCGAATATGGGCACGTCCTTTTCGATTTTGGCAAGCTAGCGATTTGGGTTTGTTTGGTTGCAGATTGAAATTTTAATCAGCATCCTTGTAACCGATTGAAAACAAGAATTCAACAACCCATATGGTGATTTCGAATAGTGGGTCTCATACTAGGGTTGAGAGGGAAACCGTGTGGAGATATTAAGGGTTTTGAGGGGGGGTGAAAGGATGAGACAAAGAGAGAAATGAAGAGACAGTGAGGTGTTCAATTTTTGGGTCTGGGTTGAGAGAGAGAGAGAGAGAGAGAGAGAGAGAGAGAGAGAGAGAGAGAGAGATGCTAAAATATGAAAACTATGGGAGAATATTTGTTTGTGGGAATTTTCTGTGTATTCTTCTCCTTGTAGGATGTCATATTTATAATACAACGAAACCTGAATGGGCAAGTAAATAATAAATTTCTAAATCTATGTACAGTAGGAAATCAGGAATTAAAGCAAATCAATTACAATTATAATAGGAATTCTTGGTGTGTAAGGAAAGTAAGTCAATATCCACAAGTCACGCCAACACTCTCCCTCATGTTGATGCATAGATGTCGCCAATGCCCAACCGATCCAGTGAATTGTGGAATGCTTTACTGAAAATCGCCTTTGTCAAAATATCCGCCAATTGATCCTCAGATTTCACAAAAGAAAACTGAAACACTTTAGCCTCAAGCTTCTGTTTGATGAAGTGTCGATCCATCTCAACATGTTTAGTACGATCATGTTGAACCGGATTCTGTACAATGGCTATAGCAGCCTTGTTGTCACAAAAGAGATTCATTGTGGATGTAGATTTATACCCAAGTTCAATAAGCAACTTTCTTAACCAAAGAAGTTCACAAATCCCTTTAGTCATGCCTCTGAACTCGGCTTCTGCACTGGATAAAGCTACTACATTCTGTTTCTTGCTCCTCCATGTCACCAAATTACTTCCCACGAATGTGAAGTAACCCGATGTGGATTTTCTATCTGTTACATTACCTGCCCAATCTACATCTGAATAACCATCAATATTTAGATGACCATGCTTTGAGAACATAAGTCCTTTTCCAGGTGCAGACTTCAAATATCTAAGTATCCGAAGAACTGCATTCACGTGGTCTTCACTTGGAAAGTGCATAAATTGACTGACAACGCTCACCGCATAAGCAATGTCTGGTCGAGTATGTGACAAATAGATCAATCTTCCCACTAACCTTTGGTATCTTTCTTTGTTAGTTGGAACTTGATCCGGATATTCTCCAAGATGATGATTCTGAATAATAGGAGTGTCTGCAGGTTTACAATCTAGCATTCCTGTGTCTGTCAACAAGTCCAAGACATATTTCCTTTGAGAGAGAAATATGTCTTGCTGCGATCGAGCCACCTCAATTCCCAAGAAATACTTGAGTCCACCTAGATCCTTCATCTTAAACTCCGTAGCCAGATAGTCTTGTAGCTGTGATATTTCCTGTTTATCATTCCCAGTAATAATCATATCATCAACATAGATTATTAATGTTGTTACCTTCCCTTTTCGATGTTTCAAGAACAGAGTATGATCTGAGTTGCACTGTTTGAAACCATTGTTCTTCATTGCCATGGTGAACCGTCCAAACCATGCACGTGGTGACTGTTTCAATCCATACAATACTTTTTGTAACCTGCAAACTGTTCCAGTCTGAGTAGTATTATATCCAGGAGGAATGTCCATGTACACCTCCTCCATGAGTTCGCCATGTAGAAAAGCATTTTTTACATCAAACTGGTGTAGTGGCCAATCCAAATTAGCTGCAAGGGACAATAAGACTCTGACGGTGTTTAACTCTGCAACTAGTGCAAAAGTTTCTTCATAGTCTATACCATAGGTCTGTGTGTACCCTTTTGCCACAAGTCTTGCCTTGTATCTCTCGATAGATCCATCTGCATTATGTTTTATAGTAAACACCCATCTACATCCGATAGTCTTTTTTTCCTCGTGGTATAGTCTCTAATGTCCAAGTCTGATTTTTCTCAAGAGCTTTCATCTCCTCTTTTATAGCTTGGACCCACTTAGGATCTTTCAATGCTTCAGAGACCTTGGTTGGAATATGGATAGCAGACAACTGATGCACAAAAGCCTTGAGTGGTTCAGACAGCTTCTCAATGGATACATGATTTGCAATTGGATACTTGGATGTCTTGCCAATATCAGGTGAATAACGGTTTGGTAGCTTCACACGATTTTGCCTGAAAGGTAATTGATATCCAATAGTTTTATCATCTAAATGCACAAGTCTAGTAGGAGTAGTTACCTCAAGGATATTCTCAGGAGATTGGTCTGTTGGTACTGTTGAGTTAGAAGGGGGTCTTCATCTTGTTATTATGTATTGTCTGTAGGTGTGAGACTCGGATCAGAAATATCTTCGCATGGATCAGGTAGGTCAGGCAATTGATCGCTATGAATGGGCGATTGGTCGCTTTTCAACAGAGAGTAATCTCGTGCTCCAGACTCGGGATGATCAATCATTTCTGTACAGAGGAGAATTTTTTTGTTTTCCAAGTTGCTCCAATTCTGCTCTTCACTTCATATCTCCTCCTGAAGCGCATAATTGGATGATGGGTCATGGAAGAATAGCTCAGATTCCAGAAAGGTCACATCTAAAGTGACATAGGTTCATTGGGTATGAGGGTGATAACAGCGGTAACCTTTCTGATGAGTGGCATAACTCACAAAAACACAACGAAGCGCACATGGATCAAGTTTGCTACGTTGATTTTTATGGAGATGAACGAAAGCCACACATCCAAATATTCGGGTGTGAGTACCAAAACAGAGGGCAAAGGTCTGTGTTGCGCAAGCACCTGTAAGGGAGTTTTAAAGGTCAATACACCAGAAGGCATGCGGTTGATCAGGTGAACTGTAGTGACAATAGCATCATCCCAGTGATGGCGATGAACATGAGAGCCAATCAGAAGTGCTCAGGCGGTTTCAAGAAGATGTCGATTCTTTCGTTCAGCAACACCATTTTGTTGCTGTGTCTGAGGACAAGTCGTCTCATGGATAATTCCATGTTGTTGGAAGTAAGTCTGAAAGTCATGATTGACAAATTCTCCACCATTGTCTGAGCGAAGAATCTGGATTTGAGCATTAAACTGAGTTTTTATCTGTTTGTGGAAGAACTGAAAACAGGAAAACACTTCGTTTTTATTCTTCAGCAAATGAAGTCATGTCATCCGTATACAATCATCGATGAATGTGACAAACCATCGAACACTAGAAGGAGCAGTGATAGGCGAAGATCCCCAGACATCAGAGTGAATTAACGTAAATGGAGTAGTATACTTGTTCGTACTCAACGGGTAGGGCACACGGTGACTCTTGGCCAAAATACAAGTATCACATGTGAAGTCGGAGTCTTTGAAACTTGAGAATAAATCTGGTATAAGATGCTTCATATAACTAAAAGACGGATGTCCCAATCGACGATGCCACAACCAGATTTGCTTTTGTTTGCTATCAAAGGGATGTGTCACACTGTTAGCCACGCCGGGATTGAAGTCATCGACATATTATAGCCCCCCTCTCTTAGTACCATGACCAAGAATCTCCTTAGTGTGAATATCCTGAAGCAAACAAAAACTCGGGTAAATGAGTACACAACAATTTAATTGTTCAGTAAGCTGACTAACTGACAACAATTTAGTGGATAAAGATGGAACAAGTAAAGTATTAGACAGTGTGAGAGAGGATGAGAGTGCAACAGTGCCAACCCCTGTCACAGGATAAGTAACACCATTGGCATTTGCAATACAAGTTCGTCGAGGTTGTGTAGTATTCAGAAAATCATCAGGTTCAGACGTCATATGATCAGTTGCACCAGAATCAATTATCCAGCTCCTGGAATCA